>NC_133330.1:23674609-24304933 GCF_042186555.1 Aquarana catesbeiana | reverse complement strand
TATTACTTTATTACTTATTACTTTAATACTTTATTGGTCAAAAACAAGTAAACACAAACAGCTTCCTCCAGCAAATCAAAGGCAAACAGTCCTTAGTCTTGGTATAATTAACCACTTGCCTACCGGGCACTTTCACCCCCTTCCTGCCTAGGCCAATGTTCAGCTTTAAATGACAATTGCGCGGTCATGCAACACTGCACCCAAATGAAATTTTTATAATTTTTATGAGACATATGGAGCTTTCTTTTGGTGGTATTTAATCACCACTGGGGTTTTTATTTTTTGCTACACAAACAAAAAAAGACTGAAAATTTTGAACAAAAAAAGCTTTTTTATTAATTTCTGTTAAAATTTTTTCGAAATAAGTAATTTTTCTCGTTAACTGATGAGCACTGAAAGGCTGCACTGACGGGCGCTGATGGCTGCACTAATCGGCACTGATGAGGCAGCACTGAGGAGGGTGCACTGATATGTGGCACTGATAGGCAGCACTGATGAGGCAGCACTGAGGAGGTGGCACTGATGGGCACTGATATGTGGCACTAATAAGCACTGATAGGCAGCACTGATAGGCAGCACTAAGGAGGCAGCACTGATGGGCACTGATAGGCAGCACTGATGAGGCAGCACTGAGGAGGTGGCACTGATGGGCACTGATATGTGGCACTAATAAGCACTGATAGGCAGCACTGATAGGCAGCACTAAGGAGGCAGCACTGATGGGCACTGATAGGCAGCACTGATGAGGCAGCACTGAGGAGGCGGCACTGATGGGCACTGATACGTGGCACTGATGGGCACTGATAGGCAGCACTGATAGGTGGCACTGATGGGCACTCATAGGCAGCACTGATAGGCAACACTAATAGGCTTCACTGATGAGCACTGACAGATTTCTTTGATGGCACTGACAGGCAGCACTGATGGGCACAGATTGCCAGCACTTGTGGGCACTATTGATCATCACTACAGTAACAGTGCATTTTTTTTTAGCACTGATCACTGTATTAGTGTCTTTGGTCCCCAAAAAAGTTAAATGTCCAATTTGTCTGCCACTAAAAATCGCTGATCACCACCATTACTAGTAAAAAAAAAAAAAAAAAAAAATCCATAAAAATATCCCATAGATTGTAGACGCTATAACTTTTCCACAATTCAATCAATGTATTGGATTTTTTTTACCAAAAATATGTAGCAGAATACATATTGGCCTAAACTGATACAGAAATTAGATTTTTTTTTTTTTTTTTTTTTATTGGATGTGTTTTATAGCAGATAGCAAAAAATATTGTTTTTTTCTTTTTCAAAATTGTCATACATTTTTTGCTTATAGCGCAAAAAATAAAACAGCAGAAGTGATCAAATACCACTAAAAGAAAGCTCTATTTGTGAAGAAAAAAAAAGACATCAAATGTAATTGGGTACAGTGTCACGCGACCGCACAATTTTCAAATAAAGTAGCGTGGTGCCGTATCGCAAAAAATGGCCTGGCCATGAAAGGGGGGGAAATCTTCCGGGGCTTAAGTGGTTAATATAGGTATTTAAAGTGCTGCACTTTGTTTTATCCATGTATTGACGTTGTCTGTCTTTTTGTTTTACAGTGTCCTAAAATCCAATAAATTATATTCTTTAAAACAAAAAAAAATAAAAAAATAAAAAATTACATTTGCATATAGCTTGTCAAGCTGTCTCTGATTTAGGAAAGCAAACAAAGCACTCTGCCATGGTTGTACTACGCAGTGTACCCGGCTCTGTACTTACAAGGGTGAGGTGCATAATAACTGAGCATCTTTTATGGAGAACATCACATAGCATAAAAATTGCCAGATTTACATAATATCACTGCAGTTGGAATTGTGAGGTGTGTAGCAGGCATTACAAATTTTCAGAACGTATCCTTCAGGGAATCTAGAAATAGACAGAACTTAATATTCCTTTTCATTGCTCTTCTCAAAAGAAGAAAAGTTTCGGTTCTTAGTAAAACAGGTTTTCTGGTTATTGCAGATAGACAGAAAGTGATGAGTATTTTCTCCAAAGGAGATTGCTAGAACACTGCTAGCCCTGGGGTATTATAATTTCCCTTTTTTAATCATTTTAGTTGTGTTTACACTAAAATTTATATAACTAACTATATAACTATATATAAAAAAAAAAAAAGTTTGGGTTCTTAATAAAACAGATTTCCTAGTTATTGGGAAAAAGAAAAGTAATAAGTATTTTTGCCAGTAGAGATTGTGAGGTGTGAACACTGTTAGCCCATAGGTGCTTTCATCCCCTATCCTTAAGTCGAGTTCACACTGAAATGGATAGAGCATAATATTACTTTTGCTGCTCCTCTTAAAAAAAAAAAAAAAAAGTTTAGGTTCTCACTGAACAATGGCGTCACTGGGGGGGGGGGGGCAGAGGGGGCCCTGACCCCCCCCCCCCCAACATTATGCTGTGCCCCACCATGTCCCCCCCCCCCCCATTAAAAAAGCATTTTTTAAAATTTTTTTTTTTTTTTACAAAAAAGCAATGTCTAAGAGGGAGAGAGTCCCCAGTCAGCTTCTGCAGGTGATTCCTCCCCCCTCCCTCTGCTCGCTGATACTGCATAATGCGAACGCTCACACAACCACGGCCGCCCGATCTGCTCCTTCCCCTGCATCCTCATTGGCAGGGAGAAGAGCGAGTTGCAGGAAGGACTCCACCAGGACTCTCAGTTACTGAAAAAACAGACTGATTTCTCCCATCCTTAGGACAGGAGAACCAGCCTGTAAATTCCAAGAGATGCCAAACCAGCGCTGTCAATAGCAGGGGCAGGACAGCAAGAGGAGGCTGGGGAACCCCACAGTGGCAGAACACCAGGGCCCGGTGGCAAGACTGCAACCCTGATAGTTCTCCCACTGCTTTGGACCCTTATATTTTCTTGGTATGCTGGTGACATATATCTCTTGTTTTCTGCCACCCTGGGGGGCCCCAATACAGTAGGAAGGGAGCTCACTGCAGAACATGTGAAAGGGCCCGTTGTAGGTTCGTAGTAAAGGGCCCCAGGAATTATATATATATACAAGGCGTGACTTTGCAAGGCGATTTGGAAGCGACTTCAGCGTGACTTCACCGCCACTTAAAGTTGCCTCCAGGACAGACGTCTTTGGCTGTGGCCAATCACAGAATAATCAGCTCTGTGGGAGGGAGGGGGTTGCCTGGGTAAACATGGGAAGTACCCGGGTAAATTATTTTCTTTTTCCTGTAAAGTCGCTTCAATATAGATGGAGATCCGACTTGGAGGCAACTTCCACTGAAATCTATGGGTACAAGTTGCCTAGAAGTCGCCTTGAAGTAGTACAGGAACCTTTTCTGAAGTCGCAGCAACTTCAGTAGTGTGCATTAAGACGGCTCTCATTCACTTCAATGGAATTTCTATGTCCAGCGACTTGGGACAACTTGAGGTCTGACAAGTCGGATCCCAAGTCGCTGTAGTGTGAACCGACATTAAGAGGTGAACACTGTTAGCCAATGGGTACTTTCATTCCTTATCAACTTCAGGTCCGCCCTATAGCAGTTTTTAATGCTACAGGGCGGCACCTGTGAACCAAATCACATATATACACAGTACGTGATTCAGCTCTTCCGGGTAGGGGGGCATGCATACGCGCCAGCGGTGGCTTGTTCCCGCTGCACACCTCTCAACTTTTTGAGATGGGAATGAGGGACACCTATCAGCAAAAGTATGCAGGCATAGGACACGCCCCTTGCCACGCCCCCTTAAAGGAGCATTGTACAAAAAAAATAAGATTGGTTAAACCCACAAGTGCTTTTTTTTTTACCACTACTATTCCTTTATATTGGCTTTTGGAATTTACAAATGCAGCAATTTAGAAATCAGATGAAAGGTTTAGCACTGGAAAACACTTTTTGATAGATAAAAAGTGCATTTTATATACATCTATATGGATCAGACCAAAATGAGGGACAAATGAGGAGGAATGAGGGACAGAGGGACATTGCTCCAAATCAGGGACAGTCCCTCGAAATCAGGGACAGTTGGGAGCTATGCCACTGTGATCACACACAGCGGGCGGCCAGTGGCAGGTACCACGGACTTGATGTCTGCCGGCACGCACCGATCATCAAGCAGAGAGGCAGAACGGCGGTCTGCCTATGTAAACAAGGTAGATTGCCGTTCTGACAGGAGGTAAGGCATGGATCCTGTGTCTCTGCAAGGCAGGGACATGGATCTATGTCTTCCCCTAGTAAAAGCATCTCCCACACAGTTTCGTAAAACACTGGCTAGCCACACAGTTAACACTTTGATCGCCCCTGATGTTAACCGCTACCCTACCAGTGTCATTTATACAGTGACAGTGCATATTTTTAGCACCTATCGCTGTATTGTGTCACTGGTCCCCAAAAAGTGTCAGTTGGTGTCAGAATGTCCGGCGCAATATCGCAGTCCCACTATAAGTCGCTGATCACTGCCATTACTAGTACACAAATAAATAAAAATATTGCATAGTTTGTAGATGTAGTTATAACTTTTGCACAAACCGATCAATATACACTTTTTGGGATTTTTTTTTAACAAAAATATGTAGAGAAGAATACATATTGGCCTAAATTGATGAAGAAATTAGATTTTTTTTTTTCAATTTTATTGGATGTTTTATAGCAAAAAGTAAAAAATATTGTTTTTTTTTTTTTTTTCAAAATTCTTGTTCCATTTTTAGTTTATAGCGCAAAAAAATAAAAACCACAGAGGTGATCAAATACCACCAAAAGAAAGCTCTATTTGTATGAAAAAAAGGACATCAATTTTATTTGGGTACAGCGTCGCATGATCGTGCAATTGTCAGTTAAAGTAATGCAGTGCGTATCACAAAAAATGACCTGGTCATGAAGGGGGGGGAAATCTTCCGGAGGTCAAGTGGTTATTCTTTACGTAGTTTAGGTGAATTCATACTGAAAAGGGTAGAACTTAGAATTTCTTTTGCTGATCATCTAAACAAAAACAAAAAAAGTGTAGGTTGTAAACCCATCTAAAAAAAAAACAAAAAAAAAAACCTGCAAGACAAAGGCATAATGAGCTAGTATGCATCGCATACTAGCTCATTATGAAATACTTAACTAAGATCGATGCTGTTGCAGCGATCCCCGTTCACAGCTGTGACGGCTACATGTCTCCCAGGGTTATTTCCGAGTTCACGGGCTCCGGCGCTGTGATTGGCCGGAGCCACGATGACATCACTTGTGAGCCGCAGGTTACGGCACAGGCCCTTTAGGAACGGCGCTGATCAAGCTGTTTCTAAAGTGCACATGCGCCGAAGACGTCGGCGCAAGCGTATATGGTGAATATCTCCTAAACGGTACAAGTTTAGGAGATATTCACAGTACCTACAGGTAAGCCTAATTTTAGACTTGTAGGTAAAAGTGGTAGAACAGAGTTAATAGTTATTGAGTATTTCCCGCAGAGATTGTAATGCCGCGTACACACGGTCGGAATTTCCGACAGCAAATGTTCGATGTGAGCTTGTTGTCGGAAATTCCGACCATCTGTAGGCTCCATCGGACATTTGTTGTCGGAATTTCCGACAACAAAAATTTGCGAGCCGGTTCTCAAATTTTCCGACAACAAAATCTGTTGTCGGAAATTCCGATCGTGTGTACACAATTCCGACGCACAAAGTTCCACGCACGCTCGGAATCAAGCAGACGAGCCGCACTGGCTATTGAACTTAATTTTTCTCGGCTCGTTGTACGTCACCGCGTTCTTGATGTTCGGAATTTTCAACAACATTTGTGCGACCCGTGTGTAGGCAAGACAAGTTTGAGCCAACATCCGTCGGAAATAAATCCAGGATTTTGTTGTCGGAATGTCCGATCGTGTGTACGCGGCATAAGGTGTGGACACTGTTGGCCTTTAGGTACTTTCATTCCTTATCCTTTACAAGGTTTAGTTGCGTTCACACTAAAATTGACAACTTGAAATTTCCTTTGCTGTTCCTCTTAAAAAAAAAAAAAAGTTTAGGTTCTTAATAAAACAGATTTAATAGTTGAGGAAAGAAAGTAATGAGTATTTATCCCCTTAGAGATTATAAGGTGTGAACTCTGTTAGCCCATAGGTACTTTTATTCCTTATCCTTTAGTAAGTTTAGTTGAATTCACACTGAAATGGGTAGAACTTTATGCTTCTTTTGCTGTTCCTTTTTTAAAAAAAGAAGTTTAGGTTCTTCACAGGTTTCCTAGTTATTGAGGATAGAGCGGAAGTAATGAGTATTTTCTTCACTAAAGGCTGTGAAGTGTGAACACCATTAATTCTTTATTCTTTGCTTAGTTTGGTTGGGTTCACACTGAAATGGATAGAACTTAATATGACTTTTGCTGTGGTTCTTAAAAAGAAAAGTTTTGGTTCTTAATAAATTAGGTTTCCAGGTTATTGAGGATGAAGCGAAAGTCACAAGTATCCTCACCAATTACGATTTTAAGGTGTGAACATTGTTCTCCCATAGGTACTTCCATTTTGTATTCTTTACATAGTTCAGTTGAATTTACACTGAAATACGTAAAACTTAATAATTCTTTTGCTGTTCCTCCGAAAAAAAAAGTTTAGGTTCGTAATAAAACAGGTTTCTTAGTTACTGAGGATAGACAAAAAGTAACATGAGTATTTTCTCCAATGTGGATTGTAAGGTGAACACTGTTCAGCCTCATGGCTAACGGAGGACAAAATTAGAAATAGATTTGAAAGCTTAACATTAATAAGTCACCGGGACCAGGTGGCTTGCACCCGAGGGTCCTTAAGGAACTCAATCAAGTAATTGCCAGACCATTGTTCCTAATTTTTACGAACGGTCTACTGACTGGAATGGTACCAGCTGATTGGAGAAAAGCCAATGTAGCACCAATATTTTAAAAAGGGCCAAGATACATCCCTGGGAATTACAGATCAGTTAGCCTAACATCAATAGTATGCAAGCTCTTGGAGGGGATGATAAGGGACTATATACAAGATTTTAGTAACGAGAATGGTATTATTAGCAGTAATCAGCATGGATTCATTAAGAATCTTTCCTGCCAAACCAATCTATTAACCTTCTATGAGGAGGTGAACTGCCATCTAGATAAAGGAAGGCCCGTAGACGTGGTGTATCTGGATTTTGCAAAAGCATTTTAAACAGTTCCCCATAAACGTTTACTGTACAAAGTAAGGTCCAATGGCATGGACCATAGGGTGAGTATATGGATTGAAAACTGGCTACAAGGGGGAGTTCAGAGGGTGGTGATAAATGGGAAGTACTCGGAATGGTCAGGTGTGGAAAGTGGGGTACCCCAGGGTTCTGTGCTGGGACCAATCCTGTTTACTTTATTTATAAACGACCTGGAGGATGGGATAAACAGCTCAATCTCTGTATTTGCGGACGATACTAAGCTAAGCAGGGCAATAACTTCTCCGCAGGATGTGGAAACCTTGCAAGAAGATCTGAACAAATGAATGGGGTGCGCAACTACATGGCAAATGAGGTTTAATGTGGAAAAATGTAAAATAATGCATTTGGGTGGCAAAAATATGAATGCAATCCATACACTGGGGGAGAACCTCTGGGGGAATCTAGGATGGAAAAGGACCTGGGGGTCCTAGTAGATGATAGGCTCAGCAATGGCATGCAATGCCAAGCTGCTGCTAACAAAGCAAACAGAATATTGTCAGGTATTAAAAAGGGGATTAATTCCAGAGATAAAACGATAATTCTCCCACTCTACAAGACTCTGTTCCGGCCGCACCTGGAGTATGCTGTCCAGTTCTGGGCACCAGTCCTCAGGAAGGATGTACTGGAAATGGAGCGAGTACAAAGAAGGGCAACAAAACAAATAAAGGGTCTGGAGGATATTAGTTATGAGGAAAGGTTGTGAGCACTGAACTTATTCTCTCTGGAGAAGAGACGCTTGAGAGGGGATATGATTTCAATGTACAAATACCGTACTGGTGACCCCACAATAGGGGTAAAACTTTTCCGCGTAGAGGAATTTAATAAGACACGTGGCCAGTCACTAAAATGAGCAGAAAAGCGGTTTAACCTTAAACTACGTAGAGGGTTCTTTACTGTAAGAGCGGCAAGGATGTGGAATTCGCTTCCACAGGCGGTGGTCTCAGCGGGGGGCATCGATAATTTCAAAAAACTATTAGATAAGCACCTGAACGACCACAACGTACAGGGATATACAATGTAATACTGACACATAATCACACACATAGGTTGGACTTGATGGACTTGTGTCTTTTTTCAACCTCGCCTACTATGTAACTATGTTAGCCTATAGGTACTTTCATTCCTTATTTTTTACTTAGTTTAGTTGGGTGCACACTACAACTGATATAACTCCACATTTCTTTTGCTGTTCCTCTTAAAAAAAAGTTTATGTTCCTAATAAAACAGATATAAAAGTTATTGCCAGGAGCGAGTAGCACATCCATCCATCACAGCTGCTGGCCTCATTCCAGCATCCTTGTTTTTGGCTGTGATGCATTCTCCCTGTCTGTCCACCTGCAAGGTGATTGATGTAGCCAGTCTCTGGGTGGAGACCAAACCTGATTTAAGCCAGCCAAGCCTGCAGTCTCATCTTGTGATAATGTGCTTAACATGTGCTCCAAGCTTCCTGTTTGTCTGCCCTGTTGGATTCTCTTGTTGACGATATAAGCTCGGATATCGAATATGCTTGGAACGCTGCCTTACTGTTTGACTATGGATTTGATCCTGAATATACTGAACCTTGCCTGTCTTGTAGCTGGACTGTCATTGAACCACTCTGCCTGTCTGCCAACCTACATGTTTGCTGTGCGCAGTTCACGCCTGCCCCGGCGTGGTAGCCAGGCACTATAGCATTGTGTATAAGACCTGGGGGCAAGTACCGGTAGGCCTGCTTGCCTTATGGGAAAGGGGGCTGCTATACTGTAGGAGAAGAACACAGAAGCTAGCTATAGTGCCTGGCCACCTGCATTAGGGGTAAGCGTGAGAGTTATTGAGGAAAAAAAGTCATGAGTATTTCCCAAATAGAGATTGTAAGGTGTGAACACTGTTAGCCCATAGGTACTTTCACTCCTGATTCTTTATGTAGTTTCGTTAAATTCACACTGAAATGGGTAGAACTTAATGTTTCTTTTGCTGCTCCCCTTAAAAAAAAAAAAAAAAAAAAAGAGGTTCTTCACAGGTTTCCTAGTTATTGAGGATAGAGCGAAAGTAATGAGTATTTTCCTCAATAGAGGCTGTAAAGTGTGAACACCATTCATTCCTTATTCTTTGCTTAGTTTAGTTGGGTTCACACCATAAAATGAACAGAACATATTTCTTTTGCTGCTTTTCTTAAAAAAAAAAAAAAAGAAAAGTTTTGGCTTCTAATAAAACAGGTTTCCTAGTTATTGAGGATAGAGTGAAAGTAATAACCTCTTTCTGGATCCACTGTGGGTATAGGATTGGGTATATGGGATTGTATGATATTTTTTATTTTATTCATGTATTTATTTTTAAAATCTTATTTATTTATTTATTCATTATTTATTTTTTTATGGTTGAACTAGATAGACTTGTGTCCTTTTTCAACCTAACTAACTATGTAACTGTCTTCTACTTTATGGCCACCCTTTGTATCTATGACCTCTTTTAGCAGAGTCGACAGCAAAAAAAAAAAAAAAGAAAAAAACAGAAGAGTTTCGGCTTCTAATAAAACAGGTTTCCTAGTTATTGAGGATAGAGTGAAAGTAATAACCACTTTCTGGATCCACTGTGGGTATAGGATTGGGTATATGGGATTGTATGATATTTTTTATTTTATTTATTTATTTTTTAATTTTATTATTTATTTATTATTTATTTAATTTTTTATGGTTGAACTAGATAGACTTGTGTCCTTTTTCAACCTGACTAACTATGTAACTATCTTCTACTTTATGACCGCCCTTTGAATCTATGGCCACTTTTAGCAGAGTCGGCAGCAAAAAGGAAAAAAAAAGAAAAAAAAAGAAAAGTTTCGGCTTCTAATAAAACAGGTTTCCTACTTATTGAGGATAGAGTGAAAGTAATAACCACTTTCTGGATCCACTGTGGGTATAGGATTGTATGATATTTTTATATTATTTATTTATTTATTATTTTTATTGTTTATTTATTAATTAATTTATTTAATTTTTTATGGTTGAACTAGATAGACTTGTGTCCTTTTTCAACCTGACTAACTATGTAACTATCTTCTACTTTATGGCCACCCTTTGGATCTATGGCCACTTTTAGCAGTCGACAGCAAAAAAAAAAAAAAAAAAAGAAAGAAAATGTTTGGCTTCTATAAAAACAGGTTTCCTAGTTATTGAGGATAGAATGAAAGTAATAACCACTTTCTGGATCCACTGTGGGTATAGGATTGTATGATATTTTTTATATTATTTATTTATTATTTTTATTGTTTATTTATTTATTTATTAATTAATTTATTTAATTTTTTATGGTTGAACTAGATAGACTTGTGTCCTTTTTCAACCTGACTAACTATGTAACTATCTTCCACTTTATGGCCACCCTTTGGATCTATGGCCACTTTTAGCAGTCGACAGCAAAAAAAAAGAAAGAAAATGTTTGGCTTCTATAAAAACAGGTTTCCTAGTTATTGAGGATAGAATGAAAGTAATAACCACTTTCTGGATCCACTGTGGGTATAGGATTGGGTATATGGGATTGTATGATATTTTTTATTTTATTTATGTATTTATTTATTT
This sequence comes from Aquarana catesbeiana, assembly GCF_042186555.1. Taxonomy (NCBI): domain Eukaryota; kingdom Metazoa; phylum Chordata; class Amphibia; order Anura; family Ranidae; genus Aquarana; species Aquarana catesbeiana. The sequence continues at coordinate 24,294,195 of NC_133330.1, read as the reverse complement.
TTATTTTTTATTTATTTATTTATTTTTTATTTATTTATTTTTTTATGGTTGATCTAGATAGACTTGTGTCCTTTTTCAACCTGACTATATAAATCTTCTACTTTATGGCCACCCTTTGAATCTATGACCTCTTTTAGCAGAGTCAAAATACATAATAATACATTTTATTTACAGTGCGCTTTTCATCCAAAGATCTCAAAGTGCTACATGTTAAAACAACAGCAAAACAACAGCAAAAACAGTCGACAGCAAAAAAAAAAAATAGAAGTATTAAGGCAGCGCTCCCAGCAGTTCCCCATAGTAAGCTCACCATTTCTCCTCTGATAATTGGCTGACTGTGATCATATAATCATAGGACAGCGTAGATATCCACACTGAACTCTACAATCATTCCGTCCTTTGTCTCCTCCACCCTCCGGAGCAGCTGTAAAATGAAAAAAGCTATTTTTAGTCATTTCAATAATCAGGTTGAGACATTTTGCCCTCCTTATTCAGCTCCTCCGCTTGTCGCTTCAAGTGAGTTTTGTTAGTTTTTCTTGCCTACGGTGAAATTGCTGGGGGGCTAATAACATTCATAGAGTTGTGAGCGGGGGGGGGCAGCGATTTGTGATGTTGTGTGACCCGGGAATAGATAGGAAACAACAATTATCTGTGATGTGCGAAGCCTTCGTGTGCAGATAAATAGTTGTTATTCAGCTTTAACAGACTAGGCAGCTTGGGAGATTTGCTGAGGGAAGCGCGGTCCGACAAACAAAATAACGGCTTGTAAAATAAAATCTGTATTTGCAGAGAAACAGAACTTGCCCGCCGCTCCACAATGCCAAGGAGAGGTCCACTAAACACTGTTATTGCTGCCTAAGGGGCGAGAGTTTCACCGTAAAGTGATATAAAACCTCCAGTTGTTAAAGTATTTTCAGGAAAGTGATTTATTCCTTGGTTGTAAACCCTTATATGCATATACCCAGCAAAGGCAACTAGCCTCAGGGGATACACAGAGATGAAACAAATCCTCCTACATAAGTTGTACCTGTTTATCTGACACCCTCTCTCCTCTACAGCCTTGTAAAACACACAGATTACAGGCCTTATCTCAGCTCCAGAAGGCAGAGGGTGGGGCTCTGATGTCACACACTACATAGCATAGAGCACATAGCTGAGTGTAATCTGAGACCTGAGTGGAGGGAAAGGACACCCCCTCCTCCATACAATCACATAGAGAAAAATGCACAGCTGGGACTGTCAATCGCCTTCTCTGTGCTGGGGGGGGTGGGGCAGTTCCATCTCCCATGTTTGCCTGGTGTTGGCATAGACTGTCAGAAGTGACTCATGCAGATAGCAGAAGGAGAGATCAGGAACCACACTAGGTGCTTTGGACTGAGGATAGTACACACTAAGGTTAAATAGTAAGGAAAAATGGTCTTTAAGACTCGGTTCACACAGGGGCGACTTGTCAGGCGACCTAGTCGCCTGACAAATCGCCTCCCGTTCTGTACAATGGAACTGTTCTAATCGGAGCGACGCAAGTCGCTCCGACTTAGAAAAAGGTTCCTGTACTACTTTGGGGGCGACTTGCATAGACTTCTATACAGAAGTCGTTTTGCAAGTCGCCATGGCAGTCGTGTGCAGGTCGCCTCTGTGAGGCGACCTGCAAGTCGTGCCGCCCCTGTGTGAACCGAGTCTAACGGCACGTATAGAAAAATAGTAAACTTTTTAATAGTTCACATAAATTCCAGACGTATACAGTACACATTTATAACAAAAAAACACATAGTTTATACATATAAAAAGACCCATTGATTGACCCATGGGGAATACCACATGTATACTTCCCGTGGGGCTATACTGTTGGTATCAAAAAGCCCACACTGAGATATGGCATTGACTGTTGAGTTTTCAAAGGTCCTTGGTAAGTTAAAATTTGCTCAACATGTTTCGCGGCTGTAGTTGTGGCTTCTTCAGGAGCTTCTGTATTTCTATTTAAAGGAATAAACTTCAATTAGAATAAGATATTGATAATAGAATGTACAATTGTTGTGATACATACATGACCATATACACAAAAATATATGAACTCACCACAAATGGTGCTAAAGAGGATTTCAACGCTCACCCATACCGGTAAGACACAACAGCTGAACCACCGGACCAGACACTACCACAGACCACAGGACCAGACGCCAAAACAGTAAGAGACCATGCCAAATGGGAGCCTAGTCTGCTTGTCCCAGCATCAGTTGTAGTGGCCTGTAGAGAAACTTGACCTCGACCCTTGGAATGAATTGTACTGCCAAATGGGAGCCTAGTCTTCTTGTCCCTGAACTCCCAAATTCTGTTTTGGCACAGTGGGCTAAAATTACCACAGACACCCTCGAAAAAAAGTGTGGACAGTCTTTCAAGAAGAGTGGAGGCTGTTATAGTCACAAACGGAAAGACAAGAACACATGGAGTGCTGGATTTGGATTTTTTTTTAAATTGTCATTAAAATTGTCATTGGGCACACTGGCTCAGTTTCGGCAGCACTCCACAAAAAGGAGAATCCCCTCACAACCAAGGAGGCAAGGTCCATAAAGACATGGATGAGCGAGTTTGGGGTTGAGGAACTTGACTGGCCTGCACAGAGTCCTGATGTCAACACCAATAAAACACATTTGGGATGAATTAGAGCGGAGACTGCAAGCCAGGCCTTCGCGTCCAACATCAGTGCCTGACCTCACAAATGCGCTTCTGGAAGAATGGTCAAACATTCCCATAGAGACACTCCTAAACCTTGTGGACAGCCTTCCCAGAAGAGTTGAAATAGCTGCAAAGGGTGGGCCAACTCAATATTGAACCCTACGGACTAAGACTGGGACGCCATTAAAGTTCATGTGCGTGTAAAGGCAGGTGTCTCAATACTTTTGGTAATATAGTGTATGTCATCTTGCATTATATAACAGGACATCTTCCTGAATCTCTGTAGCTCCCTCAAAAGCCAGGGCCCAAAGTCAGTAGGCAAGAGGCTACCCTGCAGTACCCTCCAAAAGCCCCTGTCCCGGTTGGGTCTGTTACAATTCCCATGCTGGAATGGGATGTCCAATAAGTTTATATAGGATGTGATGGTCAGGTGACCACATACAGTAGGTGTGATGGTCAGGTGACCACATACAGTAGGTTTGGTGGTCAGGTGACCACATACAGTAGGTTTGATGGTCAGGTGACCACATACAGTAGGTTTGATGGTCAGGTGACCACATACAGTAGGTGTGATGGTCAGGTGACCACATACAGTAGGTTTGGTGGTCAGGTGACCACATACAGTAGGTTTGATGGTCAGGTGACCACATACAGTAGGTTTGATGGTCAGGTGACCACATACAGTAGGTGTGATGGTCAGGTGACCACATACAGTAGGTTTAATGGTCAGGTGACCACATACAATAGGTTTGAAGGTCAGGTGACCACATATGTGTGTACAAATAACCGTAATCCTATGGCTTACCTAACATAATAGCTTCCAAAAGCTTGTGTAGACCTGATCCTCCATAGGGAGATGGAAAATTTATCTACGGAGAAACACGCTGACCCCGGGAAAAGTGGTTTATATAATGTTCTCGCTTTCGCTGTCACCTGCCCTCCCTGCATTGATGTCACATGTGTTCATCCTCTAAAAAGGAATTGAACGGCGGCACTTTACCAGTAGAGAAGAAAGCTTCTACTTGGCGGAATTCTTTCATCCCGGAACAATGAATGTCTGTAATAATCATTTTGGTGTCATCCGCACACACATGATCAGAGTGTTATCTCTGCCGCCTGGGGGGACGCGGCTTCCATCGCCTACACTTCAAGAGCGCTGGTGCCAATTTTTTTTTTTTTCCTTTCAGCAAATCGCAAAGTACGGATATAATGGCGTTTTCTTTCTGTGATCAAATATTAATTGAATATCATATATTTTCCATAGAAACCTGTTATGAATAACTTAATTAATTATGATAAAAAAAAAAAATAAGAATATACGACCAGAGAACAGCGAATCAAGCAATAAAGTGCTATTTTGGTAAATGTACAATTTTGTGATGATAAATACCGTAATTGCCTGATAAATTATTACTGAAGTTGGGAATGAGAAGTGTATATGGTAGATGGAATCAGCAATCTATGCACTAAGATGATGGTCGGAGGAATAAACAGTGAAAGGTCTTCTAATAAACACAAACCGTCCCTTTACCTGAACATGCATGTCTATATGTAGTAAAATACACCATATTACCAAAAGTATTGGGGCGCCTGCCTTTACACACACATGAACTTTAATGGCACCCCAGTCTTAGTCCGTAGGGTTCAATATTGAGCTAGCCCACCCTTTACAGCTATAACAGCTTCAACTCTTCTGGGAAGGCCGTCCACAAGGTTTAGGAGTGTGTCTATGGGAATGTTTGACCATTCTTCCAGAAGAGCATTTGTGAGGTCAGGCACTGATGTTGGACAAGAAGGCCTTGCTCACAGTCTCCACTCCAATGCATCCCAAAGGTGTTCTATTGTGATGAGGTCAGGACTCCGTCAAGTTCCTCCACCCCAAACTCCATCATCCGTGTCTTTATGGACCTTGCTTTGTGCACTGGTCCAAATCATTTGGTGGAGGGGGGATTGTGGTGTGGGGGTTGTTTTTCAGGGGTTGGGCTTGGCCCTTTAGTTCCAGTGAAGGGAACTCTTAAGGTGTCAGCATACCAAGACATTTTGGGCAATTTCATGCTCCCAACTTTGTGGGAACAGTTTGGGGATGGCTCCTTTCCTGTTCCAACATGACTGCACACCAGTGCACAATGCAAGGTCCTTAAAGACATGGATGAGCGAGTTAGGGTGGAGGAACTTAACTGGCCTGCACAGAGCCCTGACCTCAACCTGATAGAACACCTTTGGGATGAATTAGAGAGGAGACTGCGAGCCAGGCTTTCTTGTCAAACATCAGTGCCTGACCTCACAAATGCTCTGCTGGAGGAATGGTCCAACATTCCCATAGACACACTCCTAAACCTTGTGGACGGCCTTCCCAGAAGAGTTGAAACTGTTATAGCTGCAAAGGGTGGGCCAACTCACTATTAAAAAAGAAAGGTTGAGTCCCAGGCACTAATCACAGGAAAAACCACATAATGCAATTGATGTTCAGCTGAACCGTGCTGCTGTCTAAGGGCAAAGGATCAGATGCTGCAATGCTGAAGACAAAAAGGGTTGACAGCGCTCATGAACTGAGCTGGAATTGATGGGCAATGGCTGCAATGAACCACATGTATACTCAAAAAGGTTGCAGGCGATTTATTCCAAAGATTAAAACATTACAAGCTGGCGTGTCCTTGTGGCTTTCCATGGTCGGTGCCCCTTGGTTGGTTGTCCCGGTCGGTCATAGTGATCCATCAGTGCCTGAGCCAGCCTTACAGCCTTGTGGTAACGTTGTCATTCAAATTTGTACTGTTTTAACCTTTGGAATTAATCGCCAACAACCTTTTTGAGTATACAGTGCCTTGCAAAAGTATTCACCCCCCTTGGCATTTTTTGTGTTTTGTTGCCTCACAACCTGGAATTAACATGGATTGTTTGAGGATTTGCATCATTTAATTTACAGAACATGCCCACAACTTTGAAGATGTTTTTGTTTTTTTTTAGTGAAGCAAACAACAAATAGGACAAAATAACAGAAAAAGTCAATGTGCATAACTATTCACCCCCCTAAAGTCAATACTTTGTAGAGCCACCTTGTGCGGCTATCACAGCTCCAAGTTGCTCTGGATAAACACTGCCACATCTTAGCACTGGGGTTAGTGGTGCCTCTTGCATAGGTGTTGCCGCCTCTGGGGCCTTTCAAAAAGGTGTGTATATGTAAATGACAGGTCATGTGACACTTAGATTGCACACAGGTGGACATCATTTCACTCATTATGTGACTTCTGAAGGTAATTGGTTGCACCAGAGCTTTTTATGGGCTTCATAACAAAGGGGGTGAATACATACGCACATGCCAATTATTATCAGTTTTTATTTCTGAAAAATAGTTTTATGTATATAATTTTTCTAATTTTACTTCACCAACTTAGACTATTGTGTTCTGATCCATCACATATAATTCAGATTAAAAAAAAACATTAAACTAAAGGCTGTAATGTAACAAAATAGGTAAAAAGCCAAGGGAGGGGCGAATACTTTTGCAAGGCACTGTACATATGGCTCATTGCAGCCATTACCCATCAATTACAGCTCAGTTTCTGAGCGCTGTCAACCCCTTTTTGTCTTCAACTCAATATTGAACCCTACAGACTAAGACTGGGATGCTATTAAAGTTAATGTGCGTGTAAAGGCAGGCGTCCCAATACTTTTGGTCATATAGTGTAGATCAAACCAAAATGAGGGACAATTAAATGAGGATGAATGAGGGACAGAGGGCTATGGGTAAAACCTTTCAGAAGGCAAGTGGTCAACGAATGTTTCGGCCATTTATAAATTCCATAAAATAATTGTCTTTGTTTTCTATATAAGAAGACAGATGTATGATGGGGAGGGAGGAAAGAAAGGTTGTGCTTTTTGTCTATAAACTCCAGGGCTGACCATTTTATAAAATTGGGGGTGCGTGCCTTGGTCTTTGCTCCGTGGTCTTTGCTCCTTGGTCTTTGCTCCATGGTCTTTGCTTCATAGTTTTTGCTCCGTGGTCTTTGCTCCGTGGTCTTTGCTCCGTGGTCTTTGCTCTGTGGTCTTTGCTTCGTGGTCTTTGCTCTGTGGTCTTTGCTCCGTGGTCTTTGCTCCATGGTCTTTTCTCCATGGTCTTTGCTTCATAGTTTTTGCTCCGTGGTCTTTGCTCCGTGGTCTTTGCTCCGTGGTCTTTGCTCCGTGGTCTTTGCTCCGTGGTCTTTGCTCCGTGGTCTTTTCTCCTTGGTCTTTGCTCCGTGGTCTTTGCTCCGTGGTCTTTGCTCCTTGGTCTTTGCTCTGTGGTCTTTGCTCTGTGGTCTTTCCTCCTTGGTCTTTGTTCCATGGTCTTTGCTCCTTGGTCTTTGCTCCGTGGTCTTTGCTCCGTGGTCTTTTCTCCGTGGTCTTTGCTCCGTGGTCTTTGCTCCGTGGTCTTTGCTCCTTGGTCTTTGCTCTGTGGTCTTTGCTCTGTGGTCTTTCCTCCTTGGTCTTTGCTCCGTGGTCTTTGCTCCGTGGTCTTTGCTCCTTGGTCTTTGCTCTGTGGTCTTTGCTCCAAGGTCTTTCCTCCTTGGTCTTTGTTCCATGGTCTTTGCTCCTTGGTCTTTGCTCCGTGGTCTTTGCTCCGTGGTCTTTGCTCCATCTGCATGAAGCCGGGACCACCTGCAGGCAGGGCTGGGTGAAAGTTGGAGGTTTGAGAGAATTATGCGCCCTTCGCTGCTGGCACGAAGCGATTTCCTCAATTGCCATGACAACTGACAGCGAGATATCGTGGTCCGACAGCCAGGCAGATGAATGAATTGGACTCACTGTAGACAGGATCACAGCTGCCCTGTGCACAGCGTTTCCCCGGGGGGTGTGAGAGATAAGCACACGCCGTTCCGCGTCTTACTTTCTTCTCCCTTTGCAACCCGCGCTACTTGCCTTGGATACTCTCCCCCCTTTATTAACTCTATCTACAGTAAATGGAGCACGGCGATGTAGCCTCTGACAACCTTCTAAAGTCCCAGCATGTACTGGGGGGTGGTCAAGGCTAACCATTAAGAATACTGATCATTGGAAATGGTCAGGTCCTTGAAAAATGTTCTCCTGACTCGCACAAACGTAGCTTACGGTGACAGTTTGTTCGCTTTGAACCATGGCGCCGCACTTATCTCTGCAGAAGCGATAAATCTCAGCGGGGGGATTGGATAAAAAAACTCCAATCCAGGCATGGATTGCTTTTTTTTTTTTTGATGATGGAAGGATATCTAGTGCAGTCATTTTATATTCCATGGGCTAACTTCCATAAGTGCGCTTATCGTTTCCGTATTCGCGCTCCTTATACGGGAGTTTTACGGTCATCCCGACTCTGACTGAGCTCTGCTTATTAACCCCTTCACAGCAGGGAGAAATGGGCTTCTACTTTAACCACTTGACCTCCGGAAGATTCGCCCCCCCCCCCCCCCTTCATGACCTAGGCCATTTTTTGCGATACGGCACTGCATTACTTTAACCACTTCAGCCCCAGAAGGATTTACCCCCTTCCTGACCAGGCCATTTTTTTGCGATACGGCACTGAGTCGTTTTTAACTGACAATTGCGCGGTCGTGCGATGCTGTACACAAACAAAATTGACGTCCTTTTTTTCCCACAAATAGAGCTTTCTTTTGGTGGTATTTGATCGCCTCTGCGTTTTTTATTGTTTGCGCTATAAACAAAAAAAGACCGACAATTTAGAAAAAAAACCCACATTTTTTACTTTCTGCTATAAAACATTTAAAAAAAAAATGTAAAAAAAACGAATTTATTCATCAGTTTAGGCTGATATAAATTTTGCTACATATTTTTGGTAAAAAACGTATATTGATTGGCTCCCCCGCTGGCGCCCAAAAAAGCGAGTTCCCACGCCAACGTACAGCTACGGCGATTTGCAGAAATGAGCCACCAGTATAATGACAGCAAGAGGTCGGACAGCCGTCAACTGACAATTGCGCGGTCGTGTAACGCTGTACACAAACAAAATTGATGTCCTTTTTTTCCCCACAAATAGAGCTTTCTTTTGGTGGTATTTGATCACCTCTGCGTTTTTTTTAAAAAAAGACCGACAATTTTGAAAAAATAAAAAAAATCTATATAATTTTTTACTTTCTGCTAAAAAACACATCTAATAAAAAAAATGTAAAAAAATCGAATTTCTTTTTATCAATTTAGGTAAATATGTATTCTGCTACATATTTTTGGTAAAAATAAATAAAAAAAATCCCAATAAGCGTATTTTGCATCTACAAACTATGGGATATATTTCTGGAATTTTTTTTTATTTGTTACATTTAACGGCGGTGATCAGCGACTTATAGCGGGTCTGTGATATTGCGGTGGACACATGGGAAAACACTAACTGACACTTATTTGGGATCCAACGAAACCAATACAAATAGAGGTTTTTTTTGGTGGTATTTGATCACCTCTGCAGTTTTTATTTTTTGCGCTATAAACAAAAAAACAAAAAACAATAGGTTTTACTTATTGTTATAAAACATATCCAATTAAAAAAAAATGTAATTACTAAATATTACATATTTACATATGTATGGTAAAAAAAATCCCAATAAGCGTATATTGATTGGTTTGCGCAAAAGTTAAAGCGTCTACAAACTATGGGATATTTTTATTTATTTTTAAGTATTTATTTATTTTTTTACTAGTAATGGCGGCGACCAGTGACTTATAGCGAGACTGCAATATTGTGGCGGACATTCTGACACTAACTGACACTTGTAACACTAATACAGTGATCAGTGCTATAAAAAAATATGCACTGTCACTGTACTAATGACACTGGCTGGGAAGGGGTTAACATCAGGTCCGATCAAAGGGTCAACTGTGTGCCTAGTCTGTGTTTTAGCACAGTGTGGGAGGTGCTTTTACTAGGGGAAGATATGGATCCATGCCTTCCCTACTGACAGAACAGCAATCTTACATAGGCAGACTACTGTTCTGCCTCTCAGCGGGTGACGGCGGACATCAACTCCGTGGTACCCACCACTGGGCTCCCGCTGTGTGTGTGATCACAGTAGGAGTGAGCCTCTGGTGCCCCCACACCTGGAAAAGCCGTGATCCGGCGCACAGGTGTTGCCCTGTAGCAGTAAAACTGCAATAGGGCGGATCTGAGGAGGTTAAAGTGTAACTGTGGTCAAGCTATGGACAAATGTTTGCACGTTATTAAAGCGGAGTTCCGCCGGAAAAAAAAAATTAAAAGTCAGCAGCTACAAAAAGTGTAGCTGCTGACTTTTAATAATCAGACACTCACCTGTCCCACGGTCGCTTCTCTCCCTCTCCTCTCCACGGCACCGGCATTCCTACAGTGGGCACGCACTGCGCATGTGCGAGCCGCTCTGTGTGCTGTGAATGGCCCGGGCAATCTTCTGGGACCTGTGACATATCCCAGGAGATTGCAGGAAGGGGGGGGAGAGGTGACCTTCCTTCCAGCGCCACGGAGCCAGGGGAGGAAGTGGGAGCCAGATGCCTCTAAAAAGAGGGTATCTGCCCCCCCCCCCCCCCCTCAAAAAAAATGACATGCCAAATGTGGCATGTCAGGGGGTCACCATCACTTAAAGCGGAAGTTCCATTTTTGAGTGGAACTCTGCTTTAAGCAGTAAATGAACTGCCCTTTGAACTGCCAAACTGCCCCCCCCCCCCCCATGAGCGTTATGTGTTAGCAAAAATCCACCCCCTGCTGAGACCCCCCCCCAGCACAAATCTTTGTTCCCCCATCTCCCCTCCCAGCTCAAATCCTCTCTCTCCCCAAGTCCCCCCAGCACAAAAAAAAAATCACTCCTTCTAGCGCAAATCCTCTACTCCTCAAATCCCCCCCCAGGACACATCCTCTCTCCCCCCCCTCCCAGCACTCCTAGCAATCATCCCTACTGGCACAAACACCCCCCCCCAACAAAAATGTCCTGTCCTAGCACAAATCCCATCCCCCCTCTACCATATCACCTCTTCTAGCACAAGCACCCCAAATCCCCCCTCCTAGCATAAATGCTCTTCCCCCATCCCCTCTCCCAACACAAATCCCCCCCCCCAAATCACCTTTCCTAGCACCCCCCCCCCCCAAATTTCCCCTCCTAGAACAATTCTTACCCTCTGCTCCCCCCCTCCCCCAAATTTCCCCTCCTAGAACATGTCTTACCCCCTGCTCCCCCCCTCCCCCAAATTTCCCCTTCTAGAACAATTCTTACCCCTTGCTCCACCCCCCCTCCTCCAAATTTCCCCTCCTAGAACAATTCTTACCCCCGCCCCCCCCTCCTCCCAGAATTTCCCCTCCTAGAACAATTCTTACCCCCTGCTCCCCCCCCCCCCCAATTTTCCCACCTAACACAAATCCCCTCCTCCCAAATCTCCTTGTGCCCCCCCCCCACGATCCCACATGATACCACAGTGCCCAGGGCAGCCGCCCCTCCTACCCACCCCTTGTCCCGGCCCTGTTAATAATTACAGAGCTGCATTGCCTTGTGTCTTTTATATCTGCTCGGATTTTAGCTTTAAATTACTGATGATCCATATTATATTTCAGGTGATGCCAAGTACTTGTGAAAAAAAGAATTGGCAGGCAAGCAGTTAGCTGTATTCCTCATTTGCATAGGACAATTATGCAGAAAACACCCTGGTGATTGGACTGCATTCGTAATTTTAGCCCTTGAAAGGAAGAATTTGGAGGATAATTTGCAAAAACAGCTCATCAAAGCTCCGCTTATTGTTTAAATAAGGCATGGGAGTGAGAGAGCCCCGGGAGCGACTGTATTCCGCTGTTCTGAATTTCTCTCGAAGCCGGTATTCCATTATACTCTCTGCTCCCGCACATGGAGATAAGGTGCAGCGGTGGGGGAGCTGCTGTCACCTTGGAATAGATTTCTATCCAGGGACATCTGACAAAACCAGCTTCTTCCTATTTTGGGCAGGTGCAGGGCATCTCATTACCATGTTGTATTGTAGGGTAGGGCACAGATGTGGCCTGTTGTAGTTCCCCAGGTTGGCCACTAGTTGCCTCCCTAGGTGGAATATGAGCTGTGACTTTAAGGGCTCATTTACACGTGCTTCAAAATGTGGCATTGGACGCGCTTTTTTAAAGCGCTCTGAATGCCAATCAAATTGCCTGTCACCAAATAAAATGTTTACATTACAGTCCTGTTCAAATGTCGTGTTAGCTTCGCCTCAAAAATGATCCCACTTTTGTTGCCAGCGGTTTAGACATTAATGGCTGTGTGTTGAGTTATTTTGAGGGGCAGCAAATTTACACTGTTATACAAGCTGTACACTCACTACTTTACATTGTAGCAAAGTGTCATTTCTTCAGTGTTGTCACATGAAAAGATAGAAGAAAATATTTACAAAAATGTGAGGGGTGTACTCACTTTTGTGAGATACTGTATATTGCTTGGCGGAAAGCTGGTAAGGTAGCAGACATTACTGGGAGAAATGGTTCCCTAAGGCTGGACCATCAAGGCTCAGAAAGTATTCACAAGGCTTTTGTCTTGGGTTACCCCCTTGGGGCGAGCTGGGTTGTTGCGAGAGGACTTTGCATTATGGGACTACTCACATCCCCCTGTATGGGAATGCTCTGAGACTCTAGGACAGGGGTAGGCAACCTCGGCCCTCCAGCTGTGGTGAAACTACAAATCCCTTTATGCCTCTGCCTCTAGGAGTCATGCCTGTGATTGTCAGGGTCTTGCAATGTCTCAGGGGACTTGTAGTTTCAAAACAGCTGGAGGGCCGAGGTTGCCTACCCCTGCTCTAGGACATCCCTCCTAAAGGTACGGGCTTCTTCTCTTGTCTATTCTCTTTGAGCCCTACTCTAGTCTCAACTTGTGATCTACTGTTTTGCAACCTTAAAGCTGTATTCTATCGCCTCTCATGGGGAGGCTGACTGGGTCTTCACCAGTGGCGTCGCTAGGGGGTGGCTTTTGGGGCTATAGCCCCGAATCTGGGGCCCATAGCCCCGAGTCTCTGCAGGGGTCCCCAAGGGGAGGGGAGGCTCTCTGGGGACCCTGATGCAAGGGGGAGGCTCTTTGGGGACCCTGATTTTAAGGGGGAGGCTCTCTGGGGACCCTAATGTAAGGAGGGGGCTCTCTGGGGACCCTGATGCAAGAGGGAGGCTCTCTGGGGACTCTGATGTAAGGAGGAGGCTCTCTAGAGACCCTGATGTAAGGGGGGCTCTCTGGGGACCCTGGTGTAGGTGGGGTGCTCTCTGGGGATATACACACACACACACACACGTATATTACTGTATATACATGTGTATGCCCGCCCAAGCGTATGACTTTCTTTACTACACTGCTATGGGCTCTAGCACCAGATCTTTTGTAGACCTAGCAACGCCCCTGGTCTTCATGTTTATTAATTTCCTTGTGTGGACTGCTCCTTCTCTGACCTATATGGGGACATCTAACGGAAACGGCCCTTTGCATTTGGTGTCAAGGTGGGTTCCATTGCTAAGCGTAGAATGAGTATGAGGGGACTCAGAGAAGTGCTGGTTAGATCAGATTGGTTTTCCCTGCAAGTGTTCCTTGAGTGATTAATCCAAGGACCCTGGGGTCCCTATGTTGATAGTACTCCACTGGATCAAGGTAACCACCCGAGGGTTACAAATGGGTTAAAGGGTGGATATGCTCCCCTGCTACACAGCAATATCTCCATCACAAAGGAAGTTGAAAATAGGAACATGACCATTTAATTCGACCAAAAGATGAAAGTTCATAAATAAAAAACCCAACAACCCAGGACTGCTCTGGGTCCCTAAACCCATTGTTGATTCAGATGAAGCCAAAAACATTCAGAAGGTCCCATTTGCTTTTATAGTAAAAAAAATCCTTTCTGATCCCTGAAGACAAATGGCTGCTCCCTGGATCACCATTACAGTGTCAATTCTTTAAAATAAAAGTAATCGGTAATATTTTGTGCAGTTGGAATCATATCCAGACCCTTTTTAAGAAATCTATTGAGTTGGCTTCCTGGGGAAGATTATTTCTTGTTTTCACACTTCTTACTGTAAAAAAAAAACATTTCTGTATGTAGAGGTTAGACCTCCTTTCCCCCAGGCACATCACATTAAGGCTGGGGACACACTGAAGCACGGAGCGGATCACAGCGGGGGGTCTGGTGCGTCCCTGTTTGCCATTTCCGGTCCGATTCCAGCCCGAATTTTGGGCCGAGTTCAAACCTGAAACAAACCAGAAGACGCACAGGAGTCCTGTGCAATTTGCACCGGAGCTGCTCCGGAGATGTGTGAACCGGTTGCGTAGAGAGCCGGTCACAATCTCCTGACATGCAAATTGAATGCGGGGAAATCCACATCCAATTCGCACTAGTGTGAACCCAACCTAAAGACGATAGATTAGAGATTTATTTCCCTACCAAGGTCCCTCCTTAAGATACTGGGGGTTCCTTGAACAGGGGGTGGTGGTGGACCGATCTCCCACTTTCATTGATCGATTGTGGGCAATTTTCCAGTAATCGCCAATGTAAGGAGTCACTTCTACAATGACCTCTATGGTCAGCTTTATTTTTTTTTACCCAGATAGTGTCAGAAACCATGAAATGAGAACGAAGTGCAGTTAAATCACACTTGTTTAATAATAAAAGTAAAAAGACCAAACGTAGTCAAAACATAGCCAAAGTTCAGTAACCGGAACGGATAGTCAGAAGTCAGGGATCAATGTAGTGGAACAGCAAGCGGGATCTGGAGCCAGAAGGGATGTCAGCAAAGCAAGTCTTTAAACAGGAATGCAGGAGATAGTCTCTTGGGATGTTGACCAAGGCAGAGATCCACTGGGCTAAACGGCTTAAAGCGGTAGTAAACCCAGCCCTAAAACAGTTTAATTTCCGGCATGTGCCGGAAACGCAGCACTCCCATTGGTTGTGCTCTCAACCAAACTGTCAAACCATCCAATGGCTGGTGTCATATTGATCACATGTGCAGCATCATGGCAGTTGTGGATTAAACAGAGGCAAAGATGGCAGCTTCCTTGGCTGAAAACAACAGGAGGGTTTACTTACACTTTAAGTAGGCAGGACTGACGAGCAGGATATCATCAACAGCTGAGTAACTGTGGAGAGGTAGGAGCTGGCAATTAGCTGACCGCGGAGCGGCCAGCTCTGAGAAGGAAGGGCTGAGCCCAGCCCTGACAGAAAGGTGGTGAATTCTCGCTAACAGGAAGAAGAACCCTGCTGCTCTAAATCTCAGACTATTTATATGCCCCTCCCACCTCCTTCTGAGCACACCTCCCCAGGGATTGGCTGAAGCACAATAAATATTCAGGCTGCCCATTTTCCTTTGCTCAACCCTCCATGTTCCAGAAGCCTCTGGAAGGCAGAAGAGAGCAATCAAACCTGCAGCCTGTGAGACCCAGAACAGCCAAAAGCAATCAACAACTGCGCCACTGATTACAAAGAAGCCAAAAAGAACACAATTTTCCCAATGTCCTAGCGGCCTAAGTAGGAGGGGGATACATTACTTTTTTTTTTTTTTTTTTTTTTTTTTGTGTTTTAAATTTCTCAGACCGTCGTGAAACGGCCCATAATCCTGAAAAAAAAAAGCCTCATTTCCACCTCCCGTGCTCTCAACCTTGTGTTCATTTTATTCCTGATAGCTTGCAATAAGAAAAGCTGCAACTGCTGTGCCTAATGAGTCATAAAATAACATATGTTTCTGTTATAGAGAAAAGTTATGTCGCAGGAGGATGCCAACAAAAAAAAAAAAAAAACCTAGAAAAAGTTGAAATTTAAGGCTGCCATCGACACCTCCCGCCGTTGATATAGCTGTTATTGTAATAAGTGCACCGAAGCCCTCTTGAAACAGATGTATTTGTTTGCAGATGACAGCCGCGGCCTTTCGGAAACGCCTCGCCGAGAATAAAAGCGCTTAGGAGACCTGACAGTCGTAGCTGAAATCTCATCATCATCCTGTCGGCGGATCTCTGTGTGATATTGGCGCCTCTTAACTGTACTCCGTGTTCCTTGTGTTTTAATGCTTCCCCTCCTGCGACAAACTTTTCTACCGAAAACAAATTGAAATCTACAGGGCAAAAAAAATTGTAGAGAACGCTTAGAACGCTCGCTGGCAGGCTTTGATCGCTGTATAAAGTTTGTTTATTTTTTTTTATTTTTTTGCAGTTGTCTGGAGCAAACCCGGGCGGTCCACGCGCATGAGAGAGAAGAGAGCCGACTTTGTCTCTGGGTACCTGGGGGGCCGGGTGATTGCTGTGGGAGGACTCGGTGAGTCAGCCAACCACAACCTCTGTATAAGAAATGGGCCATGATCCACTTTTATGTAATCCCTGTTTATTCAAGAGATACAACTTCTGCTTAAAGGGTTTGTCCATCCAAGAGTTCATAGGCAAAATGTAGGTCTGCTTTAAGCTGATCACGTATGGGGATAAAAAAAAATTCTGACAAATTCAGGTGGTTGGTAGGTTGTTGAGCCACATTTTTACTGCCTACCAAATGCACCCCCCCTCTGCTGCAAAGGAAGCCATACGGGGGAATACACACGCCTCCCAGGTTGCTTTGCATCTCAGCCACTACTACCAATGATGGAACACTTTTCCTCCCACTGACACCAATAATGGGGCATTTTTCCTCCCACTGACACCAATAATGGGGCACTTTTCCTCCCACTGACACCAATGATGGGGCACTATTCCTCCCACTGATATCAGTGATAGGGCACTATTCCTCCCACTGATATCAGTGATAGGGCACTATTCTTCCCATTAATACTGATAGGGCACTATTCCTCTCATTGAAACCAATGATGGGGCACTATTTCTTCCATTGACACCAATGATGGGACTCTATTCCTGCAACTGATACCAAGGATAAGGCACTATTCCTCCAACTGACACCAATGATGGGGCACTATTCCTCCAACTGACACCAATGATGGGACACTATTCCTCCCATTGACACCAATGATGGGATACTACTCCTTCCTCTGACACCAATGATGGGACACTATTCCTTCCTCTGACACCAATGATGGGGCACTATTCCTCCCATTGATACAAGGATGAGGCACAATTCCTCCCATTGATACCACGATAGGGCACTATTCCTCCAACTGACACTAATGATGGGACACTATTCCTACCACTGATACCAATGATGGGGCACTATTCCTACCACTGATACCAATGATGGGGCACTATTCCTCCAACTGACACCAATGATGGGGCACTATTCCTCCAACTGACACCAATGATGGGACACTATTTCTCCCACTGACACCAATGATGGGGCACTATTCCTACCACTGATACCAATGATGGGGCACTATTCCTCCCACTGACACCAATGATGGGGCACTATTCCTCCGATTGACACCAATGAGAGGGCACTGTTCGTCCAACTGACACCAATTATGGGACACTATTCCTCCAACTGATATCAGTGATAGGGCACCATTCTTCCCATTCTTACCGATAGGGCACTATTCCTCTCATTGACACCAATGATGGGACACTATTCCTGCAACTGATACCAAGGATAAGGCACTATTCCTCCAACTGATACCAATGATGGGACACTATTCATCCCATTGACACCAATGATGGGATACTACTCCTTCCTCTGACACCAATGATGGGGCAGTATTCCTCCAACTGACACCAATGATGGGACACTATTCCTACCACTGATACCAATGATGGGGCACTATTCCTACCACTGATACCAATGATGGGGCACTATTCCTATCACTGATACCAATGATGGGGCACTATTCCTCCCAATGATACCATGATAGGGCACTATTCCTCCAACTGACACCAAGGATAAGGCACTATTCCTCCAACTGACACCAATTATGGGGCACTATTCCTTCCACTGACACAAATGATGGGGAGCTATTCAACAGTCCAGTCCCCCTAAAGTCTGAAAGAAAAGTAATCTAGAACCCTTTCTTTAGAAAGTTTAGAGACAATAGCAGAGGGATGGAGTCCTGTAGTCCTGTCTTGTTTCTGTTGTCCTGATACTATACAGTGAGTGAGCGTTGTCACCCTAGGAGAGGAAGTGTGGCAGGATCACCAGGTGATAATCAAGGAGAATAAAAAGAATAAGTTATACAGCACATCCAAGAAGTAGTAAGCTACAATGTATTACATTTTTGTTTGGACAGTGCTGATTGGCCTTGTGCTGATCACATGCACTCTCCCAAGAAAAAAAACAAAAAACTCTCTAGCAATACACACCAAAGTGAGCATGTGCAGAGTGCCCCCAAGGCTCTGTATCTATCAGGAGATGGATTGGGGACTGTGGAAGAAGGGGAGGATCAGAGAAGACAGGATCAAACAGCCTTTTTACACAATGCAGAGGATTAACCCCTTTAGTGAGTATAACAAGCATGCTTCACTGCATATACAGACTGATTTTACTGATGTGGGTTTAGTAACACTTTAAGTGTTATTCATTTACCTGGATAGTAAATGCAGCTA
Organism: Aquarana catesbeiana; assembly: GCF_042186555.1. Taxonomy (NCBI): domain Eukaryota; kingdom Metazoa; phylum Chordata; class Amphibia; order Anura; family Ranidae; genus Aquarana; species Aquarana catesbeiana. Next base: position 24,276,079 of record NC_133330.1, on the reverse strand, counting down.
ATGTGTTTTGAATGTGTAGCCGTCCCATAAATGACTCTAAGGCCAACCTTACCTATACAATCTGATTCTATAGTGTATGGTCGGCCTAACAGGCAATGAATAAATGAGGAGTGGTTTGGTCGCTGAAACGCGTTGCCCTATTTATTTGGATCGACCATCAACTATGTAGTGCAAGGGCCTGCCTGATTTGATACAAATCGGTTGAATTGTTTAGGCGAGCCCTCCTATTACACAGTTTTGGTAAATATAAAGGAGATTGTAGCTGGCCATACACTATACGATCTCTGTACAATCTCCTTTAGTTTTACCAAAACTATTTAATATGAATAAAACAACTAAACAATCATTTTATACTTATATTATTATACTATGTGTTTTATGGTGGATCTGAAGGAGATTGTACAATCAGATTGTACGGTATATAGTCAGCCTTTATACGTAAAAGACACTCATTCTGTTGGATAGTGGAGACAACCATACTGTTGAAATGGCTCTGCTTGAATGTCTATTTTGTCTCAGCCAGTATAAGGGAGTATCCCTCTTCTCTTCATCTGTGCTTTATATTACGTGGAATGCAACTGGAGAAGTGAGACTTCATGTCAAAGAGGGAAGTACAGTAAGAAGATACTACGCCTTACAAAATAACAGAAACTGGTGCATCACCTAACTAGAGAGCATCTACTGAATATCAGAATAGAAGAGGTTGTACCTTCTACAGTCTTGGAACAGTAACCAGTGATGTGGCTGTAACCCATTCAGGTTCGCTTTGAAAACCAAGATAGTTTCATTATAAAAAGACCCCCAGCTGGTGTTAAAAATTAAAAAAGAAGCTCAGAATGCCATACTCACCTTCAATCCAGAGTTGTCCCCTGCAGTTCTCCTTTTTCACCAGAAGATGTCCTCAGTCTTCAGAGGTTGAAGAATGTCCAGCCATCATTCAACCTGAAAGACTGAGGACATACAGTGAGTGCAGGCCTATTTATGTGGTGGTCCTCTTTTGTTGCTATAACAAGAGGACAGTTAAGAAGAATCCAAAGCTTAATGCTATGGCAGCTCAAGTCGTAGTGGCTGGGCTGGATTGTTACTGTAGATGGTTTGATAAACAATATCTAAATAATAGTAGTAAAGGAGGAAAGGAAAGTGCCAGCAGCCGCAGGTGTCGGATTTTGCCGGTTTGCTCTGCATATTTAAAGCACAAGTTCACCAGAAGATGTCCTCAGTCTTCAGAGGTTGAAGAATGCCCAGCTGTCATTCAACCTGAAAGACTGAGGACATACAGTGAGTTCAGGCCTGTTTATGTGGTGGGCCTCTTTTGTTGCTATAATAAAAGGGGATAATAAAAAACAGCCCAGACGGCAATACTCACCTTCAATTCAGAGTTGTCCCCTGCAGTACTCCTTTTTCACCAGAAGATGTCTTCAGTCTTCGGAGTTTGAAGAATGCCAAGCCATTCAACCTGAAAGACTGAGGACATACTGTGAGTGCAGGCCTGTTTATGTGGTGGGCCTCTTTTGTTGCTATAACAAGAGGACAGTTAAGAAGAATCCAAAGCTTAATGCTATGGCAGCTCGAGTCGTAGTGGCTGGGCTGATTGTTACTGTAGATGGTTTGGTAATTAATATCTAAATAATAGCAGAAAAGGAGCAAAAGGAAAGGAAAGTACCAGCAGCCGCAGGTGCCGGATTTTTCTGGTTTGCTCTGCATAGGCAAAGCACAGGTTCACTAGAAGATGTCCTCAGTCTTCGAAGGTTGAAGAATGCCCAGCCATCATTTAACCTGAAAGACTGAGGACATACTGTGAGTGCAGGCCTGTTTATGTGGTGGGCCTCTTTTGTTGCTATAACAAAAGGGGAAAATAAAAATCAGCCCAGAATGCAGTACTTACCTTCAATTCAAAGTTGTGCCCTGCAGTACTCCTTTTTCACCAGAAGATGTCCTCAGTCTTTAAAGGTTGAAGAATGCCCAGCCATCATTGAACCTGAAAGATTGAGGACATACGTTGAGTGCAGGCCTGTTTATGTGGTGGACCTCTTTTGTTGCTATAACAAAAGAGGACAGTTAAGAAGAATCCAAAGCTTAATGCTATGGCAGCTCAAGTCTTAGTGGCTGGGCTGATTGTTACTGTGGATGGTTTGGTAATTAATATCTAAATCAGTGGTTCTCAACTCCAGTCCTCGGGACCCACCAACAGGACAGATTTTAAGTATTACCTTGGGGAGATGCAGACTAGAATACTGCAATCATTGAGCAGCAAATGATATCACCTGTGATGTATTTCAGCTATCTTGCAAACCTGGCCTGTTGGTGGGTCCTGAGGACTGGAGTTGAGAACCACTGATCTAAATAATAGCAGCAAAGGAGCAAAAGGAAAGGAAAGTACCAGCAGCTGCAGGTGCCGGATTTTTCTGCTTTGCTCTGCATACGTAAAGCACGGGTTCACTTTAAGAGAAGGAGCAGCTCCGTCTCCGCTGTGCGTCCTGCACACTCCAAGAAGTGAACGTTGTCTGCTGGCAGGCGAAGGAAAGGAGGCGAGGATCCGATTCCTCAGTGACACCATCAATACTTGTAGCTGATAAAAATAACAGCGTAGGAGAGCCAGTTTACAAGATTATCTCCTAATTTATCCCCGAACGCGTTTCCATTTTTAACTGACAGATTGCAATTAATGACTCGCATTAAGCACAGCGTGCGGCTTCGTCTGGGTTTAATTATAAATGCACATTACATCGGCTTTAAATAGGTGTTTAAGCCGGCCGTGCATCCAGACTGGGCTCCACGACCGGCCAGATATAACGTGACATTAATTATGAACAAGGGTTTCTAAAAGGGCCCGGGTCTATATTTATATTGGAATATTTTTATTATTCTCGTTAAAAAAAGTGTTGTGCTGTCACATACATAAAAAATACTAAAACACATAAATTATAAATCAGTGTATATATACAGTGGGAAAAACAAGTATTTGATATACTGCCGATTTTGCAGGTTTTCCTACTTACAAAGCATGTAGAGGTCTGTGATTTTTATCATAGGTACTCTTCAACTGGGAGAGAAGAAATCCAAAACAAAAATCCAGAATATCACATTGTATGATTTTAAAGTAATTAATTTGCATTTTATTGCATGACATAAGTATTTGATACATCAGAAAAGCAGAACTTAATATTTGGTACAGAAACCTTTGTTTGCAATTACAGAGATCATACGTTTCCTGTGGTTCTTGACCAGGTTTGCACCCACTGCAGCAGGGATTTTGGCCGACTCCTCCATACGGACCTTCTCCAGATCCTTCAGGTTTTGGGGCTGTCGCTGGGCAATACGGACTTTCAGCTCCCTCCAAAGATTTTCTATTGGGTTCAGGTCTGGAGACTGGCTAGGCCACTCCAGGACCTTGAGATACTTCTTACGGAGCCACTCCTAATAGAAATGGAACATGTTCTAAATATTTCCGACGGAACCAATTCCTATCGGGAAAACCGCTCGTCTGTATTCTGTTCCGACGGACCAAAAACGACACATGCTCTGAAGCAAGTACGAGACGGAAGCTATTGGCTACTGGCTATTGCACTTCCTTTTTCTAGTCCCATCGTACGTGCTGTACGTCACCGCGTTCTGGAGGTCGGACTTTGGTCTGACTTTGGTTTGACCGTGTGTAGGCAAGACCGCTTGAATGGAATTCCGTCGGAGTTCCGTCGGAGAAACCTTCGGAGTTTATTCCGACGGCAAAAGCGGTCGTGTGTACGCGGCATTAGTTGCCCTGGCTGTGTGTTTCGGGTCGTTGTCATGCTGGAAGACCCAGCCATGACCCATCTTCAATGCTCTTACTGAGGGAAGGAGGTTGTTGGCCAAGATCTTGCGATACGTGGCCCCATCCATCCTCCCCTCAATACAGTGCAGTCGTCCTGTCCCCTTTGCAGAAAAGCATCCCCAAAGAATGATGTTTCCATCATTGTGTCTTTGCCAATTTAAAGTCCCACTCTTTTGGGGGGGGGTACAAAAAAAACCTTTCCTACACTCACTAATATTGCACACAAATATCGAAACCAATCTCATGAAAAAAGGGTTGCATTGTCACATATTCGCTCTCCAGGCCTTTTTCTGACACTCTTTGTTTACAAGCAAAAATCAGTATTTTTTTGCTAGAAAATTATTTAGAACCCCCAAACATTATATTTTTTTTTTTTTAGCAAAGGCCCTAGAGCAGTGATGGCGAACCTTGGCACCCCCGGATGTTTTGGAACTACATTTCCCATGATCCTCATGCACTCTGCAGTGTAGTTGATCATCATGGGAAATGTATTTCCGAAACATCTGGGGTGCCAAGGTTCGCCATCACTGCTCTAGAGGATGAAATGGCGACTATTGCAGTTATTTATGTCACACAGTTTTTTGCGCAGCAGTTTTTCCAAATGCAATTATTCGGGAAAAAATACACTTTAACCTCCCTGGTGGTATGATTATGTCAGATTTTTGATGCTCAAAGTGGTACAATTTTTTTGCATGAAAATTTGGCGTTTCATATTGGAGGCCTGTAATTCTTATGCCGCGTACACACGGTCGGACTTTTCGTCTACAAAAGTCCGACGGACTAAAGCTGGCTGACAATCCGATCGTGTGTGGGCTTCTCTGGACTTTCAGCGGACTTTCAGCGGACTTTTCCAGCCTCAAATGTGACGGACTTTAGATGCTTCAAACATGCTTCAAATCTTTACGTCGTAACTACGCCAGGCCCAGAAATCCGCTCGTCTGTGTGCTAGTCCGACGGGCAAAAACCCACGCTAGGGCAGCTATTGGCTACTGGCTATCAACTTCCTTATTTTAGTCCGGTGTTTGTCATCACGTACGAATCCGTCTGACTTTTGTGTGATCGCATGTAGGCAAGTCCGCTCGTAAGAAAGTCTGCCGCAAGTCCGCTCGTAAGAAAGTCTGCCGCAAGTCCGCCAAAAGTCCGCGAAAAGTCCGACAAAAGTCTGTCGAAAGTCTGTCGGACAGGCTGTCGGACTTTTGTAGACGAAAAGTCTGACCGTGTGTACGCGGCATTAGGAATAACACACTTAAATCTGTCCAAACAAGAGTCTAGTAGACATTCCGGGTATGATAAAGTTTGAAACAAAAAATCATAAATTATAATATAATAAATAACTATAAATAATTCTAACAAATAATAATATAACAATAATAAAAAATATTCAATAATGTAATCAAATCAAAAACACTGAAATTTGCTCAGTTGCAGAATTGTCGCTGTCGTTACTGTTCAGTGTTTGATGACGAATTTCCCCACGAATCACTATCGCTCAATTCTGCAAGTGATTCTAATTTATTATCGCTGTTTTCTAGCTGGTCTAAAACCACTTTTGATTTAAAGGGACGCTTTTTGGTTGCTATGGACAATCTCCAGGCAGAAAGAACAGTATATTTAATATTAAAAACTGCATGTAGGGACACTGGGGACAAAAGGGATGTGAAATAATGTGATACAGTAATGTAATCTGTAAGATTACAGTGTACTCTATGTGTTTTATGTTTTTAACTTTTTGAATTTGTCGCCGTGCTCCACCCCAATCGTCGCAACATTGGCAGGGATCAGAGCTCAGCACTGATAGATCGAGCGGAGGAAACGGTTTGCACCCAGAGCAGGGAGGACATCGCAGGATCCCGGGGTCAAGGTAAGTAAATTTTGCCTGGATCCTGCGATGGGATCCCGAGTGTGGCTCGGGGTTACCGCATTTGGTACTGAAAATTCACCCCGAGCCACACTCGGGAATACCGCTAGGGAAGTTAATGAATAAATAATAAAAAAAAAAAAACAACATACAATATATACCCCATTTGTTTGTAAAATATGAAAGATGATATTATGCTGAGTAAATAGATACCTAACATGTCATGCTTTAAAATTTGCGCACACTCGTGGAATGGCGCCAATCTCCGGTACTTAAAAATCTCCAAAGGCGACGCTTTAACATTTTTTAGAGGATACCTGTTAAAGTTAAAGAGGAGGTCTAGTGCTAGAATTATTGCTCTCACTCTAACGATTGCGGCGATACCTCACGTGTGGTTTTAACATGGTTTACATATGTGGGCGTGACCCAGGGCGAACATGCCAAAGTGCCCCGCCCCCCCCCCCCCAATGTATGAACATTATGTGTCATCAAAAACCCCCCTACAAGCATAAAAATTACAATAAGTACGCTTTTCCTGCTACTCTGTAAGGGGTCAAATAGCAAAGAGTCTCTATGAAATGTAATATAAAGCACAAATTGAGCATTTCATAATAACATTCACAGGAGGAACTGTGTTTTCCAGACATACAACATTACCGTTTCCTTTTATGAAAACCTAACCATCTTGTTAATAGCTGATGAAATCTCTTAGGGGGAGGACAAAGAAGCTTGAAGTTCCAATTTATTAAATCCCGTTCTCATTTTAAAGTCTAATTCCTGATGGCAGCTGCTGGCTTTATTAAAGGCAATGTCCTAATTTGTCTCAACAGCTCACGCTCCACTACACAGTCATTCAGTTTTTTGTTTTGTTTTTTAACCTTCTAGCATTGTATGCTGTGATAACGTTGCTGGATCCTGGCGTGTTCATTTTATTGCGTTTGTTTATTTCATAATTAAAAAATGATATGGAGATCCGGCCCTTTTTGTTTGTTTGTTTTTTCTCATTAGTTGACTGATTGATCGTACTGTAGAATCCCCAGAACGAGTATTGTAAGGAGATTATAATTTATTATACACACATTTTCAAAATCGTCTCAAGGTTTTGAGAGCAGATATCAGAATAAGAGATCCTAAAGAATGAGTAAAAAAAACCCCAGAAACCAGGGTATGGCAATAGTTCTTGGGCCTCAAACGCTTTGACTCTTTGGTCCATACATACCCTGTTTCCCCGAAAATAAGACCTAGCGTGATTGTCGGTGATGGCTGCAATATAAGCCCTACCCCCCCAAATAAGCCCTAATTAAAGTCCTTGTAGGTCTTATTTTCAGGGTAGGGCTTATTTTTGGGGAAACAGGGTAGGGCTTATTTGGGGGGTAGGGCTTATATTGCAGCCATCACTGACAATCACGCTAGGTCTTATTTTCGGGGAAACAGGGTAGCTCCCAGCTGTCCCTGATTTCGAGGGACTGTCCCTGATTTGGAGCAATGTCCCTCTGTCCCTCATTCCCCCTCATTTGTCCCTCATTTTGGTCTGATCTATATAGTTGTGTATAAATTCCACTTTTTATCTTTCAAAGTGTTTCCCAGTGCTAATCCGTTCATCTAATTTCTAAATTGTCGCATTTGTACATTTTAAAAGCCCATATAAAGGAATAGTAGTGGTAAAAAAAAAAAAGCACTTGTGGATTTAATTAAACTTTTTTTGATTAATTCTCCATTAAGGGGGTGTGGCAGGAGGCGTGTCCTATGCCTACATACATTTGCCAGTAGGTGTCCCTCATTCCCTTCTCAAAATGTTGGGAGGTATGCCCATATAGTATAAAAAAATGGGTATTTATGGGTGCCTCAGAAGCACAGGTGCAGCCAAATTGCTTATGTGGCTGGGCGCTGTTCCGATTGGTACTTGCATTCAGGGCCTTATACATAGATATATGCCCTGAATGTAGAGGGTCCACACTCGGGGCATATGTCCTGCATATGCACTGCTCAGTACCAGCGGCGGCATGTCCATAGAGGGCACACGGACGCCGCCTCCCCTATTCTTGCGTCTGGACCCCCTGATCTAGATATCAGTGGCGCCAGACCATGGATTCCAATGCGGCGGGGGTGTTTTTTTGAGGCACCTGATTAGAGCCAGAGGCTCTAATAGGCTTCAAAAAAGGGTGGGCTCAGAGAGCAGAGCATTGCGCTCCGAACCCACCCAGTTGTGTGACCATAACGAATTAATTTTTGCTATTATCACACTAAAGTTCCTCTCCGCCAATCAGGAGGCAGGTCTGTGAGACCTGATTCCCGATTGGCCAAAGCGTCAGGCGATCCTATTGGATGCCTAGCACTTTAGCGGAAGACACACGGTGGAGGAAGCTTCAGGAGTGGGCACCACAGCCCCGCCACATGAGCGGGTAAGTGCCAGGCCGCCCACGCGGGGTAGGGGTGTGTGCTGTTTCAGTGTCATGCCTTGCCGCCGGGGGGGGGGGGTGTTGTTTGTTTGCCGCCTCCCAAAAGAAAAACCCACCAGCTGCCACTGCTCAGAACAACATTCAGCCCTGCATGATCGTGTGGGCGGGGCTTTAGGCACCATAGTGGAAATAGTTGGCTGCTTTAGCAAGTGACACAAATATGGCTATTCTAAGCAATGGCAATATAGCCTCTTCTGGACAGCATTCTGCTCATTAGCATCTGTACTGTAACTTCTCTAACCTTCTCCAGTTCCCTGTTGTAAGTCCCATTCTTTGATACGCCTTTTATGAACCCTTTTAGAGACTTCAGACTAGGCAATTTGGATGAATAATAAAGACCTTTTACTGAGGTAATAAAAAGTAACAAGCAGTTCTCAAAGACATCTTCCACACTCTTTTCTGTAGTTCAAAGTTCTTTAGTGCCCCTAAATAGTGCCCCATGAGGTAGTCATACCTTAGGCAGATGGCAAAGCCCATTAAGAGTCCTTCTTAAGGAAGAGTCCTTAAAAGGCAGTAAATCCTTAAGGGTCCAGCATAAGGTGGCACAAGTCCATGGGCTCCAAACCCCACTGGGAGCCCAAACTGGGCTCCCCCAATGGGTGTTCAGTCTGCCAGCACAATGGCTACATTTTGGCAATCTTTCCCCTGACCAACCTTAGGCAAACTCCCTAGGGCATTAAGGAGCCCCTATTTATGTGGTGTAACCTGTGGGGTAAGGTTAACTTTCTGAAAAGAGGTAAAACCTGGCCAGCAGCATTAACCCTCCTTTCTCAGCTCAGCAGGTCTACCTAAGGATGCAATTTGCAACAAGCTACATTGTAACAGTTGTACACATACAGTGCCTTGAAAAAGTATTCATACTCCTTGAAATTTTCCACATTTTGTCATGTTACAATCAAAAAACATAAATATATTTTATTGGGATTTTATGTGATAGACCAACACAAAGTGACACATAATTCATACGTGAAAGGAAAATGATAAATGGTTTTCAAATTTTTTTGCAAATAAGTATGTGAAAAGTGTGTGGGGTACATTTGTATGGTGCCCCCCGGAGTCAATACTTTGTAGGACCCCCTTTCACTGCAATTACAGCTGCAAGTCTTTTTGGGGATGTCTCTACCAGCTTTGCACATCTAGAGAGGGACATTTTTGCCCATTCTTCTTTGCAAAATAGCTCAAGCTTTGTCTGATTGGATGGAGAGCGTCTGTGAACAGCAATTTTCAAGCCTTGCCAGCCACCAGTGGCGGCTGGTATTTTATTTGGGGGGCAGCAAACAATGCACCCACAGCCACCCCCCCGTCTGTCGGGTCACTCTTCATAGTAGAGACAGATAAAAGTCGGTCCTCCACCGTACACATGTACTCACCACTGCTTGCCTGCCCGGACAGAGTAAAGACGGAGGTGTCCTGCGTGCTGTTTCTGGGCTCCTGTGTTCATGTACAGAATGCATGTCATTCCTGGCGGAGATTAGTGCGGGTCGCAGCGTGGCGGCTGGTGGGTCAGTCGGCTTCCCCTGCGTCTCTTCCGGCCAAGTGTCTCCTCTGGTCGTGCGTCTCCTCCCTCCTCCTCCTAGGCCAATAGGATCGCTTCTCCTTTGGGCCAATCAGGAAGCGGGTCTCAAGACCTACTTCCTGATTGGCTGGGAGGAGAATCAGTGTGACAATAGCGAATATTCATTTGCTATTGTCACACAACTTGGTGACACAACTGGCACTGCGCCCTGAGCCCACCCTTTTTTGAAGCCAATTAGAGCCTCAGGTACTAATCAGGTGCTTCAGAAGAAAAAAAAAACTATGGAATCCATGCATTCAGTGCGCCGCATGTAGATTAGGGGGCCGGACACATGAATAGAGGGGTGGTGCCCCTGCGCCCCTAATGGAGCAGCGGCCACTGCTTGCCGCAGATTCTCAATTAGACTTAGGTCTGGACTTTGACTGGGCCATTCTAACACATGAATATGCTTTGATCTAAACCATTCCTTTGTAGCTCTGGCTGTATGTTTAGGGTCGTTGTCCTGCTGGAAGGTGAACCTCCGCCCCAGTCTCAAGTCTTTTGCAGACTGTAACAGGTTTTCTTCTAAGATTATCCTGTATTTGGCTCCACCCATCTTCCTATCAACTCTGACCAGCTTCCCTGTCCCTGCTGAAGAAAAGCATCCCCACAACATGATGCTGCCACCACCATGTTTCACGGTGGGGATGGTGTGTTCAGGGTGATGTGCAGTGTTAGTTTTCCGCCACACATAGCGTTTTGCTTTTAGGCCAAAAAGTTCAGTTTTGGTCTCATCTGACCAGAGCACCTTCTTCTACATGTTTGCTGTGTCCTCCACATGGCTTCTCGCAAACGGCAAATGGGACTTCTTATGTCTTTCTTTCACCAATGTCTTTCTTCTTGTCACTCTTCCATAAAGGTCAGATTTGTGGAGAACACGACTAATAGTTGTCCTGTGGACAGATTCTCCCACCTGAGCTGTGGACCTCTGCATCTCCCCCAGAGTTACAATGGACCTCTTGGTTGCTTCTCTGATTAATGCTCTCCTTGCCCGGCCGGTCAGTTTAGGTGGACGGCCATGTCTTGGTAGGTTTGCAGTTGTGCCATAATCTTTTTATTTTCTGATGATGGATTGAACAGTGCTCTGTGAGATGTTCAAAGCTTGGGATATTTTACAACCTAACCCTGCTTTACACTTCACAACTTTATCTGTGACCTCTCTGGTGTGTTCCTTGGCCTTTATGGTGCTGTTTGTTCACTAAGGTTCTCTAACAAACATCTGAGGGCTTCACAGAACAGCTGTACTTATACTGAGATTAAATTACACACAGGTGGACTCTATTTACTAATTAGGTGACTTCTGAAGGCAATTGGTTCCATTAGATTTTAGTTAGTCATCCTTAAACAGGGGTTGGGGCCTCCATCTGTCAGTACTTGGATCACCTGCTAGTCGCACTGTGGTTCCCTGGGCAGAGGGTTGTAATTCCAGTGTCCACCACTGGGTGTATCCCAGCAGCTAGCAGTCTCCACCTATTGCTGGTTGCTGGGAGGGCATTTAGGTCCTCCTCTAGTAAGTTCCCCTCGCTCCTGTGTTTTGCTTGCTGCCAGATACTGATCTTGATCTTGCTCCTGCCCTGTACCCAGTGCCCTGCTGCATTGCACCTGCTCCCTCTTGCTCCTTATCTCAGTTTTTGTTCCCCCTTCCCATCTGCTCCCTGCACCTCCAGTTTTCTCCTGCCTTTCTGTGTTTCCCTATATATTTTATATACAGTAGTTAGTTGTTAGACTTACTGTTTGTAAGGCAGGCCATAGATGATGCAATTTATTTCCTGCTAAAAAATCACTCAATTTCCCCATCAACACAGTCAGGGTTGATGGGGAATCCCTCGTGCGGAGCCATTGTGTTCTCCTGACGTGTGTGTGTGTGTGTGTGTGGGGGGGGGGGTTGCAGATACAATCAGGCTGCCCATAGATGGTTCAAATCTCAGCCTGTCCTTGCTGGACCGGCCCGGATTCGAACCATCTATGGCTGGCTTTAGTTATTAGTCACTTATTTTGTCACTGGGATTTTGGTTCACTTATACTTGTATGTTTGCTGTGTGCTGGTCTTTGGAAGGATTTTGTTTCAGTGTACATAAATCTCATAAAGGGCTCTTTCTCACGGGGCGGATCAGTGATGATCCGCCCCGTGAACACCCGCTTGCTCAGCGGGGATCGCTCCGCCGATCCCCGCTGAGCAGGAAGATGACAGGTCCATCGCTGCACGCTGTGCAGCTACGGACCTGTCAGAGCGCCGCTCTCCCCTATGGGGGGATCGGATGATGACGGACCGTAGTGTCCGTCGTCACCCGATCCGATCCGAAAACGGATGGAAAAGTAGGTTTTTCCTCCGTTACACTTTTCGGATCGGAGCGGGGTCGGATGTCAGCGGACATGTCACCGCTGACATCCGACGCTCCATAGGGATGAATGTATGTCCGTTTTTCATCCGAAAACGGAAGGATGAAAAACCGACATACGGATCCCTCGTGTGAAAGAGGCCTTAAAGCATACACAGTCTGGTCCCAGTTTCCTGAATGTAGCCACACAGATCTGGCCATCTCTGCTGCTGCTTCCTGACACCAACAATTAACAATAGCTCCATATATCATGGCACCATGGTGACTGGATTTTGTAAATTGAACAATAAACATGTACATTAATACAGTTCAAGGTGATTGGATGAAGGTGACTGACTTAAGCCTACTTTTTCAGGGCTGAAAAAAACAAACTGACAGCTCAGGAGGAGCTACTGTACTAACTATCCAACATTAGTACAGCGATCTCCCCTGCTGTGCTTTTGTGTTCTGACAGGAGGATGGCCCCCGCCAGAACACTCTGGTCAGCGCTGTCAGCCAATGGCTGACAGCGTTGAACGGGAGACAATCAGCAGACCTTTTTCGGACATGCCCCTTCGACAGAAGCCGGCCGGTCATGCCAAGGTCATGCCCCTTTGACAGAAATCGGACCGACTGCAGTACACACATGGACCGAATGTCGGCCGGTTTCTATTGAACCGACTGATGCAGGCCCGATATCAGCCCATGTGTACTAGGCTTTACTTTACTTATAAAGACTGGGGCATACATAGGTGAAGAAGACACTTGGATGGGTGGTGGTGAACCCATTCAACATTATAGAACAACTCCAGTTGAATGTGGCTATCTAGTACTAGCTATACCATGACCTGGATAAATCAAACCCCTAATGGACAAAACTTTATACTTTCATAAAACCCGAGGAGCCCTCTAAAGGTGCCAGAAGAAGTCCTTAGAGTACATGGACCACTGTTTTTTTTTTGCATGTGGAATAGAGTATGAAAAGATGTCTCTGGAAGGAATGAGGAGGTGGATTGCTCAGTAGGCACTACAGAACAGTGACTATGGTAACAGATGAGTAGGGAATTTGATAGGCTTCCCTGAAGAGATGTCTTTTCATGGAATGTTTGAACCATTTGATGTTTGAAAAAATCTGATGGAACAAGAAAAAGCATTCCAGAGTAAAGTAACAGGGAATAAATATGCAGGGACTTGGTAACCAAAGAAGGATGACAGTAGTACCAGCGTGTTTACATAGCAGCCTGTACCTGTCAATTAGAAGCTTATTTCCCGCTAGGTCTCGCTGCTGGTACTAATGCAGCGTAAAAGAATAAAGGGTAAGCCATGGATGGATAAACCTCTTTCTCTTCCAACATGATCCTTTCTTTGGAATATTATATTTATGGTATCTCCATGTGTTAACTGCCATATATTTGAATGTTTACCGTGTGTGGCTGCTCCTTCTCTGGCCAGAGCCTACTACAGGGGTTCCTAAATGGGCATATCCAACACCCTCAGGCTAAGAGAAACAAACATTGAGGGCATTGAGACTGGAATTGGAATTGATTATCACCTATTACCAATACAGATTGAGGCAGATTGAGGAACCAAGGAATGAATAAATATCTCTTGTGTCAGTATTGGCACTTAAAATGTGAGCATGGTTGGAGCTAAAGTGGTTCTAAAGCCTAAACTTTTCATTACCTTAATGTATTCCATGCATTAAGGTAAAAAATGTTTAGACATTGGCACCCCCCCCCTTTTACTTACCTGAGCCCCTCATTCGATCCAGCACTGTGCAAGTGCTCACTAACACAGATTTAGACCAGGGGTCTCAAACTAGCGGCCCTGCAACTGTTGCAAAACTACAAGTCCCATCATACATCTGCCTGTGGGAGTCATGCTTGTAACTGTCAGCCTTGCAATGCATCTTGGGACTTGTAGTTTTGCAACAGCTGGAGGGCCGCCAGTTTGAGACCCCTGATTTAGACAGATCTGTGAACAATATTTGAGAGAAATAGGCCTTTTGTGTACATAGAACAATTTGTAGATCTTTGAGTTCAGCTCATGATAAATAGGGGCAAACACAAAAGTGTTGTGTTTATAATTTTGCTAGTGTATATAAATACATGCTATATAATTCTTATGATTTCCCTTCTAGCATTTTGCTTTTAGGCCAAAAAGTTCAATTTTGGTCTCATCTGACCAGAGCACCTTCTTCCACATGTTTGCTGTGTCCCCCACATGGCTTCTCACAAACTGCAAACAGGACTTCATATGACTTTCTTTCAACAATGACTTTCTTCTTGTCACTCTTCCATAAAGCCCAGATTTGTGGAGAACACGACTAATAGTTGTCCTGTGGACAGATTCTCCCACCTGAGCTGTGGATCTCTGCAGCTCCTCCAGAGTTACCATGGACCTCTTGGCTGCTTCTCTGATGAATGCTCTCCTTGCCCGGCCTGTCAGTTTAGGTGGACGGCCATGTCTTGGTAGGTTTGCAGTTGTGCAATTTTTTATAACCTAACCCTGCTTTAAACGTCTCCACAACTTTATCCCTGACCTGACTGGCATGTTCCTTGGCCTTTATGATGCTGTTTCTTCACCAAGGTTCTCTAACAAACCTCTGTGGGCTTCACAGAACAGCTGTATTTATACAGAGATTAAATTACACACAGGTGGACTCTATTTACTAATTACAGAATTAGGTGACTTCTGAAGGCAATTGATTCCACTAGAGTTGGGTGGTATCAGAGTAAAAGGGGCTGAATACAAATGCACATTTGTATTTATATTTATTTGTAAAAAATATGGAAAACCATTTATTTTCCTTCCTCTTCACAATTATTTGACACTTTGTGTTGATCACATAAAATCTCAATAAAATACATTTACTTTTTTGTTTGTAACATGACAAAATGTGGAAAATTTCAAGGGGTGTGAATACTTTTTTCAAGGGACTGTACATGTAAAGCCCAAACTTTTTTTTTTCTTTTTTTTTTAATTTAGATAGAGTATGGAAGTCGATTTTCTTATAGGGGAGGACCTAAATACTCTCCCAGCAACCAGCAACAGGTGGAGACTGCTGGAAGACACCTGCTGGTGGACACTGGAACTGCAACCTCCTGCTCTGGGACGCAAAGTGCCACAAGCAGGTGATTCAGATCCTGGCAATATCTCTCCAATTCAACGGAATTCCCATCTAAAGCTGGCCATACTGTAGTAGATTTTCGAACAAATGTTTGAACGAACATTAATATGAAAATTTGTACAAAAAAATCTCAGTACATTCAATGACCTGGCAAATGACGTTCGAAAGTACTTCAAAATTGTGTTTGCTTTTAACATCAATTTTGGAAAAAAAAAATTTCTCACAAAATTCTGCTAGTATAGGGCCAGCTTTGGAGGGTTGTCATAGGAACTGACGTCCCCATTAGAACATTTACCTTCTCTCTTTGCTTTGGTGACAACTCAATTTTTTGGAATTCCCCTCACTTGCTGTCTCAGTGACAATGATCATCAGGATGAATAGAGAGGGTGTATGGTAATGTATTAGCTGCTCCAGATAATACAGAGATAAGTATTTGTTTGGTTCTATTCAGCTTCTTGTTTTGATACATTGTTCCATTTTTTTTTCATTCTTTTTATTAATTAGAATGGATTTTCTATCTGTGTAGATGGAAGCTGTTTGCGCAGGTGTTTCAAAAAAAGGTCATTTATCACTCGCTATAGCTAAAAAAGATTTTTTTTTTGTACGATGAAGAAAAATAATGACTTGCAGAAAACTGGTCGGGGGTAGAAAGAAAACTAATTTCCTGCCATTTCTGGGAAATCAATTTATCTAGTGCAGACTTCCATTGTGACGACAAGTCGAAGATGTTTAGAGGGAAGTCAGACAAAGTGGAATTACTGTCTGAAGTAAGTATCCAGCCAAGAATCACCGGAGAGCAACAGGAGAGGTCACAGTAGATGAAGCCAGTCTATGGCGACAGACTGTTGAAAGAGAAATCAGGATCAGGCTTCTGTTTCAGTTCATTTATTTATATAGAGAGATACGTATGTCCCAGTCCAGCAGAATTTAAGGCTAAACCCTAAACTCATTTCAATTTTTTTTTTTTGTAAATTCTTTTTATTGAAATTTTTTTTTTACTGTGGAGGTACAAAACAGGGCTATTGGGGCATACCCCCTTAAATGTATTTTTTAACATTTAAATATATACTGATCAGCCATAACTTTATGGCCACTGACTGGTTACAAGAATTTCACTGATTATCTTTCTACAATAACATCTGGAAGTCCGTGGGATATATAGGGCAGCAAGTGAACATGTTGTCCCTGAAGATGTGTTGAAAGCAGAAGAAATGGTCATCACAGTTTGTTGTGTATGGGGCTGTAGCCGAAGACGGGTCAGGGTGTCCACAGCCAGAAGCACCTACAATGGACACATGAGCATCAGAACTGGACCACGGAGCAATGGAAGAAGGTGGCCTGGTCTGATGAATCACATTTTCTTTTACATCATATGGATGGCCGGGTTTGTGTGCTTACCTGGGGAAGAGATGGCATCTGGATGCAGTATGGGAAGAAGGGCTGGTAGAGGCAGTGTGATGCTTTGGGCAATGTTCTGCTAGGAAAACTTGGCTCCTGCCATTCATGTGGATGTTGACAGGTACCACCTACCTAAACATTATTGTTGACCAAGTACACCCCTTCATGGAAACGGTATTCCCTGATGCCAGTGGCCTCTTTCAGCACGGTAATGCGCCCTGCGACCCTGAAAAAATGGTTCAAGAATGGTTTGAGGAACAAAACGATGAGTTTGAGGTCTTGACTTGGCCTCCAAATTTTCCAGATCTCAATCCAAGGAGCATCTGTGGGATGTGCTGGAAAAACAAATCCGATCCATGGAGGCCCCACCTCACAATTTACAGTACTTAAAGGATCTGAAAAAAGGATCTGGAAAAAACATGAAGAAAGGGGCATGACCCCGAAAACTCGTCAGCCAACCAACCTTCTGTTCCTAGGATGAAGAACATTGCATTCAAGTTGTGGATTTAAGTTTATCAATGGTAATGCACGAGGTGGTTGCGCTCTTCTGTATGTTTTTTGCAGTTTGTTTTGTAAGTGCATCTGCACTTACAGTTTCTCTTAGTCCTCCTGCAAAGTCCAACAAATACCTATTGATCCTGCCAGTATATCGCTTCCTGTGATGGTGTGGCAATGATGCTGCACTGCTCCTGAAGTCTGAGCAGAGTTGCCACTTTCATATAAGCTGTGCCTGCTTGCACTACAGAGGGACAAATTATTGTTGCAAGATGTCTGGCTGTCAGCATTGTCACTGCTGATTCACAAGCCTGTATGTAGCCCCTCTCCCCCTCCCCCAGCGGCAGGTTGTTAAGCCAGTTCCCGTGATGGGGCCTACTGTAGAGTTTGCTGCAAGGAATGTTGGAAACCTGTGCCATTGTTCTGACTTAATTCCTCTTACAAGCGTGTCAAGAAGTTCACATTTACTTGTCACATAGTTGTATGGGGACCCTAGATTCCATGGTTGCAGGCCAGGGCTATCAGGGATCACGCTACACACTTGGCCAAAATAATATGAAGGTCGCGAGGTATAAGGTGCATGGTCCAGATGAGAAACCAATCACCACGACCAGGCTGGCTGACCCTCCTTCTCCTGGCCATCATTATTTTCCCAACCGAGCCAGTCTCAGTACTTACTCCGAGGGTATAGACCACCCTGCAATCCACCAGAATAAAGGGACTCGGTCCACAACCTTTTAGAACTCCTCTTTACTGTATGTAGGGTTGTAACATAACAGTGCATGTTTATATGTTTCCATTCTCCATGGCTGGTCAAGTTCGGTGGTCTTGCCCACTAACTGGGTGCTCTTTCAACAGAGTTCTCTAGTCTTCCTAGTTGGATCCATATAAAAAGTGTAGGTGGCATTCCCACAAAGGGAAAGGCCAATTTACGGATTATCTACAGAATCTTGGATGAGGCCCCAATTCCCACGCCAGGGCACAGGCAACAATTCCATCTACTCTTGCTCTTTCTTGCTAACTAATCTCCTTCTTGATCCATGCATCCTGCCTATATACACCGATCAGCCATAACATAACCACTGACAGGTAAACTGAAGAACATTAATTATCTTGTTACAAAGGCATCTTTATGTCAGTGGAATATATTAGGCAGTAAGTGAATATGGTGTCCCTGAAGTTCATGTGTTAAAAGCAGAAAAAAAACTTAAGGATATAAGCAACTTTGACAGGGGCCAAAGTGTATTGGCAAGATAATTGGGTCAAAGCAACTCCAAAACTGCATCTCTTGTGGGATGTTCCTGATCTACAGTGGTCAGAGCCCATCAAAAGTGCTTCAAGGAAGGAATACCGGTGAACTAGCAACAGGATCTTGGGTAGCCAAGGCTGATTGATGCATCTGGGCAAAAAAAGGCCTGTCTTTGTAGTAAAAGAGCTACTTTAGCTCAGATTGATGAAAAAAGTGAATGCTGGTTCTGATAGAAAGGTGTCAGAACACACAGTGCATCGCAGTTTGTTGTGTATGGGGCTGCGTAGCTGCAGACCAGTCAAAGTGCCCATGCTGACCCGTGTCCACAGCCAAAAGCACCCACAATGGGCAAATGAGCATCAGAACTGGACCACGGAGAAATGGAAGAAGGTCGCCTGGTCTGATGAATTCAAGAATGGTTTGAGGAACACAATGAGTATGAGGTTGAGATTTGGTCCCCAAATTCTCCAGATCTCAATCCAATTGAGCATCTGTGGGATGTGCTGGAAAAACAAGTATGATCCATGGAAGTTCCACCTCACAACTTACAAGACTTAAAGGATCTGCTACTCACAGCTTGGTGCCAGATATCACTTCATACCTTCAGAGGTCTAGTGGAGTCCATGCCTGGATGGGTTGGGTGGTCATAAAATTATGGCTGATCGGTGTATACCCTAAACCAGGGTTTCTCAACCAGGGGTCCTCCAGTGGTTGCTGGGGGTTCCTTGAGAAATGAGCAATTTCTGCCTCCCAGATAAGTTCCCACTGATACCATTGATATTTTAAGCTATCTGTAAGGGGTAATTCTTCCCAGTGTCCACAAGTGTAAGGAGCGTTCTTCCCACTGACCATCACACTAATGTATCATGAGTTGTAGATATAGTAATTTATAGCAGGGGTTCCCTGAGGCCAAAACGTTATATCAAGGGTTCCTCAGTGTTGAAAAGGTTGAGAAAAGCTGCCCTAAACTGACCAGAATAGTGGGGACCCCTAGTGGGAACTAAGTAGATCACAGCCCAGACCCAGCATGGAGCTGTGACAGTCTCTACATGGAGCCTGTCCATCAGCACCTAGCAAAACTCAATCCTGCTCACTGCTTTCTGGATTAATAGCAGCTACCTAAACCATCCCTCTGTGAGCTGCAGTGCCTGGGAGGGGAAGAATGTGAGACACAAATGAAGGAGAACTTGGTTTAGCCAGAGAAATAAAGAAAGTTTTATTTTTTTTCCTTTTAAGAAACTTGTGCATTACGTAGCAGAGGGATTTGGGGCTTGCTTAGACTGTCAAACAGGAGCCTTTGGTCGTACTTCAATGAGAGCCCCAATGACCCCCTCCCATTTGTTACATAAAGGTTAGCATTGTCGGTCAGAGAGCTGCTTGAATCCGTAGGAAATATGGAGTGAAAGGTGACTACGCAATCTGTTCTGCCAAAGATAAAAAGAAGAAAAAAAAAACCGCCAGAGGAAAAATATATTATAGATCAATAAAACTCAGATTCTGCTACTTGTAAACACTCTTCAGCAAGATAAAACGACGGGAACGTATGATTTGTACCAGTAATGTGTAATTAAATAGCCCAGGCGCCGTAGAAGGTGTACTTAGACCGTGTTGACGAAGTGTTCCGAGCAGAAAAAACATGACTAAGATGAGATTATTAAAAAAGTAGAGCTGGCCCTATGGATTTCCATAGCAACAGTCATTGTCTAGGAAGCCGCATGGAGGCTTACTCGCCGCGTTACCACCCAAAGAGAGCGGGTTTCTTTTTTTGTTCTACTGCGAAAAGCCTGACCTTCTTCTACAATACAAACCTCTCCCAGTGCGAAAATAAAATAAACTTTGTTTAGGTCACAATGTCAGTCAATAAATGCAGGTTTAAAGTGTTACTAAATCTAAAATCAGTCTGTATATGCAGTAAAGCATGCTTCTTATACTTGCTGTGGAACCTAAGGGGTTAATCCTCTGCATTGCGTAAAAAAAGGCTGTTTGATCCTGTCTTCTCTGATCCTCCCCTCATTCCACTGTCCCCAATCCATCTTTTGATAGAACAGAGCCTTGGGGGCAAACTGCACATGCTCAGTTTGGTGTGTATTGCTAGAGAGGTTTTGCACAAGAGTGCATGTGATCAGCACAGGACCAATCAGCACTGTCCAGACAGAGGGTCAGGGGTCCTGCATCATCATAGGGCAATCAGGGGAGAATGAAAACTCCTCCTACAAGCTTTACCAGACACTGATAGAAGTCACAAGACTGCTATATACTGCTAATGAGAAAAGGTATTTATCAGTTTATATTTACTAAAATAATTGCATTTCCATGTTCTGTGTACTGTGGGAGAACAGATATCGTGAATGCAGGGCCCTGGGTTTAGTACCATTTTAAATATATTTAAAGAGTAATTCACACTTTTGTTGAGAAAGAAACACTCCCCTCTGGTTGATCTGTGTACATTACAAGGGTTTTAACAAACTTTGTTGCAGATTCCTTCCTTTTGTTATGCTGAAGAAATCCATGTGTGCTCCTTTGTATCCATGTGGGAAAGTGAGTCTAATGGGAGTGGTTTCATAATTATCAATCAGCTGCTGCACCTGCAGGGCTCTAATGAGGAAAGCTGCAGGGTCTGCATCCCTTTAGTAGTTACATACATAGTTACATAGTAGGTGAGGTTGAAAAAAAGACACATCAAGTCCATCAAGTCCAACCTACTGTATGTTAGTAGTGATTTCCTATTGGAAGTATCTCACCAAAAGCGAAATTTGTGTTGCAGGGGATGCCTGATATCTGACTTGTATCTTAGTGTAGACTTCTGGGAAACTTGGTGAGCCAATCACACAAGCAGTATATTATGTTTCGGGGGGGGGGGGGGGTTCCATATACATTCTGTGTACAGAACACCTCTAGGTTGTCATATTGCATTTTTAGAAACTTATAGCAGCTGCAGATTGAAAAGAAAAGGTAATTTTTAATAACGTTCTATTACAATATGACTTTTGTCACAATTGTATACGCTATATTATTTTTTCTTTATTTGCTATTTTTTTTCCCCATGAAAGTGGAGTTACCTTTTCAGTATATTTTTGGGGATGAGGTGTTTTAAACTCAACTTCCATCAACAAGTAAATTCTAATTTTAATCTTAAACTGGATAGCATTAATACTTATAGAAAACAAAGAGAAAGAGTTGAATAGACTTTGAAGGTTGCCACTTCTAACCCCAAATATAGGAAATGAGTACTCCAAAAGTCTAAAAAAAAAAAAAAAAAGTTTATTAACAACATCAATCAGCTAAAATATCCATAGCATAAAAAACACATAAATCCCAAATTCATCAAACGTTTTAGACTATATTCGCCATAAATAGGGACAACGGTATGAGTGTGCTGAAACCTGTATTGAGTGGCCCAATATGAATCTAACACATAGGTATATGAATGTGATACAAGTTCTTCTGTAGGTGGGGCCAAATACAAGGTTCACCCACGTGGATCTCTACGCGTTTCACCAAAAGGCTTCCTCAGGAGAGATGCATTACAATAAAGTAATTAATTTTCTAATTAATTAAGTAATTTATTTTCTAAATAACTAAGTAATTTTCTAGCAAAAAAAAAATTATTGTTACATGTGAACAAGAAGTGCCAGAAAAGGCCTGGACTGGAAGTAGTTAAAGAGAAGGAATGGAATCAGGACAGGCTGGGGAAAGGCAAACATAGTCAGGGACACTCTAAGGGTAAGAAAAGGCACATATCAGTTTTTTATCAATATAAAGACAAGTAACAAAGGTAAGCATTTTTTATCTATGTAGGTTTTAGAATGTCTTTGGCAAGGCGGTAATAGGAAACATTTTCAGCTATACAATGAGCATACTGTCTGTGGATGATAGGTCTGATCTAACATCTTAAACTAATGCAGCAACTTCACAATCGGTGGTGCCCTTGACCCAGAATGAGCTCTGGAGTTTCAGAGTCATCAGCTACAACTTGTTTTGGTTCAGGGACTTCACTGGTGGTAAAGAGAAGTTGAAGCATCAGATGGAAAACCCTGAAAAATGTGCCTGCCTTTACGCGCACATGAATTTTTATGGCATCCCAGTCTTAGTCCGTAGGGTTCAATATTGAGTTGGTCCACCCTTTGCAGCTATAACAGCTTCAACTCTTCTGGGAAGGCTGTCCACAAGGTTTAGGAGTGTGTCTATGGGAACGTTTGACCATTCTTCCAGAAGTGCATTTGTGAGGTCAGGCACTGATGTGGACGATAAGGCCTGGCTTGCAGTCTCCACTTTAATTCAACCCAAAGGTGTTCTATCGGGTTGCAGGCCAGTGAAGTTCCTCCACCCCAAACTCACTCATCCATGTCTTTATGGACCTTGCTTTGTGCATTGGTGCGCAGTCATGGTGGAACAGGAAGGGCCCATCCCCAAACTGCCACAAAGTTGAGAGCATGAAATTGTCCAAAATGTCTTGGTATGCTGACATCTTAAGAGTTCCCTTCACTGGAACTAAGGGGCCAAGCCCAACCTCAGAAAAACAACCCCACACCATAATCCCCCCTCCACCAAATGATTTGGACCAGTGTACAAAGCAAGGTCCATAAAGATATGGATGAGCGAGTTTGGGGTGGAGTAACTTGACTGGCCTGCACACAGTCCTGACCTCAACCCGATAGAACACCTTTGGGATGAATTATGCCCCGTACACACGGTCGGACTTTGTTCGGACTTTCCGACAACAAAATCCATGGATTTTTTCCGATGGATGTTGGCTCAAACTTGTCTTGCATACACAGGGTCACACAAAGTTGTCGGAAAATCAGATCGTTCTGAACGCGGTGACGTAAAACACGTACATCGGGACTATAAACGGGGCAGTGGCCAATAGCTTTCATCTCTTTATTTATTCTGATCATGCGTGGCACTTTGTACGTCGGATTTGTGCACACACGATCGGAATTTCCGATAACGGATTTTGTTGTCGGAAAATTTTATATCCTGCTCTCAAACTTTGTGTGTCGGAAAATCCGATGGAAAATGTGTGATGGAGCCCACACACGGTCGGAATTTCCGACAACAAGGTCCTATCACACATTTTCCATCGGAAAATCCGACCGTGTGTACGGGGCATTAGATTGGAGACTGCGAGCCAGGCTTTCTTGTCAAACATCAGTGACCTCACAAATGCACTTCTGGAAGAATGGTCAAACATTCCCATAGACACACTCCTAAACCTTGTGGACGGCCTTCCCAGAAGAGTTGAAGCTGTTATAGCTGCAAAGGGTGGGCCAACTCAATATTGAACCCTACGGACTAAGACTGGGATGCCAATAAAGTTCATGTGCGTGTAAAGGCAGTTGTCCCAATACTTTTGGTAATACAGTGTTCTTGTATATAAAATGCACTTTTTGTCTTTCAAAAAGTGTTTCCCAGAGCTAAACCTTTCCTTTCATTCAATTTCTAAATTGCTGCATTTGTAAATTTCAACAGCCAGTAGTGGTAAAAAAAGAAAAACTACTTCGTAGTACTTAGTTTTGGTAATATAGTGTATTTTTCCTTGTGATAAAGAACCTTTTAAATACCGCACATCCAATAATTATTTTACGAATACTAAAATTTGCCTTTGTTCCTTCTTTTTCCAACACAGGCAATCAGCCATCTCCATTGAACTCTGTAGAAGGCTTTAACACAGTGAAGAAGAGATGGGAGGTTTTGCCATCCATGCCAAGTGGGCGATGTTCCTGCTCGAGTCTTCAGTCCAACAACATGCTGTTTGTGATTGGCGGTGTGGCACAGGGACCCAGCAGTGCTGTGGAAGCTCTTTGTGTCTTGGATGAAGCTTGAAAAAAAAGAGACCTTTTTATTGACGAAGCCAACATTGTTGGTGGTGGTAAAAGTGCCTGAACATCTTCAGTTATGTGAAACACAAGCCCAAAATCAATGGGTCGTTGCGGTTATCCGCAGCACTACAGAATAACAGCGCTAGCTTAAAATAGAAGGCAGCTCGAGTCAATGGCAGCAGGATGTCCACAAAGACGGAAGATGTTTGTTTGCAGAACAATGGACACAAACACTATCTGGTCCAGTGCTGAAAATCAACAGTAGATTTTAGCCTAGTTAAAAAACGAATGGTTGTTTTAGCTTTGTAAAAAAAAAATATCCAAAAAGACTAATGTGGTTATACAAAGGTTATACAAACGTGTCTACTGTTACAAAAAAAAAAAAAAAAAAAAAAGTAGTTGAAAGTAATATTTACTAGTATGGTTGACAATCGAAGACTTTTGGTTAAACAAAAATGGCCATTTTACTTAAAGACCAGGATGACCTAACCATCAAGGCTGATACCGTTGGGTTTATGTTGGGTTGGGTCTCTGTGGCTCTAAAAGCCAGAAAAGACAGTAGTCCAGAATAATGGTGGGCTTTCCCATAGTGGACAATCATCTTGAATCTTTACTTGTGAAAACGAAACAAGGAATAGGATTGGTTACTGTGGGCCAGTTGCCCAATTCTGCAGGCAATGCCGCGTACACACTAGCGGACTTTTCGACCGGACTGGTCCGATGGACCGAGTCCGGCAGACAATTCGACCGTGTGTGGGCTTCATCGGACCTGCAGCAGACTTTTTCGGTCGAAAATCTGATGGACTTTAGATGTGGAACATGTTTCAAATCTTTACGTCGGAACTCCGCCGGACCCAGTTCCTATCGAAAAGTCCGCTCGTCTGTATGCTAGTCCGACGGACGAAAACCGACGCTAGGGCAGCTATTGGCTACTGACTATGAACTTCCTTATATTAGTCCGGTCGTACGTCATCACGTACAAATCCGTCGGACTTTGGTGTGATCGTGTGTAGGCAAGTCCGTTCATTCGGAAAGTCCGTTGGAAGTCCGTCGAAAGTCCGTCGGATAGTCCGTCGGACCAGTCCGGTCGAAAAGTCTCAGATACTGAAAGTGTTGCCTTTTTGAAAAGTCTAAATTATTATTTTTTTTTATATATATATTCATGCATTGGAAGTATCAAATTTTCTTGAAGTCATGGAGGAACAGTCATGTTTATGGAATTTTCCCATTGCAGACACAGCGTTCCATTGATGCAGGCTTTTTCCTTACACAGAATTGTATCTACGATTCCTCAG
The DNA here is from genome assembly GCF_042186555.1 of Aquarana catesbeiana. Classification (NCBI taxonomy): domain Eukaryota; kingdom Metazoa; phylum Chordata; class Amphibia; order Anura; family Ranidae; genus Aquarana; species Aquarana catesbeiana. Next base: position 24,250,692 of record NC_133330.1, on the reverse strand, counting down.
GTGGTCATCTACTAGCAGATTATACTAATAGTAGATACTTAAAGAGCCTCCAAATCATAAGGTAATGCGATAAGTAATACATACAGGGGTTGATTTACTAAAGGAAAATAGAATATGCACTTTGCAAGTGCAGTTATACTCTGCAAGGGCAGGGGAGTCACTATGGGGGTGGGGGTGCGACCACAGAAGGGTGACACCATCAAGTAGTAAGTGATATCCGACCACAATGGTGTCACCCCCCATCCATGACAACGCACAGATCAGTACGCTGGCACTGACCGCATCATTTACAGTGGCCGGTTTGGGGTCACCGCCCCCACTGCACTCTTCTGTCGCCGGCCAGGTTTCCCCCCAGCGTTAGCCTCTGCCCCTACACTATCGGCTCCACCCTCCCAGCCCAGCTAGTGACATGTGGCCCCCTACCCCGTCTTGTATGTTGGAGGGATGCAGTGGCCGGGGGGGAGACTCCGGGATCCGATGGAAGCAGCACATCGTTCGCCAATTCTGCCACCAGGACCAGACACAGCACGCCACCTTGTGGGACCCCATCCTGTTCTGTGAGTACCGATCCCCTCCCCCACCTAATACTACCCCCCCATATTACCCAATAGAGGACTGTCCAGGACTGACAAACGGAGCATGATACCAGAGTACTTACCGAGAGTATATCAGAGTACTTACAAATAAGTCACCAGGACTATACTAGAGTAGTTATTCGGGAGTACTTAACAGATAGGACTATACTGGAGTACTTACTGATCAGTAATTAGGACTATGCTAGATCAGATACTGGGACTATACTAGAGACGGGGGGGGACGGGACACTATGTTTTACCGCACCAGGTGACACCAACCCTAGTGACGCCCCTGCGCAAGGGAATTTGCTCTTAGATCTTACTAAATGAGGGGAAGCTTTGCTGACTTCCTTCATCCAATCATGTTCAAGAAAGAATGCTGTTTTATTTATCTTGCATGTGATTGGGTACTCTTTGCAAAATTAAGCTTTCACCCCATTTACTAAGCTTTGGAGCAAATGCCCTTGCTGAGTGCAACTGCACTTACAAAGTGCACAGTCTATTTGCCTTTAGTAAATCAATCCTACTATTTACAGAAATGATCAGTTTACTAGCCTGCTTTAAAATATCGGATTTGTAAAAACAAAGTGGGGGTTCAGGCTTTAAGTACGATTGAAAAGCTCAGTAGAGTTATGTTTTGGATAACACTGATCACATGTGCACACGATAAAGAGCTTTTTTATTCTGTTTTCTCATTTTTCAACACACGGTTGTCTTAAAAATCATCCAAATGTATAAAATTAATTCTATAAAGCAAACCTATAAAGCAACTGGAGTCTGGATATTTTTTTGTGAGTTGACAGCTGGTAAGATAAGATTTGGGATTTAGCCAGGTAGGTGTCTATAGTGAGCAGATGTTTCTGTAAAGTTATTTATATTTATTTGATTTTTTTTTCATTTTTATATTGCACTTGTTTTGCAGAGTTGTGCAGTACCAGGGGAGGACTGGGAATCTTTGGCCTGAAATTCAAATTTCAGAAGATGGTTATATTCTTTCAATTTGAATCTATTCTATTCCTTTATTTTCTATTTTATTTTATTTTATTCTGTTCTTTTATTTTCTGTTCTGTTTTGTTCTGGTAGTATCAGCAACAGGATGATAGGGATTATAGCGGTGCCAAAAATTGAGAAAGCTACATATAATATAAAAATAGAAAATGTATTTGTAAAATAACAACATATATTGGGTTCAATTAAAAAATCAGAGTATAATACAAAGTACACTGAGTCACTGGTATCCATATATAGAAGGTGATCAGTACTTGATTTTATATCCCAACATGTTTCGCCAACATTGGCTTCTTCAGGGGATTTCTAAGGACCACCAGTTCTTTTAAAGCTATATTAGGAAAAAGATCACATTCATAATCCATAAATATTCATACAGTTACAACGTATATAATGTATACATATCATGGCTCATTCTGTCCATTCCCCTATCAAACTCACCCAAAGAGGCATCAAGAAAGTCACCAGGCAAGTCCACAAATTATGGAGGGGAGGCTCTGTGTGATCACAGGGGAAACATGGGGACCAGGCTACGAGAATCTGTTTTGTTCTGTTTTATGCTATTGTTTTATTTTCTATTCTGTCCCTTTTTTTCTATTCTATTTTTTCAATTCTTTCATTTTGTATTGTGTTCTGTTTTACTCTATTATATTCTATTCTTTTATTTTTTATATTCTATTATATTATTTTCCATTCTAATTTATTCTCTTTGGAAATTCGAATGCAATTCAAAAACTATTCGAATTCGATTTGAAAACTATTTGAATTAAATTAGAAAACTTATTGAATTTCGTCTGAAATTTTGATTCGTTTAAATTAATTTCTATTGTCATTCAGAAATTGGGATGACATGAATGTTCCTATAGGACAGGGGTCTCCAAAATTTTAAGTACAAGGGCCACATTGTATGTTTTACAAGTAATTGCAGGGCCAAAAACATCCCCATGAGGTCCCCCCTTATGTCAGAGTCCCCATCAGAGTTCCTTTACATTAGGGTCCCCATCAGAGTCCCCCTTTAGGTCAGGGTCCCCATCAGAGACGCCCCTTACATCGGGGTCCCAATCAGAGTCACCTTACATCAGTGTCCCCATCACAGTCCCCCTTATATCCGAGTTTCCATCAGAGCCCTACTTACATTAGAAGTGGAGACCATAGGCAGCCTTTGCTGACCTTAATCCTCAATTAATGCACATTGACTCTAGCTGGGGGCCAGATAAAACCTTGTAGCAGACCCTATGTAATCTACGGGCTGTAGTTTGGAGTCCTCTGCTATAGGATATGGTTTATGGTGACACATCTTCTGTCGTCAGCTTACTTTGCAACTCTTCTGTCTTCTTAAAGCTGCAAAGAAGGTTGGTGCTGAAAGACTTCCCACTGTGGCCACAGATCCTAAAGAGGATCTTCACCCTAGAAATTAAAAATAAAAAAACCAACAGCTACAAATACTGTGGGTGCTGACTTTTAATAAAAGGACATTTACTTGTCCAGGGGTCTGGCGCCGTCCTCACCTTGCCGGTTCTTTGCTGGTCTTCAGGTCCCTGGCACCAGCATGTGTGAGCCAGGCTGTGCCTTGTCAATGGTCCCATAACCTTCTGGGAACTGGGTTGTGTCCTAGAAGGCTGCGGGCAAAGGGGGAGTCAAACTTCCGCTCGGACCACCTAGACGATCTGAGCAGAAGTGTGAGCAAGCACCTATCGAAACCAGGTACCCGCTCCCCCCAAAAAATGTATCGTGCCAAATGTGGTTGAGGAGGAGGAGGACATAAAGCAGAAAATTCCTTCCCATTTAGAATTAAGTTCTGCTTAATAAAGAAGCATATAGCTATATTATATGAGAAATGTATGTATGGGTAAGATTGGCGCTGCTAAGTGTTACCAATTTGACAGAGTATATTAATAAAAATCCTTGGAAGATTAACTGAAAAATAGAATGAAAAAAATTAGAAAAAAAAAGGTGTACTGTCACTTTAAGACATCTCCATGTAAGGTGCAAATGTGTTAAATGTGCAAACACACCTAATAAAGTTTTCAAAAAACTGATCAATGAGTATGTGTCCAACAAGTGTCCATAGATCAGCAAAAGAACATCAACATATAGAATCCATTCAATTGATTAAATCATCCATCATAGTGAAAAAATGATCTTAATAAACAAATCTGGTGACTCTTCACACGTGCCCCCCCCCCCCCAGGTCCACACTCACCAAAGGGATGTACCCCTGAAGGGGTAAAAGGCCTCACAATGGAGCCAGCTCTTTGTCCTGCGTTTTCCCTCTTTGACATCCCTGATCGTTCAATGCACTCACATATAGATGGATAAGAAAAAAGGGGATCGCATTATGTAAATCCGCCAATAAAAGTTTATTGCATAAAAGTTTAGTAAAAAGCACTGATAGCAGTGCAAAAAGGTAGTACACGATTTACAACAAAATCGTCTGGGACGCCTTGTGTTCCACAGACCAGAAACTCCAAAACTGGAAGACGCTGTAAGCTTCTCCCTACGCGTTTCGTCATGCAGACATCATCAGGAGTGAAGTGCAATGTCTTAAAGTGACAGTACACCTTTTTTTCTCATTCTATTTTTCATTCAATTTTCCAAGGATTTTTAGTAACATACTCTGTCACATTGGTAACACTTAGCAGCGCCAACCTATATATAAATTTCTCATATTCCTTCACTGATCCCACACCTGTGGGTACAGCTGGGGTAGGCTATACCCACAGCTAATTTTAATCTCCTGGCGTGGAACACTATATTGTTTTTTATATAGCTATATTATGTCCACCATGTGTCAATGGCTACAGGACCCCCTCTAATCAGTCTGAATGGTGAAGTATCTCCACTTAGGGCAACCATCCATATTTTATTATTACTGTTTGCCTTGGTGGGTAAATAAACACCTTCAACCTCAGCACATTACATATCGAGAATGGTGGCTCCAATACTACATATTGGCCATCCAATGAAGGAAAGTACAGTGAAGCATCCATACATACACTATTTGCCCCCCCCCCCCCCCCGTGTACAAAGCCTGATCCCAAAAGTCATGTTTTTGATACCTTTGGTGTGGAAGAACTTAAATGGCTAGTAGAGAGGCCTGACCTCAACCTCTACACTGTGAGCCAAGTCTTCTCATCCAACATCAGGACCTGACCTCACAAATGCTTTTCTGTCTGAATGGTCACTAATTCTTGCAAACACATAAAAAACATCTGGTGAAAGTCCTTCCCAGAAGGGTGGAGGCTGTTATAGCAATCATAGATGGGTTGGAAGAGGGGAGCAGATCCATATTAATGACATGGTGTTGAAATAGGATGTCCAGTACACCTATTTAGGTTTGATGGTCCGGTGTTAAACCTTTGGCTATATAGTGTATAGATAACAAATCCGGAAGATTTATCCCCCTTCATGACCAGGCATTTTTTTGCGATACGGCACTGAGTTAAGCCCCGTACACACGATCGGATTTTCTGACAGGAAATGTGTGATGACAGGCTGTAGGCGCAAAATCCGACCGTGTGTACGCTCCATCGGACAATTGTCAGATTTTCCACGGACAAATGTTGGATGGCCGGTTTTAAAATTTTCTGCGCACAAATGTCCGTTGCCGGATTTTCCAAGCGTGTGTACACAAGTCCGTTGGACGAAAGTCCAAAGTACAAACACGCATGCTCGGAACAAAGGACGAGCCAGAAGCGGTCGGTCTTGTAAACTGGCGTTCGTAATGGAGAATTAACATTCGTGACGCGGCAAATTATGAAATCTCGAAATGCAGCGCACAATTCTTTTCTTCTTTAATGGGATAATAATGAAGCTGCTTTGCTGGTGATACTGATGGAGTTATTGCAAACAAATTTTAAAAGGCCTTTTTTTTCTAGTGATATCAAGAATAATATTATTATGCTTTTTTTTTTTATTTGGACAAGTTACCACAACACCATTATCCTGTAGTTTTTAAGATCAAAGATACAACTATGTTGGTGTCCCTTGTCAATTTAACATTGTATTTTTTTTAATGTAACTGCCGACTCCCAAACTGTCATTTGATGTAAAACACATAGCCAAGTATTATTCTACACAATTTTTTTATTGTGCATTGAAAAAAAGAAATCAAATAAAATTAGACATGCTATCTGCCAATAGAACTTAAACATTCTATGCATTAGGGTGAAAAAACATCTGACAATACCGGCCCCCCCAGCCCCCCCGTTTTACTTACCTGACCCCTCGAAAGTCCTGCGCTTGCCCCCGACATCCTGTTCGTCACTCAGCCTGGCCGTTGATTGGCTAGAGTGGATGGATTGAAAGCAGCGCAGCCATTGGCTCATGCTGCTGTCAATCGCATCCAATGACAGGGCGGGCCGGGGGGCGGGGCCAAGGCCAAGTGGTATAGTGAGTGGCTATGGCCGCCGGGCTGTATCATGGGAGCGTGCCCGCAAGCACTCAACACCATGCGAGGGAGTTTGCATGAAAGTGTTGAGTCCTTGCGAGGGGAGCCGAGACAGCCGCCAAGGGACCCCAGAAGACCAGGTTCGGGGCCAAAACGAGCTGCACAGTGGAGGTAAGTATAACATGTTTGTTATTTGAAAAAAAAAATGTATCTTTACTCTTTAGTGATCTTTTAACCAAAAAGTGCATTCTATGCATCCAAAAATATAGAAAATATACCAAATCAAATCATTATTCAACCAAAAAATAAAATAAAAGTCTCAGGCATGTGTCCTGCTTCTTAATATAGGGGGTCAACAATGCCAAGAGTTGGTGAAAGCAGGGGTCCATCATCCGGAGATAATTCCGAAAATCATCTGGATTATTCTTCTGGAGCTCCCGTAGCAAAGGCATATGACATAATTGGTCACCATTAATAAAGCAACCAATTTTTGGTCCAAGAAATCCTCCTCCTTCTGTTCCTGGACTGGACTTGGGTCAAAGCAATAACTCCAAGGCCAATAATAAATAACACGTTATCTCCTCCGATTCCGCAACATGTCTGGTTAACGAACTGAAAAGCAAGAAATGGAAAGCGCGAATCAACACTCACCAAACTTCTACTAACATGAAACTAGCAAAAGGAACCCAAAGGGTGGTGCTAAAGAGCTGAAAAACAGCGTAGAACGTCACTATGTTCGTGTTTGTTGGCCGACAATTCCTTGCTGTTTGTATGCAAGACAAAATCCAGGCACACGCCTTCGGACAATAGTCCAACGTTTTGTCTGCGGAAAATCCGATCGTATGTACAAGGCTTTACTTTAACTCACAATTGCGCAGTCATACAAACACTGTACACAAATAAAATTGATGTCCTTTTTTTTCACACAAATAGAGCTTTGTTGGTTGGAATTCCCGCCAGCAAAAGACTGAGAGCATGTTCTCAATTTTTCGGTCGGAAAAAGTTCCTATCCGAAAATGCGATCGTCTGTACAAATTCAGACGCGCAAAATCCCTACGCGTGCTCGGAAACAATTTGACGCATGCTCGGAAGCATTGAACTTAATTTTCTCGGCTCGTCGTAGTGTTGTACGTCACCGCGTTCTTGACGGTTCGAAAGTTCAGAGAACTTTTGTGTGACCCGTGTGTATGCAAGGCAAGCCTGAGCAGAATTCTGTTGGAAAAACCATCCAAGATTTTTCCTGACGGAAGATCCGCTCGTGCGCACGCAGCATTAGGCATGAAAGGGTTAACGTGCACCGTAATGTGCGCATTCGAACACCGCAGCACCCCAAAGAAACGTAAACGGGCCCTCAAAAACCAGCACAAATCAAGCTAAATTCTCCTCCCTCAACTGACAGCAACATGATGACATTTTGTACCAGAATTTTACCAAAATTTTAGGGACTAAAAAAAAAAAAATCGCAGTTTTGGTAATTCCTAATTGACGGTTTTAAACAAATGAAAGGGCTGATTAGAAGAGAAAGGTTACATTTATTTAAATGTTACAACTGTTAAATACATAAAAAAAAAAAAAAATAGTCCTACTCTACAATGGCTCTATAATTTCAGACACTTCAAGTGGCCAAAAAAGTTTTTTTTTTTTTTTGCTAAAAGATTGCACACGTAAAGCATTAATATTTCATATTATGTGGGTGGAAGAAGAGGAGAGTTCTTCAGAAATAATACATGACTGGAGAGAGTTAACGAGCCCACAAAAAAAGTAACCTCATACCGCGCTGCAATTTTTATGTGCATTTTCATCTCCTGCGGAGATATTGGCAGTAAAGGTTATTTTTGAATATCCCTGTGGGTTAGGCATGCTAAAGCAATTCTGTTTTTTTTTTTTTTTTTCACACAGGCAGGGTGAAAATAGCAGCAGCTTGGAGTGTTGGAACTAGCGCAGTGCAAAGTGGCACCCATGTCCCGTCTCATTGCCTGGTCTCATCTGTGTAACACTTCGCATCTAATTGACTGGAATACAAGTTACAATCTGCCACTGCAAGTCAGGCATCTCCACGTCACCCGGTCAGGACACAGCCGGCGGCCATGCTGTAAATTCTGCTGCATAGCATGCTGAAAATGTAATCCGTATTGTCATTCGGGATGGCTAATTGGGCAGATTTGGTCGATACAAACGATCTACTTACAGGTGCCATGTCAGTATTACATGGAGATGTTTCATAGTTTTGTGAGAATGAAATATATATCAAATAAAGGCCTGCTTTCAGGGGAGACATTTGTCAGTGCTCAGTTGACTTCCTGTCAATTTTTCCATTGAAAAGCACTGCAGCGGAGCTGGGCTGCAAAGTTGAGATATGTACAGACTCAGCATGCACTGTTTGAATAATCTTTTTCTTCCTTTCCTTTCCTTCCTTCCTCTCTGTAGCCCCCTCTAGTGCAGGGGTAGGCATAGCTCCCAACTGTCCCTGATTTCGAGGGACTGTCCCTGATTTGGAGCAATGTCCCTCTGTCCCTCATTCCTCTTTATTTGTCCCTCATTTTGGTCTGATCCATATAGTTGTATATAAAATGCACTTTTTATCTTTCAAAAAGTGTTTTCCAGTGCTAAACCTCTCATCCAAATTCTAAATGGCTGCTTTTGAAAATTTTTAAAGCCAATATAAAGGACTAGTTGTGGTAAAAATAAAAGCTCTTGTGGATTTAATTAACCTTTTTTTTTGGTTAATTCTCCTTTAAGGGGGTGTGGCAGGGGGTGTGTCCTATGCCTACATACATACGTTTGCTAGTAGGTGCCCCTCATTCCCATCCCAAAATGTTGGGAGGTGTGGGGGTAGGCAACCCCTGGCACTGGTACTGCAAGCGGCACGCAAAGCTTCTTTTGCCGGCACCTGACTCCCTCCCCATCAGCAGAGCAGCGCAGGGAAATGTCAGTGAGACACTAATGCATTACAATTTCAGAATTCCCCACACCGCACCTGCACTGAGGGGGAGGCACTGCGCCCCCACACCTTGTAAAAGATGGGAAACATTGGTTCTCTAATTTTGCTGTAGCTGCGATCGTCAGCTTTTGTGATGGGGAAGAGATTGGGTGCAGTTCTGCTGGGGGGGGGGGGGGGGGGCGGTCCCTGTTTCCAGGAGGAGGAGGACTGTCATTGGCCACTGCTAAAGCCAATCACAGTCCTGCTAGCCCCGCCCACCATCTGGAGGAAGGTGACTTGCTTGGTTGCCACTACCAATCTCAGAAAGAAGAGATTTCACTGTGATTGGGAAAACAACAATCAGGTGACAGTTTGTGGAATTACTGTTGAGCTTCTGGGAACTTCGGGGTTCACTTACTACTGAACCCCGGCACTCTGTGTCCCTTTACGCCACAGCCAGTATTCAGTGCAATGAAAATCACACCAAACCACTTTTTCTTAGCTGCGGGGGCCCAACTTATGATCTGCACAAAGGCCCAATGCCTTCAGAAAACGCCCCTGACCTGAGCTCATCATTGTGCATCCATTCCAGATGCTTGTATGTGACATCCCATGCATCCCATACATCAAATACATCCCATACATCACATACGTCACATATATCATACATCCCATACATCACATACATCCCATACGTCACATACGTCACATATGTCATACATCCCATACATCACATCCATCCCATACATCACATACGTCACATATGTCATACATCCCATACATCACATCCATCCCATACATCCCATACGTCACATACATCCCATACATCACATACATCCCATACGTTACATACGTTACATACGTCACATACATCACATAAATCCTATACATCACATACACCCCATACGTCACATACATCACATACAGTACATCCCATACATCACATATATCACATACATCCAGTACATCACATACATCACATACAAGCACGTGGGCTGCATGCGAGAGTTGGATGAGCAGGATGAGTGTGCCAGGACTGCTTCCTTTCACCACTCTGCATATCACACATTTAATAGATGAGAAGAGGGTACAGAGGTGGGGAAAATGAGCAGGAGGGGTTCAGAGGTGGGAAAGATGTGCAGGGAGGTACAGTGGTGGAAGAGATGGGAAGGGGGTTCAGCAGTGGGACAGAAGAGCAGTGGGTACAGTGTTGGGGCAGATGAGTAGGGGGGTTCAGTGTTGGGCCAGATGAGCAGGGGGTACAGTGTTGGGGCAGATGAGTAGGGGGTTCAGTGTTGGGCCAGATGAGTAGGGGGGTTTAGTGTTGGGCCAGATGAGCAAAGGGGTTCAGTGTTGGGGCAGATGAGAAGGGGGTTCAGAGGTGGGACAGAAAAGCAGGGGGGTAGAGCAGTGGGGCAGATGTGAAAGGATGTGTATTTGTGGGACAGATGAGCAGGGGGTTACAGTGGTGGGGCAGCAGAACAAGAGGAACAGAGGTGGGGCAGAAGAGCAGGGGGGTACAGAGGTGAGACAGATGTGCAGGAGGTACATTGGTGGGGCAGATGAGAAAGCGGGTTAAAGTGGTGGGGCAGATGAGCAGATGGGTTCAGTGTTAGGACAGATGAGAAGGTGATTCAGTAGTGAGACAGAAGAGCATGGGGATACGACGGGAGAGCAGATGTGCTGGGAGGTACAGTGTTGGGGCAGATGAGAAAAGGGGGCATATTGATGAGGCAGATGAGCAGGGGGGTTACAGTGGTGGGACAGAAGAGCAAGGGGGTACAGTGGTGGTGCAGATGTGCAGGAGGTACAGTGGTGGGAGGGATGAGAAGGGGATTCAGCGGTGGGACAGAAAAGCAGGGGGGGTAAAGTGATGGGGCAGATGAGCAGGGGGTTACAGTGGTGGGACAGATGAGAAGATGGTTCAGCAGTGAGACAGAAGAGTAGGGGGGTATGGCGGTGGAACAGATGTGCAGGGAGGTACAGTGTTGGGGCAGATGAGAAAGGGGGAACATTGGTGGGGCAGATGAGCAGGGCGTTACAGTGGTGGGACAGAGAAGCAGGGTGGTACAGTGGTGGGACAGATGAGCAGGATATTACAGTGGTGGGGCAGATGTGCAGGTGGTTACAGTGGTGGGGCACATAGGTGTGCACAGCCTATTGCATTAGGGTGTGCACCTCAAAGCTCAAATACATATAGGTGTGCATGTGTATACATAATGACAGTGTCAGTAGAGCAGTGGCGGATGCCAGTAAGGCAGAGATTGGTGTCAGTAAGGCAGTGGATGGTGTCAGTAGGTTTTATTAGTATTATTATTTTATTTTTATTCATATCAGGGGTTTAAACAGGGAGAATCTGCACCACACAGGGTGATTAGGGTGTGCCCAGGCACACCTGGCACACCCTGTGCGCACGCCTATGGTGGGGCAGATGAGCAGGGGGTGACAGTGGTGGGGCAGATGTGTAGGGGGTTACAGTGGTGGGGCAGATGAGAAAGGGGGTACATTGGTGGGGCAGATGAGAAAGAGGGTATATTGGTAAAAATTTATACAACAGGTTGCATTCGGCAGGCAGCAATGCCGGCAAATACAACCCATTCAAGTGAAAGGGGCGTCACCACAACTGCAAGCCGAAGGCTTGGCTTGAAACACAGTATTTTAATAGAAAATCCTAAAAATACAGGCACTGGGGTAGTGACAATACTGAATTTCAGAGGGGTGCTAGAGAGTAAAACAAGTCATTAGAGGTAAAAAAAAACAAGGTGACTCCCTGGTTTGTAGGGTAAGTTTACCTTCTTAATTTATATGAATAAATATGTTACATATGCTTTTTAGAGCCCTAGCAATAGCTTTGTAGAACAATCTTGTCTTTTTCATTCAGCAATTTAAATTTAGCATTTTTCAATAAAAGATCAATAAATACGTTGGGTTAGTTTGATTGGAGATGGCTGTATTGATTGCTGCTGCCTCCTCGTCAGTTGATCCCCCTTGTTTTTCTACAAGTTGTAGCTGGCTAAGTCTGGCCGGTTCGTACATCACATTCAACGCTCACCGACAAGTTTCTTGATGTACTTTGGCTTTCTGTTATGCCAGAACAAATCCGTCTTTTATAAGCAATAACACCTGACAGGCCAGAGTCTCTCCGCAGCAATTGTGCGGGCAGCAATCTAAGACCTACAGACAGGAGGATAAGCCATCCCTCTCCCGAGCTTCTGCTAATTTCACTGGAATGTTCTATTGGAGATAAGGCTGACCAAGGCACGTGTAGAAAATCAAAATTAAAAAAGTTATTAGGTTTGCTTACAAATATTTGTCCAGACAAATAGTTGCAGCACAAATCTATTCCTTATCCAATCTGCAGAAGGTACAAAATAACAGCAACGGTTGTGAGCATATTGTGCTCATGGTCAAGATTGTCCATAAATGGTGAATGTGATGTAGATATCGGTCAGTATTATGCCGCGTACACACGGTCGGACTTTTCGTCTACAAAAGTCCGACAGCCTGTCCGACAGACTTCCGACGTACCTTCGGCGGACTTGCGGCAGACTTTCTTACGAACGGACTTGCACACACACGACCACACAAAAGTACGACAGCCTAGTACGCGGTGACGTACACCAAGTCCGACGAGACTATAAAACGGAAGTTCAATAGCCCGTACGACACCCTTTGGGCTCCTTCTGCTAATCTCGTGTTTATCTCGTGTTAGTAGAAGTTTGGTGAGAGACGATTCGCGCTTGTGAGACTCGTATTTTTCAGTTCGTTTTAACTGTTGTTCAGTCTGTGCTTGTGAGGTTTGTATCTGCTTTTCAGTGCGTTTGGTCAGTTGGCATTGAGAAATCTTTGTTTTATTGGCCGCTCGTTCCTGATTTTCAGGTCGTTCTTCACAGGCCTTGCTGTTCTTCAGTGCGTTCTGTTTAGTGCGTTCTGACCAGCCGACCGTTTTGAAGCCATGTTACCTGTACGTACTCGTCGTAGAGCTCGTGCATTGTATGTGCTTGGTGCTGTAGTTTATTCTTCAGCCCAAGACCAGTCCATGAACAGGGCGAGGAGGAGTTCATGGACCAAGAATTGGTTGCTTCAGCGTGACCAGTTCTGTCACATGCCTTTGCTCCGTGAGATCCGTGAGAATAATCCTGAGGATTTCAGGAACTTTCTCCGGATGACGGACCCCGTTTTTGACCGTTTGTTGGCTTTGCTGACCCCCTATATCAGCAGGCAGGATACCTGCATGAGGCAAGCCATCACTCCGGAGCAGAGGCTGGTCGCTACCTTGCGGTATTTGGCCACAGGGAGAAGCCTGCAGGACCTTAAGTTCTCAACAGGCATCTCCCCCCAGGCTCTGGGGATCATTATCCCAGAGACCTGTTCTGCCATCATACAGGTCCTGCAGAAGGACTATATTAAGGTAAGATATTTTTCTTTTATTAGTATCACATGTTCTTTTATGTAATCTTTGATAATGTGATGTATTTCTTGCTTCAAACACTACTTACCATCATTGCAATATAGTGTGAATGTCCCCTTTTTATCCTCACACATGCTGGAATTTTTTACTGTTATTTTTTGTCATGCATGTATATTTTCCTTCTATAACCTTCCCAGCATGAAGTGATGGGAACATATCCACCTAGTCTACTCATTTGGAATGTATTTTGTTTGAGTGTATTTAGTGTGCTGCTAATGAGCAATTATCTAGATTTCACAACCCCCCCCCCCCCCCACCACCTAAACTCACTCCAAATAGTGTGCTGCTAATGAGCAATTATCTAGATTTCACAACCCCCCCCCCCCACCTAAACTCACTCCAAATAGTGTGCTGCTAATGAGCAATTATCTAGATTTCACAAACCCCCCCCCCCCCACCTAAACTCACTCCAAATAGTGTGCTGCTAATGAGCAATTATCTAGATTTCACAACCCCCCCCCCCCACCTAAACTCACTCCAAATAGTGTGCTGCTAATGAGCAATTATCTAGATTTCACAACCCCCCCACCCCCCCCCCCCACCACCACCTAAACTCACTCCAAATAGTGTGCTGCTAATGAGCAATTATCTAGATTTCACAACCCCCCCCCCCCCACCTAAACTCACTCCAAATAGTGTGCTGCTAATGAGCAATTATCTAGATTTCACAACCCCCCCCCCCCCCCACCACCTAAACTCACTCCAAATAGTGTGCTGCTAATGAGCAATTATCTAGATTTCACAACCCCCCCCCCCCCACCTAAACTCACTCCAAATAGTGTGCTGCTAATGAGCAATTATCTAGATTTCACAACCCCCCCACCCCCCCCCCCCACCACCTAAACTCACTCCAAATAGTGTGCTGCTAATGAGCAATTATCTAGATTTCACAACCCCCCCCCCCCCACCTAAACTCACTCCAAATAGTGTGCTGCTAATGAGCAATTATCTAGATTTCACAACCCCCCCACCCCCACCCTCGTTAAAATTTGCTGGAATGTTCTGTGGTGTTGATTTGTCTAAAGCAAATATATGTTGCACTTTGCAAAATGCATGTGCACTCTACAAGTGCATTTGTTCCAGTGCTTTAGTAAATGAGCAGAAGCTCTGCTGATTTCCATCATCAAATCATATGCAAGCCTCAAAGTGTTTTCATTAATTGCCCTTGCATGTGATTGTGTACTCCTTGCAACATGAATGCCTTTTTACATTACCTCATTTACTGTAAGCTGGTTAGCAACTGCACCTGCAGAGTGCGACAACTGCAGTCTTGTAGCCTTTTTAGTCCCTAAATTCCTGCGTGTCCTAAAAGTAATTTTTTTTAGGGATTTCACAACCCCCTAAAATGTAATCAATGTTCCATCAGAGGGGGTGACCAATCTGATAAGTGTGCCTTTCCATATTAGTTATTCCAGAACAATTAAATTATTTAATGTTATACTGATGCTGGGGAATAATGTTTTTAATTGTCTAATTTTCTTGCAATGTTAGCTTCCAAATTAATTGATTTTGGTTTTCTTGTTTGATTTCCCAGTTTCCTTCAACGCCACAGGAATGGCAGACTGTGGCATCCCATTTTGCCAGCCGTTGGGACTTTCCCAATTGTGGAGGGGCTATAGATGGGAAACATGTCCACATTGTGCCACCACCCCATTCGGGGTCATATTATTTTAATTATAAGGGGTTCCACAGTATTGTTTTAATGGCGGTGGTGTCGACACACTATGATTTTTTATATGTGGACGTGGGGAAGAATGGCCGGATGTCGGATGGAGGAGTATTTGCCCAGACGGAGTTCTGCCAGCGTCTCCAGAGTGGTGGCCTGGGATTGCCACCTGATGAGGATAACGTGGAAGGACTCCCCTTTGTCTTCATTGCCGATGAAGCCTTCGCTCTCAGCAAGCACCTCATGAGGCCATTCCCCCAAAGAACCCTCACCCCGGAGAGGAGGGTTTTTAATTACCGGCTGGCCAGAGCTAGAAGAGTGGTTGAGAATGCGTTTGGAATTCTGGCCAGCCGGTTCCGCCTGTTTCAAACAGCCATTAATTTGGCGGAATACAAACTTAATTTTATCGTTTTATCGTGCTGCATTCTGCACAACTTTTTAAATAAGCATTCGCCAAATTATATAGGCACAGTTGGGCCTGAGGCCGGACAAATAGAAGCCAACCTTACAGGCCTGGATACTGTCCGTACTGGCTTGGCCCCCCAAAGTGCCCGTCAAGTTAGACAGCAATATGTTAATTATTTTATGGGTAGGGGGGCCATTGCAATGGGCCAGGATATATAATTTTTGACAATAAAAAAATTATTGATGAAATCTTGCATTATATTTATTGCTTGCCTTTCTTTTGGGCTGTCTCCTAGGTTATGGTCGAGCAGTTGTAGTGCCAACTGTATTGTAATTTTAAATGTCTAAATAAGCTCCATTGCCACTGTAAACAACTTTTTTACAATTATAACTAAAATGATACTGAGCCTTGAAATAACAAACCACACATTTATTTAATTCCTATAAGGAGATGTTTTTATTAATGGTTGTTATGCATTCCGTTCTGCATTTAGTATAAAATGTTCATAGACAAAAATAGAATGATATCTTAATAATGTAGCAAAATATAATTATATCTAAATATTTATACCTAATCCACAAAAAAATATTTTTGGCTTTTTGATTTTCACAAACAGGCTTTTTTTTTTGTTTTGGGAAAATCAAGTTTTGTTTTTTTTTTTTTTTTTTTTTAAAGCAATTTTTTGGTTTATGTTTTTTTTTTTTATCAAGTTATTTTTGTTTTTATTATTTTTTTTTAATAAAGTTTGTATATTAATTTTTTTTGGTTTTTTAAAATCAAGTTTTTTATTTTTTTTGGTTTTTTAAAATCAAGTTTTTTATTTTTTTTGTTTTTTTAAAATCAAGTTTTTTATTTTTTTTGGTTTTTTAAAATCAAGTTTTTTATTTTTTTTGTTTTTTTAAAATCAAGTTTTTTATTTTTTTTGGTTTTTTAAAATCAAGTTTTTTATTTTTTTTGTTTTTTTAAAATCAAGTTTTTTATTTTTTTTGGTTTTTTAAAATCAAGTTTTTTATTTTTTTTGGTTTTTTAAAATCAAGTTTTTTATTTTTTTTGGTTTTTTAAAATCAAGTTTTTTATTTTTTTTGTTTTGTGTTTTTTTGAAAATCAATTATTATTTTTTTGTGGATTTTTGAGGTATTTACGAGAAACAGCCCTCCTTTTTTACATTAGGTTAAACAGCCATTTATGTTCTGCCAAAAAAAAAAAAGAGAAGGCCCAGAATGGGGTCAGCAAAACAGGAAATGAAGGACATGATTGATGTTTTGGGGTTTAAAAAAGGGCATTTAGATTCGACCCAAAACATCAATCATGTCCTTCATTTCCTGCTGCATACGATCCAGCCGATTCCGCATTTGATCGATCTCCCCATTCCAGGCCATGATTTGAGCAATTAGCCGTTGGGCACTGTCTGTGGTGAAATAGTCACTTGGACCTAAAGTGGAATGAAAAAAAAAATATGTTTAGAAATATGCACACATACGTTTACCTTACCATAAAGCTGGTGTCTCAAACACTGACCTGGTGGGGTGCCCATGTCGCATACTTCATGAACATCCTCGGGGGTGGCGCTGTTGCTTGACTCAAGCACAACCAGATCACCTAAAATAGAGTAGAAAAATTACATAAAATAAAAGGCAGCCATGCATAGATTACCGTAAGCTGGTGTGTCAGACACTCACCTGGTGGGGTGCCCATGTCGCCCACCTCTCCTTCCTCCACATCCTCAATGGGACTTGGGCTTATTTCCCAATCATGTTTTGCTTGGGGTGGACTGTCTTCTGGTTGTTGGCTGAGTGATTTTTCCCCTATGTGAAACAAAAAATTAATAATCTAATTAGCACACAGATATTTTAGTACATAGTAATTTTCCAACATTTGTAATGAAGTGGTTTGTGTAGAGTTCCTATTTTACCTCAATATTTAAAATTAGAAAGACATATCGGATAGATAGATATCAATATCTCAAAATATAGTTAATAATCTTTTGATCTCTCTCTATATCTGGAACAAAATCTCTAAATATCTAACTAAATGTAAAGCCAAAAAATTAAGATAACTTCAAATCTTCAAAAAGAATGTTTTACATTTCTATATCTATCTATCTACCTATCTCTATATTTCTCTCTCTCTCTATATATTTCTCTCTCTCTCTCTCTCTCTCTCTCTATATCTCTATATCTATATCTATATCTATCTCTCTCTATATATATATATATATATATATATATATATCTCTCTCTCTCTCTCTCTATAGTTATATATATATATATATATATAGTTATATATATATATATATATATATAGTTATATATATATATATATATATATATATATATATATATATATATATATATATATATATATAGTTTTATATATATATATATATATATATATATAGTTATATATATATATATATAGTGTTATATATATATATATATATATATATATATAGTTATATATATATATAGTTATATATATATATATAGTTATATATATATCTAGTTATATATATATATATATACATATATATATAACTATATATATAACTATATATATATATAACTAGATATATATATAACTAGATATATATATATATGTGTATATATATGTATATATGTGTATATATGTGTATATATATATATGTGTATATATATATGTGTATATATGTGTATATATATATATGTATATATATATATGTATATGTATATATATATGTATATATATATATGTATATGTATATATATATGTATATATGTATATATATCTATAGATATGTAACGAGGTTTCTTAAAAGATCGTTTAAAACGATGAACAAAAAATCGGATAGGAAGGAAAAGCACATGGAGCAGTATACAAGGTAATAAACACAAGAGAAAAACACGACAAGTACTTACTTTTTTTAAGAACTTTCCGGATACGTCGGTATTGATCCGGCTCCCTGAGTTTCAGGTCAGACCATCTTTTTCGCAGTTGATCTTTGGAGCGCTGGACCCCAAAAGATGCCTGCAAAGTCTCCACGACCTTCGCCATTATTTTGGCCTTGCGCAAATTTGGCCGTGCGTACGGCCCATATTTGCCATCATAGTCGTCTTTGTGAAGAATGGCCACCATCTCCACCATCTCTTTAAAACTCATATTAGAGGCCTTAAATCTAGGCCTCATAGATTTCGCTGACGTTCCAGCCTCCGGGCTGTCTCCACTACCTGAGGTCGTCAACATTTCAGGTGTCTCCGCCATTCTTTAACTCCACTACGCGCCGTAACAAAAAATGGGCGGAGAACATGAGTTAAAATCGAACGTCAGGGGCGGGCGACGCAGGCGGAGTTTCACACATGCGTAGTGTATAAAGAGGGGCCTTGCGCACGTGTCGTACGTACGTTCTGTGCGTCGAATTAGGGGGCGGAGAACATGAGTTAATTTCGAACGTCAGGGGCGGGCGACGCAGGCGGAGTTTCACACATGCGTAGTGTATAAAGAGGGGCCTTGCGCACGTGTCGTACGTACGTTCTGTGCGTCGAATTAGGGGGCGGAGAACATGAGTTAATTTCGAACGTCAGGGGCGGGCGACGCAGGCGGAGTTTCACACATGCGTAGTGTATAAAGAGGGGCCTTGCGCACGTGTCGTACGTACGTTCTGTGCGTCGAATTAGGGGGCGGAGAACATGAGTTAATTTCGAACGTCAGGGGCGGGCGACGCAGGCGGAGTTTCACACATGCGTAGTGTATAAAGAGGGGCCTTGCGCACGTGTCGTACGTACGTTCTGTGCGTAGGTGATAGTGGACCAGGACGTTACAAAACGAAGGTAATTTTAAATATATTTTTTATGGGTTTTATGGTCATGACTTTGTAGCAAGCGGCCTATATGGCTTGATAGATTGATGAGGCCTACATAGGGAGAAGATGATGAGGGGTTAGCCGAAACCTATAATAAAAGTGTTTTTTGTCTTGTGACTTCATCTTTTCCAGATATAATGAATCCCCTATTTAAGGATCCAGAGTTCCTTACATCTTTTATTTCCAAATATCGAGAGATGAGGAATTTGTGGGAGGTGAAACACCCTCAGTATTATGCTAAGCATGTGAGGAAGTCAACGCTGGAGAGACTTCTGGCCTTTGTCCAGGCGACCATCCCGGAAGCAACAATGGAGACATTGCTCAAGAAAATTGGGGTCTTGAGGAACATGTATAAGAGGGAGCATAAGAAGATCCAGGAATCAAGGAGATCAGGAGCATCAGCAGATGATGTTTATGTACCCAGGCTGTGGTACTATAATCAACTCCGTTTTCTGGATGACCAGAATGAAGCCAGGCCATCACTTTCAACCCTTCCCTCCACCCTTCCCTCCACCCCAGCAGAGGCTGATGAGGAGCAAGCTGGGTCTTCCATCCTGGATGAACCAGATATGACCATCTGGAGTCAGGTAAATTATTTGAACAAATATTTACTGTACTAATATTAATGATGTTAACTGGATGTTATAATTGTCTAAAATAATTTGGCACTCAAAATTGTGTATACATATCAATTGACAGTAGTGGCTAAATATGTTTGGCACCTGCTTGAAATAATTAGGGTGTCTGATTAGACTCTTTTATTAAAGAGAAGTATTCACATTGAATTTGCTATTCATGAGAAGCAAACTGTGTGTCATTGATGAACCCAAAAAAATATACTCAAACTATTGTCCTTTTTTTATACACAGGATGAGTCCATCCAGGAGGAATGTGGGGAAAGTGGCAGGCAGGAGGAGACCAGGCCCATGGACAGCCTGGAGGAGGCCGGATTCACCATCATCCTGGAGGAGGCTGGGCCCAGTGTCAGGCAGGAGGTGGCTGCTCCCAGTGAGGTGGCTGCTCCCAGTGAGGTGGCTGGGCCAAGTGAGGTGGCTGGGCCAAGTGAGGTGGCTGGGCCCAGTAGGAGCCTGACCGAATCCCAAGTGCCTCCCCTCCACCTTCCCAAAAAAAGGGCCAGGAAGGGGATGGTCACACAGGACGCATCCCTGCGCCTCATGCAAGAGGCCACCCATTTTTTAAGGAGCCCCCCCGAAGCGGAAGAATCCTATGGCTGCTACTTAGCCAGCAGGCTTCTTCAGATGAATAGGGAGCAGCGCCTCATTTGTGAGCGCCTATTTGGGGAAACAATCCATAAGGGGCTGCAGGGCACGCTAACACAAAACACCCAACTACATGAGGCAGCCCCCCCTCCTCCTCCTCCTCCTCCTCCTCCTCCTCCTGCCACAACTGAAACACCAGAGCCACAGCCTCAAAAGAAGGCTACAGGGAAGGCTGCAGGGCAGCGTGGAGGAAAGGCTGCAGGGAAGAGAAGAAAATGATGACCTGGGTTCAGTCTGGTCTGACAGAAGACGCAGGCTGTTGTAGGACCACAGTCTGGGGACATCTAGATCATCTGCTGGTGCTGTTGATCTCTGGGATTCTTGGACCAGATTGTGCTCCCTCTTATATGGACTCCGCAAGATCCCAATTTTCTGGTACACCGACTTTTTCCAGCGTTGACTTCCTCTTTATTTTATTTTGACCATGAATAAATGGATCATTTTTTGAGTTTAGCAAAAGACTTTTTATGTTTTTTCTTTGAAATCATTGATTTTACACACAATGTTAAATTAACAAGGGACAACAATCTCATTGAGTTAGAAAAAAAACACACCAAAAATACATTACTAATGTTAATAATGTTCAAGTGGTAAGTCTTGAAAATCCAAAAATTTACGTAACCAAAAACGGTGCTTTGGGTTAACTTTATCTAAAAACTAAAAAATAATCACTATAAAAAAAAAAAAACAGAATAATGGGTTCTTTGTGGTAACTTTACAAACCTAAAAAAAAAAAAGGGGAAAAAGTATTATTAGTATGGAAACATTGTTTTTAAAATGCATACTATATCATTCATGAGATCAAAGAGAAAAAGAATCCAGAAATCAGTTTGGGAGAACTCTGATTATGAACAGCAAAACACCTTCGTTCTTTATAGAGCCTTCGTAAAGAAGAAATAAAATGCGCTGCATTCAACGATCACAGATTTTGCAGCGTGATGAATGTGCTACCTACAATACGAACACTAGTTTTACTAGACCGAGTGCTTCCGTTTAGTTTTTGCTTATGAGCATGCGTCGTTTTTTTGTCCGTCGGACTAGCATACAGACGAGCGGACTTCGGGGTCCGTCGTACTTACGACGTAAAGATTTGAAGCATGCTTCAAATCTAAAGTCCGTCGGATTTGAGGCTAAAAAAGTCCGTTGAAAGTCCGGAGAAGCCCACACACGATCGGATTACCGGCCAGCTTTAGTCCGTCAGCGTCCGTTGGACTTTTGTAGACGAAAAGTCCGACCGTGTGTACGCGGCATTAGTCAGCTACAATGAACAAAGTAACAGGAGAGATCAGCTGATAAGGAGGTGTCAGCTATCAATACAACTTTTCAAATCAATTAGTCCAACATAATGTATTAATCTCAATGAATAGATGTGTGCTGCGACTAATTGTCTGGACTTCTATACATTGGAGGTAAAAGGTGGGAAACCCAGGGTTGTACCTACAGGGGTTGCAGAGGTCACAATTGCGACCCGGTCCCATGCTCCAGGGGGCCCATGCGGCTCCCCTGTACACTTAGAGAGGAGGGGCCAGTAGTGTATTTAGGTTTTGTGCTGCCGTAGGCCTGACTAAACTCGTGCACCCCTAATTTAAATATGACCCACCCCTTCCTCTCAAGGCCACACCCCTTGCTGTTTAAGACCTGCACTGAAATTTTGAAAAATAGTGGGGACACTCGTTCTGAGGGCCTGGGGGGGGGGGGGGTTGCAGGCAAAGGATTGCCTTAATTTGCATAAATTTCCAAATTTCCTCTCACTTTCTGTTTGGCTATGGGGCAGGAAGTGAAGGGAAATCTCTGCAATGGGACAGGGATGGTAGAAAATAAACTGACAGGGGCTATAACCCTCCATTATTCTATCCAAAAGGAAAAGCACACAGTGTGGGCGCTTTATGGGGGAGCTAGCCTAATTTGCCTCTCAGCCCAGTCCACCCCAAAAGACTGGCGCTACACTATTGCTGTAGCGCAAGCCGTTGGGGACTCTGTCCATGCTGCCCCCCTGCAAAGTGCTGCCCTAGGCCTGGGCCTTGTCGGCCTAGGCCAGGATACAACGTTGGGAGGGGCGGCAGCATATAGGAGAACCAATCCCCCCCATGTTCCTCCCACTAAAAGCCTGCTTCTCCTCCTCTCCCTCCCACAGGCCACAGGAGGAATATGGAGGGGATTGGTTCTTCTAGATAACACCCCCACCACCCTTCCTATCCAGGTACTACTGTCCCTGGGCCCCTGTGTGCTCTCTTGCCCCAATGTGTGCCCTCTCGGCCCCCCTCTCCCCTCGCAGCATTGCCAGGTTCCCCCCTCCCCTCTCCCGCCAGCTGCTGCGGGAGATGCTGTCAGGATGGAGAGCGGCCCCTTCTTTTTCTAAATAGATAGGGTCAGTTATCCATTCCGATCACTGACTCTGTCCATTTATAACTAAAGCATATTAAACTGTGTTTAGTATGCTTCAGTTTGTGAATGAATGGGAATCTCTCTACAGAGTTATTTCTGTCCATCCATTTTGTGCAGCCGAGGCTGAAGAGATGGAGATTGAGGGCTGTGTCCTCAATCTCCTTTCTCTATCTCAAAGGTGGAGCATCAAAGGTCTGTTTAGACCCCTGATATTTCACCAAAGATATTTCCTAAAAAATTAAATTGGCCCAAAGGTCAAACTTGCGACCGGGCCCTGGAGTTCCGCCACCATGGGGGGTAGAACATGTGAAAGGGTCCTGCTGTGGGAGTAAAGGGCCCCAGGATCATTGGGAAGAGCCCCAGCCAGGGTTTCTAGTTATTCTTCTGTGGGAAACCCTCAAGTTATGTTGTCACACTACTAATCAGTGTAGTAATAGTGTGAACTCAGGTTGATAGGATGATAGGATGATGCACCCCAAGGGGGTATGTCCATGACAGCCAGAGCTCAGAGGATGTGGAGTAAATAACTTGCTGTCATTGAACCTGAAAGAGGAGCACCATCTGCTGAAAAAGCAGATTTGTTGTGTGGGAAAGGAGGTGAATATTGCAGTGCAAGCTGCAATTTGTCAACTACCACCATTTGGGAGCCATTAGGATTGGCTCCTGATAATGTCAGTGTGATGGACTCTCGACACCCTGGCTGGGTATATCTGTCAG
Source organism: Aquarana catesbeiana (assembly GCF_042186555.1). Classification (NCBI taxonomy): domain Eukaryota; kingdom Metazoa; phylum Chordata; class Amphibia; order Anura; family Ranidae; genus Aquarana; species Aquarana catesbeiana. The sequence continues at coordinate 24,227,039 of NC_133330.1, read as the reverse complement.
AGAGCTGCGTCCTCACTGCTGGAACACAGGAACAAGTTATTATAGCTGTGAATTGCACCCAAGAACTAGACGACACTAGCTTAGGTGCAAACAGGATCAACCTTTATTGAAAATTCACACAGAATTTTTATCAGACAAAATCAGATAGAGCTTGGTAACATTATCCTAAACAAGGCCCGCCCCAGACAGCCTGGCACATACATGGAAGTACATGGAACAGAGACATCCATACATTATACTATCAGTCATTTAGGGGTGATCCCGAGGTAGCAGCGGCAATCCCAGGGTACCATTCAATAGCTCCAAGCCCCAAGATGATACAGTTCAAAAAGTGACGTCCTCCGAGGTCAGGGGCCACAGCGACAGCTGGTAAAAAGTACAGTCCTTACTGCAGCCGGGCGAGACTTCCACAGCCACAGCTCCTAAACCCTCTTAAGTTGGAGTGGTGCAAACACAAGGGAACAGTCCTTTAAAAAAACGGGAAATATAACAAATAACAAAACAGGTGGATGTGGACCAGTGTCCGTGACAACCCAGTTGGAGAGAAGGTCCCTAGTAACCCCAAGAGAGGGGTCTCCTTAGTCCTGGGTTCATAGTCGGTGGGAAGGAGGCTGGCCCCCCCGGCCCCTCCAGGAGCCCATGTCACGGTGGTTCCCTTGACAGTCAGCACAATATCACATGATCGGGAGCCCTTCCAGTAGACCTTAGGAATCACAGCCCACTTAAAGGGGTTATCACACATGTGCCTGGTCTGAAGACTCTTGGTAAAAAGGAATGCATATAATGCGAAGTAATGGGGGACCCCACATAGTAGGTAGGAGTGTCACCTGAACTGGAGAGCAGCTTATTTGACATGTAGCACCCTCTAGTGTGCTAGAAGGAGATTTTTGTGCAGTATAGGTGAATTGTTCAGGCTTGGCTGGCAGCCTGTGGGTTTTTCTGGGTCTGGATTTGAGTGACTCAGGGAGGGCAGGGTGACTCACAGGCAGCATCTCTGAGATCTTCCCCTACTTCTAGAAACTGGTAGAAGATTCTAGAAGAATGGGAGTGGAGAGGAGGAGGAGCTTCTCGGAGTATTCTGAGGGCACTGACCAATCCCCAACAGATGGGTTGGCAGGGGGCAAGCCCCCTCACATACTCCGGTCAGCCCAGCTGGGGCTGGGGAGTTCATGCAGAAGCTGGAGCTGGCTTGTTAGGTTGTCGGTTGTCCATAAGGGTAGCCCTCTAGTCTGGGGGGTGACCTCGGGCCTGGGCTCGGGTGCGGAAGGGACCCTCTTCACGACACACAAAAGTGTCCTGACCAGGAGGCACGGGAGCAAGCGGAGGACAGCAGGAGAACACTGCCAAATCTCCAAGGAGGAAGACAGCCACGTGGGCTGGTGAGTGTACAGTCAGAGGACTGGGAGGCATGCCTGAGAGAACTGGGTGCAAGCAGTCTGGGATGGATGCAGAGTCAGTCTGGGAGGACTGTGGGGTCTTAGCCCAGGAAGGTTTATGAAAGGGGCAGCTGCAGCCAGGTGGGCTGGCAGTGCCTGAAGATGTGGTGCTGGGATCGGTAGCCACAAAGTAGACAGCTGGGCACTAGGACTTTTTTTTGCTACACTACCAAAGGGGCCCGCTGTCCCTGCCTATAAAGGGCATTTGCTAATGGTCTGACTGGGCTCTTGTCAGACTATCCATACAGTGCTAGCTGGTCCTGAGAGTTGTAGTTCTACAAGCAAGATTGTGCTGGAGGTAGAGAAGTGTAAATATGGACTGTATATAGTTGCGTCCCCAAAGAGTTCTACTCCAGAGTGCTGCGTAAAATTCTGTGTGCCCGGCTGTACAGGATGGGAGATATTTCATTCACCAGCAGCTCCTGTGGGGGGGTCAGGGCCGTTTTTAAGGCAGGGCAAAAAGGGCAGCTGCCCTGGGCCCTGTCTTTGTTGTGGGGCCCAAAGCAGCTGCCTCATACTTGCCAATTATCCTGGTTTAAATTTCCTCATCCGTTGAGGTTTTAGTCCTGTGCTGTGTCCCAATATCTCAATGTGAAGTGCTGCTACTAACGCTGCCCAGCTCTGCCCTTTTTTTTGTGTACAGATGACTCGCCTGCAAACCCTGTGTTTACATGTAAATTACTGGCATTCATATGTAAATAGCGGTGGCATTCATACATAAATAGCGGCGGCCGGCAGCATTGATATGTATAGCATGCCCCCCTGAGGTCATATCCACAGTAATCTCTAGCAGCCAATCAACAAGCAGAAATCATGTGCTGTAACATTTAGCAACTAATCAGTGAGCCGTAATGTGTGCTGTAACTTCTAGCAACCAGTCAGTGAGAGGTAATGATACACTGTAACCTCTAGCAACCAATCGCAACAGCTGCCTGATCTGATTCAGCAAACTGATTTTGAGTCTAGATGCTATTTATTGTATGTCTCAGAGCAGGTGGAGAGCGAAACTGCATGGAGGGGGCCCCAAGAAAAGTTTTGCCCAGGGTCCAATCAATATTAAAGACGGCCCTTGGGGGGGGGGGGGGGGGGTAGCGCTACAGACATTTCTCCGGTGTTCCAAAAAATACAAATGGCTTCCCATAGAGGTTCCTTTCCAAAGACTGCAGCCTTTATTCATCTACAAAGAGCATAGTGCAAAAAGAAAGCCACTGGATATCATCTTGGGCTGATCGGCCTAGAGCACTCGGAAATCAGATTGGAATTTATTGCTTACTGCCCTTTGCGCATTGTTTTTGCTCTTTGCAGCATGTTATGAAATAGGCCTGTGTGTCACCGAATCTTGGACCTTTTTGACGTCTAAGAAAATGAAAGAAGTGCCGCATGACTGCCAAGTGTGACGTGACCCAGAGATTAAACAGCAAACCTTATAACAGCCCCAAGGGAGTTCATTCCGCTGTGTGTAAAGGCTTCTCTGCACGGTGGCGGCTTCTGTAGAGTCAAGCTGAGTGTTTGAAATGTCACTAATGCTCTCCATCAAGAGATTTGACGGAGGTTGGAAAAGCAGAGATCTCGATCTTTTATAAACGGTACACAGATGTGCGTTTTGCACCTATCAACGCTTTCGGTACCTAGGAATTTCCGAGGCAGAGCCGGCGGCTGGATGACCCAAACCCGTCACTGATCCTAATTCCAGCCATCGCCGCCAGCTTTTCAACATGCTAAGGAAATTATTCAGAATATCTTTTTTCACTTATTATAGAAACTAGATAAATGTAACCACTTGACCTCTGGAGGATTTACCCCCCCCCCCCCCATGACCAGGCCATTTTTTGTGTTACGGCACTGCATTACTTTAACTGTCAATTGCGTAGTCGTTGGATGCTGTAACCATATACAATGTATGTCCCGTTTTTCCCACAAATAGAGCTTTCTTTTGGTAATATATGATCACCTCTGCGCTTTTTGTTTTTTTTTGTTTGTTTGTTTGTTTGCATTATAAAAAAAAAAAAAAAGACCAACAATTATTAAAAATAAAAAAAATTCAGTCATTACTTTTCCTTCCCTTTTATTTTTATATTTTTTTGTTTTTTATTCTTTATTTTTATATTTTTGCTTTTATTTTATTCCTATTTTAGATCTTATTTTATTATACTTTATCCTACTCTAAAATACTCTAATGCCGCGTACAGACGAGCGGACTTCTCGTCGGACTGAACTCTGAAGGACTTTTCGACGGAGTTCCGACGGAGTTCCAACGGAACGGACTTGCCTACACACGATCCCACCAAAGTCCAATCGTTTTGAACGTGATGACGTACGTCCGGACTAGAAAAGGGAGTTCAATAGCCAGTAGCCAATAGCTGCCCTTGCGTCGTTTTTTAGCCTGTTGGACTAGCATACAGACGAAGGGTTTGTTCAATAGGAGTTCAGTCCGTCGGAAAGATTTGAAACTTGTTTTATTTCTAAGGTCCGTCAGATTTTTCGACAGAAAAAGGTCAGATGAAGCCCACCCACACACGATCGAAATGTCCGACGGATTCGTTCCGTCGGACCTTTGATGCCGAAAAAGTCCGGTCGTGTGTACGCGGCATTAATTACTTAATTAGAATGGGGGTTTTTGACAAGGAATCTAGAATTGTTAAACTGTAAAATGGTAGATCTGTTCATCCATGCTTAACAATTACTATTACGTTAAAGTGGAGTTTCACCCAAAAATGGAACTTCCGCTTTAAGGGAAGGTGACCCCCTGAAATGCCACATTTGGCATGTCATTTTTTTTGGGGGGGGGGGGGGGAGAGTGGAAACCCTTTTTTAGAAGGTTCCCAGCTCCCACTTCCTCCCGGGGCACTGCGGCGCCGGAAGTAGGTTCACCTCTCTCCCCTCCCTCTCGGCAATCATCTGGGACACGTTACAGGTGATTGCCTGGATGCCAAGTAGTTAAAAGCAATAAAATACTGTACAATACAATAGAAAGTGGTTGTTCTGCCATTGGTGTACAGGGATATGCAATTAGCGGACCTCCAGCTGTTTCAGAACTACAAGTCCCATGAGGCATAGCAAGACTCTGACAGCCACAAGCATGACACCCAGAGGCATGATGGGACTTGTAGTTGTGCAACAGCTGGAGGTCCGCTAATTGCATATCATTTAAAAAAAATCACGCTGACAGCTAGAGTGCCCCCTGGGGGGGGGGGGGGGGGTAGGAACAGAAGTGCTTGACCTGTTGTAAATCGTATAGTGTTCTCCCCAATGTTTGCTCAATTCTCAAAAATGGCGGCCACCATGGCGCATTGATGACACGACCGCTTGAAGTAAGGAGGATATAGAATAGAGCTCCAAACACATGGACTGCATCCAGTTACAGAGCATAAAAGCAAATCGCTGATAAGCGCATTAGCCATGGCTGAAAAGAAAAATGGGTGAGCAGGTGCGGGATTATTTTTAGCGCATTTGACGGCGTTGAAAAATGCTTTTCACTTTCCCATCTGCAACACACAATGGTCTCCCAAGGTTACTGGAGCTTCGTGCTTTTGCACCTGACGTACCACTAGTTGGTCTGTAGATTATTATATAAAGGAGACGGCAGCACCGGTGTACTCGTGTTTTCTTGACGTGACGCCGATTTTCTAAAATCAGTTTAACCACTTCAGCTCCGGAAGGTTTTACCCCCCCTTCCTGATCAGGCCATTTTTTGCGATTCGGCACTGCGTCGCTTTCACTGACAATTGCGCGGTTGTGCCCAAATAAAATTGCATCCTTTTTTTCCCACAAATAGAGCTTTCTTTTGGTCGTATTTGATCACCTCTGTGGTTTTTATTTTTTGCGCTATAAACAAAAAAAGAGCGACAATTTTGAAAAAATAAAACAATATTTTTTATTTTCTGCTATAAAACATACCCAATAAAAAAATGTAAAAAATCTAATTTCTTCATTAGTTTAGGCCAATATGTATTCTGCTACATATTTTTGGTAACAAACATCCCAATAAGGGTATATTGATTGGTTTGTGCAAAAGTTATCAGATCTACAAACTATGGGATATTTTTAAGGAATTTTTATTTTTTTTACTAGTAATGGCGGCAATTTTTAGCGGGACTGCAACATTGCAGTGGACAAATCGGACACCTAACTGACACTTTTGACATTTTTTGGGCACCAGTGACACTAATACAGTGATCAGTGCTTAAAAAATATGCACTATCACTGTACTAATGACACTGGCAGGGAAGGGGTTAACATCAGGGACGATCAAAGAGTTAAGTGTGTTCCCTGGGAGTGCTTTCTAACTGTGGAGGGGGGGGTGTGTGCTTTGACTGGGGGGAAAACAGAGATCTGTGTTTCTGCTTAGCAGAAACACAAGATCTCCATTTCCCCCTCTAGCAGAATGGTGATCTGCCTTGTTTACATAGGTAGACCGCCGTTCTGCCTCTCCTCAGAACGATTAGCGGGTCCCGGCGGACATGGCGTCCCCTGGACCCACTGATTGGGTCCCATGGTGTCTAATCACAGCGGGAGCGGGGCGGCGGCGGCACACACGTGTCCCAGACCCCATGCACGAAATCACGTACAGGTATGTGATTTCGCACAGGAGGGCCGCCCTTTGGCAATATATCTGCGTTAACCTCCATATCACCTTCTATGATGGGGTTCATTTTGTTAATATGGGTTTTTGTGGGTGGAGGGGGGAGGGATGTTGTATTATTGTGGGAGGAGTGCATTGTGGGTGATGGTTTGCATAAAGTCACTAATGTGTTTTTTTCTTTAATTTTTAGGGTGAATGAAGCACAACGGTGGAGGGAGAGTGCAGTCGTATGATGTCTAGGTGGTGTGATTGCATGGTTATTATTGCTACACGGCTAAGTTCACACCTGTGCGGGTGGTTGCCACTGTGGGACCCGCAATTCTTCCTGTAGACCCAACCACCTGTACGTTGAAACGCAGGAAATGCGGGCGGGTACCATTAATCCTAATGGCACACCGCTCCGCCATGGGAGTGGCACTGTACTTGCAGTTCCCGTGTGGGCTGTAATTTAAAAAAATAGTGCAGGGAACTTTTCTCTGTGTTTCACGATTTCAAATGAATGGGCTGCTGTGTCTGCACAAACCGTGGTCCGCACAGCCGCATATCCCGTTACATGCCCAAAAAAATGTCATTGTACACAGGGCATGTCTCGTATGTCCAAGTCCTTCTGCCCTGCTGCCAGGATCCCCCGTTACAGTACATGGCAATTCAGCTCTGATTAATCACAGCAGTATTGCCGAGTACACAGAGTAGGAGCTGTAAGAAAAAAAAAGCAGTCTGGCAATGTTTATCAACAACATTGCTCAGCCATCAATACAGAAAGATACAATGAAACATTGTTTCGTTTTGTAACTTTCTGTTTATTCATCTACAGATCAAAGGGATGAACTTCGATCTACAGATGAAGTTTTTTAACCACTTGCCGACCGCCTTCCGCATATATACTGCGGCAAGGCGGCTCGGCTGTGCAAACCGACCTACCTGTACATCGGTCTGTGCATGTGGTATTGCGGGCGAGCGCTCCTGCGGGTCCGGCCGACTCGATGTCCGCCGGCCACCCAAGATCGCGGTACAGAGAGGCGGAACGGGGAACTGCCTATGTAAACAAGGCGGATCCCCGTTCTGAAAGGAGACAACTCAGAGATCTGCTGTGCCTAGTGATCAGGAACAGCGATCTCTGTGTTGTCCCAGCAAGCCCATCCCCCACACAAACAAGACTTTACAATCACTTTAAGTAATGACAAAATTAACGCAGAATAAACAGGCTCATAGCAGAAATTTGAAAATTGCTGTGGTCCATAAGGGGTGAACAGGTGTGAGAGCTGAAGTGGATATGCGAACCAGGGGTTATTATTGTGTAGAAAGTTTTGTTGTTTATTATTGAATATTTGTCATGAAGAGTTTTAGAGAGTTTTGTTATTATTGATTTTGTTTGTCATTAAAAGTTTGGAAAGTTTTAAGTTTTGTTGTTTGTTATTATTGTTGTTATTGTAATATATATATATATATATATATATATATACACACACACACATATATATATATATATATATACACTGTATATATGTTTTTTTTTTTATACATTTTATAGTAAAGAATAAAAAAAAAAAAAAACCTGAAAAAATTATATAAATTAAATTTGGGTACAGTCTTGCACGACTGCGCAATTTCCAGTTAAAGTAACGCAGCCTTACATTGATAAGTACCAAAACAGAACTGTAGGGCTCTTTATTATATTATATTTAAACCATACAGCTCATCCCTAACCTGGTTTTAGGGTTTTTGACATAACTGATTCATTTAATAAAACGATTATAAAATCATATAATAATAACTTCTCGAAAATAGATAGAAAAAACAGTTAATATATGTTTAAAATTTCAGTTTATATATATAAAAAAATATATATATTCCAACATTTTTGTATAACACATACAAGCATTGAGATATATGTATGTTCTATGTGCAGACTAAATAGCAGAATTTCCATACATAAAATCATGCAGGATCACTTATACAATGTATTCATATTCAGAGTAGAAAGAGCATAAAATATTGACATCTTGGTGATTAAAAATGTTTGCAATGAAAAGAAAAATGGTTAGATTGAATTAATTCAAGCTTAAAGAATATGTAAACCCAGCATTTCATATTCCTGATATGTGCCTGCTGTACCATGTACTTGTATATGAGAAAGTCTCCTGTTCTCTTTGTATTGCTTCCTTTGTGTGAAATCCCCGGGGGTCCTGCCAGTCCCTCTGCTTTCCTATTATAAACTGACCACACTAGGCATGAGAGCACAGTATGGTCAGTTCTCTAGCTGTTCTTGGAACCCAGCCTGCTCTCCTCCAATGAGGAGACTTGTCCTGACACACCTGCCCTGCACAGTCATTCACTGGGCAGCTCGGTGTGCTGCTATTTCTTCCCCCCCCCCCAGCTCTTATGCAGCTGAGAACAGAGGGAATGTGATCACTTATAAAAAGAGAAGAAAGGGTATTTATAATGTTCTTTATATCTATCCAAAATTATTTTGCCTTTCATTTCTATTTTAAACTGAATGGGTTGTTTTACAAGGTGATCGTTTACAATCACTTGAACCTCTCTCACCTTAACACTTAAACTAGACCTGACACCTAAAATTAACCTTTAACTTCCCCCCAACACTTAAAGAGGGAGTCCACCTAAACCGCCCAAAAAAAATAAATATTAAAAGCCAGCAGCTACAAATACTGCAGCTGCTGACTTTTAATAAATGGCCACTTACCTGTCCCAGGGTCCAGCGATGTCGGCAGGCGACGCCGAGAACCCGCTCTGTTCTCGGCAGCTGCCGCCGCCATCCTGCGGCTTCACTTCCCGGTTCCCTACTGTGCATGCGCGAGTCGCGCTGCGCATCGTAACTGGTCCCCGCTATCTCCTGGGAGCTGTGTGTTCCCAGCAGACAGCGCGGTGGGGACGGGAAGAGGCGTAGACTCCCATGGGAATCTATGCCGGAAGTGGGTGCAAATACCTGTCTTAGACAGGTATCTGCACCCCCCTCCCCCCTGAAAGGTGCCAAATGTGACACCGGAGGGGGGAAGGGTTCCGAAAAGCGGAAGTTCCATTTTTGTGTGGAACTCCGCTTTAACCCTCAGGCCTCATTCACACGGGCATAGTACAGCATGCACCCATGTGAGGGCCATGTTTGTCCTATGGGGATGCTCAGGTGGTCTGTGCATTCAATTGCAGGCAGACCCATTCATGTCAAATGGGATGCAGCCGCTGCACAGACAATGCTGCTGCAATGAATAAGACAGCCAAGCGGGTGCACAATTCCGAACACATACAGTGTACTTTTAGAGACGTGCACCCGCACTTGCGCAGCTGTCAAATCAGGAGCAGCAGCTGTGTCTGTTCAACTGCTGTGTCCCAATTGACATGAATGGGACTGCCTGCACGGAACATCCCCCTGTACAGGCAAACACGGCCTTTGCATGGGTGCACTGCATGCTGTTACCTGATGTTGCACCCAGAAAAAGCATGCAGAAAGTGAAAGTCTAAGAAAGCTCTGAATTCCATCTTTCTAAACTTGTTCTAGGTCAGTAACCCAAGTTTTCCTGAAGCCCAAAAAAAAATTTAAAAAAATAGAAAAATCATTGTCCTGTGCTCATTTATGTCTTAAATTGTCCCAGTTTTTTTTTTTGGTAAACTGATGGCAGGAAAAACCACAATGTCTTAGCAAGGCAATAGGTAAGCTCAAAATTAGTAGAAATGTACTGATAAAGAAACTAAAGAAACTATAAAAAAAAGAAGAGCAGTAAGCGCTTCACCTATTATATGCCTTTAGTGTAATAGATAATGTAAAGGGAGCAACACAAGACTAACAATCTTCTAAACCCAAAAAGAAAACATTCATTTTTATCTTTCAAAAAGTGTTTCCCAGTGCTAAATCTGATTTCTAAATGGCTGCATTTGTAAATTTTCAAAACCCAATATAAAGGAATAGTAGTTAAAAAAAGCACTTGTGGGTTTAACTAATCATTTTTCTATATAATTCTTTTCCTTTAAAGAGGAAGTAAACTCTGATGTTTCTTTTTTGTTTTTTTTTTAACTGCAAAGTAAAGGCATAATGTGCTAGTTTGCTTCGCATACTAGCACATTATGTGACACTCACCTGCAAAACGAAGCCCTTGTCGTCCACGCTGAAGGCCGCATCCATCTTCGCCCGTCTTCCTTCCAGGTCGGCAGTCTCCGCGACCAGTACAAACATTAGAGGGAGGTTTACTGGCTCCTCAATACTGGGCACTTTCACCCCCCTCCTGCCCAGGCCAAATTTCAGCTTTCAGCACTGTCACACTTTGAATGACAATTGCGCGGTCATGCTACACTGTAACCATGTGAAATTTGTATCATTTTTATCACACAAATATAGCTTTCTTTTGTTGGTATTTAGTCACTTCTGGGTTTTTTATTTTTTCCTAAAAAAAAAAAAAAGACTGAAAATTTTGAAAGAAAAAAAGTTTTTCTTATGCCGCGTACACATGGGCGGACTTTTTGACCAGACTGGTCCGATGGACCGAGTCCGGCGGACAATCTGACCCTGTGTGGGCTCCATCGGACCTTCAGCGGACTTTTTCGGTCGAAAATCAGACGGACTTTAGATTTGGAACATGTTTCAAATCTTTCCGCCGGACCCAGTTCCTATCGAGAAATCCGTTCGTCTGTATGCTAGTCCGACGGACGAAAACCGACGCTAGGGCAGCTATTGGCTACTGGCTATCAACTTCCTTATTTTAGTCCAGTGTACGTCATCACGTACGAATCCGTCGGACTTTGGTGTGATCGTGTGTAGGCAAGTCCGTTCTTTCGAAAGTCCATCAAAAGTCTGCTGAAAGTCCGTCGGAAAGACCGTTGGACCTTTGATGCCGAAAAGTACGCCCGTTTGTACACGGCATAAGTTTCTGTCAGAAAATTTTGTAAATAAGTAATTTTTCTCCTTCACTGATGGACGATGATGAGGTGGCTATGATAGGCTGCACTTATGGGCACTGATTAGGTGGCACTGATGAGGTGGCACTAATATGCCGCACTTATGGACACTGATAGGTAGCACTTATAGGCAACACTGATGGGTGGCACTGGTGGGCACTGATAGGTGGCACTGATAGGCGGCACTAGTGGGCACTGATAGGCGGCACGGATGGGCATTGATGGGTGGCACGGATGGGCATTGATGGGCTTTATTGCAATCAGGGCACTGATGGTCAGTACCCTGATTACATATCTAGATGTCCTCTGCGAGGAGATACCGCTAATCGGCTCTCCTCGCCACACACTCTGTCAGTATGAGGCGAGGAGCGCTGATTACCGGCATCTCCGTGTTTACATGTGACCGGCTGTGATTGGACACAGCCGATCACATGGTTAAAGAGCTGCGGCCGCGGCTCTTTACAGAGATCGGGGCCGCGCCGTGTCCTAGCAACACGCTGCGCGCCCCCACGGACGTGTAAGAGAGGCCGTTCGGGAACGCCGTCCCAGAACGAGAGCTTCATTTGACGGTGGGCAGGCGGCAAGTGGTTAAGGGGGCGTGGCTGGGGTGTGTCCTATGCCTACATACTTTTGCTAATAGGTGTGAAAGAAAAAAGCTGCGCTATTAGGTATAATACGCTAAGCTGCGACTAAAGGTGTTGTACGACACTAGACAGAAATAGAAAACAAAAAAGTAGTGCTAAGAAGCGCGCCTTTTTTGTTTTCTATTTTTGCTAATAGGTGCCCCTTGTTCCATCTCAAAAAGTTGGGAGTTATGCTATTGTATCCAAAAAAAACCCAGATTGGACTTCGAACATGTCTGCCTTTGTCCAGCTGCATTCCATGGAGGACGGGTGGATTAGTAGTTTACAAAATTAGGAAGAAATTGTTTTATGCTTTCAGTTCAACTCACAGGAAGTGACAAGGACACTGCATTTCTGGCTGGATCAACAGGTGTTTCCTGCATTTGCTAAAAGTGCTCTGAGCCTGAAACATGAAAACGAATGCAGCCACCACATCTGAGGACGGTCAAGTTGCTATTTATTTTATATATTTGTTCTTGGGTTTAAATAGCCTTTATGTTGTCTCGATGTTTTGCGCGCTCTCTTGTTTCGCCGTTTCTGGAACGCGCCAAACAAGACAATCAGAAACGGTGAGCCGGTTGTAAGGTGCGGACTTGGCTCTTCTTAATGAGATCCCCTCGGTTCCTGCTCTGGTGTTGTGTGATATCTGTGGGCCGTCCGTCAAAGCGGAGAGCCCAGAGGTTTTCAGATTAACGTGGCTTCTCATCATGTCTCTATAAGTCGTCACTTCAGAATACGAAGCGGATGTTGCCCGATTCATCCGGGGAACCAGAAGCTGAGGCGCCCTCCCGGGATCATCGTCCAGTCTCCAGAAGTCCGTCTGGTAAGTGCTGGTAAGAGGCCTCTGTCTCTTTAATTCCTCCTCCATTGGCTTCCAATATATAAAGTTGTAGGAGTCCCTATGCTGCAGAAGCTTTTTCTTGCCCATGCCCTTAGTGAAGAAAAAAAAAAAAAAAGACACTTTGTTAACCACTTCAGAAAGGTTTTACCCCCTTCCTGACCAGAGCCCTAAAATTTGGCACTGTGCTGCTTTAACTGGTAATTGCGCGGTCGTGCGACGCTGCATCAAAACAAGATTTGCGTCCTTTTTTTTTCCCCACAAATAGAGATTTCTTTTGGTGGTATTTGATCACCTCTGCGGTTTTTATTTTTTTGAGATAAAAACTAAAAAAAAAAGACCGAAATTTTTTTTTAAAAATTGTATTTTCTACTTTTTGTTATTAAAAAAAAGACAACAAACTCAGTTTTAGTCAAATATTTAGGCCAAAAAGCATTCAGCCATGTCTCGGGTAAAAAAAAAAAAAAAAAAAAAATCCAATAAGCGTATATTTATTGGTTTGCGCAAAAGTTATAGCGTCTACAAACTAGGGTACATTTTCTGGAATTCACGCAGCTTTTAGTTTATGACTGCAGTAATGGCCGGCACTATGGCCAGCTTAGGTATGTAATGAATATGAAAACTACCATAAATGAATTGCAGCTAAGTGCCACATAAACACAACAAAATGAATACTTTCTGATAACGTACAATGATTTTCCCCTTTTAAAAATACACCCCATCATTATATTCTATTTACAGTAAATGAACCACCCATGTGTGAAAGGCCCCCTCTGTTTTAGAAGATAATCACTACAGTAATTATCACCGCTGCTAATAATTTCCATGGAGCAACTCTCCCTTATCAACAGCTCCCTAATTATCGCCATGCCTGGAATCAAAGCCGGCACCTTACAGCATTGTGAGGGAAAAAAGAAATGTAATTGTCGCATGCAGATTTTGGCTTCCGAAAGCCTCTTCTGTTCAGCCTGTGCTTTGAATAAAAAAAATAAAAAGCCTGTGCAAAAAAAAAGGGAGGCTGATCTGCATGTTAAAGGTGAGCAACAAATTAAGACTTTGTCTTTTAAAGGGAAATGTTTGAAATAGAAATACAGGCGCTGAGGACTTGTTTTTCAGGACACAGGCTTGGGGGGAGGGGAGGCTGGTGCTTAAAATCATCAATTGCAGCCACTGTGCCCTCAAATGCTGCCACTGTGCCCATTAAACGTTGCCACTGTGCCCATTAAACGCAGCCACTGTGCCATCAATTGCAGCCACTGTGCCCTCAAACGCTGCCACTGTGCCCTCAAACGCTGCCACTGTGCCCTCAAATGCTGCCACTGTGCCCTCAAATGCTGCCACTGTGCCAAACGATGCCACTGTGCCATCAATTGCAGCCACTGTGCCCTCAAACGCTGCCACTGTGCCATCAAATGCTGTCACTGTGCCATCAAACGCTGCCACTGTGCCATCAAATGCTGTCACTGTGCCATCAAATGCTGCCACTGTGCCCATTACACGCTGCCACTGTGCCATCAAATGCAGCCACTGTGCCAAACGCTGCCACTGTGCCAAACGCTGCCACTGTGTCATGAAACGCTGCCAGTGTGCCCTTAAAATGCTGCCAGTGTGCCCATCATATGCTGCCAGTGTGCCCATCATATGCTGCCAGTGTGCTCATTAAATGCTGCCAGTGTGCCCTTGAATGCCCCCAGTGTGACCCCTGCCCACTTGCCGTCTGCCTGGCACTTACCCTGTCTTGGTGGGGCAGCGGGTGACGGCGACGAGCGGGGTCCTTCGTGTGTCTCCTGCCATCCTCTCCTCCTCATAGGCGTCCAATAGCGGCGCCTGTCGTTTCAGCCAATCAGGTGACAGGTAACAGACCCGAGCACCTGATTGGCGGAGAGGCAGTTTAGTGTTAGGAAAGCGAATATTCATTTGCTTTTCTAACACAGCTGAGTGACCTGCGAGCGCCCAGCATGGCACTTGCAGGTCACCTTTTTTGACGCCCATTAGAGCCTGTGGCTCTAATCAGGTGCTTCAAACCCCCCCCCCCCCTTCGCTGCTGTAATTCAGGTGCCCTGCACCCGAAAAGGGGCCGGGCGCTTGAATAGGGGGTGGCAGCAGCGGCCATGAATAGATTCATGCAATGCATGAATCTGTCTATTGGTGATAGAGGGGGGTGTCAGGAGGGGGCGGCGCCGTAGCGCCCTTAATGCATGGGCCGCCACTGCTCAGGGGACTGTCACCCTCTCCTTGCTACTAGGAACCAGAATGGACTCTGTTGGAACTGCTGACCTACATACTTGTTCCAGGACAGTGACTTAAAAGAGATGTATAGGTTTTTTTTTGTTTGTTTTGCTTTTTAAGAATCATACTTACCTAGGTGGATGTGGCATCTGTACTCCGGCGCCTCTAACACTGAGAACTTGAGCAATCAAACACCGCTGATCGCTCAGTTCTCACAGCTCCCAGAGCAGAGAGATGGTGACTGTTAGTCAGCCGCTCTCTGTTCTCCCCCCTCCCCTCACTCACTGGAGTGCTGAGCTGTGGAGGGGGGGGTGGGAGCAGCTGGCTCAGGCTCTTAGCCACGGAGCCATGTTCCGGTCCAGGCGTGTGGGCGGATCCCGACTCCATTGTCACGAACTTGCCCGAACCTGGACCGGCTCTATGACGTCAACCGACAGCAGGCTTCAGCCCGCTGTCTGCTGAAAACGGGTCACAGGAGTGCAGAACAAACGGCACTCCTGTGATCCACAAGCTTTCCCCGTACTTCTCCTTTAAAGCAGAACTAAAGTTTCCATACTTACCTGTCCAACGGTCCTGCGGCAGCGCTGGCATTTTATTCTGAGTGCCCGTCTTCGGTCCTTTTCATTGGCTGGTGGAGGGTGACGTCACTCCTGCACATGTGCACAAGTGCAGGAGGCCGCCATCCTGGCGCTCGGAGAGCGGCCCAGCACTGTATTTCAGTTTTTTTTCAAATTTTTTACTGTGAACTTGGAAGATTACAAAAGGAAGTTCTGCTCATTTTCCTCCCCCACCCTCTGCTCTCCTATGCCTGTATTGAAGATTTTTTTTTTTTTTTGAGCGGGTACCCCTCCCACTTCCTAGGTGAGTTGAGCAGAAGTTCCTCCAAGCAAACTCCTGGGACACATCACCTGTCCCAAGAGACCGTGGGGGTGATTTACGAAAGCCGTGCTCCATCAGTAGAGGCGCGCAGTGAGACGCAACGCACATTTTCATATTTACGAAAATGGAACACCGGTAACCGAGCGTGAATCCGCCATTTACTATACAGATCTTGGCACACGGGAGAATGCAATCTGTGCGCCACTATGGACATGGCGCACGGCATCTCCAAATCAATATTGACAGAAGATGGAGGTGCCAATATTATGGGGTGATGTGAGGAAGTTTAGTAACAACTACCCAGGTAACAAATATGCCCAAAATAGAATGAGAAAGTAACTTTTTCAGAGAAAGCCTGCTGTGCCCGCAAGTACGTTTAGAACTGCGCGAGATCAATGTAAGCACTGCGCATGCGCAAGCGGCTGTTGCGTTTGTTTACATACGTTTGTTCACTGCACGGCCAAAATCTTAATAAATGTTAAGCAACGTACATGCGAATGTATGGGTTGAACGGGCGCAACTCTAAACTTGACACTTTACTTTTTTTTTTTTTTACGCTGGTTCACCTGTATGTATTTTTTTAAGGAGATTTGCACACAGGTCATGTTAACATGCTACATTGCCAACACGTGACATGCACTTTGTTAAAATTATGTAAAAAGACTCTCCCTCCTCTAGCTCCTCCTAAAAGGGCATTTAACCCCTTCCCCTCTAATGAATATGATTTCCTTGGGCTAGCTTTTGCTTTTAAAGGGGAACTCCACACTCTATTCTCCAATGCTCTTGTCTCCCCCCTCTAACCCCTTGGATTTCCATGGGCTAACTTTTGCTTTTAAAGGAGAACTCCACACTCCACTCTATTCTCCAAAGGCTGTGAGCTGCCTTCACCAATCCAAACCACATCCTTTTTCAGAGCATACAACAGGGCCAGCTAGGAAAGGGGCGAGGAGAGCGATCGCCCAACCTCCTCCTGAACTATACAAGGCCACATGCACTCAACATAGCTGGCTGTCTTTAGGGCATGTTGGGCTCAACCCAATACCAACCACAAAGTACCTTGTACCCACTAGTTTAAAGGGGTTTTCCACATTCCATAAAGCCCCCTGTCTGCAGCCCCCCACAACCCCAGCCTAGGGTTGTGTAGAAGAGGCCCTTGTCCCCCTGAATATGGGAACAAGGTGGTTTACTTTTGGGGTGCCCCAGCCCCTCCTGCCCCCAAGCATCCACCCCCCTTTCATGGGCTGGCCTGCTGTGTGTTTGGCTATGGGGTTTGTTAGTGTTTGGGAGGGGCACAATATTTTTTTTCGTTTGGGGTTGTATTTTTCACATTTCACATTTTTTTCATCTCAATTAATTTTGGACAGGGGTTTGGCTTATTTTGTGCTAGCTGCATTTGTGTTGGTTTGGGCATGCTCAGGGACTTTGTTTTTTTTATGGTGCTTTTTGTGTGTGAACAGCCTTTGGATTTTTCTGGGCATGCTCAGAGTGTGTGTTTTTTGAGTTAGTAATTTAAGGACATCCTTAACAGGTGTACTCACTTTGAAGTTCTGTCTCTACATTGGGTCAACTTGCATAGGCGCAGTCCTTTTAACGCCTGTTAATTTACTCTGCAAAATGGTCAGACCTCAAAACCATATTCTGTTAGTTCCTCAAATTAACATACATGTGTTTTTTGCTTTTCCTTGTTCTTTTCCAAGTCCTGTTTTGTTTACCAATAAAATTTGTAGCAAATTTTTAGGTTTTTTTGTGTTTTGGTAATAATTTGTTTTGCAGATGCATGCTCAATTCAAGTAATGCATTTTACACTCTCTTCCCTCAACCCCAATAAGTTTCATGCAACAGATTTCCCAGCTGCAGCTTAACTAGGCTGATTGGCATGGCAAAACAAAAAGGTGTGATTTGTCGAAAAGCTACTTTCCTGATGCCTTCATGGTAGCATATGCACAGAGCATGCGTATGCTGCCATGGATATGAACCAGGAAAGGAAAATTACAGAGAGGTAAGTATTCAATTTTCCATTTTAGCGCATTGGTTCTCAGCCTCAGTCCTCAAGTACCCCAACAGGACATGTTTTGGGAATTTATCTTAGCTAAATAGCTGTTCAAAATACCAAGCCATTGACTGGGATTTAAAGCACCTGTGCAAGATGAAGGAAAACCTGCAAACATGGCCTGTTGGGGGCACTTGAGGACAGGGTTGAGAACCACTGATTTTGAGCACTGAGCTAAAATCTAGCTCAAGACAATCCTATTCTAATTGGGGGCATTTGATGGAAACCAAGTGAGTGTTAGAACCCCTGCTTGTGTTTTTTAGGTTGGGCTTTGTGTCCCTTTTCGGAAAATTGGCTTCACTTCCTGTCACATAGCCAAACAGGAAGTGAGGGTAAAACCCTACCAATGTCTTTCCTTGGGGACACACAGGTCAATCTAACTAGTGTTTCCATTAGGCAAATTGCACCTGTCTAACAAATCAAGTGTTGCTTTGCTGTGACTAACTACTCAAGTGCCACAGCCTAGCCATCTTCCCCTCTGACGTCATTGAGAGCCTAGTTGCCTCTTCCAGGTTGCTGCAGCCAGCCCCCTAAAGACATGCATTATGCCCACCCACTGGTTGCACTGAGTCCCTGCTTCTGAGCCTCCTGGAATATATCCTGGGGCTATCCCAGTAGGGTGCGGAAGCAGGGACATGTCATTTTCACCTAAGTGAGATTGGCGGTGGGAGGTGGGGCTTTAGCAAAACATTTTTTTTTATGTAAATAAACAGAAATACCTAGTACTTTCAGGTATGGGGGACTAACTCCCCTTCCACCCACATGACAACTCTGGAGCCCAGTGATTGGTCCAGCACTGTCACATAAGTCCTAACTCTGTGTAAGGCTGTAAGTTTATAGAAGGCTTCCTCTTTTCGGTTCTGGTGGCAGAACAAAGCAGCAGAGGAGCAAAGAGAATGTAAGTATATGCTGCTAAGCATAGGCGTGTGCAGGGGGGCGGCAGGTGTGCCTGGGCAAACCCTAATCACTATGTGCATTGCCAATTCCTCTTACTTCCCGGGCTTCCCCCCCCTTGTTGCCCCCACCCTGCAGTGCTTCTGGCTTCCCTCCTCTTCTCTCCCCCCCAGCTACTGCGGGGGGGATGTTTCAGGATGAAGAGGCGGAGAAGGGGCTGGTAAATAGTTCCTTTTCTGAATAAACACAGTGAACACACTCGCTCACTGTGTCCATTCATAACTGAAGTATAGAAAATTGTGTTTACTATGGTTCAGTTTGTGAATAAACAGGAAGCCACTCAGCACAGAGCACTTCCCATTCATTCACTGCCCCGTGCATCGGAGGCTGCAGAGAAAGGGCTGTGTTCGAGCTTTGGGGTGCACACCCTAATGCAGGGGTCTCAAACTGGTGGCCCTCCAGCTCCAGGAGTCATGCTTGTAACTGTCAGCCTTGCAATGCCTCATGGGAATTGTAGTTCTGCAACAGCTGGAGGGCCGCCAGTTTGAGACCCCTGCCCTAATGCAATTGGCTGTCCACACCTATGCTGCTTGGGAGGGGAAAAGGTAAGTGAACCATAAACATGAATCTTAATTGAAACTAGCAACATACAACTTGGATGCAGATAGTTTTACCAATGGGAACGAGCTTGGGTTCAGCTCCAGGTTCGATCAAAAGCCAGAATTCACCAGTCAGAGCCAGGCCAATAAGGTATGGGCAGAACATTCTCCACCCCACAGTTGCATGTGCAAAAAATGGGCAGGGATTCTTGTGACATCATTGACATAATATGGCCACATGGTAGGGTTGCTACCTCATCACTTTAAACCCGAACACATATGAATTACACGGGTTCTGTGGCTGATTAAGGTGGTAATTAAACTCACTTAGTGCCTTATCTGCATTTAATTAGCTTCAGAACCTGTTTAATTCATATGTGTTTGGGTTTAAAGGGATGAGGTGGCAACTCTACCACATGGTGGTATCTAGTCAATGTTGTTGACTTAATCTGGCCACGTGGCCTTATTAGATCAACAGTTTCATGAGCACGACCCCTACCTTTGCAGGGAATATCCATTCCGCAGCTAATTAGTAGAGAAATGACAGCTGCCTTTCAGATTTCGGCCAAGCCCAGGTTTAGCAATGGCAGCTCCAGTATTTATATCCTAGAATGAAACAATACTCCTGATTTGCAAGTTTTCTCTGCGGGAGCAACCCAACTCCTGCCTCTTCCATTATGCAACGTAAAAGTAAAGCAATGCCTGATTATATAGATAATTAGCTTCTCTGTAGCCATGTAGAGTCTGCATGTCATGCCGAAGAATGAGGAGCTATAAAAATATGTACTTAGGGAATGGCGTAGTGGAAGGAAGAGGCTCGTATATTACTGTTTGTAATCTCCAGGGCTGAGAGCTGCAGCTTACATGCTACGAAATTAAATGCCCAATTTAGAATTCAAACACACAAACCTAATCATTCGGCACCAGGGACAATGCTTCCAGAGGGTTACGGAACGCGAAGTGACACGCTGAGGTGCGTACGCAGTACACTAACGCAGTGTGAGACATTCAGTCCTCTGTGATGAGGCTAATTTACTGCAGTTGCCAAGGAGAAGCATTAAGGGTGGATTTTGCTGACTGGTACAGTCAACTTCAGACGAAGGTACTTTCAGTAATGGTCCTTTTTTCAGGCAACTAACAGCACTGTGTTTTTTATTTTCTATTTTTGGGCAGGTCCATCTGCAGGATCAGATGTATTCCGAGCACAGACCTTTCCTGTTTGTGCAAGATCAGTGATACTGTCCCAATAATTCAACTAATAATTATCATATACAGTAGTTAACCTTTCACAAGACACAAAGAAGAGCAGCTCCATCTAAGTGCAGCAATATTAAAACCTTTTATTCCAAGGTAGACAATGGGGAACTCACAAGATCATAGATGTGTCAAGCGCATTGGAATGATTAAGGAGGTTCATCCACTCATAAGGGAAGGCGGTCGGGCTCGCAGATGGGGAGGCAGCTGGTGGCCCGGATAACGCTGGTGGCTCCCATCGCTTCCAGGCACTCAGAGCGGCTCTGGGGCGCCGATGCACGCCACTTCCGGTTGGAGAAGGAGTGGGGAGGAGCGTGCATTCGGAGCATGCGTGCTCCTTCATCAGGCTTCACCGGCACTAACCGGACTACCAGCTGCCTCTCCATTTGCGAGCCGACCGCCTTCCCTTATGAGTGGATGAACCTCCTTAATCATTCCAATGCGCTGACGAATCTATGATCTTGTGAGTTCCCAATTGTCTACCTTGGAATAACATGTTTTAATATTGCTGCACTTAGATGGCGCTGCTCTTCTTTGTGCCTTGTTTCCCGCAGAGCCCCTTCTAGCTTGTTACGAGCCGGCAGCCGTCCTCAGTCAGACCACCATTATATTTTGTGCTGCACATGAACTATTCTACATGGACTCCCTGTGTAAAGAGAGTATTTAATTACCTTAAGGCTGGATTCACACCTATGGCAGTTTTAGTGCTTTTTGCATTTTGCAGATTTGCACTACAGAACGTGTTCCATAGGAAACCATGTTTCATGGACTGTAGTGCAAATCTGCAAAATACGAAAAGCACTAAAAATGCAAAGGTGTGAATCGAGCCTAAGGGGGGCTGGGGGGGGGGGGGGGCTGCATGCAGAAGTTTTTTTTTTTTTAGAAATGCAGCAAGATGAAATCCCTCTGCCTTTACAAGCACTTTAATTGAACCCGTATAAGGCTGGACTCACTCCTATGCATTTTTAGTGCTTTTTGCATTTTGCAGAATTGCACTACAGAACGTGTTCCTTAGGAAATCATGTTAAATGGACTGTAGTACAAATCTGCAAAATGCAAAAAACACTGCATAGGTGTGAATCCAGCCTGAAGGGGTTGTAAACCCTCATGTTTTTTCAGTTTAATGCATCCTATGCATCAAGCTGAAAAAACATCTTGCAGTCACCGCCCCCCCCCCCCCCCCCAGCACCCCCGTTTTACTTATATGAGCCCCTAATTTCCGTCGGCACGCCCCCTCCATCCCTCTTTCCACGGGTTCCCGGCACTTGTTTGGATAGATTGATAGCAGTGCAGCCATTGGTTCCCGCTGCTGTCAATGAACACTGGGAACAGTTCCCAGTGTTGGGAACACACCCAGGGAACACAATTAATCCCTTGATCGCCCCCCTAGTGTTAACCCCTTACCTGCCAGTGTCATTTATACATTGATCAGCGCATTTTTATAGCACTGATCAATGTAATAATTTCACTGGTCCCCAAAAAGTGTCATTTGGGGTCAGATTTGTCCGCCGCAATGTCACAGTCCTGCTATAAATCGCAGATTGCCACCATTACCAGTAAAAATAATAAAAAATAAATAAAAGTCCCTAAATCTTTCCCGTAGTTTGTAGACGCAATAACTTTTGCGCAAACCAATCAATATACGCTTATTGCGATTTTTTTTTAACAAAAATATGTAGAAGAATACATATCCGCCTAAACTGATAAATACATTTTTTTTATATATATATATATATATATATATATATATATATATATATATATATATATATATATTTTTGGATATGAATTATAGCAGAAAGTAAAAAAAGTTTTATTTTTTTTTAATTTGCTGGTCTTCTTTGTTTATAGCGCAAAAAATAAAAACCGCAGAGGGGATCATTTCCCACCAAAAGAAAGCTCTATTTGTAGGAAAAAAAAGCACATCAATTTTGTTTGGGTACAACGTCGCACGTCTGAGCAATTGTCAGTTAAAGCAAAGCAGTGCCGTACCGCAAAAATTGGCCTGGTCATTAAAGCGGAGTTCCACCTAAAAATGGAACTTCCGCTTTTCTGGTTCCTCCCCCCCTCCGGTGTCACATGTGGCACCTTTCAGGGGGGAGCAGATACCTGTTTAATACAGGTATTTTGCTCCCACTTCCGGGAATAGATACCTGAGCCACCCGCGGGTGTCTACGCCACTCCCCCCCCCCCCTGTATTCTGGAAGACACACGGGTCCCAGAAAACAGCAGGGACCAGTGGGATAGCACAGCGCGAGTCGCGCATGCGCAGTAGGGAACCAGGAAGTGAAGACGCAACGGCTTCACTTCCTGATTCCCTTACCGAGGATGGCAGCGGCAGCACCCGACAGCCGAGGGATAGATCGGCTTCGGGTGCCGACATCGCGGGCGGACACATCGGACATTTTTGACACATTTTTGGGACCATTGGCATTAATACAGCGATCAATGCTAAAAAATTGCATTGATTACTGTAAAAATGTCACTGGCAGTGAAGGGGTTAACTTCTAGGTGGCGCTGTAGGGGTTAAGTGTGTCCTGGGGAATGTTTCTAACTGTGGGGGGGGGGGAGGGGCTGTGTGTGACACTACACTGATCTCTGCTCCCGATCACAGGGAGCAGAGATCAGTGACAGTGTCACTAGGCAGAACGGGGAGATGCTTGTTTACATTAGCAACGCCCTGTTCTTCCTGACCGTGAGACGATCGCGGGTATCCCCGCAGACATCGGGTCCGCGGGACACGCGATCACGGTCGGCGCGCGCGCGCAACCCGCCCTTTAAAGGGCAACATACAGGTACGTTAATCTGCCTGTACGTGCCCTTCTGCCGCAGTATATCTGCGTGTGGCGGTCGGGAAGCGGTTAAGGGGGCAAATCCTTCCAGGGCTGAAATGGTTAAACCTGTAGTTCAGCAAAATCTGGAAAACAATTCAACAGAAAAAAACAACCAACCTCACTCAACTAAAGCAAAAAGAAAAAAAAATCGATACGATCATCACACAAGCACTGAATTTTTCGCTGATTCCAATCACCACTGACCACCAAAAACATCATCAGAAGCCTCAGAGACAGCACATCACCAAACGACATCATTCCCACAAAACTCCTGAAAGAATGTTCCGACATCTTGGCTCCTACTATAACACACCTCATAAACCAGTCGCTCAAAGAAAGGACTGTTCCAATTGCCCTCAAACATGGCGATTGGAACCTCGACCCTAAGGACCCTAACTATCGCAGACCGATAACAAGCCTTAACACCATCTCCAAGATTATCGAGAAAGCAGTAGTACAATAGCTACAACACCACCTGGACACACACAAATTCCTGGACCCTCTGCAATCAGGCTTCCGTCCAGGCCATGGCACAGAAACGGCACTTCTCAAAATATGGGACGACGCCCTTGAAGCAGCTGATGATGGAGAATCATGTCTCCTGGTACTGTTGGACCTCAGTGCAGCGTTCAATACAGTGGACCACAATACTCTACTCATCCGCCTCACAGAAGTAGCAGTCACAGATTCAGATCTACAATGGTTTGCATCCTTCTTAGAGAATCGCTCTCAGACAGTGAAACTAGGAGCATTCACCTCTGAAACCCGCGCAATCTCTTGTGGAGTCCCTCAAGGTTCACCCTTGTCACCAGTGCCCTTCAACATCTACATCCGCCCACTCCTCAAAATCATCAGAAAATTTGGACCTCTGCTTCCACTCGTACGCTGATGATACCCAACTCTACTTTCGCATCACTGGAGAAAAAGACCATCATCAGCAACTAGAAAAATGCCTCACTTTGATAGACGACTGGATGACCACTAGCTCTCTCAAACTCATGGGATCAAAAACAGAGCTTCTTCTCCTACATGCAAACCAAAATTCCAAAACTAAGACCCCATGGACACCGCCCACCATCTTTGGACAGACCATCTCTCCAAGCACCAAAGCCAAGAGTCTCGGAGTCATTCTTGACTCAGAAATGTCAATGGATGCACAAATAGGATCAGTAGTCAGCGGGTCTCACCATCTCCTCCGCCTGCTACGTAGACTCATCCCCTTCGTCCCAGAAGAGGACAAAGCAGCAGTAGTTGGAACAATCATCAATTCCAGACTCGACTACGCAAACTCCCTCTACATAGGACTGCACCCAATATCAGCTTGCGCGCTTACAACTCATCCAAAACACGGCGGCAAGACTGTTAACAGGAAAAAAACCCTGGGAATCCATCTCCCCTTCCCTGAGGAGCCTACATTGGCTAACCATAAAGAATAGTATCACTTTCAAGACCCTCTGCCTCACCCACAAATGTATACAAGGAAACGCTCCTCAATATCTATGCGAGAAAATAAAACGCTACACACCCAATCGCAGTCTTCGATCTTCTAACCAAAACCTCCTCCTTATTCCAAAACCCCGCTACAAAACAAAGGGAGAACTAAGATTCGCAGTCCAAGGACCACGACTATGGAACGCTCTACCTACCCACATCCGCATGGAAGAAAACCATCAGGCCTTCAGAAAGAAACTCAAGACCTACCTCTTCTAAGAAGCTGGACAACACAGGACGGATCTAGCGGCTTGAGGCGATTCAGTTCACATTTGCATCGCTATACAAATCATTCATTCATTCAGCAAAACAACAAATCCCATTTTTAAAAGCAAGTCAGAAATAGTATCCTCCCTTATTCTATCATGGCAGCAACTTTCAGTGTAACTTTCAGGGCCAATTATAGCTCCCCCCCCCCAAACCACAGAGGCAGCACATAAAGAACGCACAGTGCACAGTAACACAAAGATATAAAGATGATCTGATAAAAGATTATCATTGGAGTTGGGCTTTAGTGTAAATGTATATAATCTTAGTTCCCAAGAGTGACAGTTTAATACTTACGTTCTCAAAGGAAAAAACAGAGCTAGGGAAAATATGACGGTTGTCGTGTCTTGAGAATGTATGCTTTGCTGGATTTTCCTGGAAAAAAAAAAAAAACACAGGTAAGTACATTAAATATAATAAGTGCGTCGCAGGGAAGGTGACGGTCACGATACAATGCTTTGCAGGATACCTTATTAAATGGAATCTAACCTAGCCACATATTATCTCTGCAGGATAATGGTTTTAATATTATTACCTTCAAAGCATTCATCATAGCAATGACATTAGTTTGCTGCATACTGTACACCCACCACAAAGACTTGGCAAGGTTACAGGGCAATATTGTTATTATCAGCAGGCATAATGTATGCAGGAGTAATTAAAATCGAAGCAAGTTTCACGAGGCACTAATTTTCTTTGATGCTAAAAATATTTCCTTCTAAATGTAAAAGGAATACATGTCCCCGGCACGTAGATTAATGGATGAGCTGTTGTTCACCTTGTTTACTTGCATGGACTGAATTCTTAATAAAGAGTAAACAAATCTGAATGTAATGGCACCTTTGATGGAGTCTTTGATGGAATTCACCAAATTTACTATTAACATGCTCATCTGCCCACTGCAGCAATTAGGATCCCCTAACACCAGGGGTGCCCAACCTGAGCCTTCTGATGTAGCCCATGACTTCAAACCCGGGGGGGTGTCCAAGATGGCGACGGTAGAGGACGCTCAGTAACAGAGCTCCTGGAGTCCGGCCACTTATCCTGCCTTTTCCCGAGGCCTAGGCTGTGGGAGTGTGGTGGGGAAAGCTCCGGTGACACAGCTGGGCCATGCCCAGTGGCAAATCCCAGAGATCGAAGTCAGCAGCGACTCCCCTGGACAGGGCGAAGACCAGAGGCCACGCCACCATTACCAGCCACATGGCGTCTCAGACAGAGACGGCGGACTCCCCTCCTGCTACGGCGGCAGACCTCGCGACTGCCATGCAAACTATTGCTATGGGCCAAACAGTGCTAATAGACAAGATTGACCACCTGCAGACCAACGTAAACTTCATCCGCCTGGATCTTGATTCCTTTTCGTGGCCGGGTGGCGGAGGTGGAGCAGCGGGTGTCGGCGACGGAGGATACAGTGAGAGAGCACTCCGGGGATAACAACTATTAGGCTGCTCTCACACTGATCCATGGGCGCAATGCACCTGAGGCTTTCCTGTGGGTTGGCTGCACTGAGCCATAGACTTCTACTATATCCTGTGGGTTTGGTGCGCTTTCTGAAAAAGCACCGCACCCGCAAGACGTAATAGAAGTCTATAGCAAAGATCAGCCAACCCACAAGTGTACTGCTCTGCATCCGCAGCGAGGGTAAACCGCAGCACATCAGTGTGAAAGCAGCCTTATAGGGGGCTCAGGGCTTGTTTACATTTGTGGTTTGGTGGCGGTAAAACCCCATAGTTCATTGTGGCCTTTGACCGGTTATCAAATCACTTAGTGGCCCTTGCCCTTCAAAAGGGTGGGCACTTCTGCCTTATACAATGTCTAAAGTATGTGGATCCTTCACCAAATGATTAGGTTCAGGAGTTTCCAGTGAAGGGTACTATTAACATTAACCTCCCTGGCGGTATGATTATTTCAGATTTTAGGTGCTGAAAGCGGTACCATTATTTTGCACAGAAATTTGGCGTTTTATATTGTAGGCCTGTAATTCTTAGGAATAATTCACTTAAATCTGTCCAAACAAGAGTCTAGTAGACATCCCGGGTATGATAAAGTTTGAAAAACGAAATAAAAAATTATAATATAATAAATAATGTAATGGAAATTTGTAAGTTCTGTATATAATTGTATTGTATTTTGTATGTATTGCACTCTGCCCTCACTGTGTACACGGCACTAATAATGTTTTCATTACATGTTTACATTCTTTTGAGTCCTGATTAGAATAAGCCTGCCTATGTAACGCCCCTTGTTACGATAAACCTACAATTGTAATATTAATGTGATACCTACGTAATCATGTGCATAAAAACCTTCAATTGCGTCATAATAAAGCAGAACAGTAATTTGGAAAGATGCTGAGCGTATCTTTTGTGTCTGTTCCCTACTGCAGTAGTTATTATTAATTTGGAACCACTAATCAATATGAGGATAGGAGTTGCCTATCATCAATTCAACCGAGTCAGCATGGCGAGCCAGCCAGGAGGGGATTCCAGGTGACCCTGAGTATCCGAAACGAGGAGCTTGAGACGATCCGGGAATTTCTGATAATCAGCCGGCTGAGGTAAGCCTTTTGCTTACATTTGAGTTATCAGACTTCCTTGATCGGTAAGGCATTTTCGGGACAAAGGGTACCTATTTTACTCCCCTTAATCGAACTGTATTGATTGGTGGTTATATGTTATGTTGTCCCTGTCTATTGTCCATCGGAGTGTTATAAATAAGAAAGGGAAGAATAGTGCTGTTCACAGGTATATGTAGTACATCTGCTAGATAAAGTAGTTTAGAGGCAAGAGGGTATAGGCACAAGTAGAGAAGAGAGAAGACTGGCCAGTCATTATGGGCATTGAATTAAGTAAGGGAATGAAGGGTAAGAGACCCTCAAAAATGCCCAGCGCAAGAGGAGCGCTATATATGAACCGAAGGTGCGGTTCCGCCTATACTGAGCCCCTAGATTAATGGTTAGAGTGGACAGGGATCCACAATGGGTAACTGGGTTACCAAAGTCCATAGGGACTAAGAATCGTGCAGAGTAAATAGCTAAAGAAACAGTTATCTATGTGAGCAGGATGGATCAAGGGTGACATTAGAACTAGACAGAAAGGGACATTTTCATGTTAAGTTGTGGGATGAATTTGGAACCACTAATCAATATGAGGATAGGAGTTGCCTATCATCAATTCAACCGAGTCAGCATGGCGAGCCAGCCAGGAGGGATTTGGGATCAGGCACTACAACTAGTAAAAGTCAGAAACAGAGAAATGAGAGGTAAAACAGAATACTTTATATGTTGTCAGAGAGGGAAGATGGGATGAGCACTGTGGCTCCCCATCTGATCATAGAATCATAGAAGCTAGATATAAAAGTTATTTAAACAAAATAAGGAAAGCAGAATTTAGGCAGGGAAATATTAAAGAGTTAAAAGAAAGTGAGAGAATGATATGCATGTGTTGTGTACAAATGGGAAAAATGTAAGCGATTTTAGAGAGATATTGGTGTGTGTGCGAATGCTGGGACCTTTAGTTCTATTGCTTGTGTGTGTCATGTACGCAGATGTGACCCCCTCCTTTGTGCTCTCATGAAAGAAATGTGGCTGGGATGAGAGGTTAGTGATAAGCTGGAAGGACACCATGCCAATTTCTGTTTTTTAGACAAAACATTTATAACAAAATGTGCCGGGTTAACGAATCTAATGGTAAACAATGTGATCACAATTATTTTGAATCTGTTTTCCAAACATTGTAAAATGAAGGTTACATTTAACCGTGTATTACACAAATTGAATATCCTTTGATAGTGGAAACAGTGCATTTAAAAAAGGGAAATTAAGTAAAATTAAGTAGTAATGAGTATTAATTTCTAATATGAGTTTAACAATTTTAACAATAATATAGATATATTGAAACTGGTTTAGACAACCTTTGGTTGGAAATGAAGTCCAGGTTAATGGGGAAATTTGTAATGAATGAGATTAGTTTAGATTAAGATAACAATTTTGTAATTTTACATTTATACAATAAGCCCTTATTGAGAGAAAAAAAAGATTAAGATGAGGTTGTTATTTTGAATAAAGCTGCCATAATATTTAACAAAGCCAAGATGGATGGAATACATAAGAAGTTTTTCTACAAAAATGATATTGTAAGGTTTTTGATGAAAACTTGATGTGCGGTCCATGATGTAAGAGTAATAATAAATAAAATTTAAATATAACAGACCCATCACATCAAGTCCACACACCCTGTTAGGATAGATGCCGCCTGCAGCCAGTTGTTTTATAGTTTTTGATGCTTTCTGGTCCATCATACAGATTCTTGGTTCTTTTGTTTTTATTTATTTTTATTTTTGAAATCCAAAGCAGAATGTGTGGATTGTGAAATGATGTGCCCATTTTTCTTGTAAGTGAAGTGGTATAAGCAGAAGAATAGTTTGGATTTATGGGCATCTCTCCATGATCGCAGGGTATTGTTATCATTTATTATAATATTGCCAGGAAAAAGTTGTCTTTTGAAACATGAAACTGGAGTTCTTACACAAACAGTGTGATAGAAAACAAGCCATTGTAATATATTTATGCAAGCTGGACCCAGTAATGAAGGGTTCACCCCGATATATCAGAGCTGTAGCTTTTATGCAAAGGTGCTATTAGACAAAGTTAGATATTGTTTTGGTCAATGGTCCGACATTCTGTGCAGCAAATTTACAGCTAACGAAATGTTTGTCTAATGAAAGGTTTAAAATATGAGTTTGTTTATGTACAAATCTAACAATGAAAAATGCGTACATTTATTCAAAAGAAAGGAAAAGACGCATGTGTTAAATTGATGACATAGGAATCAGCTGCTGTGAGCCCAGTGCAGGACACACTCCCTGAAGACCCAGATATTACATTTTTTGTAGATTTGAGTATGCAGTTTATCACCCAGAAGGATACTCTGTATTCAAAGTCATTGGATCCTTTTTCCCCAGCTCAAGAAGCAGAGCTCCATGTTTTAGCAAAGCCTGTGAGCTATAAAAAGAGTGTATATTTATATAGATATTCGAGATATAGAGAGCTTTTGGTTCCATTTGAAGGGCCAGAAGTTTATTTTTACTTCGGCAGGTAAACCAATAAAGCATGCCAAGTTAATTTGATTGGCTGTTTTCAGCCTTCCAGCTTCTTCCTGAGGTAGACATATTAACTTTCACACATGGAAGCAGACCAGGTGACTAAGGATGCTGCATTTACAGCCCCGGACACTTGATGGGTCTGTGCAACTCACAGATTCCACCCTAGTTCTGGCCCAGTATAGCTGGGATTAATAATTCAACTTTAAGGACCCCAGAACGAGAAGAACAAGTGGTCCACAGGGGGCAACTTCCTATGAAACAGGACTTTGGAAAAGGTGATCATTTATGTCTGCCAGCCACTCTTTTCCCTTCAGCTTGACACATGGACCGTGTCATCAGTCACAAGCAGTTATGGCTGCCTTAGTAAATGAGCGTGGGATAGAGCCAGGGTTCTCCACAGTTGTTTTTATAACACACCACTTCTTGTTTTACCTGTTACCAAAGGGGTTACCAAAAGCTGAACATCCCTTCCAGAGATTACAAAAAAGATATATCCAGATGTCCAAGTTAGGATCTTACGAGTATGCATTTTGTCTGTATGGACATGTTTTTTGGATGTCCAGTGGCAAATGCTACTGCAAAGGCCACAGTAAAAAGTGTTATCAGAAGTAGTTTGTAAATATAGAGTGCAGAAAGTACAGAGAGTAACAAAAGAAATAATTTTTTATAGGAGAGTCCTTACTAGAAGTTTTGAGGTTTTATTTTTACACCCCTTACTGTCTACAATGTATCGGACAAAGCAGAGTAAGAAACTAGAAAACTTTTGCCTGAATGTTTTCTTATATTTTATGAAGCCCCTAATGGGGATGTTGGACTCTCTCCCTATGGGATTTGGTTTGGGAGTGTGTTACTCACTTGCTTATATTTTGTCTCAGCAGCTGAAGTCCTCCATTCGGATCTCACGGAGAATGCTGATGATCTTTTAAGGTTTTTTACAAACTCATTTATGTGTTTTCTCCCTAATTCCAGATCCCAAAAGTTTGGAAGGATCTAAAACTAAAGCCAGGTGACTTGTGGATTGTTAAGAGACATTTATATATAAGGAAATGTTTGGAGACTCAATACAGCATCTATTTCATGTACAGTTTTTGCAAAACTTGAAGGAAAAATCACCTGGATCCACACCAGACACTGCAAAAATGACTAAATTAAAGAAATCTCTGTGTTTGATCTGTTTCCCTCTTGTGATCACAGTCTAGGGTACTTTTTGATTAAATTACTTTAATTGTAAGGGATATATATATATATTTGAAAAGTAGTTTAGCCATGTTGAAGTCATATCTTGTCTTTTGTACGTCTTCCATTTTATGTAGAATTGTCTGTGTTTACATATGCTGATAAGTCAGCATGCCAACAATTAAGCTAGAAGGCCATTCTGGCCACAGGAGTGTACAGCCAGTACTCTGTAAATATGTCTTATCAATCATTTGTTTTTCACAATGAAAAGTCATTTGGTAATGAAAAAGTTGCTCAGCTATTATTTTCTCCACAATGGAGTTTTTTTTTTTGCCTCTTTGGCCAGGACTACCTCCACCTAAGCATGTGGAGGTTCCAGGTTAAAGGTGAAAGCAGGTATGGTTAGTGATCAAAATATTGATCAAAAGAGGGGAGACTGTAATGGAAATTTGTAAGTTCTGTATATAATTGTATTGTATTTTGTATGTATTGCACTCTGCCCTCACTGTGCACACGGCACTAATAATGTTTTCAGTAAATGTTTACATTCTTTTGAGTCCTGATTAGAATAAGCCTGCCTATGTAACGCCCCTTGTTACGATAAACCTACAATTGTAATATTAATGTGATACCTACGTAATCATGTGCATAAAAACCTTCAATTGCGTCATAATAAAGCAGAACAGTAATTTGGAAAGATGCTGAGCGTATCTTTTGTGTCTGTTCCCTACTGCAGTAGTTATTATTAATTTGGAACCACTAATCAATATGAGGATAGGAGTTGCCTATCATCAATTCAACCGAGTCAATAACTATAAATAATTATAATAATATAATAATAATAAAAATTATATAATAATGTAATCAAATCAAAAACATTGAAATTTGCTCAGTTGCAGAATTGTAGCTTTTGTTACTTTTAGTGTTTGATGACGGATCTCCTCACAAATCACTATCGCTCAATTCTGCAAGTGATTATAATTTATTATCGCTTTTTTCTAGCTGGTCTAAAACCACTTTTGATGTAAAGAGACAGTTTTAGTTGCTATGGACAATCTCCAGTTTCCTGGCAGAAAGAACAGTTTTATATATATAAAACTGCATGCAGGACTCTGGGCAGACCACTAGGGACAAAGGGGATGTGTCATTATTTGATACAGTACTGTAATCTGTAAGATTACAGTATACTGTATCTATACTGTGTGTTTCACTTTTGAATTTACCGCTCGGCACTGTGAATCGAGCGAGACACAGCGGCTCGCCGATCACAGCGGAGAGACATCGCAGGAACCAGGGGACAAGGTAAGTAAACTCTTCCTGGATCCTGCGATGCGATCCTGAGTCTGGCTCGGGGATACTGCTTTTGGTATGAAAAATCCACCCCGAGCCAGACTCGGGAATACCGCCAGGGAGGTTAACATACAGCTACATTATACAAATACCTTTTAGACAATTGTGTGCTTCCAACCTCATGGTAACAGTATGGGGAACCCTTTACTGGTCCAGCATGACTTTACTCCTGTGCACAAGGCCAGCTCCATAATGATTTGTTGAGTTTGGTGTGGAGAAACCCAAGTGGCCTGCACAGAGCCCTGACCTTAAAGGGTTACTAAACCCTTGTGTTTTTTTTTTTTTTAAATAACAAACATGTCATACTTACCTCCTCTGTGCAGTTGGTTTTGCACAGTGGCCCCGATCCTCCTCTTCTGTGGTCCCTCAGCGGTACTGGTGGCTCCTCCTCTTTTCGAGTGCCCCGTCGGAGAAGTGCTCTCCTTCGGGACACACGTGCGGGTACGCTCCCGAGTCCTGCTGCTGCATCTATTAACAGACAGCAGGACTCGGCCCCGCCCCCCCCCGGCGCCCACGTCATTGGATTTGATTCACAGCAGCGGGAGCCAATGGTTGCACTGCTATTAATCTGTCCAATCAGGACACGGGACACCGGCCGGAGCTGGTGTGCACTCATTCCCACCGTGGGAATTACGGGGCTCAGGTAAGTAAAAGGGGGGCTGGGGGGGGGGGGTTGCTGCATCACAGGATGTTTTTCACCTTAATGCATACAATGCATTGGGTTTACAACTCCTTTAAGGGCTCTTTCACACATGCCTGTCAGTTTTCACGGACTCCGCTTGCTCAG
Organism: Aquarana catesbeiana; assembly: GCF_042186555.1. Taxonomy (NCBI): domain Eukaryota; kingdom Metazoa; phylum Chordata; class Amphibia; order Anura; family Ranidae; genus Aquarana; species Aquarana catesbeiana. Next base: position 24,193,742 of record NC_133330.1, on the reverse strand, counting down.
CAGGGATCGATCTGCTGATCCCCGCTGAGCCGGCGGATGACAAGTCTGTCTCCGCTCACTGTGCAGAGACGGAGCTGTCAGAGCCCCGCTCTCCTCTATGGGGGATCGGATGAAAATGGATCCCCCTGTCTGTTTTCATCCGATCCGCCAGACGGATGGAAAATAGGGTTGTGGAGTGGATAAGATGTTAGCGAACATAAAGTTGCATGGAGCGTCCGTTCAGGCCGGCCTGAAAAACTGGCAGGCGGACCTGAATGGTCCGCAAGTGTGAAAGGACCCTAACCCTACTGAACATCCCTTGGATGAATTGGACCGCTTAAAAGGATCCAAGTCTTCTCTTTCCGACATCAATATTTGACCACACAGATGCTCATTACAACAGAACTTCACCCAAAAGGAAAGTTACGCTCCTCCTCCTCCTTAATATTTGTTGGTGGGGGGAGCAGGTACCTGATTTTGACAGGTACCCGCTTCCCCAATTCCGGTCAGATTGCTGCGGCGATCTGAGCCCCCTCCTTCCCAGCCTTCTGGGACACATCCCATGTACAAGAAGACTGCGGGGCCAATCAGAAAGAGCAGCGTGGCTCGCACATGCACAATTGGAAGCCTTGGTTTCCCCTTAGTGAAGATGCCAGCACCTGCACCTAAAGCCAATTGAAGAATCAGCTCGGGTGAGGCCATTCCTGGATCCGGGGGGCAGGTAAGTGTCCTTATATTTAAAGTCAGCAGCTACACTATTTGTAGCTTCTGACTTTAAGGCTCCTTTCAAACTTGTGTGACTTGTCCTGTCACTTGGGAATGCAAAGTCGCATGACAAGTCGTACTCCATGTTTTCCAATGAGTATGGTCCATACCTGTGCGACTTCAAGTCGGAGCGACTTTAAAGTAGTCCCTGCACTACATTGTTCTGACTTTGATGAGACTTGAGGTCCATAGACCTCAAGATTACACAGGCATTGCTTCAAGTCGCATCAAAGTCGCAGAATCAGTCAATGGTCAGCCACTCAATTGGTTTTCGATGGAATACCGGCTGCATCAGATGCTATAGTAGCCCCTTTGCCGCCCTCAAAAATTCCACTTGCCTGCGTGCATTTTGCGAGTGGAATTATGAGGAGTGCGAATATGGACAGGGCTGTGCTGTCCCGGGAATGTATAGCCAGTGCCCCCCTTGCCGCGCACAGGCTCACAGCACGGGCATTTTAATAGAAATGTTACAGCCACCTGGGACAGCCCCTGTCCACCTCCCTTTAGCTGCGCACACCCCCCCCCCCCCACCCCCCCCCACAGGCTTGCAGCAAGGGGCATTTCAGTAGGAGCAGTCCGCTGCCTGGAACCGCCCCTCTCCACATCCTTCCTGCTGCACATCAAAGAAGTGGGGCGGTGCATGCCTCAAGGCAGTCCTAAGTGGGCGGGCTCAAGCCCTCTCGGTCCGCCCTCAGTGTGCACCAATGCCTGACCCCCTGGGTGCAGGAGAAAGATAACTATGTCAGTGTGCTGTGATTGAAAGTAGCACATGTGCTTAAGGGGGTTGGAGGCGTTAAATGGGGAATTGAACAAGATGTGTGCTGGGAGGAAAGGGGGGGTTAATTGGAGGCATAGGTATAATGGATTGAGGTGGGGGATAGAATTGGAGGCATAGGTCTGAATCATGCTTATGCCTCCAATTACACCCCCCCAATCTATCATACCTATGCCTCCAATTCCACTGCATTGCATTGAGGCTGCATTGATGGGCACTGGTGAGGCTGCATTGATGGGCACTGGTAAGGCTGCATTGATGACCAATGGTGAGGCTGCATTGATGACCAATGGTGAGGCTGCATTGATGACCAATGGTGAGGCTGCATTGATGACCAATGGTGAGGCTGCATTGATGGCCACTGGTGAGGCTGCATTGATGACCACTGGTGAGGCTGCATTGATGACCACTGGTGAGGCTGCATTGATGGCCACTGGTGAGGCTGCATTGATGGCCACTGGTGAGGCTGCATTGATGTGCACTGGTGAGGCTGCATTCATGACCAATGGTGAGGTTGCATTCATGACCAATGGTGAGGCTGCATTGATGACCACTGGTGAGGCTTCATTGATGGCCACTGATCAGGCTGCATTGATGGGCACTGGTGAGGCTGCATTGATGGCCACTGGTGAGGCTGCATGGATGTGCACTGGTGAGGCTGCATTCATGACCAATGGTGAGGCTGCATTCATGACCAATGGTGAGGCTGCATTGATGACCACTGGTGAGGCTGCATTGATGGCCACTGATCAGGCTGCATTGATGGCCACTGGTGAGGCTGCATTGATGGGCACTGGTGAGGCTGCATTGATGGGCACTGGTGAGCAAACACTAATGGGCACTGATAGGCTGCATTGATGGGTACTGATGAGGCTGCACTGATGGGCACTAATCAAGTTGTTGTTAATATTTATTTTTGTGACTTAATTCTGAATAAATCATTTAACAGTGTCATTTCATGAGATAATTTATGAGGGAGTGTTTAGGGGCGGAATTAGGGGCGGGGCAGGGTGGGGGTTGGGTGGGGCAACTGGTGGCAAGTAACTCTTAAGACCTGGCTAGTATCTCAGGACTTGAAATTTTGAGCCCTGCCCTTTGCATTACCTGCATTAAGGTAAAAAAATGTTCCACTACTTTTCTACCCCCCTCCCACTATCATAAACACTTACCTGACTCCCCTCACTGCTCCAGCGCTGTCCCGGCAGCAGCACTGCTGCTCTCTCCTCCTCTTCTCACCGGATACACTGACAGTAGTGAGAATCACCGCCTCCTGCTGTTGTCATGCCTGTGAGGAGGGATTGGAGGCCTGTCTTGCCGGTGCTGTGTGTGTCTATGGACGCACACAGCCCAGCTCAGGAGTGCGCCCGCATATGGGTGTCCCCATTGCACATGGCTTGCTATGAGAGCATTAGAAGAAGGAGCAGATGGCACTGGCAGGAGACCGCAATAGAAGAGATAAGGGACCGCTCTGTGCAATATTGATACGCAGAGCAGGTAAATATAACATCTCTGACTTTTACCTATAGATAAGCCTATAACAAGGCTTACCCATAGGTACAGTATATACATGCATTGTTTAGGAGATTTTTACTGTACATGCAGCCGTTGATGTCACAGCATGCACACTGACGGAACAGCCACCCGGGCCAATCCTTCATAGTCCCGTGCCGTAAGTGACAGGAGGAAGACCGGGTAAGGATGAATGGCCTCTCAGCGATGACAGCGCACCTCTGGAAGGCTTTCTTTTCAGGTAAATTTCACATAATGAGCTAGTATGCGATGCATACTAGAACAATATGGCCTTGCAGGTTGCAAAAGAAAAACAAACACACACACAGTGGTTTACTACCGCATTAATAAAAAAAAATGCCTTTAATATCACTGTAAGGAGCTTGCTTCTCCTTGCTCTTTTTAAATTTTATGTGCAACCTCCTTCAACGGAGATGCCTTTCCTCAAGGAAATCAAGGAGTAAATATGGACAGCATATTAAGCTTCTATAGCAACAATAATGGGAGTCCCTGCAGGTCACTTGGCTCGGCGCCCCATGCTGAGCTGAAAACTCGATGCAGGTCGTGCAGTTCTCTTTGGGTTCTCTGAGATAGGCAGTGCTTCGGCGGGAGGTAGTAATGATGACGGATTGAGCCATTAGTGTAGCGGAGGTGTAGTTCTCATTATTAAGGAAAAAGCTAACACATTCCGAGTCTCTAGCTAAAGTGCTATGCTCACTGCAGCTTAATTAATGGAAGATGGAGTTAGGTGCCAATGCATTGTCTATGGAAATGAAAATGTGGAGTACTAGAAGATTGCAAATGTTTAAGCCTAATGAGTTTTAATGCTGCACTTGTAAATAACACAAACTAAATATTTATCTACAACTGTAATCCCAGCAGATCTGTACCAAGTTAATGACACCCCCCAGTTTAGTTCGCAGATCGCAGTGCGAACTGTGAACTCGCACAGGAATCGGATCGCATAGGTGAGAACACCCATGCGATCCGATTCTAGAGCGGGGAAAAACAAGTCCCTGCACTATTTTCTGTACGAATCCAATGCGAGTTCGCATGTGATCGGCACCTGCGGTGGGGGGTGCGAATCACATGCGATCTCCGAGATCGTGCTAGTGTGAACCCAGGCTTAATCTCAACCAATTATTATTTCTACAGCACTTTTTTTCCATGGGTACTAGGCATAGGAGTGCGCACAGGGTGTGCCAGGTGTGCCTGGGCACACCGTAATCACCCTGTGCTGGGCACATTTCCCCTGCTGCTTGGCTGCAGAGAAAGGAATTGGTGAATATCTGTCCTTAGTCCCTTTCTCTGTCTCAAAAGTGAGACATCAGGGGTCTGTTTAGACCCATGATATTTCATCAAAGCCCCCCAATGGAGCTCTTAAAACAATTGTAAAAAAAAAAAGTAATATAACATTTAAAAAAATGTTTGTAAAAAATTATAAAAAATTGTAAGAAAGTAATAATAAAAAAATATATAAAAAATAAACTACTGACACCAATCTCTACCCTTCTGACACCGTCCACTGCCCTACCGACACTGTCCATTGCCCTACTGCCCTATAAATACAGTATATGCACACATATGAGCTTTGGGGTGCACACCCTAATGCAATAAGCTGTGCACACCTATGGTACTAGGAGAACTTTATCTACTGCTGAGGCAGATATCTTGGGCATTTCAAAGGTTAGTCTGTTTGAAAAAAAAAAAGACACAAGCCTATCAAGTTCAACCAATAGAAAAAGTGAAAAAAAAAAAAATTATATATATATACCGTATTTATCGGTGTATAACACGCACCCCAAGTTTAGGAGGAAATTTTAAGGAAAAACACTTTTTTATGGAAAAAAAACTTACATTTAAATGCCCATCAATACAGCCTTGTCAGTGTCCATCTGCAGCCTTGTCAGTGACATTTGCAGCCTTGCCCAGCTGACTTGTCAGTGTCACTGCAGTTGGAAAATGGCGCCGTCGGCGCTGAGATACACAGAGCCGGTCCTCGGCTCTTCTCGACTCATCTCAGCTCCTCTCGTAGTCCCGCCCTATGATGGACATAACACAGGTCCAATGGCAGGACTGGGCGTGACTGTGAGTGGAGCCAAGCGCCGCCCATATGCATACATAGCCGAGTGTACTCGGCTAGGCTCGGCTAGCTCCGCTCACAGTCACGCCCAGTCCCTGTGTTATGTCCATCATAGGGCGGGACTGGGCGTGACTGTGAGCGGAGCTAGCCGAGCCTAGCCGAGTACACTCGGCTATGTATGTATGTATATCGGCGGCTGGCGCTCGCTCCGCACAATCACAATCAGTGGGGGGGGGGGGAATCGGCGGGGATCGGCGTATAACACGCACTCACGATTTTCCCGATTTTAAGGGGAAAAAAGTGTGTGTTATACGCCGATAAATACGGTGTATGTATATATCTATATCTATATCTATATATATATCTATATATATATCTCTATATCTCTCTCTATCTCTCTCTATCTCTCTCTCTATCTCTCTATATCTCTCTCTATCTCTCTATCTCTATCTCTAAATTTGACAAAAATTGACGTCCTTTTTTTCCCATAAATAGAACTTTCTTTGGGTGGTATTTGATCACCTCTGCGGTTTTTTATTTTTTGCGCTATAAACAAAAAACGAGCGAAAATTTTGAAAAGAACGCATTATTTTTTAATTTTTGCTATAATAAATATCCCACATAAAATATATAAAAAAAAACTATTTTTTTCCTTAGTTTAGGCCGATACGTATTCTTCTACATATTTTTGGTAAAAAAAAAAATTGCAATAAGCGTATATTGATTGGTTTGCGCAAAAGTTATAGCGTCTACAAAATAGGGGATAGATTTATGGCATTTATATTATTATTTTTTTTTAATTTTTTTTTTTTACTAGTAATGGCGGCGATCTGCGATTTTTATCGGGACTGCGACATTTTAGCGGACACATCGGACATTTTTGACACTATTTTGGGACCATTGTCATTTATACAGCGATCAGTGCTATACAAATGCACTGATTACTGTGTAAATGACACTGGCAGGGAAGGGGTTAACCACTAGGGGGCTAGGGACGGGTTAAGTGTGTCCTAGGGAGTGATTCTACCTGGGGGGGGGATGGGCTTCAGGTCACATGACAGTGATCACCGCTCCCGATGAAAGGGAGCAGTGATCTCCGTCATGTCACTAGGCAGAACGGGGAAATGCCTTTTTTACATAGGCACTTCCCCGTTCTGAGGCTCCGTGACACGATCGCCAGTGGGAGACCGGCGGACATCGAGTCTGCCGGTCCCGCGGGCGCGGTCACATTGTACGCGGCGCGCGCGCCTGCTATCCCCGGCTCTTAAAGGGGACGTACAGGCACACCCATTTGTGCACCACTGCCGTTGTGCCGACGTATATCGGTGTGCGGCGGTCGGCAACTGCTTACAGTTTATGTGATGTGTGTAAAGGCAGGCGTCCCAATACTTTCAGTAATATAGTGTATGTTAGAGTACTGCTATAAGATATAAATAGTATAAAACATGTATTATTTTACTTCTAGCAGAAGCAACTGCTGTTAATACATTTTTTTTTTTTTTTAAATTGCATACATGCTTTAATGTTCCATCATGCGTACTTCCCATCATCGGAAGCCTGTCAGGAGCTTCAAATCATACATCTGAGAAATAATTAAAAGCCAAGAGACTGCAACAGCTCCAAATTATCAGCCAATTCCTGGAATTCTGCGGCAAAGAACAAACGCGGCGTTCTATAACATGTAATCATTTTGTTGTAATAATTATAGAGCTCTAATGAACATTAATCATATGACAACTAATCCTAATTACGCAGCCCAGTAGATGGAAAGTTCCAATAGTACAACACAGAGCATGTCTTAAAGACATAAACCTGTGTGCACAATGTATAATACTGTCCTCAAAAGCGCTGCGTAAACTGTTGGCGATATATAAATCCTGTATAATAATAATAATAACAATAATAATAATAAAAGATTTTGTATGAGTAGTAAAAAATATTTAAAACATCATCTTATAAACCATATACCATATAACATTTTGAGATGGGAATGAGGGACACCTACTACCAAACGTATGTAGGCATAGGACACGCCTCCTGCCACACCCTCTTAAAGGAGAATTAAACCCCCCAAAAAAAAGGTTAATTAAATCCTCAAGAGCTTTTTTTTACCACTACTATTCCTTTATATTGGCTTTTAAAATGTACAAATGCAGCAATTTAGAATTTGGATGAAAGGTTTAGCGCTGGGAAACACTTTTTGAAAGATAAAAAGTGCAGTTTATATACAATTATATGGATCAGAGCAAAATGAGGGACAAATGAGGAGGAAAGAGGGACAGAGGGACATTGCTCCAAATCAGGGACAGTCCCTCGAAATCAGGGACAGTTGGGAGGTATGCTAAAGAATTAAAAATGAAAGTGACCCAGAACCCTTATAGTTCAATTTTAATGCCGCGTACACACGGTCGGACTTTACGGCAGACTTTGCCCGGCGGATTTTTCGACGTACTTTCCGACGGACTTTGTGAATGAACGGACTTGCCTACACACAATCCACCAAAGTCCGTCGAATTCGTACGTGATGACGTACGACCGGACTAAAACAAGGAAGTTCATAGCCAGTAGCCAATAGCTGCCCTAGCGTGCCTTTTTGTCCGTCGAACTAGCATACAGACGAGCGGACTTTTCGACCGGACTCGATTTCAACGGATAAATTTTAAACAAGTTTAAAATCTAAGTCCGTCCAACTTTTGAGAAAACAAAGTCCGCTGGAGCCCACACACATCGAATTGTCCGACGAAATCCAGTCCGCCGGGCAAAGTCCGCCGTAAAGTCCGCTCGTGTGTACGCGGCATAATGGGTCTTGTATAGGAAAAACTGCAGTCTGCTCACATAATTTGTAATAAAAACATCTTTGCCATTCTGAAGCTTCCCTCCAACCACTTTGCATATTATTTTATGTATACTGTGATTCTGTACTTGCCAAATATGCTGTGGGAAGCTGAAGTCGCTGCCTGTTCACTTCCTGGATTTACACTGACACACAGAGGCACACCTCCAGCTCTGCAGCTCTCATTGGCCCTCTCATGACTCACCCCCCCTCCCCTCCTGGCAAACTCTCATGAGTGTGAGAAAGAGAGCTGTGCATGATGTCATAAACCTAGGGTAATGACCAGACAAGAAACAGGAAGTGGGCTGTATAAAGGTACCGTATTTATCGGCGTATAACACGCACTTTTCCCCCCTGAAAATAGGGGGAAAATTGCGGGGCGTGTTAAAGGCCGACAGCGTACCTCGGGGGGGAATGAAGGGGGACGAGTGCCGCTGGACTCCACTCGGCTCTCACGTCACACACACAGTCCCGCCTCCGCCACCGGCATTGGACCAGTGTTCTGTCTATCACAGGAGCTGGTCCGAGGGCAGAGGCGGGACTGTGTGTGTCACTGCCAACTGAGAGCTCAGTAAACAGGAGATGACGGCTCGGTGATTTCCTGCTTGAGAGGTGAGAGATGGTGAGGCTTAATCAGGCAGCTGCATTGATGGGGGAGATGGGCGCAGATCAGGCTGCACTGAAGCTGCAGATGGGCACAGATCAGGCTGCAGATGGGCACAGATCAAGCTGTAGATGGGCACAGATCAAGCTGTAGATGGGCACAGATCAGGCTGCAGATGGGCACAGATCAGGCTCCAGATGGGCACAGATCAGGCTGCACTGAAGCTGTAGATGGGCACAGATTAGGCTGCAGATGGGCACAGATCAGGCTGCACTGAAGTTGCAGATGGGCACAGATTAGGCTGCAGATGGGCAAAGATCAGGCTGCAGATGGGCACAGATTAAGCTGCAGATGGGCACAGATCAGGCTGCAGATGGGCACAGATCAGGCTGCAGATGGGCACAGATCAGGCTGCACTGAAGCTGCAGATGGGCACAGATTAGACTGGAGATGGGCACAGATTAGGCTGGAGATGGGCACAGATCAGGCTGCACTGAAGCTGCAGATGGGCACAGATTAGGCTGGAGATGGGCACAGATTAGGCTGGAGATGGGCACAGATTAAGCTGCAGATGGGCACAGGTTAGACTGGAGATGGGCACAGATCAGGCTGCAGATGGGCACAGATCAGGCTGTACTGAAGCTGCAGATGGGCACAGATCAGGCTGTACTGAAGCTGCAGATGGGTACAGATTAGGCTGCAGATGGGCACAGATCAGGCTGCATCGAGGCTGCAGATGGGCACTAATCAGGCTGCATTGATGGGCACTGACCATTATTTTGCTTCAAAGTGGTTCCTTTAAAAAAAAACTTTTTTTTCCCTGAAACTTCCCTCTTAAATTGGGGTGCGTGTTATACACCAATAAATACGGTATTTACGGGCAGAAAAAAAAAGAAAGTTTTACTATCCAAAGTTAAAAAAACAACAAGGGCAGAAGATTTCATAGATGGAAAGTTGAAAAAATGACTGAAGTTCCGCTTTAAACCACATGTCATGTGATGGTGTGATTAGAAAAATGTTTGCATGCCATTTGATCACTGACAAGTAAAATGCACCCAAAAAAAGAGCCTTAAAAACCCACTTTAATGGGCATCCGCAGAGCACACAAATATTTACAAGCATCGCCCCGAGCCTGGAAAGTCGAGGCCTTCTTCTATTAATGACATTTCAGAATTGGATTTCTGTGTTCGGCTCTCAGGGATGCCTCTTCTATCACACCGAGCGGCTGAATAGCTGAAGAGCACCACTTAGTTCGATTTAGGTTGCTGGTAATTGTGAAAGTTCTGAGCTATGCAAAAGACTGGTGAGTGCATACAAATGTAGATGAACATTAAGAAATGTCAATGCAAGGAAAAAAAAAAAAAAACACGAGCAATCCGGAGCTGAGAGCGGCTGAATGCGTTTGCACAATTATCTGTAAGATCTTCTGCTAAGTCTCTGAAGTACAGAGAGGAGGAAAGTGCGGTCATGTCTGCATCTCCTAAAATGGAATAATCCGGGACTCACGTTGTCAGGGAAAGGACTCGGCTAAGTGCTGCTTCACTTCCACCTTATCATGCCCTATATCTGGAATGTGTCTCATCTGGAGCACTAAATAGCGCCAAAAAGACAACATTTTGCAAAGATTTGCCCAAACACCGTCGCCGTGTAAGGTCCTCCATCAGCGTGCTTTGTTTATTTCCGTAGGGCCAACTTAACCACTTCGGCCCCGGAAAGATTTTCCCCCTTAATGACCAGGCCATACGGCACTGCGTCGCTTTAACTGACAATTGCGCAGTCGTTCGACGCTGTACCCAAACAATAATGTTATGGCCGATCGATATCCCTCTTAGATTGTAAGCTCTAACGGGCAGGGCACTCTGATTCCTACTGTATGAAAGTAGTTGTAAAGGCAGAAGGTTTTTTTTTTTTTTTTTATCTTAACCACTTCAGCCCTGGAAGGATTTTCCCCCTTAATGACCGGGCCATTTTTTTGCGATACGGCACTGCGTCGCTTTAACTGACAATTGCACGGTCGTGCGACGTTGTACCCAAACAAAATTGACGTCCTTTTTTTCACACAAACAGAGTTTTCTTTTTGGTGGTGTTTGATCACCTCTGCGGTTTTTATTTTTTGCGCTATAAACAAAAAAAAGCGACAATTTTGATAAAAAAACAAAAACTATTTTTTATACTTTTTGCTATAATAAATATCCCCCAAAAAATGTAAAAAAAAACACATTTCTTCATCAGTTTATGCCGATATATATTCTTCTACATATTTTTGATTGGTTTGCACAAAAGTTATAGTGTCTACAAAATAGGGAATAGATTTATGGCATTTTTTATTATTATTTTTTTTTGTTTGTTTTACTAGTAATGGCAGCGATCTGCGATTTTTAGCGGGACTGCGACATTGCAGCGGACAGATCGGAGACTTTATTTATAATTAATATTAGGCTGCAGAAATAGTAAATACCGGTATCTCTGAAACGGTGCACGTTTAGATATTCCTTGTTTCTAGGGTTGTCCCGATACCGATATCGGTATCGGGACAACCCTAGAAACAAGGAATATCTAAATGTGCACCGATACCGAGCACTTGCCTGAGTACTTGTACTCGAACAAATGCTCCAATGCTTAATCCGATACCTGGACAGTCAGGGGTGATCGGTGTGGCGCTGGGGAGGAGTTACAATCACCGTTCTCCCTGTATAGATTTCAATGAAGCAGCTGACAGCCGCTTCTCCTCCTCTTCCTCCTGCGGCTTTCAGCTGCTTTATTGAAATCTATACAGGGAGATCGGTAATTGTAACTCCTCCCCAGCGCCGCACCGATCACCCCTGACTGTCCCCCATATCCTCCTCCAGTCCCCCAGGATGTCAGGATGGTGAGCGGAGGAAGGAGCTGGTAAATATGTAATTTACCGGCTCCTTCCCTTTTCCGAATGCACAGAGTCAGTGATCACTGCCACCGTTCATTCATAACTGTCACTGAGCATCATAAACTGTAATTTACGATGCTTCAGTTTATGAATGGAGAGGAGCCGCTATCTCTTGTCCATTCACATACCTCCCAACATTTTGAGATGGGAATGAGGGACACCTACTAGCAAACGTATGTAGGCATAGGACACGAGTTCCTGCCACACCTCCTTAAAGGAGAATTAACCAAAAAAAAAGGGTTAATTAAATCCACAAGGGCTTTTTTTTTACCACTACTATTCTTTACATTGGCTTTTAAAATGTACAAATGCAGCAATTTAGAATTTGGACGAAAGGTTTAGCGCTGGGAAACACTTTTTGAAACATAAAAAGTGCATTTTATAAACAACTATATAGATCAGACCAGAATAAGGGACAAATGAGGCGGAAAGAGGGACGGAGGGACTTTGCTCCAAATCAGGGGCAGTCCCTCAAAATCAGGGACAGTTGGGAGCTATGCATTCATCTTCAGTGCAGCTGAGGCGGCAGAGAAAGGGACTGGGTAATCTGTGTCCTTAATCCCTTTCCCTGTCTCAAAAGGGAGATGTCCGGGGTCTGTTAAGACCCCGGATATCTCACCAAAGCCACCCCCCAACAGGGCTAATAAAAAGAAATGAGATAGATCTCTCTATCTCTCTCTCTATTATATATATATATATATATATATATATATATATATATATATACACACAGTGGGGACGGAAAGTATTCAGACCCCCTTAAATTTTCACTCTTTGTTATATTGCAGCCATTTGCTAAAATAATTTAAGTTCATTTTTTTCCTCATTAATGTACACACAGCACCCCATATTGTACACACAGCACCCCATATTGACAGAAAAACACAGAATTGTTGACATTGTTGCAGATTTATTATAAAAGAAAAACTGAAATATCACATGGTCCTAAGTATTCAGACCCTTTGCTCAGTATTTAGTAGAAGCACCCTTTTGATCTAATACAGCCATGAGTCTTTTTGGGAAAGATACAACAAGTTTTTCACACCTGGATTTGGGGATCCTCTGCCATTCCTCCTTGCAGATCCTCTCCAGTTCTGTCAGGTTGGATGGTAAACGTTGGTGGACGGCCATTTTTAGGTCTCTCCAGAGATGCTCAATTGGGTTTAAGTCAGGGCTCTGGCTGGGCCATTCAAGAACAGTCACGGAGTTGCTGTGAAGCCACTCCTTCGTTATTTTAGCTGTGTACTTAGGGTCATTGTCTTGTTGGAAGGTAAACCTTCGGCCCAGTCTGAGGTCCTGAGCACTCTGGAGAAGGTTTTCATCCAGGATATCCCTGTACTTGGCCGCATTCATCTTTCCCTCAATTGCAACCAGTCGTCCTGTCCCTGCAGCTGAAAAACACCCCCACAGCATGATGCTGCCACCACCATGCTTCACTGTTGGGACTGTATTGGACAGGTGATGAGCAGTGCCTGGTTTTCTCCACACATACCGCTTAGAATTAAGGCCAAAAAGTTCTATCTTGGTCTCATCAGACCAGAAAATCTTATTTCTCACCATCTTGGAGTCCTTCAGGTGTTTTTTTTAGCAAACTCCATGCAGGCTTTCATGTGTCTTGCACTGAGGAGAGGCTTCCGTCGGGCCACTCTGCCATAAAGCCCCGACTGGTGGAGGGCTGCAGTGATGGTTGACTTTCTACAACTTTCTCCCATCTCCCAACTGCATCTCTGGAGCTCAGCCACAGTGATCTTTGGGTTCTTCTTTACCTCTCTCATCAAGGCTCTTCTCCCCCGATAGCTCAGTTTGGCCGGACGGCCAGCTCTAGGAAGGGTTCTGGTTGTCCCAAACGTCTTCCACTTAAGGATTATGGAGGCCACTGTGCTCTAAGGAACCTTAAGTGCAGCAGAATTCTTTTTGTAACCTTGACCAGATCTGTGCCTTGCCACAGTTCTGTCTCTGAGCTCTTCAGGCAGTTCCTTTGACCTCATGATTCTCATTTGCTCTGACATGCACTGTGAGCTGTAAGGTCTTATATAGACAGGTGTGTGGCTTTCCTAATCAAGTCCAATCAGTATAATCAAACACAGCTGGACTCAAATGAAGGTGTAGAACAGGAGTCTCAAACTGGCGGCCCTCCAGCTGTTGAGAAGCTACAAGTCCCATGAGGCCTTGCAAGGCTGAAAGTTACAAGCATGACTCCTTCAGGCAAAGGCATGATGGGACTTGTAGTTCCGCAGCAGCTGGAGGGCCACCAGTTTGAAACCCCTGGTGTAGAACCATCTCAAGGATGATCAGAAGAAATGGACAGCACCTGAGTTAAATATATGAGTGTCACAGGAAAGGGTCTGAATACTTAGGACCATGTGATATTTCAGTTTTTCTTTTTTAATAAATCTGCAAAAATGTCAACAATTCTGTGTTTTTCTGTCAATATGGGGTGCTGTGTGTACATTAATGAGGGAAAAAAATGAACTTAAATTATTTTAGCAAATGGCTGCAATATAACAAAGAGTGAAAAATTTAGGGGGTCTGAATACTTTCCGTCCCCACTGTATATATATATATTGTAAAAAATAATAGTCCAGGCGTCATGAGTTCTACATATATTAGTGCCACTGTGGCATGCCATTAAAAAAAAAAAAAAAGAGTATCGGTAATCGTATCGGCGAGTACTTGAAAAAAGTATTGGTACTTGTACTCGGTCTTAAAAAAGTGGTATCGGGACAACCCTACTTGTTTCTACAGGTAAGCTTTATTATAAGGTAGGTACAAGTCACCAATCGGTGTTGACTACCGCTTTAAGACTTACTCTCATCACGCTGCAGTAGAACGTGTCATAATAAGCCTATATATCTAGGTTTGCGGTGTTTGTAGGACGTTTGGCTTGGAAGACATTTGTACAAAACACACACTGCCGAAAACTCCCATATTAGGAGATCTTTGCTTTGGCCTCACCAGTCGAAGGTTAAACAAATCAATATCCCCGGGTAAATATTTTTATTAGCGGTTGTAAACAAACATGTCAGCGCCGGGCTTTGAGGAAACAAACGATGTTCCGCACACAACCTCGAGAAGCGGCTTTAGAAAAGTCCGGATTCCCTTTCAACATAAAAGGCTTTAATCAGCGATGGCAGTCAAGCAAAGCCGACACAGGCCGGGCCCCGTCTGCAGGTGAGGATGTCGTAACCCACTTCTGTTCATTTAGAATTCATATCAGAGGACTGTAATGACACCACGGTTCTCTAAATTTACGCTTTCATCTCTTGCAGGTGGGACGCCTAACACTTCTCTGTGAGTTACAGCGCCGCGGTTTATCAGAAATCAGAGAGTATAGGGGAGGAGGGCGCCGCAGCGAGTTCTAGAATGTAGGTCAATGGAAAAAGTGAAGAACTGCAGCACCGTCGCCTTGTAGCACTGGGGTCCGGGGTCTGATGCCCACCAGATGCACTATCTGTATGAAGCCTGCATAGGACTCTGAGGGTCCCCACATGAAAACATTCCTTACTGATTTTTTTTTTTTTTTTTTCTTTTGTACGCTCTTGTTTTAATCACTTGCCGACCAGCCGCCGTCATTATACTGCGGTAAGGTGGCAGGAGCCCGCAAATCGCCGTAGCTGTACGTTAGAGCTGCACGATTAAACTCTAAGAATCGTAATCGCGATCTTTTTGACCCTTCCGATCTTCAAAACAGCATGTCACGATCTTTCCAACAAGTGCAGAGAGTTCTCAAAGCTGAAAAAAAAAAAAATCCAGGCAGCCTGCCAAATTTTATTGCAACACAAAATAATTAGAAACAAAGTATCTTTTTGTTCTTTTATCAAAGGAAAGAACTCCTGCGCATAGATGAGGGAAGTTTAACCATTTAAAGACCAAACCTTTTTTGACATTTGTTGCTTACAAGTAAAAAAATCATTATTTTCTGCTAAAAAACATGACATATTTTCTTTTTTTTTAAGCAGAGACCCTAGAGAAAAAAATGGTGGTTGTTGCAATATTTTATGTCACACAGTATTTGAGCAGCGGTTTTTCAAACGCAATTTTTTTTTTAAATATACACTTTAATTTTTAAAAAAACTAAAAACAGTAAAGTGAGCCCAATTTTTTTTTGTATAATGTGAAAGAAGATGTTACACCGCGAGAATCGTGATCTTTATTCTAAGCGAACAAATCGTGATTCTCATTTTAGCCAGAATCGTGCAGCTCTACTGTACGTCGGCTCGGGAACTCGCTATTGTGGGTGCGCGCACCGCCGGAGGCCATCGGGGGAGCCAATCAGCGTGTCCCGCGGACTCGATGTCCGGCGACCACCTGCGATCATTCCCAGCAGTGACAGAACAGGGATCTGCCTGTGTAAACAAGGCAACTCTCCGTTCTGACAGGGAAGATCACACAGATCCTATATTTCTGCTAAGCAGGAAGACGGATCTATGTGTTTCCCCAGTCACACAGTACCCCCATACAGTTGGAGCCCTTTCACACTGACAGAGCGGCTGTGTTAATGGTTAGTGTCGTTTTAGAGGCGCTTTTTGGCCGCTAGCGGGACGCTTTTAACCCCAGCTAGCGGCTGAATAAAGGGTTAAAAGTGCCCGCAAAGCGCCGCTGCTGAGGCGCTTCAGTGGCGCTGCTTATTAATTTTAATGGGCAGGGGCACTTTAGGAGCAGTGTATACACCACTCCTGAACCCTCTTATACACGTCGGGATTTTCGACAGACTTTTGTCCGAAGGGCGTGTGCCAGGAACCTGTCTTGAATACAAAAGGCACACAATTGTCGGCCAACAAACACAAACGTGGTGACGTACTACGTGGAATTTCAGCTCGAGCGCCACCCTTTGGGCACCTTCTGCTAATGTCGTGTTTGGTGAACATTGATTCCGAGCATGCGTGTTTGTACTTTGGACTTTTGTGTGATGGACTTGTGTACACACGATAGGAAAATCTGACAACAGACCGTTGTCCGACGAAAATTTACTAGCCTGCCATCCAACATTTGTTGGCCGAAAGTTGGACAACAATTGTCTGATGGAGCGTACTAACTGTCGGATTTTAGGCAAACAGTCTGTCATCACACAATTCCCTGCCAAAAATCCGATCGTGTGTACGAGGCTTTAGTCACCCCAAAGATGCTGCTTACAGGATTTTTTCTAACGTCCTGCCAGCGCAGCGTCCCAGTGTGAAAGCACTCGGGCTTTCACACTGGGACTGCAGATGAGGCATTTTTCAGGTGCTTTACAGGCGCTGTTTTTAGATTGTAAGCTCTTCTGAGCAGGGCCCTCTTAATCCTCTTGTATTTTATTGTATTATAACTGTATTTTCTCCCTTTTATATTTTAAAGCCCTGCGTAAACTGTTGGCGCAACAGTGGGGATGGAAAGTATTCAGACCCCCTTCCATTTTTCACTCTTTGTTATATTGCAGCCATTTGCTATAATCATTTAAGTTCATTTTTTTTCCTCATTAATGTACACACAGCACCCCATATTGACAGAAAAACACAGAATTCTTGACATTTTTGGCGATTTATTAAAAAAGAAAAACTGAAATATCACATGGTCCTAAGTATTCAGACCCTTTGCTGTGACACTCATATATTTAACTCAGGTGCTGTCCATTTCTTCTGATCATCTTTGAGATGGTTCTACACCTTCATTTGAGTCCAGCTGTGTTTGATTATACTGATTGGACTTGATTAGGAAAGCCACACACCTGTCTATATAAGACCTTACAGCTCACAGTGCATGTCTGAGCAAATGAGAATCATGAGGTCAAAGGAACTGCCTGAAGAGCTCAGAGACAGAATTGTGGCAAGGCACAGATCTAGCCAAGGTTACAAAAACATTTCTGCTGCACTTAAGGTTACTAAGAGCACAGTGGCCTCCATAATCCTTAAGTGGAAGACGTTTGGGATGACCGGAACCCTTCCTAGAGCTGGCCGTCCGGCCAAACTGAGCTATCGGGGGAGAAGAGCCTTGGTGAGAGAGGTAAAGAAGAACCCAAAGATCACTGTGGCTGAGCTCCAGAGATGCAGTCGGGAGATGGGAGAAAGTTGTAGAAAGTCAACCATCACTGCAGCCCTCCACCAGTCGGGGCTTTATGGCAGAGTGGCCCGACGGAAGCCTCTCCTCAGTGCAAGACACATGAAAGCCTGCATGGAGTTTGCTAAAAAACACCTGAAGGACTCCAAGATGGTGAGAAATAAGATTCTCTGGTCTGATGAGACCAAGATAGAACTTTTTGGCCTTAATTCTAAGCGGTACGTGTGGAGAAAACCAGGCACTGCTCATCACCTGTCCAATACAGTCCCAACAGTGAAGCATGGTGGTGGCAGCATCATGCTGTGGGGGTGTTTTTCAGCTGCAGGGACAGGACGACTGGTTGCAATCGAGGGAAAGATGAATGCGGCCAAGTGCAAGGATATCCTGGACGAAAACCTTCTCCAGAGTGCTCAGGACCTCAGACTGGGCCGAAGGTTTACCTTCCAACAAGACAATGACCCTAAGCACACAGCTAAAATAACAAAGGAATGGCTTCACAACAACTCTGTGACTGTTCTTGAATGGCCCAGCCAGAGCCCTGACCTAAACCCAATTGAGCATCTCTGGAGAGACCTAAAAATGTCCGTCCACCAACGTTTACCATCCAACCTGACAGAACTGGAGAGGATCTGCAAGGAGGAATGGCAGAGGATCCCCAAATCCAGGTGTGAAAAACTTGTTGCATCTTTCCCAAAAAGACTCATGGCTGTATTAGATCAAAAGGGGCTTCTACTAAATACTGAGCAAAGGGTCTGAATACTTAGGACCATGTGATATTTCAGTTTTAATTTTTTAATAAATCTGCAAAAATGTCAACAATTCTGTGTTTTTCTGTCAATATGGGGTGCTGTGTGTACATTAATGAGGAAGAAAATGAACTTAAATGATTTCAGCAAATGGCTGCAATATAACGAAGAGTGAAAAATTTAAGGGGGTCTGAATACTTTCCGTCCCCACTGTATATAAATCCTGTATAATAATAATAAAGCGCCTAAAAAATGCCCCAGTGTGAAAGAGGTCTCAGTAATCACAAACGGGGAACACATTTAACCCCTTGATCGCCCCTGATGTTAACCCCTTCCCTGCCAATGTCATTAGTACAATAACAGTGCATATTTTTAGCACTGGCCATTGTATTGGTGTCACTGGTCCCCAAAAAAAAGTGTCAAAAATGTCAGTTAGGTGTCTGATCTGTTTGCCGCAATGTCGCAGTCCCGCTAAAAATCACAGATCGCCAACATTACGAAGAAAAAAGAAATAATAAAAATGCCATAAATCTATAACCTATTTTGTAGACGCTATAACTTTTGCGCAAACCAATCAATATACGCTTTTTTGCAATTTTTTTTTTTACCAAAAATATGTAGCAGAATACATATCAGCCTAAACTGATGACTAAATTTGTTTTTTTACATTTTTATAGCATAAAGTTAAAAAAATTATATGTATATATATATATATATATATATATATATATATATATATATATATATATATTTTTTTTTTTTTTTTCTTTTTTTAATTGTCTGCCTTTTTTGTTTATAGTGCAAAAAATAAAAACCACAGAGGTGATCAAATAACACCAAAAGAAATCTCTATTTGTTGTAAAAAAAAAAGGACATTGATTTTATTTACTGGCTTACTGCCAGTAGGCAAGTGGTTAATAAATCAACTCCATAGCTTTGCCATGCCGCAACCCACTCACATTAATTCGCTGGGCGAAGGCCTTGGGTGGCGGTGGCCTGGCCGCCATTCGGTATTCCTGGCAGATGTCATTGCGCATGTGGCTTCGAAAGTGTCCATGAAAGCCGCTGGGGAACTGAAAGAAAGAAGTGATGACATACAAAGAGTTAAATTGCTGGCCAAAAGGGAATCGGTAAACATTGCAAAATGCCTGCATGGAAATACAAAGGGGGAAGCTGCCAATTTCTCAGTTGCAGGCTATGTAATATTCATGAAGACGTAATGCACCTTCAACACCAATGAAGTTACTAGTATGTAGTCTGCAGGTGAGTGGAAGGTGGATTTCTGTGGAGTAATGTCACTTGGGTATAGGCAGGTCGGCTGAAGTCAAGGTTGAATCCATGCCCTCCTATGCCTCACCACTGGCTCTTTATTATGTGGCTTGGCCTCCTTCTCCACTATGGGGGTTTGGGAGGTTTGGGAGAGGTGGGGTTCAAGTTTGACTTTTACTGGGAAGGTCAAGATGTGCACAAAAATTAAGCAATCTGTATCTTGGGGTCCTACTGATAGTTTGGAGATATATTAGGGTAACACCGCTTATATAGTTTGAATTGCCTTTTTCTCAGCACCTACTGTATATCTGCTGTATTAATTTTTCACTTCCTCCTCCCTGGCCGCGGCCCATCGCATCATTTCCTGTTTGCAATGCCTTCTGGGAAGGGGCGGCAACTTCCTCTGACACTGCTGTTGCTATGGAAACCTGACCTGAAACCTATTACACTGCTTGTGCTGCACTGAGCATGTGTGAGATCTGCAAGGATGAGATCCAGGAAGAAATACAGTCTGGCTTCAGATGCCCACACTTAAGATGGCAACGGCCTGCTGTAAGTTTATAAAATAACAAACTACTGCTATAAACTAACAAAACAGACCTTAGTTTACAGACTAACTTTACTAGAATACATTAAGCTTGTGTATTATAGGGGTATTTTTATTTTAAAAGTATAATTTCGGCCGGAACACCACTTTATAAGGCACCCTGTAGAATTGCGCACAATCCCGGGGCACACCAGTCTGAGGGCTCGCTCACACAAGGAGGGGCGTCCAAGTTGCATTTTTATTTAGGTTGCTCTATGCTAGTGAAACATGCAAAAAAAAAAAATGTGCTGGCCTAATTTTTAAATTGGAGCACCACCAAAATGAATGGCACTGCAAAAGGCAACACATTTTTGTGTGGTGTGAAAAAAAATGAGCGTTACTGGACCCGGTGTGAAAAACCCTAAAGTGTAGTTTTTAAAAGAGAAGTATAGACTCCCCCCCTCAAATCATACTCACCTAGGTGGATGCAGCATCGGTCCAATGCTGCATCCGTCCCCCACCGGCTCTAACACTGACTAACTGTTAGTCAACTGGCTCTTTGCTCCAACACCCCCCCCCCCCCTATGCTCACTGGAGCGCTGGGCTGTGGAGGGGGCGGGAGCGGTCGGTTCAGCCTCTCAGAGACTCGCTGACAGGCTGAGCCGAGTGCCGGTCCAGGCATGTGGGTGGATCCCGACTTCACTGTCGCGATCCTGCCCGAGTCTGCAGCGGCGCTGTGACGTCAGTCGTCGGCGGGCTCCGGCCCGCTGTCAGCTGAAAATGGGTCACAGGAGTGCAGAACACACTGCACTGCTGTGATCCACAGGAGAAGTACAGCCAAACGAGCTTTGGCTGTACTTCTCCTTTATGGCAGAGTTAAGCAGTCAGTAGGTTGTAAATCTTCCTTCCCCTTCCTAGCACAAAATCCCCCTTCAATATGCTCCCTACCTCCTACCACTATTCCCCCCTACCAAATTCCTCCTCTGGCACAAATCCTCCCCTCCTCCTAAACACCCCCCCCCCCCACTTTGCCTTTATCATTTGTCCTGTGTGTATATCGGTCTGTCCGACAGAAGCCGGACGTTTGGCCGAGTTCCGTCGGACGTGCATGCTGGAAAACCAGCAGCCATCCGATTCAGGATCAGCGTTCTCAGCCAATGGCAGAGAGCGCTGATCGGAGTGTACTGGCGGGGGGCGTCCCCCTGTCAGAACACAACAGCTCAGCGGGGGGGGGGAGATCGCTGTACTGACTTCGGATGGTTAGTATAGCGGCTCCGATTGGAGCTGTCAGTTTTTATGCGTTCAACCCGAAAAAAAAAAACAAAACTTGTAGTGTGTACCAGGTATTACAGAAAGCCCTGATACAGTCCGATGATTAAAGGGCTCTCTCCCCCTCCCTGTTGCTATCTATACCAGGGGTCCCCAAACTACGACCCTCCAGTCGTTCAGGAACTCCCATCCCTGATCTATACTACTGCTGGAAAAGCTGAAAGCTGTGTGCACTGGCCGATCTTTCCTTAGCAACCAATGGTGTCATTGGTTGGTAGGACGCAAGCGGTCGGCTTGTACAGCTTTCAGTTTGGCAGGCAGTAGCATAGATAGCAGCAGGGAGGGGGGAGAGAGCCCCGGAGGAGGAATGGTGATGTGCTCTCCCTGCTCCGTATACACAGAAGGCAACACAGGGAACCTTTAATCATCGGACTGTATCAGAATTTTCTGTAATTTTACCGTGGCACCCCGGTAATTGGACCCTGGGCAAAACTTTTCTTGGGGCCCCCCCCCCCATGCAGTTTCGCTCTCCACCTGCTCTGAGATATACAATAAATAGACACATAGCAGCTAGACTCAAAATTAGTTTACTGAATCAGATCAGGCAGCATTGCGATTGGTTGCTAGAGGTTACAGTGTATCATTACCGCTCACTAACTGGTTGCTAGAGGTTACAGCACACATTACGGCTTACCGATTAGTTGCTAGAGGTTACAGCACATGATTTATGCTTGTTGATTGGCTGCTAGAGATTACTATGGATATGACCTCAGGGGGCCAAGATATGCATATCAATGCCGCCAGCCGCCGCTATTTACATATGAATGCCACCACTATTTACATATGAACACAGGGTCTGCAGGTGAGTCATCTGTACACAACAAAAGGGCAGAACTGGGCAGCATTAGTAGCAGCACTTCACACTGAGATATTGGGACACAGCATGGGACTAAAATCTTAATGGATTGAGGGAATTTAAACCAGGATAGTAGGCAAGTATGAGGCAGCTGCTTTGGGCCCCACAACAATGACAGGGCCCAGGGCAGCTGCTCCTTTTGCCCTGCATTAAAAACGGCCCTGACCCCGGTTGCAAAACCCTGCTATAGACTTTAATAGGAATTCAATTTCTGTTTGAAGCAAGCAAAAGCCCCATGACACAGACCCCAACATGCATTCTCAAGTGATGCAAATGTTCACATTCATGCACCAGTACTCGGTAATACAACAATCTTTACATTGGAATATTCAATGCACATGGAGCCTCGACATTAGGTAAGTGGTCCTTTTTTTAAGACCATTGTTTAAATGCAGTAAAAATTACAGTTATCACACAAATTTACTGTGGAAGAAAGGACGTTATTTAATCTTGCACATTGCTGCATCTATCAAAAAAAAAAAATAGGATCCACTGAAATTGTATTTCAAAAGATACTTCTGAATCATCTGCATAAAGCATTGTTATTTACAGTGGATATAAAAAGTCTACACCCCCCTGTTAAAATGTCAGGTTTGTGTGATGTAAAAAAATGAGACAAAGATAAATAGTTTCAGAACTTTTTCCACCTTTTAATGTGACCTATAAACTGTACAACTCAGTTGAACAACAAACTGAAATCTTTTAGGTGGAGGGAAGTAAAAAAAATAAAAAAATAAATAAATAATATGGTTGCATAAGGTGCACACCTTTATGCCTTGTACACACGGTAGGATTTTCCGACAACAAATGTTCGATGGGAGCTAGTTGTCGGAAATTTCGACCGCGTGTGGGCTCCATCGGACATTTTCCGTCGGAATTTCCTGGATCTCAAATTTTCCGACAACAAAATCCGTTGCCGTAAATTCCGATCATATGTAGACAATTCCAAAGCACAAAGTTCCACGCATGCTCGGAATCAAGCAGAAGAGCCGCACTGGCTATTAAACTTAATTTTTCTCAGCTCGTCGTACATGTTGTACGTCACCGTGCTCTTGATGTTCGGAATTTCCGACAAGATTTGTGTGTCCGTGTGTATGCAAGACAAGTTTGAGCCAACATCCGTCGGAAAAAAAAAAAAAAATGGATTTTGTTGTCGGAATGTGCGATCGTGTGTATGCGGCATTACACTATTACTTTGTTGAAGCACCTTTTGATTTTATTACAGCACTCAGCCTTTTTGGGTATGAGTCTATCAGCATGGTACATCTTGACTTGGCAATATTTGCCCGCTCTTCTTTGCAAAAACACTCCAAATATGTCAGATTGCGGGGGGCAACTCCTGTGCACAGCCCTCTTCAGATCACCCCACAGATTTTCAATGGGATTCAGGTCTGGGCTCTGGCTGGGCCATTCCAAAATTTTAATCTTCTTCTGGTGAAGCCATTCCTTTGTTGATTTGGATGTATGTTTTGGGTCGTTTTTATGCTGAACGATGAAGTTCCCCTTCATGTTCAGCTTTCTAGCAGAAGCCTGCAGATTTTGTGTCAATATTGACTGGTATTTGGAACCGTTCATAATTCCCTCTACCTTGACTAAGGCCCCTGTTCCAGCTGAAGAAAAACAGCCCCAAAGCATGATGCTGCCACCACCATGCTTCACGGTGGGTATGGTGTTCTTTCGGTGATGTGCAGTGTTGTTTTTGCGCCAAACATATCTTTTGGGAATTATGGCCAAAAAAGTTCAACCTTGGTTTTATCAGACCAGAACACGTTTCTCCACATGCTTTTGGGAGACTTCAGATGTGTTTCTGCAATATTTAGCCGGGCTTGGATGTTTTTCTTGGTAAGAAAAGGCTTCCATCCTGTCACTCTACCCCATAGCCCAGACATATGAAGAATACGGGAGATTGTTGTCACATGTACCACACAGCCAGTACTTGCCAGATATTCCTGCAGCTCCTTTAATATTGCTGTAGGCCTCTTGGCAGCCTCCCTGACAAGTTTTCTGCTCGTCTTTTCATCAATTTTGGAGGGACGTCCAGTTCTTGTCACTGTTGTGCCATATTTTCTCCACTTGATGATGACTGTCTTCCCCGTGTTCCATGGTATATCTAATGCCTTGGGAATTCTTTTGTACCCTTCTCCTGACTGATCCCTTTTAACCATGAGATCCCTCTGATGCTTTGGAAGCTCTCTGCTGACCATGGCTTTTGCTGTAGGATGCGACTAAGGAAAGGTCAGGAAAGACCTACTGGAACAGCTGAACTTTATTTGGGGTTAATCAGAGGCAATATAAATGATGGCCAGTGTGTACTGACTCCTATTTAACATGAGTTTGAATGTGATTGCTTAATTCCGAACACAGCTACATCCCCAGTTATAAGAGGGTGTGCACACTTATGCAACCACATTATTTTAGCATTTTATTTTTACTTCCCCTCCCTAAAAGATTTCAGTTT
Source organism: Aquarana catesbeiana (assembly GCF_042186555.1). Lineage (NCBI taxonomy): Eukaryota > Metazoa > Chordata > Amphibia > Anura > Ranidae > Aquarana > Aquarana catesbeiana. Next base: position 24,169,054 of record NC_133330.1, on the reverse strand, counting down.
GTTTTTCAAATGAGTTGTACAGTTTAGAGGTCACATTAAAGATGGAAAAGGATCTGAAATTATTTCTTTGTCTAATTTTTTTACATCACAGAAACCTGACATTTTAACAGGGGTGTGTAGACTTTTTATATCCACTGTATATATTATGCTATAGTTAACATTGAGCCACTGGAATTACACCATGAATTATGAATCATAACCTCCTTTGGGAATTAAAGCCGTGACTTGCGTTATACTGGGGGGGGGGTTTAATAATAATTTTGTAGAACATGAATGAACAATGGTTGCCCAGAGGCTTCAAGCTGTTTGCTTCAGACATGAACCGGCTCACAGGGATGATCAGAAGGGCAATTTTGGTTTACGGTGAAAAATATGGTTTTGTCTGGAAGCTGAGGGAAGAAAATTCAGTCATTACAATCTGATGTCCTAATTAAACCAGATGTATTATTTGGAACACAGGAATAGGAGATGTTAAAATTACTTCTGAACAATAGCCAGCTGTTCAGCCATGCTGAAGGCTGCACCTATATTCAACCCCTTGGCGCCGACCGCACACATATATACCTCTGTTGCAGAAGGGGCTGAATAATTTGGGAGGGGGGGTGGCAAAGCAATGCAAGGCCGTCCCGTCCCCGGGAGACGGACATGAATGGGGGGAGCGTCAGCAACACCCCCACCCCCCCTGCGGGAGATGGACAGGAAGGCGGAAGGCCTCCTTACTTTAGGAGGCAGATGTCCTGCCCGGGATGGCTCTGATTTCCCCTCCTCCTCCCTCCACAGTCCAAGCCAGGGAGTGCTGGATGGCTGAGCCGCTGCAGGTGAGCCATCCCTGGTGGGTCAGTCGGTTGGGCTTAACCTGTGTCTCCTCCTGCCATTCATCTCCTCCCTCCTCCTCCTAGGCCAATAGGATCGCTTCTCCTTTTCGGCAATCGGGAAACAGGTTTCAACACTTCCTGATTGTCTGGGAGGAAAATCAGTGTGACAATAGCGAATATTTATTGTTTGCTATTGTCACACAACTGGGTGGGATCAGGGCGCAATACTCTGCGCCCCGAGCCAACCCTTTTTTTTTTGAAGCCTATTAGAGCCTCAGGCTCCAATCATGTGCTTAAAAAAAAACAAAAAACATTGGAATTTATGCGTCCGGCGCCCTGCATGTAGATTAGGGGGCCGGAGGCATGGATAGGGGGGGCGGCGCCCGTGTGCCACTAGTGAACGGGCCGCCACTGATATACCTTAATGCATAGATGCGGCCCTATTAAAACTACTTATCGCGCCGAAAGTGCACTCCCAACATGGTAGCCGGAATGTACCGGAAAGCTCCTGATGCATACTAGCGATCGGGAGCTATCCAATTATGTGACCGCTGTGACAGCCAATCACAGCGGTGGCATGACCCGAACGCCTGCCTCAGCTTCCGGCTTCTAGAACCCTTAAAGGGCCGGTAGGTGGGGAGGGGGTTAAAGCTGAATTCCAGGGAAATCGTAAACCTACCCTTGCAGCGGGGCTCCCCATGCACTGCAAGGGTTAAATGCCTGTTTTTGGCTGGGGGGGAACATTAAAGGATAAGTTATTCTTTGTTAAAAAAAATCTAAATAAATAACAAAGAATTACAAAATGCAATTTTAAAACCACAACCAAGCTATTAAAATATTAGGTTCCCTGATGAAAGCAGGAATGGTATAAAGTTCTCCCAAAGATCGATGACCCCGCAATATCTCATACCAGATAACGTACACACAAATATATATATATGTATATATATATATATATATTTTTTTTTTTAATTATTATTATGATTATTACAATTATAGCTTTGACCCCCATGCACATTAAAACAAATATAAATGTGTCTGTACAATGAGAAAACAAGTTGGTGAAATAAAAACGGATTTCAGTTATTAACTGATCATGTTGTAGAAAACAAGAAATCCTACAGCTGGATTTTGGATGTGTAGGTACCGTAAAGTAGAACTAAGGGCAAAACGTTTTTTTTTTTTCATTTTGAATAGAGTAAGGGAGGGTCCTAACCCCCCCTCCGTCAGATGTTTTTTCGCCACCTGTGTCCCATTTCGGAGATTTCCCTTCACTTCCTGCCCCATAGCCAAACAGGAAGTGAGAGGAAATTCCTGCAATTTAATGGATATCCTTGGGGTGCCCAGGTCACCAAAACTACTGTCCCCATTGGAAGATTTCCCCTCTATTACTTTTTTTGGGGACAACCCAAAATTTGGGACTTTCTTTTACTTTCACTCTCAATGATAATGGTAAACGGGACACAGACAGCAATAAAAACTGACAGAGGTTCTAAACCAGGGATATGCAATTAGCAGATCTCCAGTTGTTACAGAACTACAAGTCCCATTGGGCATAGCAAGACTCTGACAGCCACAAGCATGACACCCAGAGGCAGAGGCATGATGGGATTTGTAGTTTTGCAACAGCTGAAGCTCCGCTACTTGAATATCCCTGCTCTAAACCATCTCCTCCATGTCCAAAAAAGAAAAAAAAGTTTTGCCTTTAGTTATACTTTAAAGTGATTGTAAAGTCTTATCTTACTCCTTTAAAAAAAATAAAATAAAATAACGAACATGTTATATTTACCTGCTCCATGCAAGCTGTGACAGAGCCGCTACAGAAGGGCACGGCGCTGGATCAATGAGGATTACAAGGGACTCAAGTGAGGTAAGTATAAAGGTGTGGGGGGGGGGGAGGATATGGAAAGGATCCTTTTAACCACTTAAGGACGGAACCTCTTTCTGAGATTTGTTGTTTACAAGTTAAAAACTGTTTTTTTTTTGCTAGAAAATTACTTAGAACCCTCCAAACATTATACTTTTTTTTTTCTAACACCCTAAAAATTAAAATGGCGGTCGTTGCAATACTTTCTGTCACACCGTATTTGCGCAGCGGTCTTACAAGCGCACTTTTTTTGGAAACTTTTACACTTTTTTAAATTAAAAAAATAAGACAACAGTAAAGTTAGCCCAATTTTTTTTTTATATTGTGAAAGATGATGTTACGCTGAGAAAATTGATACCCAACATGTCACGCTTCAAAATTGCGCCCGCTCGTGGAATGGCGACAAACTTTTACCTTTAAAGATCTCCATAGGCGACGTTTAAAAAATTCTACAGGTTGCATGTTTTGAGTAACAGAGGAGGTCTAGGGCTAGAATTATTGCTCTCGCTCTACCGATTGCAGCGATACCTCACATGTGTGGTTTGAACACCGTTTTCATATGCGGGCGCTACTCACGTATGCGTTCGCTTCTGCGCGCGAGCTCGTCGTTTTTTGTTTTTTTTTTATTATTTTTATTATTTATTTTACATGATTTTATTTATTTTTACACATTTAAAAAAAAAAATGTGCGTTTAAATTTTTTTTTTTCCTTATTTATTTTACCTTTTGTTTTTTATTTGTACACTGTTCTTTAAAAAAAAATTGTGTCACTTTTATTCCTATTACAAGGAATGTAAACATCCCTTGTAATAGAAAAAAAGCATGACAGGACCTCTTAAATATGAGATCTGGGGTCAAAAAGACATCAGATCTCATATTTACACTAAAATGCCATAAAAAAAAAAAAAAAATTTTCATTTGAAAAAATAAATAAAAATAAAAAACATGGCCCTTTGACGTCACTTCCACCATGCAATGGTATGGAGACGGGTGGGGGCCATCTTCAGGAAAAAAAAACATCCGGTCGCCTCTGCCGCTACAGACAGCTCCGGTAAGCAGCGGAGGGCACCAGAGAGCAGCAGGGGGGGGGCCCTCTCCCGCCGTCGATAAAAGCGATCTTGCGGCGAATCTGCCGCAGAGACCACTACCAGACCGCCCACCGAAGAAGAGGATACCGGGGTTATAGCAGCTAGCTGCTGCAATAACAAAAATATTACTCTTCAAAGTTAGGACGTATATCGGCGTGCGGCGGCCCGGAAGTGGTTTAAAAAACAAAAAACAAACATGTAATACCTACCTCCTCTGTGCAGTTGGTTTTGCACAGAGTGGCCCCGATCCTCCTATTCTAGGGTCCCTCCGCGGCTCTTGGCTCCTCCTCTTCTCGAGTGCCCCATTGGAGAGCTGCTGTCTCTGGGGGGCACTCGTGCGGGTGCGCTTCCGTGTCCTGCTGCTGCGTCCATTGACACAGACAGCAGGACTCTGCCCCGCCTCCCCCCCCCGGACCTTAAGTTGCATCAAAGTGGGACCAAAGTAGTGCAGGGACCACTTTGTAGTCGCTGCGACTTGAAGTCGCACAGATATGAACGGAACTCTTTGGAAATCATGGGAGAACGACTTGTCATGGGACTTTGCAGTCCCAAGTCGCAGGACAAGTTGCACAAGTGGAAACGGAGCCTAAATCGCTAATGTCACAAGTGGGTGGGTTCCTGCGCCCCGAGCCTGACCTTTTTTGAAGCCAATTAGAGCCTTAGGCTCTAATTATGAGCTTGCAAAAAAAAAAAACCTCATAGAAACCTATGAGTCCGGCGCCCCACATGGAAATTAGGAGGGGGGCAGCATCCCTGCGCCCCTTATAGACCGGCCACTGCTGGTCAGTACACTGTTCACACTGGTAATCAGGGCACTGATCATCAGTGCAAACACGTCAGTGCCCATCAGGGCAGCTTATCGGTGCCCACGGGTGCCGCCTCATCAGTGCCCATCAGTGAAGGAGAAAAATTACTTATTTGCAAAATGTTATAACAGAAGCTAAGAAAAATGTTTTTTTTTTATTTTAATTTTTGTTTTGTTTTTTATCATTTATTTAGCAAAAAAATAAAAACCCTGTAGTGACTAAATACTAGGGTTGCACCGTATCGGTATCGATACCAAGTATTTGCACAAGTATCGGTACTCGTGCAAATGCACCGATACCTGAAACTGATACTTTCAGGCTTGGTTCTTTGAGCTGTCAGTGGGTCTCCCCTGTTAAAGAAGTTCCGGTAATTGGAGCTGTAAAAAAAATTTAAAAAAGCAGATGTTTATTAACAACATTGCTCAGCCACTGAAACACTAAAATAAAAAGAAACATTGTTTCTTTTTGTATATTTCTGTTTCTTCATCTGCAGATCAAAGGGATGAACAAATGTTCCTCTGTTTAACCCAGCGGTTCTCAACCCGGGGGTCGCGACCCCCTGGGGGGTCGATTGCCCATTCTCCAGGGGGTCGCGAATGCTGGCCGAGATGCTGGCCGAGACAGACCCGCAGTCCGTCCGTCTCGGCCAGCGAGATGTCACTTCCTGGAGAGGAGGGACGGCACGGAAGTGACGTTCCGTCGCCGCCATCTTGGTACTCTCGTCCGCAGTAAGGCTTAGACTTAGAAGTCGGCAAGCGGACATCTTTTTACACCCACCGAAGTCCGCTTGCTGCGGACGAGTGTACCAAGAGGGAGGCAACGAAACATCACTTGCTGAAGTAGAAGAACACCTGTGACTTCTGGTAAGTTAGACACACAGGAAAAGCTGATAAGGCAACATTTTTTTTATTATGGTACTTAACATTTATATTTATAATGGTACTTAACATTTATATTTATATATATATATATATATATATATATATATATATATATATAAATGTCCCAGTTGGTTCCTCAAAAGTGGTTATTCCGTGCCAGTGCTAGATACATGTTTGGGTGCTATACACTTTGTATATCTAGCACTGGCACGGAATAACCACTTTTGAGGAACCAACCGGGACATATATATATAAATCAGTGGTGGGGGCGCAAACAAACTGAAAAAATCTGAAAAAACCCCCATTAAAACGCCACAACTGTGCCATCAAATGCAGCCACTGTGCCCCTACAATTGTCGCCACTGTGCCAGCAAACGCTGCCACTGTGCCATCAAACGCAGGAACTGTGCCCTTTAATTGTTGCCACTGTGCCAAACGCAGCCACTGTGTCCATCAATTGTCGCCACTGTGCCAGCAAACGTCGCCACTGTGCCCATCAATTGTCGTCACTGTGCCATCAAATGCAGGAACTGTGCCCTTTAATTGTTGCCACTGTGCCAAACGCAGCCACTGTGTCCATCAATTGTCGCCACTGTGCCAGCAAACGTCGCCACTGTGCCCATCAATTGTCCCCACTGTGCCATCAAATGCAGGAACTGTGCCCTTTAATTGTTGCCACTGTGCCAAACGCAGCCACTGTGTCCATCAATTGTCGCCACTGTGCCAGCAAACGTCGCCACTGTGCCCATCAATTGTCGCCACTGTGCCATCAAACACAGCCACTGTGCCCAACAATTGTCGCCACTGTGCCAGCAAACGCCGCCACTGTGCCATCAAACGCAGCCACTGTGCTCTTTAATTGTTGCCACTGTACCAAACGCAGCCACTGTGCCCATCAATTGTCGCCACTGTGCCAGCAAATGTCACCACTGTGCCATCAAATGCAGCCACTGTGCCATTAGACGCAGCCACTGTGCCCTTTAATTGTTGTCACTGTGCCAAACGCAGCCACTGTGCCCATCAATTGTTGCCACTGTGCCAGCAAACGTCGTCACTGTGCAGCCACTGTGCCCATCAATTGTCGCCACTGTGCCATCAAATGCAGCCACTGTGCCCATCAATTGTCGCCACTGTGCCAGCAAATGCCGCCACTGTGCCATCAAATGCAGCCACTGTGCTCATCAATTGTCACCACTGTGCCAGCAAACGCAGGAACTGTGCCCTTTAATTGTTGCCACTGTGCCAAATGCAGCCACTGTGCACATCAATTGTCGCCACTGTGCCAGCAAATGTCGCCACTGTGCAGCCACTGTGCCCATCAATTGTCGCCACTGTGCCATCAAACATAGCCACTGTGCCCAACAATTGTCGCCACTGTGCCATCGAACGCAGCCACTGTGCCCTTTAATTGTTGCCACTGTGCCAAGCGCAGCCACTGTGCCCATCAATTGTCGCCACTGTGCCAGCAAACGTCGCCACTGTGCCAGCAAACGTCGCCACTGTGCCATCCATTTAATTATTTTCCTGCTTTTTTTTGTTCGCGTCTATTTTATAAACGATAAACAATTAAAACTTTTTTTTTTGTTTGCTTTGTTAGTGAATATTTTTACACATATATATTAACATATATTTACATATTTCACATTGAAAAAGCGCAAAATTAAAAAAAAACAATCTCTTTATTTCATTTGTAAAAAACTTTCCAATGCTTTGTACCATTGCTGATGTGAAAACAAAACAGTTGCGGTAGATATCGGTAATTGGTATCGGTTGAGTACTAAAAAAAGAGTATCGGTACTCGTAAAAAAAAAAATGGTATCGGTGCATCCCTAAAAAATACCATTAAAAGAAAGTTCTATCTGTCTCAAAAAAAAAATGATAAAGATTTAATTTGGTTACATTGTTGCATGACCGCGCAATTGTCATTCAATGACAGCGCTGAAATCTAAAAATTGGCCTGGGTAGGAAGGGGGTGACAGTGCCCGGTACTGAAGTAGTTAATGATGCCAATACTTCCTCTGCTGTCCCCCGTCCCCCACAAATAATAAAAGGATAACGAAATAACACAATTCTTTGGAAAGATATTCTAAATGGGGAGATCTGTGTCACATTACGTCCTCTAAATATGAGTGTCAGTTTCGTTGCATCGGAGAATTCTTTATGACAAGAAGAAGGAATACCCTTACCCAGGATCCTGTGACTGTGACTGGCATCACTTCCTTCCAGAACCCGCATACAAATCCTTTAATTTCACGTGTGTGTGTGAGATGATCCAAGCAAAGTTCATGTATATTTTCTGTCTCTTGCACTGTTAAATAGGTTGCCGGGGTGCTGTTGACATCGTTGCTAAGTGACCGGAAAGTAAAGGCTGTGAGCGGCTCGGGATTTCCAGCCGGCAACACAATGGCTGCTACGATTGTAAACACATAATCATTTACCAAACCTAAAAATAAAAATAGTATACTTTAATTAGTAACATTAGCAAAATAAAAACACTTATTTTAGGTTATGCATTAAAAACAAACAAACAAAAAAAACGAAAACAAAAAACTTTCCAGCATTGTCCTCAGCCTGGTCTCCGACTTCCAGACTCCAGAGGGGTTTATTGTGGGGGGGGCTCTACATTTTCTAAGGGGGCCAGTTTATTGTCCTTCAGAATTTAGGGGGCCGGACTGTGGCCATTGGGGGTAGAAAAATAATTCCCCATCCTTGGTGTCAGTGGGAGGAGTAGTGCATTGAAGGGGCGTGTCCATGACCTCCTGGGCTTACTCAAATTAAGGGGGCGTGTCCCTGACCTCACTCAAATCGAGGGGGCGTATCCCTGACCACCCACAAATAAAGAGGGCGTATCTCTGACCTCACACAAATCGAGGGGGCATGTCGCTGACCCCCTGGGCTCACTCAAATCAAGGGGCGTGTCCCCGACCCCCTGGGCTCACACAAGTTGAAGGGGCGTGTCCCTGACCTCACTCAAATCGAGGGGGCATGTCCCTGACCCCAAACAAAGAGGCGTATCTCTGACCTCACACAAATCGAGGGGGCGTGTCCCTGACCTGACCCCCTGGGCTCTCTATAATTGAGGGTGTGTGTCCCTGACCCCCTGGGCTCACACAAATTGAAGGGGCGTGTCCCTGACCTCACACAATAAGAGGGGGCGTGTCCCTGACCCCCTGGGCTCTCTCAAATCGAGGGGGCGTGTCCCTATCCACCTGAGCTCACACAAATTGAAAGGGCATGTCCCTGACCCCCTGGGCTCACTCAAATCGAGGGGGTGTGTCCCTGACACCCTGGGCTCACACAAATTAAAAGGCCGTATCCCTAACACCCTGGGCTCACACAAATCAAGGGGGTAAGTTCCTGGGCTCACTCAAATCAAGGGGGCGTGTCTCTGATCCCTTGGGCTCACTTAAATCAAGGGGGCGTGTCCCTGACCCCCTGGGCTCACTCAAATCGAGGGGTGTGTCCCTGACCCCCTGGGCTCACACAAATCAAGGGGGCATGTCCCTGAGCCCCTAGGCTCACTCAAATCGAGGGGCATGTCCCTGACCCCCTGGGCTCACTTAAATCGAGGGGGCGTGTCCCTAACACCCTGGGCTCACTCACATGAAGGGGCGTGTCCCTGACACCCTGGGCTCACACAAATTAAAAGGGCGTATCCCTGACACCCTGGGCTCACACAAATCGAGGGGGTGTGTCTCTGACCCCCAGGGCTCACTCAAATCGAGGGGGCGTGTCCCTGACCCCCTGGGCTCACTCAAATGAAGGGGCATGTCTCTGACCCCCTGGGCTCACACAAATCAAGGGGCGTGTCCCTGACCCCCTGGGCTCAGTCAAATCAAGGGGGCGTGTCCCTGACCCCCTGGGCTCACTCAAATGAAGGGGCGTGTCCCTGACCCCCTGGGCTCACTCAAATTGAGGGGCGTGTCCCTGACCCCCTGGGCTCTCTCAAACCGAGGGGCGTGTCCCTGACCCCCTGGGCTCACTTAAATCAAGGGGGCGTGTCCCTGACCCCCTGGGCTCACACAAATCAAGGGGGTGTGTCCCTGACCCCCTGGGCTCACTGAAATCAAGGGGCGTGTCCCTGACCCCCTGGGCTCACTCAAATCGAGGGGCGTGTCCCTGACCCCCTGGGCTCACTCAAATCGAGGGGGCGTGTCTCTGACACCCTGGGCTCACACAAATTAAAAGGGCGTATCCCTGACACCCTGGGCTCACACGAATCGAGGGGGCGTGTCCCTGACCCCCTGGGCTCACTCAAATGAAGGGGCATGTCCCTGACCCCCTGGGCTCACACAAATCAAGGGGGCGTGTCCCTGACCCCCTGGGCTTACTCAAATCAAGGGGGCGTGTCCCTGACCCCCTGGGCTCACTCAAATGAAGGGGCGTGTCCCTGACCCCCTGGGCTCACTCAAATTGAGGGGCGTGTCCCTGACCCCCTGGGCTCTCTCAAATCGAGGGGCGTGTCCCTGACCCCCTGGGCTCACTCAAATCAAGGGGCGTGTCCCTGACCCCCTGGGCTCACTCAAATTGAGGGGCGTGTCCCTGACCCCCTGGGCTCTCTCAAATCGAGGGGCGTGTCCCTGACCCCCTGGGCTCACTCAAATCAAGGGGGCGTGTCCCTGACCCCCTGGGCTCACACAAGTTGAAGGGGCGTGTCCCTGACCCCCACAAATAAAGAGGGCGTATCTCTGGCTTGTCCCTGACCCCCTGGGCTCACACAAATTGAAGGGGCGTGTCCCTGACCTCACACAATTCGAGGGGGCGTGTCCCTGACCTCCTGGGCTCTCTCAAATCGAGGGGGCATGTCCCTGACCCCCTGGGCTCACTCAAATGAAGGGGGCTTGTCCCTGACCCCACTTAAATGAAGGGGTGTGTCCCTGACCCCCTGGGCTCACTCAAATCAAGGGGGCGTGTCCCTGACCCCCTGGGCTTACTCAAATGAAGGGGCGTGTCCCTGACCCCCTGGGCTCACACAAATCAAGGGGGCGTGTCCCTGACCCCCTAGGCTCACTTAAATGAAGGGGCGTGTCCCTGACCCCCTGGACTCACTCAAATCGAGGGGGCATGTCCCTGACCCCCTGAGCTCAGTCAAATCAAGGGGGCGTGTCCCTGACCCCCTGGGCTCACTCAAATGTAGGGGCGTGTCCCTGACCCCCTGGGCTCACTCAAATTGAGGGGCGTGTCCCTGACCCCCTGGGCTCTCTCAAATCGAGGGGCGTGTCCCTGACCCCCTGGGCTCACTTAAATCAAGGGGACGTGTCCCTGACCCCCTGGGCTCACACAAATCAAGGGGGCGTGTCCCTGATCCCCTGGGCTCACTGAAATCAAGGGGCATGTCCCTGACCCCCTGGGCTCACTCAAATCGAGGGCGTGTCCCTGACCCCCTGGGCTCACTCGAATCGAGGGGGCGTGTCCCTGACCCCCTGGGCTCACTCAAATCGAGGGGGCGTGTCCCTGACACCCTGGGCTCACATAAATGAAAAGGGCGTATCCCTGACACCCTGGGCTCACACAAATCGAGGGGGCGTGTCCCTGACCCCCTGGGCTCACTCAAATGAAGGGGCATGTCCCTGACCCCCTGGGCTCACACAAATCAAGGGGGCATGTCCCTGACCCCCTGGGCTTACTCAAATCAAGGGGGCGTGTCCCTGACCCCCTGAGCTCACTCAAATGAAGGGGCGTGTCCCTGACCCCCTGGGCTCACTCAAATTGAGGGGCGTGTCCCTGACCCCCTGGGCTCTCTCAAATCAAGGGGCGTGCCCCTGACCCCCTGGGCTCACTCAAATCAAGGGGGCGTGTCCCTGACCCCCTGGGCTCACACAAGTTGAAGAGGCGTGTCCCTGACCTCACTCAAATCAAGGGGGCGTGTCCCTGCCCCCAAACAAAGAGGGCGTAGCTCTGGCCTCACACAAATCGAGGGGGCGTGTCCCTGTACCCCCGGGCTCACACAAATCGAGGGGGCATATCCCTGACCCCCTGGGCTCTCTCAAATTGAGGGGGCGTGTCCCTGACCCCCACAAATAAAGAGGGCGTATCTTTGGCTTGTCCCTGACCCCCTGGGCTCACACAAATTGAAGGGGCGTGTCCCTGACCTCACACAATTCGAGGGGGCTTGTCCCTGACCCCCTGGGCTCTCTCAAATCGAGGGGGCGTGTCCCTGACCCCCTGGGCTCACTCAAATGAAGGGGGCGTGTCCCTGACCCCACTTAAATGAAGGGGCGTGTCCCTGACCCCCTGGGCTCACTTAAATCAAGGGGGCGTGTCCCTGACCCCCTGGGCTTACTCAAATGAAGGGGCGTGTCCCTGACCCCCTGGGCTCACACAAATCAAGGGGGCGTGTCCCTGACCCCCTAGGCTCACTTAAATGAAGGGGCGTGTCCCTGACCCCCTGGGCTCACTCAAATTGAGGGGCGTTTTCCTTACCCCCTGGGCTCACATAAATCAAGGGGGCGTGTCTCTGACCCCCTGAGGTCACTCAAATTGAGGGTGTGTGTCCTTGATCGCTTGGGCTCACAAATCGAGGGGGCATGTCCCTGACCCCCTGGGCTCTCTCAAATCGAGGGGGCATGTCCCTAACCACCTGAGCTCACACAAATTGAAAGGGCGTGTCCCTGACCCCCTGGGCTCACTAAAATCGAGGGGGTGTGTCCCTGGGCTCACTCAAATCAAGGGGGTGTGTCCCTGATCCAGAGGCGTAACTAGAACCTTCAGGGCCCCGGTGCAAGAAACCATGATGGGCCCCCCTTCCATCCGAGCCCCGGGCTTCCAATTTTGGACATCCTCCCAAAACCATGCTTCCTGCATGACCTCTGGGACATGCATCCAGCGCAATCACATCAGCCCTTTCCCATGTGATGTCAGCTGATCACATGTAAACAGACTTGCTGGTTATCCACAGCTCTTTCCTCACACGCTGTGTCTGTGTGAGGAAAGGACTGCCGTTAACTGTCAAGAATGTCAGTAAATTGTTTACACTGATAATCAGTGCCCCAATCATCAGTGCCATCTATCAGTGCCCATCAGTGCTGCCTATCAGTGCCCATCAGTGCTCATCAGTGCCTTCTATCAGTGCTCATCAGTGCCTTCTATCAGTGCTCATCAGTGCCTTCTATCAGTGCTCATCAGTGCCCATCAGTGCCTTCTATCAGTGCCTTCTATCAGTGCTCATCAGTGCCTTCTATCAGTGCTCATCAGTGCCTTCTATCAGTGCTCATCAGTGCCGTCTATCAGTGCTCATCAGTGCCGTCTATCAGTGCTCATCAGTGCCCATCAATGCTCATCAGTGCCGTCTATCAATGCTCATCAGTGCCTTCTATCAGTGCTCATCAGTGCCTTCTATCAGTGCTCATCAGTGCCTTCTATCAGTGCTCATCAGTGCCGTCTATCAGTGCTCATCAGTGCCCATCAATGCTCATCAGTGCCGTCTATCAATGCTCATCAGTGCCTTCTATCAGTGCTCATCAGTGCCGTCTATCAGTGCTCATCAGTGCCTTCTATCAGTGCCCATGAGTGCCTTCTATCAGTGCTCATCAGTACCTTCTATCAGTGCCTTCTATCAGTGCTCATCAGTGCCTTCTATCAGTGCTCATCAGTGCCTTCTATCAGTGCTCATCAGTGCCTTCTATCAGTGCCTTCTATCAGTGCCCATCAGTACCTTCTATCAGTGCTCATCAGTGCCCATCAGTGCCTTCTATCAGTGCCCATGAGTACCTTCTATCAGTGCTCATCAGTACCTTCTATCAGTGCCCATCAGTGCCTTCTATTAGTGCTCATCAGTCAGTGCCTTCTATCAGTGCTCATCAGTGCCTTCTATCAGTGCCCATCACAGTGAATGCTATTAGATCCCATCAGTGCCGGACAGCACGGCTCTGAGTGGAGATCGTGTGTCATATAACACAGAGAGACACCGGCGGCGGCATTAATGTTCTATTTGTCAGTCCTCTCTCATCCGTGCCAGAGAGGACCGACAAATAGAACATTAATGCCGCACGGATGAGAGAGGACACACAGCTGATCTCACGGCTCCCCCTTCTCCCCCCTCCCGTGAACATTAATGCCGCCGCCGGTGTCTCTCTGTGCTATTGTTATATGACAAACGATCTCCGCGTGTGTGAAGAGCAACCCCGCTGGCCCCCCCCCCCACAGTGGTGGAATGCAACTGCAACTGTTGCGACCCCGGTAATTCCGCCACTGCCCTGATCCTTTGGGCTCACTTAAATCAAGGGGGCGTGTCCCTGACCCCCTGGGCTCACTCAAATCGAGGGGCGTGTCCCTGACCCCCTGGGCTCACTTAAATCAAGGGGGCGTGTCCCTGACCCCCTGGGCTCACTCAAATCGAGGGGCGTGTCCCTGACCCCCTGGGCTCACACAAATCAAGGGGGCGTGTCCCTGACCCCCTGGGCTCACACAAATCAAGGGGGCGTGTCCCTGACCCCCTGGGCTTACTCAAATGAAGGGGGCGTGTCCCTGACTCCCTGGGCTCACACAAATCAAGGGGGCGTGTCCCTGACCCCCTGGGCTCACTCAAATCAAGGGGCGTGTCCCTGACCCCCTGGGCTCACTCAAATCGAGGGGCGTGTCCCTGACCCCCTGGGCTCACACAAATCAAGGGGGCGTGTCCCTGACCCCCTGGGCTCATGCAAAGGGTCACCTCCATCTATTGCTTTAATCTCAGTTGTGATATCCCTGTGTGTGTGTGCAGCACCAAGCTTACCTCCTTGCAGAACTCCCCTCCCCCTACACCTCTTTACCCATATTCTTTGCATTCCCATCCCCCATCCCTTACACCAAAAATGGCGCTCAGAGCTTCTTACAATTTACGACAACTGACCAAGGCTCCGCCCCCCCCAGTCATTCTCTATGGAGGAAACAAGCGGATCCCGCACTTTTGACAGCAGGCTCCGCCCCCGCAGCAATGCTCCTCTATAGAAAGGCACCATTTAAAAAAGGCTCCGCCTCCCACCGTGCTCCTCTACACAGTGGATAGGCTTCACAGCTCACACAGGCTCCGCCCCCTTCAATGCTCCTCTGTAGAGGAAATACGTGACTCGCGCTTCCCTCACACAAGGCTCCGCCCCCTCGCCATACCCATCTAAGGAGGGGGAATAGGCGGGAAGAGGACGCCCCTCCCCTCTCTGTGGGAATGAACCGTGAGGTAAAATCCAGGGAAGGGCTCCGCCATCTTGTCTCCTCTATAGGCAGTACAGAGAGGTGTGGTGGGGAGAGCTGTGATGGGAATGTTTTGTTTCCTGTGTGAAGGGGGCTGCCAAATATTTGTTTACCTGAAACCAATCCCCTCCCCTATTCTATGGAAGTGTATGTCACATTTGGTTTAACCCCTTCATGACTTTTCCTGACAATTGTTGCTTACAAGGTAAAACCTGTATTTTTTTTTGCTAGAAAATTACTTTGAACCCTGAAACTTTTAAATATATATTTTTAACAGAGACCCCGGAGAATAAAATTCAGATTGCAGCAACACTTTATGTCACGCTGCATTCGCACAGTGTTCTCTCAAACCCCAATTTTTGGAAGAATTACATTTTCATGACCTAAAAATGGAACTTCCGCTTTTCGAAACCCCCCCCCCCCCCCCCCCCGGTGTCACATTTGGCACCTTTCAGGGGGGAGCAGATACCTGTCTAAGACCCCTTTCACACTGGGGCGGTTTGCAGGCGCTATTGCACTAAAAATAGCGTCTGCAAACCGACCCGAAACAGCCGCTTTGTCTCCAGTGTGCGCTGGCTGGACGCAAAAAAAAAGTCCTGCTTGCAGCATCTTTGGAGCGGAGAAGGAGCGGTGGCGCTTTGCAATGTTTTTTCACCCTTTCTCGGCCGCTAGCGGGGAGGAAAAACCGCCCCCGCTATCGGACGAATACCGCCGCTAAAACGACGGTAAAGGGCCGCTAATAATAGCGGCGCTTTACCGTTGACGCACCTCCAGCCCCAGTGTGAAAGGGGCCTAATACAGGTATTTTGCTCCCACTTCCGGGAATAGATACACGAGCCACCCACAGGGGTCTACGCCACTCCACCCCGCTGTATTCTGGGAGACACACAGGTCCCAGGAGACAGCAGGGACCAGTGGGAACGCGCAGCGCGACTCGCGCATGCGCAGTAGGGAACCAGGAAGTGAAGCCGCAAGGCTTCACTTCCTGATTCCCTTACCGAAGATGGCGGCGGCAGCGACCGAGGGACAGATCGGCTTCAGGTGCTGACATCGCGGGCGCCCTGGACAGGTAAGTGTCCATATCTTAAAAGTCAGCAGCTACAGTATTTGTAGCTGCTGAATCTAAAAAAAACCAAAAACGATGGAACTCCGCTTTAACCACTTCACTAACGGGCACATTTACCCCCCTCCTGCTCAGGCCAATTTTCAGCTTTCACACTTTGAATGACAATTGCGCAGTCATACAACACTGTACCAAAACAGATTTTTTATCATTTTCTTCACACAAATAGAGCTTTCTTTTGGTGGTATTTAATCACTGCTGGGTTTTTTATTTTTTTACAAAAAAAAAGACCAAAAATTTTGGAAAAAAAAAATGTTTTTCTTTTAACTTTTTTTCTGTCAGTAAATTTTGTAACTAAGTAATTTTTCGCCTTCACTGATGTGCGCTGATGAGGTGACACTGATAGGCTGAACTGGTGGGTATTGATGAGGTGGCACTAATATGCCGCACTGATAGGCGGAACTGATGGGCACTGTTGGGTGGCACTGATGGGCACAAATAGGCAGCACTGATGGGAATGGATAGGTGGCACGGATAGGCGGTACAGATGGGCGACACTGATGGGAATTGATCGACAGCAGTAATGGGCATTGATGGACAGCACTGATAAGCGGCACTGATTGCCAGCACTGACTGACATCGCTGATGGACACTTATTGGTGGTGCTTGTGGGCAGCGGTGGGCACTGATTGCTGCCACTGGTGGGCACTATATGCTGGCATTGGTGGGCACTGTTTGT
Source organism: Aquarana catesbeiana (assembly GCF_042186555.1). Classification (NCBI taxonomy): domain Eukaryota; kingdom Metazoa; phylum Chordata; class Amphibia; order Anura; family Ranidae; genus Aquarana; species Aquarana catesbeiana. The sequence goes on along the minus strand of NC_133330.1, from coordinate 24,152,627 downwards.
GACACTGTATTTATTTATTGTAATCAGGGCACTGATTACATTCCTACATGTCCCCTGTGAGAAGATGCCGCTGATCGGCTCTCCTCTCCTCACACTCTGTCAGTGTGAGGCGAGGAGAGCCGATCAATGGAACTTCCTTGTTTACATGTGACCGGCTGTGATTGGACACAGCCGAACACATGCAGAGATCGGGGCCGCACCGTGTCCTAGCAACAGGGCGCGGCAGCGATCGCTCATATGACGGCGTCCCACAACGAAAGCTGCACCGCCCCGCCGTCATTTGATGGTGGGCAGGCAGCAAGCAGTTAATCACTTCTGGGTTTTTTATTTTTTCCTAAAAAAAAAAGGCTAAAAATTTTGAAAAAAAAAAGTTTTTCTTAGTTTCTGTCAGTAAATTTTGTAAATAAGTAATTTTTCTCCTTCACTGATGGGCACTGATGAGGAGGCACGAATATACCGCACTTATGGGCACTGGTGGGCACAGATAGACGACACGGATAGGCAGCACTGATGGGCAGCAGTGATAGCCAGCACTGACTGGCATCACTAATGGGTACTGATTGCTTACACTTGTGGGCACTGTTTGCTGACACTGGTGAGCACACTGCTGGCACTGTGGGCGCTTTATTGTAATCAGGGCACTGATTAGATGCCTGGATGTCCTCTGTGAGGAGATGCCGCTGATCGGCTCTCCTCTCCTCACACTCTGTCAGTATGAGGCGAGGGCGCAGAGATCGGGGTCGCGCCTAGCAACACAGCGCGGCTGAGCGAGAGCGGCCGCTCTGGGCGCGTCATATGACATCCGCTTAGAATGAGAGCCGCACCGCCCAGCTGTCTTTTGACGGTGGGCAGACGGCAAGTGGTTAAAAAGATAAAATAAATAATAAAGTTAGCCCAATTTTTTTGTATAATGTTAAGATAAAGTTACGCCGAGTAAATAGATACCTAACACGTCACGCTTTAACCACTTCAGCCCCGGTAGATCCCCCCCCCCCCTTATTGACTAGGCCATTTTTTTTGCGAAATGGCACTGCGTCGCTTTAACTGACAATTGCGCGGTCGTGCGACGCTGTACTCAAATAAAATTTACATCATTTTGTTCCCCACAAATAGAGCTTTCTTTTGGTGGTATTTGATCACCTCTGCAGTTTTTATTTTTTTTGCGCTATAAACAAAAAAATTTGCGACAACTTTGAAAAAAAAAACAATAACAATATTTTTTACTTTTTGCTAAAATAAATATTTCCCCCCCCCAAAAAAACTAAAAAAAAAACTAATTTCTTCATCAGTTTAAGCCGATATATATTCTTCTACATATTTTTGCAATATAGTGTATGATGATTGGTTTGCGCAAAAGTTATCATGTCTATAAAATAGGGGATAGATTTATGGCATTTTTATTAATACATTTTTTTTTCTACTAGTAATGGCGGTGATCTGCGATTTTTAGCGGGACTGCGACATTGCGGCGGACAGATCGGAGACTTTTGACATTTTTTTTGGGACCATTGACATATATACAGTGATCAGAGCTAAAAATAGCCACTGATTACTGTATAAATGACACTGACAAGGGGTTACCACTAGGGGGGCGATCAAGGGGTTAAATGTGTTCCCTGGGAGGTGTTTCTAGCTGTGGGGGGGAGGGGTCTGACTGGAGGAGAAGAGAGAGATCGCTGTTCCTGATCATGATAGGAACAGACAATCTCTCTCTGCACTCGCCTGTCAGAACGGGGATCTGTTTGTCAGATCCCCGTTCCGTTTCTCTGTGGAGCGATCGCGGGTGGCTGGCGGACATTGCGGGCCGCCCGCCACGCAATAAGCTACCCCTCCGTGCAGCGGGCGCGCGCCTGCTATAGCTGTTAAAGGGACCGACGTACAGCTACTGCGATTCACAGGAACAAGCTGACCTGCAGCAGTATGACGACTGCTGGTCGGCAAGCGGTTAAAACTGCACACGCTTATTGAATGGCGATAAACTATGGTACTTAAATATCTCCATAGGCAACGCTTAAAAAAAAAATTTACCAGCTAAGAGTTACAGAGAAGGTGTAGTGCTATAATTATCGTTCTTGCTCTAACGATCGCGGCGATACCTCACATGTGTGGTTTGAACACTGTTTACATTTTTCGGGCGCGACTTCCATATGCGTTCGCTTCTGTGCGTGAGCACGGAGGGATGGGGCGCGGTAATTAATTTTTTTCCTCTTCTTTATTTTATTTTTGCACTGTCCCTTTATTTTTATTTTTTTTCTATCACTTTTATTGCTGTCAGAAGGAATGTAAACATCCCTTGTGACAGTAATAGGCGGTGACAGGTCCTCTTTATGGAGGGATCGCGGGTCCTTCGCACTTAAAAGCATTCAAAAAAAAAAAAATCTGGCGCCTTTAAAGCTCCAGTGAACCGACGCTTCCGCATTACTAGATCCGAGACTCGATCAAAGCCGATTCCGGCTTCATCCGGGTCTCCGGCCAGCCGATGGACATGGCGGCTGGTCGCAGACCTTCCGCTATAAAAACCGGTAGCGGGTGATGCGTGCAGCTGCATATCACCCCCCCCATACAACCCTTTGAAGTAGAAGGCCGCATATTTGTGTTGGCGTGAAGGGGTTAATGAAAGCTTTTCCATAACAAAGCACAGAGCTTATTCCTGAGGGCTTTGCTCCAATAATAGGAGGACACCGAGCCTCCCAATGGTTGTGAGGGGGGGGGGGTTGCCTGAATACAGCTGCACTTTGAAAGCAAGGGGTGTGTCCCTGACCCCCGGACTCACACAAAAGCAGAGGGGTGTGTCCCTGTTTTCCTGGGCTCACACAAAACAGGGGCGTGTCTCTGGACTTCATGCAAAGTAGGGGCTAGTCCCTGTTCTCCCTGACTCACTTGAAGCAGGGGCGTGTTTCTGTTATCCCGTACTCACACAAAGCAGGGGCGTGTCCCTGTTCCCCTGGACTCACACAAAGCAGGGGCGTGTCCCTGGGCTCATACAAGGCAGGGGCGTGTTCCTGTTGCCCTGGGCTCATGCAAAGCAGGGGCTTCCCTGAGCTCACAAAAGGGTGTGGGCATGTCTCTGTCTCATGTACACATCCCCATATAAACACACACACACCCCATGTGCACATATACACCCCATGTATACACACAGACCCCATGTACCCACACACACACCCCCTATACACACTTCCCATGTACACATACATGCTCCATGTACACATATGCACCCCATGTACACCCCCCCCCATAAACACACCCCCCTCCATACACATACATGCCCCATGTACACCAATACACCCCATGTACACACAACCCTCATATACACACACACAAACCCCATGTAAACATACAGACCCCTATGTACACACACACACCCCTATGAATACATACACACACCCCCATGTACACATACACACCCCCATGTACACACACACACACGCCCATGTACACACATACACACCCCATGCTCCCCCCCCCCCCCCCCCCCATGTACACACACAGTGGTCTTCTTTGTTTTATCAGATATGTGATAGACATAGAGGGACATTGATGGAGAGATTCTACCCAGATATTTTTGTTCTCCTCCTCCTGTCTATAAATATAAAATCTTATAATTTTTCACATCTTGTTTGTTTCTTCAGTGGATATATTACTCAGTACATTTCTTTTTCATTTCTTTGAAGCGTATCCAATGTATATTTAATGTTTGTTTTTTGTTGGCCTGAAGCTTTCATATGGTTATGAAAAGGAGGTAATGACATGAAATTTTCCTGATTCTAAAAAATATGCTGCATTGTGAAATGACTCTCTCTTTCTCTCTCTCTATCATGCTTTTTTTTTGGGCTTTGTACTTCACTGAAAAAAACACATGGGCTTATTTAAAAAGACCCTGTCAACATCTGTATCTTTCAACATCTTTACTGTATCCTTTAACAACATAGGGGCTGGAAGGTGGAACCACAGTTCACAGCAGGGGACCAGGTATTTGGCGCCCCTGGAAGTGTGTCAGAGGCTTAAAATTCCAGTCTGATCTAGAGAGTAAAGATTGGAGTCATTGTCCTCCAAAGAGGGGTAAGTGTTATTTATCTTCATTTGCAGGAACTTTTTATAACTATTCCTAAATTACGTACTCCAGGTAAATGTAAGTAAATAGTGGCAGAAGAAAATGTCAATATGCATATCTCCAAGGATGTGCATGACATCTGCTGAACTTATCTCTTATTTATGACATCTCCTGAACTTATCCGACAGATTTATTGCATTCCTGGACGACAGCGTTGTATTTTTGGGAGCCTGATACTGAAGCTTCAGGTCTAAGCATCTTCAACACTAGAGGCGGTGCAGCGGCAATGCCTTCCCCTCCCCTCCTCCAGCCCAATCACAGAAGCCTTTGTGTTCTGTGAACTCATTCATAGAATACAAAGGCTTCTCTGAATGGGCAGCAGAGGGGAGGTGCGGGCATAGCTGCTCTGTGTGTCTCTCTCTCCTCTCTTACAGCCCCGAGTGTCAGTGTAAATTTTTTTGTTTTTTAAAAATCTTACAAACATACAACAAAATAAAAACATTTTTACTGTGTGTGTGTATATATATATATATATATATATATATATATATATATACACACACACACATTAAATAAAATGTATATATAAACAAAGCAAAAAAAAATTAGCTTACTTCAGCATAGAAAACAAACTGGCTTTTTTTAGCCAGGAAAAACACATACAGAGAACTAAATATACGAACCAAGACATATGTTATTATTATTATTATTATTCACCACAACAAAGCCCTAACCTCCACCTAAACGCACCCTCAGGCTAAGAAACAATTTAACCCATGCATGCAGCCGAAAGAAGCCGCACACCCAGAGACTGACAGACAGCAGCTATGAGGACCTGACATTCCTCCACACCTTTGTCCAGCTCCCCCAGCGTCAGTGTATGCTCCAGCAGAGCCATAAACCTGTCAGATATATATAACAGAGGACAATCGGGGCTGTAAGAGTGGATAGGGAGGCACATAGAGCAGCTATCTCTGCCCTTTCCCTCTGCTGCCCATTCAGAGAAGCCTTTGTATTGTTTGAATGTGTTCACTTAAAAAAGGCTTCTGTGATTGTCAGGAGGAGGGGAAGGGCAGGCATTGCAGCTACACCGAAGATGCTTAGACCTGAAGCATCAGCATAGAGCTCCCAGACATGCAGCACTGTCTTCCGGTAAAGCAAAAAAACTCTCAGATGTAAATAATAGAGATAAGTTCATGAGATGTCATGCACCTCCGTGGACTTAACTCATAGTTTGCCTTACCTTTTTACCAAAGAGCTGAATTCCTGGAATTCAGCCTTAAAAACAAAGGATTAACCACTTTCCGACTGGGCTAAAGCCAAAGACAGCTACGGTGTGGCCGTCCAGTTCTGGCAGGGGGTCTATTAACGTCCTCCCAGAACCTTACCCTGCTATGTGCCCTTGAGGCACGCATCGGGCACGCTCTGTGATCGCTGTGTCCGTCAGACACAGCTGATCACAGATTGAGGTAAAGGGTCAAGCACAGCGACTCTTTGCTATGTGATCAGCTGTCATTGCTCATTGTATTTGTATTTTTCTATTTATTTCAGATACTTCTATAGCACAGTCAATTTACACAAAGCTTTACATATACATTGTACATTCACAACAGTTCCTGCCCTCAAGGAGCTTACAATCTAAGGTCCCTAACTCACATTCATACGTAAACAAATGCCAGTTATTGGCATTTCCTTTCCTCAGCGCTGTCAGTGTGTGAGCAAAAGAAAGCTGACAACCGGCTTTCCTGTGACAGGGAACATTTACACTGATCATCAGTGCAGCCCCATTAGTGCAGCATATCAGTATCTATCAGTGCAGCACATCAATGGCCATCAGTGCAGCTTATGAGTGCCCATCAGTGCAGCATATTGCCCATCAGTGCAGCCCCATCAGTGCCAATCAGTGCAGCATATCAGTGCCCATCAATGGCCATCAGTGCAGCTTATGAGTGCTCATCATTGCAGCCTCATCATTGCCCATCAGTGCAGCCCCATCAGTGCAGCATATTAGTGCTCATCAATGGCCATCTGTGCAGCTTATGAGTGTCCATCAGTGCAGCCTCATCGCAGCCCAGTGTTAATTTCGTCGACTTAAATGACTAAAACATTTTAGTCGACTAAATGAATGTTATTTTAGTCGACTAAAATACGACTAAAACAACTGAGATGACTAAAATACGACTAAAATTAAAATGGCATTTTAGTCAGAAGACTAAAATGGGGCTAAAACTAAAATGCCATTGAAATTTGACTTCGAAATTAACACTGGTCTGTAGTGCATGTTCATACCTCAATAACATAATAAATAACATTAGATTTTTCACTCCAGCAGTATACAATGAGTTTGGAAATTGTAGAGAAATGTTAACTAATGCATTACAATTAATTACACCCATTAGATTTTAGACAACTAAAATGAGTTTTAGTCGACTAAAATGTACTGGAGATTTAGTCGACTAAATACGACTAAAACTAAAACAATTGCAGAAGACTAAAATGGGACTAAAAATAAAATGCCATTTTAGTCCTAAGACTAAAACTAAATCAAAATTTGCTGCCAAAATTAACACTGGTGCAGCCCCATCAGTGGCAATCAGTGCAGCATATCAGTGTCCATCAGTCTGATTGCAGAACAATCTACATCCAATTTTACCAAACACCAGAGAATACAAGAATATGTTATTATTTCATTAAACACATGGAAATATAATTATTCATACATCTTGCAGATAGTATAGAATATCCTACTCTTCTCATTACCATTATACTAATGAGCGGATACAATGTATAACTATATATTTACAGTTTTTCTTTGTGTCATTTTTTTTTACTACAGAGTCTAAAAATGAATCTCAATGTTTGGAACATCAAAGACATGTTCAGCATTCCTCCAGGAGCAGGGTGAGCGGTTTTCTGTATTTAGAATATAATTTATTTCCTAGCAGCTACTGCATGAAGTTTAATTTGCAGGAAAAAAATATTACAATAAAGGATTTTAACTTGTCGGTTTTTAACCATAAGCCGAAAAGAACATAAACAAAGATTAGCGGCTAAGTCAGCATTTAGACAAAAAAAGGACTTCTCCAGAAGTTGTGTGCAGCGTTCATGTTGACGTGAAATTTCGATTTAGTTATAGGCTCAATTCACACTTGAGCGTAGTGCAGCAAGTTTTTTTGTTTTGTTTTAAGCTTCTTTCATAGTTTTTTTAATGGAGCATATTTGGGCCCCCCTCCGCTGCAAAAACGCTTCAAAGAAGCTCATGCACCAAATCTTAGCACAGAGCCAGGAACGTTTGCGGATGCATTTTTTTTTTTTCTGCAATGGTAGTGCGCTTTGTCGCTCGACAACCACAGCAAAATTGCACCGCGTTTGGGGTGCCATTAAAAAATAATGGCATCGCAAATGTGTTTCCTGCCTTTTGCCACGATTCTGGAATCGCTCATGAAATTTGAATATCAGAAGATGGTTATATTCTATTTTATTCTATTCTATTTTCTATTCTATTCCTTTATTTTATATTCTATTTTATTCTGTTCTTTTATTTTCTATTCTATTTTGTTCTGTTTTACTGTATTCTTTTCTATTTTTTTTATTTTCCATTGTACCCCTTTATTTTCTATTCTATTTTTTTTTTTTATTATTCTTTGTACAGTACAGTATTCTGTTCTGTTATACGCTATTATATTCTTTTGTTTTCTATTATTTTCTATTCTATTCCTTTATTCTCTTTTCCATTCTATTACGTTCTTTTATTTTCTATTCTATTTTGTTCTGTTTTACTGTATTATTTTCTATTCTATTCCTAATTTTTTTTATTATATCCCTTTATTTTCTATACTACTTTTTTCCATTCCTTTATGTTTTATTCTGTTCTGCTTTACTCTATTATATTCTATTTTTTTATTTTCTATTCTGTTATATTCTTTTCTATTTCACTCTATTAAATTCTGTTCTTTTATTTTCTTTTATATTTTGTTCTTTTTTACTGTATTCTATTCTATTCTTAAATTTTCCATTCTACCCCTTTATTTTCTATTATTTTTTTTTTCTATTCCCTTATGTTGTTTTCTGTTCTGTTTTACTCTATTATATTCTATTCTTTTATTTTCTATTCTATTGTTTTCTTTTCTATTCCTTTATTCTCTATTCCATTTTATTCTGTTCTTTTTTTTCTATTCTTTTATGTTGTATTCTGTTCTGTTTCAGAGCTCATTTACACTAGCTTTGGCTTCAACACACATCAACTAGTTGCCACCTGCCCACCATCAAATGACGGCGGGGCGGTGCGGCTCTCGTTCTGGGACAACGTCATATGACGGAGTCCCAGAACGGCCGCTCTCGCGCACCCGCCTCACACACTGCCGCGCCGCGTCCTAGCGACTTCGATCCCTGTAAATAGCCGCGACTGCCGGTCTTTAACCATGTGTTCTGCTGTGTCCAATCACAGCCGGTCACATGAAAAGCACGGAGATGCCGGTAATCGGAGTGTGTGGCGAGGAGAGCCGATTACCAACAGTTAAATTAACTGCTTACCAGCTTCAGTTGATCCCATATTACAAGGGATCACTCAGCGCCTATGGCTCAAAACCCAGCCTGGGCCTTGCTCCTGGTTGTTTGGCTCTCCTGTGCCCGGGACGTCACTTAATAGGACCAGTCTGGGTTTTAAGCCAATAGGCGCTGAGTGATCCCTTGTAATGAGGGATGAACTGCAGCTGGTAAGCAGTTAATTTAACTGTTGGTGGCGGGACTGTTGCACGAGGTGGTGGATGGTGGAATTTAACAACAGCAATAGTCAAGATTCACTTTCTCAATGATTGGTGGACTGTTTTATGGACTTTTTTTGCTCATAATTACACATTTACATTTATTTTTTATGTGAACAATTAGCGTGATTCTATTTTATATACTAACATCATAAAAGCACGTTGAAGCGGTAGAGTAGGCGATTTACCCACTTGCCTACAGGGCACTTGAGGGTAAACTAGCCTTAGGACTAGTTTACACTTGCTTCACAACATGGCCTATGGGCACGCTTTGTTAAAGCTCTCTGAGTGCCAGTCAAAGCTCCTGTCACCTAATAAAACGGTTAGCTTACAGTCCTTTGCGTTTGCTTTGCTTCGGCTTTGCTTAAAAAAATGATACCCCATGTAGCTTTAGTGGTGCTTCAAAGCGTCTTCAAAGCCTCCATAGAACTCCATGGCAAAGCTCGCTTGAAGCACCTAAAGCTTTTGAGAGGCTTTGTTTTGGAAAAATTGTAGGTATGAGATATCCACACACACACAGGGCATCTGTCAAGCTTCAACAAAGCTTCAAAAAAGCATCATTGAATCCTCAAGGAAGCATCACTAAAGCTTCATTGAAGCACCAGCGAAGCATTAAAAACACCTCATAAAAGCACGTTGAAGCGGTAGGCGCTTTAATGTGTGTTAAAGCTGAAGCAAGTGTAAATGAGCCTTTACTCTATTACATTATATTCTATTCTTTTCTATTCCATTCCTTTATTTTCTATTTTATTTATTTTTTTATTCTCTTTGGAAATTCAAATTTAGAAAACTATTCAAATTTCATCTGAAATTTTAATTTGTTTCTATTCGTTACTATGGTAACCAAAAACTTGTCTGAATTTCAATTCGGAATGAAAACAAACCGCACATGTCTAAAACTGAATAATAAGGATGATTTGTGATGATGCCATGGTATTTTCTGTAGGTTAAACGCATATCATTTTCATAGAGCAGCTGCTATCATGTTCATTTCTGGAATTGCTTTTTAAATTGTATTTCTTGCCCTGTAGTATTTTATAGAAACCAATAAGATTTATTTTAGCTGTCCTAAACCAAGCATCATTTCTTCTCGGCTATCTTTTATCATGTGTCTGAGATCTTTTTTTTGCTTGTTGATGATGCCTGGCGAACGCTTCATAGTAAGACGTAATAACGCATGTCATTGCAGAGCTTATAAGTCTTCAAATCGCAGTGCCGCTTCCACTGACCATTCCAGCCTGACAGATTCACAGTTCCTGTTCAGTTCGCAGTTCTGCCCTGAGAGCTCCCAGCCAGGATCCATGGATTATAAATCACAGGCAAATTATCAGAAGAACTCAAACCCAAACTCGCAGGAGGTAAGTCAATCGTACAAGCTGGTGGGCATAGTACTGCGATAACACTAACCTCATCTGTGAGGCGAAGGAGCCGCCTGCTTCAGCTGATAACAACTACTAAATCCCCAGCTCACATTAGAATGCACTGCGATCCGTGCGTGTTTTCTGCACCGCGTTCAGATTGTGCTGCCCCTGCGATCTGCAGTGGGTGTCAGTGCAATGTTACCGACACCCTAAACACAGGTCGCAAATGCAGTGTTTGCCTGCACCGGATCGCATATTATAAAATGTACACTAGGGTTGCACCGATACTGGTATCAGTACCTATACCGAGTATTTTCATAAGTACTTGTGAAAATGCTTCAATACCCGAAACCGATACCATTTGTGGTGCGATTTGAACCTTGAATACACAATTAATGGGCTGAAATCACACTGCAAAGAATCGCATGCCATTTGAACTGGAATGTGGTGCGATTCCTATCCAAAACACATGTGGTTTCCCGCACCACTCCCGTGTGAACCAACGCTTGTCATACTGATTTTGGTGCGCTGTTCAAATCGCAAGCGAGTCTTTGCAGTGCGATTTAAGCCCATTCATTTTGTAGTTGCTCAAAATCGTACTGCAAAGGTATCGGTACTCGGTATCGGCGAGTACTTAACTGAAAGCATTAAGGTAAAAAAAAAGTATCGGTGCAATCTTAAAAACTACCATGCCTTCCGGGTTGCAGTGCATTTTCAAAAATAGTGCATGCCCCACTTTGGTGTGATGCGGTGCAATTTGAGCCCATTCAAAATGAATAGGCACAAATCACACTGCACTGAATTGCATGTAAATTGCACAGCAATGAGTTGCACATTCCTGTGCGATTAAAAATGTGAACCCAGGTTTATTTTAAATTTTAGGCTTCATTTACATGGGCATTTAGCCATGGTGTGAATCCCAGCAGCAGGTATCTAATGAGTCCCGCTACTGGGTTTGACAGCTGTGAGGAGGTTGTGTGCATCCAGTCACAATCACCGCAGGTCGCCGCTCAGGGGCTGCAGCCCCTGCGTTGATTGTGACTGGATGCACAAAAGGGGTTGATTTACTAAAGGCAAAAAAGATTGTTGCTCCAGAGCTTAGTAAATGGTAGACATGTGCAATTCATTTAGTTCCGAATTCATTTTTTAACGAATTTCGACAAATTCGTTGATTCGGAAATATCCAAATTTCTGAATTTTCTAATTTTCAGATTTCGAAATTCGGAAATTCTAAATTTTAGAAATTCTGTATTTCCAAAAATTCGGAAATTTGAAAATTCGGAAATCTGAAAATAAGAATGAAAATTCAAAAGAACAAAAATCCGAAAATTCGAAAATCTGAAATAATAAACGAACTAATGATAACTTAACTATCACTAACTATTAAATTATAGGTATTGAAATTTCCTTTCAAATTTGGCTGTTAGTGAATGTATTGAATGCAAATTCATCCGAAGTTACGAATTATCCGAAATAATGAATGCCGTATCTTAGCGAATGGAATGTAGGGAATTAATAATAATAATAAATAATAATAATAAAAACGTTTTATTATTATTAATTTGTTCCATTCCATCTTTTTAGATGCAGCATTCGTTATTTCAGATAATTTGTAACTTTGGATAAATTCGTATTCGTTATGTTCACTAACAGCCAAATTTGAAAGGAGAGTCCAACACCTATCATTTAATAGTTAGTTATTATTAGTTTGTTATTATTTACAATTTTCTTTATTTTGAATTTTCTTTCTTATTTTCGAATTTTTGAGTTTCCGAATTTTTGAATTTCCAAATTTTAGAATTTCCGAAAAAAACAAAAAACGAATGAATCGAAAACGAACCAATTTTTCGGCAGTGCACATGTCTAGTAAATGAGCAGAAGTTCTGCTGACTTCAATCATCCAATCATGTGCGAGCAAAAATGCTGTTATTTTTTTTTATTTTCCTTGCACGTGATTAAGTACTCTTTGCAAAGTGAAGCTTTACCTCATTTACTAAGCTCTGGAGCAACTTGCAGAGTGCACAGTCTTTTTGCCTTTAGTAAATCAACCCCAAAGTGGGTCCAGCTGCGATCACCGCAGGTAATTACTGGCTGTGCGAACAGCCTCGAATAGCTGCAGCCACTGAGCCCGTACACTGTAATGACAGGCAGCTGCAGCTATTCGTGACTGTTCGCACAGCAGCTCTCCTCTCGCAGTTGCCAAACCTAGTAGCAGGAATAAGTAGATACCTGCCGCTGGGATTCGCACCAGAGCTAAACGCTCATATGAAAGCAGCCCAAAGGACAGGTCTGAGTTTTATTTGTTGCTAAAAAAAAATCCTGACAATTGAAGCTACTGCAGATGTGATATGACAACTTCCTTATCAGACCTGTGCATGGCCACTGGCCCCACTGCCTTCGGTGGGAACAATCAATGGAGTAAGTATAAAATACTTGACCCCACTGCAGATGCCCATCCTCTTTTAGTAAATGATACCCTTCATCTCCCACGCATATTTGATAAAACCCAGCTGGTATATCCTGTTTGTATCGTATGGATTTAAATCTGTGCAGACAACTCTGAGAAATCATAGAAAACCACTCTATGAAAGAAAACAACTCTATGAAATCATAGAAAACCACTTAATTTACATCACTCTTGTACAAATATACAGAGTGAAATGGGGAAGAAAGGGGATTTAAGTGACTTTGAACGTGGCATGGTTGTTGGTGCCAGACGGGCTGGTCTGAGTATTTCAAAAACTGCTGATCTCCTGGGATTTTCACACAACCATCTCTCGGGTTTAGAGAAAATATCCAGTGATCGGCAGTTGTGTGAAGGAAAATGCCTTGTTGATGTCAGAGGAGAATGGGCATACGTTCGAGGTGATAGAAAGGCAGCAGTAACTCAAATAACCACTCGTTACACCCAAGGTATACAGAATACCATCTCTGAATGCACAACACATCGAACCTTGAAGCAGATGGGCTACAGCAGCAGAAGACCACTCCGGGTGCCACTCCTGTCAGCTAAGAACAGGAAACTGAGGCTACAATTCGCACAGGATCACCAAATTTGGACAATAGAAGATTGGAAAAACGTTTCCTGGTGTGATGAGTCTCGATTTCAGCTGCAACATTCAGATGGTCGGGTCAGAATTTGGCGCATGGATCCATCCTGCCTTGTACCACCGGTTCAGGCTGGTGGGGGGTGTAATGGCGTGGGGGATATTTTCTTGGCACACTTTGGGCCCCTTAGAACCAATTGAGCATCGTTTATACACCACGACCTACCTGAGTATTGTTGCTGACCATGTCCATCCCTTTATGACTACAGTGTCCCCATCTTCTGATGGCTCCTTCCAGCAGGATAATGCACCATGTCACAAAGCTCCAATCATCTCACCACTGGACAATGAGGTCCCTGTACTCCAATGGCCTCCACAGTCACCACATCTCATCCAACAGAGCACCTTCAGGATGTGGTGGAATGGGAGATACCCATCGTGGATGTGCAGGCGACAAATCTGCAGCAACTGTGTGATGCTATCATGTCACTATGGAGCAAAATCTCTGAGGAACGTTTCCAACACCTTGCTGAATCTATGCCACGAAGAATTAAGGCAAAAGGGGGTCCAACCCGCTACCAGCAAGGTGTACCTAATAAAGTGGCCGGTGAGTGTATATGGAGGAGTCGGCCTCATGGCCTTATAATTGCACATTTTGTGACTTTCAAGCAGCAAGAGCTCATTGTAGTACACCTCCTGCTTTCCTTTTTAAGCGCTTGTTTGATCCTCTTTCTGTACCTTGTTTTGGAAGAGTTACATAAACATACACTTGGCAAAATTGTGTTATTTCAGGTGCTTATGCTTACTACAGAAAATGACCAGAAACATATAAAAAATTATTTTAATATTTATTTTTTTTAAAATGTAAAAACCTTCATACATCTATTTTCTTTTAATGAAAGGATTTTCCTCTCCTTGTACTCCTGACGAAGCCGGACTTGTGAAATGCAAATGAGAAAGGAGATATCTGCGATGAATTAATGAATGTGATCTCTGGACTAATTATTATGTATTATGTAAGAGGGGTTAATACCCACCTGATGAATCTCTGTAAGGAGAGGGATTGTACTATGTCAATATTTTATCGTATATCTTCATGGAAAGAAATGGATCTAGGAATGTTTTTAGATTTTGTTTAACCACTTAAGGACCGAGCCTCTTTCTGAGATTTGTTGTTTACAAGTTAAACAGGGTTTTTTTTTGCTAAAAAATTACTTAGAACCCCCAAACATTATACATTTTTTTTTCTAACACCCTAGAGGATAAAATGGCGCTCGTTGCAATACTTTCTGTGACACCGTATTTGCGTGGCGGTCTTACAAGCGCACTTTTTTTGGAAAAAGAAAACATTTTTTTGAATTAAAAAATAAGACAACAGTAAAGTTAGCCCAATATTTTTTTTATATTGTGAAAGATAATGTTACGATGAGTAAATTGATACCCAACATGTCACGCTTCAAAATTGCGCCCACTCGTGGAATGGCGACAAACTTTTACCCTTAAAAATCTCCATAGGCGACATTTAAAAAAATTCTACAGGTTGCATGTTTTAAGTTACAGAGGAGGTCTAGGGCTAGAGTTATTGCTCTCGCTCTATCGATTGCGGCGATACCTCACATGTGTGGTTTGAACACCGTTTTCATATATGGGCGCTAGTCATGTATGCGTTCGCTTCTGCTTCTGAGCTCGGCGGGACGAGGCGCGTTTAAAGCGTTTTTTTTTTTTTCTTATTTATTTTACCTTTTATTTTTTATTTTTACACTGTTTTAAAAAAAAAATTGTGTCACTTTTATTCCTATTACAAGGAATGTAAACATCCCTTGTAATAGAAAAAAAAGCATGACAGGACCTCTTAAATATGAGATCTGGGGTCAAAAAGACCTCAGATCTCATATTTACACTAAAATGCAATTTAAAAATTTGTCATTTAAAAAAATTTTTTTTTAAAAAAATGGCCCTTTAAGAGCTATGGGCGGAAATGAAGTTTTGACGTCGCTTCCGCCCTGCATTGTTATGGAGATGGGTGGGGGCCATCTTCCCCTCACTCATCTCCATGCCCAGCAAGATCCGGTTGCCACCGCTGCTGCCGACGGCTCCGGCAAGCGGCGGAGGGCACCAGAGCGCCGCAGGGACCACTCTTATCGGAAACCGGACCGCCCGCTGAAGAAGAGGATACCGGGGGTTATGGCAGTTAGCTGCTGCCATAACAACGATATCCCCCTTCAAAGTTAGGACGTACATCGTCGTGCGGCGGTCCGGAAGAGGTTAAAGTGGTTGTAAACCTCAGACATGAAATCTGAAAAAAGCATATCCCTCTATAGTGTGTACTTGTCTCAATCCAGAGCACTAAGGGGTTGATTTACTAAAGGGAAAAAGACTGCACTTTGCAAAGTGCAGTTGCCCTCTGCAAGAGCAGTTGCTCCAGAGCTTAGTAAATGAGCAGAAGCTCTGTTGACTTCCATCATCCAATCATGTGCAAGCAAAAAATGCTGTTTTTTTTAATTTTCCTCGCACAGGATTGGGTACTCTTTGCAAAGTCAAGCCTTATCTCATTTACTAAGCTCTGGAGCAACTGCACTCTGCAAAGTGCACAGTCTATTTGCCTTTAGTAAATCAACCCCTAAGTGTCTTTTTTGTCTGCTGCTTCCTTCCTCTGCTATCAGCATGAATCAATCCTGACAAGTTTTCCTGACACCAAGAGGAAAAAAAAGGTGACAGAGGAGGAGCTCCAGCACAGCGCCTGTGATTGTCAGCCTCAGCTCTGTTGCTGTGTGGTTGGGGGGGGGGGGTGGTTGTCCCTTCCCTCCAATCAGCTCTCAGAGCTCTCCCCACTGAGCTCTGCAGAGTGTAATCTGAGCTCTCTTCCCCCTTTCTTCTGAGTTCTCAGACAAGCTTTAAAATTCTGGACTTTGAATGCATGAAAAGAAGAGAAGACTGCAGATAAACAGGTACAACTTATGTAGGAGAATGTGTATCACCTGAGGCCAGTCACTTCACTGGGTATATGGAAGGGTTCACAACCACTGAATATAGAAATATTTTTTATATATGTTTCTGGGAATTTAATGTAGTGAGCATAAGCACCAAATAAAACCCCAATTTATCCAAGTGTTTGGCCTTTATAGTTGCTTGTTGTTTTGGAAATGTTCATTTAAGAGAGGCTTGATGGAGTTTGCTCTTTTTCATTCACCATTCTTGTGTTCATATGACAATTGCTTTGATTGACATTTGAGTGATCTTTTCTTTCAAATAATAAATATTTATATGTTTACATTCATGAAATATTTACAAATATCATCGCTCGCCACATTTACCACTTTACATTTTCATTTGAAGACAAAAGTATTTAAATTGTGTACGTTACCGGATATTCAACCACATTGTGCCATCTGGAGTTTTCAGTTGGAATTACAGGCACACAGTACGGCTGAGCATACAACCGAAAACTCTTTTACAAATTAATGCTTTCATTTATTGAAAATCAGTAACACACATTTCTGACACCTCTAGGTTTAGGTAAGTGGTGAAAGTCGGTGTGAATACTAAAGCTGAACTCTAGACTCTAGATATAAAAGACAAAAATTAAAGTGGTAGTTAAAATTAAAAGAAAAAAAAAGTTCTCTGCAAGAGAATTATTATTATTATTATTACACGTACTTATATAGCAATATAGCGTCATAAATTTACACAGCACTTTACATATATATTGTTTACAATCTAAGGTTCCTATCTCACATTCATTCATACACATACAAGGGCCAATTTGAACAGGATCCAATTAACCTCCCAGCAAGTCTTTGGAGTGTGGGAGGAAACCAGAGTACCCAGAGGAAACCTATGCAGGCACAGGGAGAACATGCAAACTCCTGGCAGATAATGACATAATGTGCCAGTATGCACAGCATACTGGCACATTATAAAAGACTTACCTAAAAAATAGATCTCTCCAGCGGCAACCTGTCCCCGCTGACAGGGATTCCATCTTCACCCAGTCTTCGTCGCGGGTTCTGGCCATTTGAATGGTCGAGCCATGATGCATGCGCGGGAGTCACAGCCCTGGCACAGCTCTCTCAATAGATGGCATGCTGTCCATTGAAAGCACAGTGCTCATGTGGCCGGTGGCGTCACCGGCTGCTAAAGCTGTGACTATTTCTTAAACAGTTCACATTTAGGAGATATTCACTGTACCTACAGGTAAGCTTTATTATAAGCTAGGTACAACCGACCAAGTGGTGTTTACTACTGCTTTACTGAAACTTGGTATTTTTAATACATCGTTAACCAGTTCAACTTAGACATATGTAGTATGTCCAAAGATAGAACTTGGACATGTGTAGTACGTCCAAAGGATGAACTTAGACATGTGTAGTACGTCCAAAGAATGAACTTAGACATGTGTAGTATGTCCAAAGGATGAACTTAGACATGTGTAGTACGTCCAAAGAATGAACTTGGACATATGTAGTACGTCCAAAGGATGAACTTAGACATGTGTAGTATGTCCAAAGAATGAACTTGGACATCTATAGTACGTCCAAAGAATGGACTTGGACATGTGTAGTACGCCCAAAGAGTGAGGGGTTAAGCACAAGCTGATGACAAGCAAAAGAAGTCATCAGCTTTGTGCTCGTTTTCCTCAGCTGGCTCCCGGCTGTACAGTAAAAGTGATCAGGCAGCTGTATAGGCACCTGATCACTTTTACAGTGCGAGTGGGTACGCCCTTCCCCCCCGTATGGTTCCCAGGCTCTCCCACTCTTGCCAGGAGCCAGGGACCACATCAAATGGCTTCAGGATCCCTAGTGGGAGGAGACCGGGGAAAATCCATTCCTTGATCTCCTCTGCACTGAATGAAGTCAGAAACAACAATGATTTTGTCCCTTCTGGTTTCCAAGCTGTCATTGTCCGCCTGATACAGTCAGGGAATCCTCTAACAATCTGTGCTTGGTTGGATGCTTTGCAGGGCAGGAGGGACACTGGGATCAAATAGACCCCCTGTGTTTCTATAAAGTGTACCTGTCACCTGTCCAATGCATTCACATGATATTTGTGATAGCAATAAAGTTAATAATAAAAAAAAAGATAAAATGTATTATAAACAAAAATAAATAAGTGTATCCCCTATTGCCCCGCACACACTCTGTATTCAGAAAATATCTAATATTCTGGGGAGTTTCAGTCATTTTATAGCATAAAATGCTGATATTTTTTTTTACAAGTATGCGAAAAAATGGTAAAAAATTGCTCTAATGCTGAAGTTGTTAAATGTTTTTTTTTTTTTATTTTATACAATATAAGCATAATAAGTACCTGGATTTCACTTCAGGTATCAGCGTGTTGCAGCCGCTGTGCAGCAAAGTGGTAAAAGGAAGAAGCAGCACAGTGACCACATTAGTGCTCATTAATACATCATTACATTTACAAAAAAAACAATATAAGTAACCAAATTTGTCTGGCTTTGGCTGCTGTGCAGAAGAGCTTAGAGTGGGAGAGGAAGAAGCAGCAGAAACAGCCAATCCATTCATGCACTGACGAGAAGCATGCTGATAGGAGGAGGGTGACAGAGGGATGAGCTCATCACTGCACTGCTTCTCCTTCATTGTCCAGTCACAGGCGGGGGGGCGGGTCCATGACAGCACAGTGAGTGAGTTGAATGATCCTGGCTGTTTGAGGATATCTATTGGTGGGGGGGGGGAAAAGTACTGTGGGGGGCAGCTCTGGATTTACAGTGGAAATTGTAGCAAAAGCCGCTTGTTGTATTTTACCTTTTAAAGATTTTCATTTTGGATCGGGTCCAAAACCATCTAATTTCTGAGATTTCCCTTCACTTCCTGTCCCGTAGCCAAACAGGAAGTGAGAGGAAATCCCTGCAAATTAAGGGACCCCACCAGGTCACCAGAACTAGTGTCCCCATTGGAAGATTTCTCCTCTATTACTTTTCTGGGAACAACCCAAAAATTTGTGATTTTTTTCTTTTTTACACTTTCAATGATAACGGTAAACAGGACAAATAGAGAGGGAGACTCTCCCTAACGGGGACACAGACAGCAATAAAAACTGACAGGGGTTCTAATACCTCGCCACTCCATCCAAAACTAAAAAAAAAGTTTTGCCTTTAGTTATACTTTAATTTTTTAATTTTTTTTTGTCTGGGGATCTACTATAACGTTTTATACATCTATGTTGTTGTTCTCTTTGTTTTGTTTTTTTCTTTCTTCCTATTTCAGAGTGAACCAAGCATGCTTCAGAAATACCAGTCTAAGCCTCCTCTGTGCTGTACTGATGGCAAAGAAAGGGGCCCATTTCAGGCGTTTGGAAAAGCAAATAACAAAAGCATTATTGAGCAATTTGAAGAAAGAAAGAAAAAGGCCAAAGAAAAATATGAGAGGTAGGTTGCCCCTCCATAGGTTTACCTCTATGGATTATCCAGAATGTCGTTTTTTTTCCTTTTACAGATGACTGTGAAAAACTGGAGTCACGTTGCCCTTTTGTAAGTGAAAAACAATGATAGAAAAAAGCAACATACAAATTTACCAGCATACCATTTCTTTTAACCAGCGAGCAATTAAACCAGCTGATCTTCCAGATTCATGAAACTATACAGGAGGTAAGCAAAATATGAGCTGTGCATCATTGTATATACCCATGAGCTATTTCAGTATAACTATAGTTATTTTTACACGTTGTTTTGTCAGTTGAAAATGTCTCTCAGCCACGTGGAAGAAAACACAAACTTAAAGTGCAAGTCGCTTTTGGATTCTATGGATGCAACTTCTAAGGCCTGTGAGTGTGCTGCATTATTAGTGATGCTTTGTCTTTGTGATCCAGCAGAGGGCACCAAAGATCTGCAGTCAGTTGAAAGAGAGTGTAAAAAGAGTAGGGCAGCGTGGACCTGTAGCAGTGTAATGCCCGGGGTAACATACCATGTAGTGGGAGTTGTATAACTAGTGTACTGTAAAACCTTGTATTGCGAGCATAATTCGTTCCGGAAGCATACTTGTAATCCAAAGCACTTGTATATCAAAGCAAATTTCCCCATAAGAAATAATAGAAAACTCAAATGATTCGTTCCGCAACCATTTATTCATAGGTCCTTCAGTTTATAGTCCATATAAAAAGATTATAGCAACGTGACCAGGTTGTGTAACCCTAAAATGTCCATCCACAAATGGAAGCCTCCACAGGGGGATTAGAAGCAAAATCCTTTAGGAGCTCCAGAATATAAAAGAGAAGAGAGGCGCCTCTAAGTGTAGCAATATGGTTACATCAACTCACATGATTGATGAATAAAACAGGCACATCTAAGTATGCAGGCATCCGGGGTAAAGCTGTCCACATAAACCATCCTCCGCTGTCAGTCTGTAATTGTGACCGGGAAGACTTCCCTGCAGTAGAGCGATCTGAAAGCGAGGCTTGAACCGCTCGTGGATTCCAGCGTGGAAGGGATGACGTTGATGGTGGTGCGGAGGATGGTCTATGTGGACAACTTTACCCAGATGCTTGAATATTTAACCTCCCTGGCGGTATGATTATTTCAGATTTTTGCGTCTCAAAGCGTTACAATTATTTTGCATAGAAATTTGGCGTTTTATATTGTAGGCCTGTAATTCTTAGGAATAACACACTTAGATCTGTCCACCAAGAGTCTAGTAGATATCCCGGGTATGATTAAGTTTGAAACACAAAATCATAACTTATAATATAACAAATAAATATAAATTATTTAAAAAAAAATAATATAATAATAATAAAATACATTTCCCCCACGATTCACTATCGCTCAATTCTGCAAGTGTTCTAATTTACTATCACTGTTTTCTAGCTGGTCCAAAGCCACTTTTGACATAAAGGGACACTTTTTGGTTGCTATGGACAATCTCCAGTTTCCAGGCAGAAAGAACAGTATATATAATATAAAAATGCATGCAGGGCATTGGACAAAGCACTGGGGACAAAAGGGATGTGAAATAATTTCATACAGTACTGTAATCTGTAAGATTACAATATTGTATGTGTTATGATTTTTACATTTTTTTAATTTGCCGCCGGGCTCCGCCCCCGTGCATCGCGACGCTCGCAGGGAACGGAGCCTGGCACACAGAGGTATCGGGCGAAGGACAGAGCCTGCAGACACCATGGGGGGACATCGCAGGATCCTGGGGACAAGGTAAGTATACCGCACCAGGATCCTGAGATGTAATCCCGAGTGTGGCTCGGGGTTACCGCTAATGGTGCTGAAATTTAACCCCGAGCCACACTCGGGAATACCGTCAGGGAGGCTACATGTGCCTGTTTTAATCATCAACCATGTAAGTTGCTAAATGTTGTACCTTCTTTAAGTGTACCCATATTGCTACACTTAGAGGTGCCTCTCTTCTCTTTTATACTCAGTTGTGATGTGACGCTACTTGTATATCAAGACATCGATTGTATAGCAAGTCAAAATGTATTTAAAAATGTTGCTTGTCTTGCAAAACGCTCTCAAACCAAGGTTTTACTGTACGTTTTTGTGTTTCCGTTACTATAAATTCATTTCTATTAAAGGGAATATATTTTTTTTTTCATTGAACTTTTCTGACCCGCAATCTGTTAACATTCCCCAGCATAATGCACCATGCTGGGTCTATGCTCCCTCTTTAGGAGTCAGAGGGGAACATTTTGTGCTGCTGATGACTCTCAACCCTGGCTGTGACAGCTCAGGTCCTCACTGATGACTGGGAACCAGTCAGAGTGGTTTACGACAATGTGATCACTAGGTCAGCCATGAGTTTATTTGTGAGATACAAGTAGAAATAAATATATATATATATATATATATATACATAAATATACAGTATCTCACAAAAGTGAGTACACCCCTCACATTTTTGTAAATATTTTATTCTATCTTTTCATGTGACAACACTGAACAAATGAAAATAAAGGGATTCCACGCATCAAATCTACACATAATAAATAGAATGGCTAACATATAATGTAAAACTAGTGCATAAATGTGCAAAGAAAATGTGGTTTACACAGAAAAGTCCAAGTGAATTGGTAACTCAATTCTAATAAATAAAGGTGAGTGAAAAAGTTCATAAATGTTGAATTGCATCAGCTGGGATCAGACGCATGGAAAAATACATATATGGTGATAGTGATGGTAGTGATCTTCATATAAAGACTGCCGGTCTAAACGGGCTCTCAGAACTCTCACCTTAAGAGAAGTAAATTCAGGCATCAATGGATTTCTTTTAATTGATGTTGTGCGTTATAACGTGCTGGTTTGTCAAAGTTGAGCGTCTAGTGATGGCTGAATTATCTTCTCAATATGACAGTTACCTGTTGACAAAATAAGGGGGGGTTTTCCCACCTAGGCCCCACTCTTACTAAATAACTTGGAATCCGTGATCAGGTCTGTCTGCCGATGGAGCACGTTATAAGCAGCTAAAACAGGTTTTTCTTTTTGGATACCTGAACAGCTCAGCTAGACACGTCCTGGGTGATGAAGCTGCTTCACATTTTCTTTGCACATTTATGCACTAGTTTTACATTATATGTTAGCCATTCTATTTATTATGTGATAGATTTGATGCGCGGAATCCCTTTATTTTCATGGTTATTAGAGTGTAATGTGAACACTTTTGATTTTGCTGCAGTCTTCAGTAGATATCATCACAGTTAGTTCACGTTTCTGACATTATTATTTTTGTGGTTGTCACCACACTCCTTTTATCTCACAGCAGCGCGAAGGACACTATCACTTAACACTGAAGAAATGACACTTTGCTACAATGTAAAGTAGTGAGTGTACAGCTTGTATAACAGTGTAAATTTGCTGTCCCCTCAAAATAACTCAACACACAGCCATTAATGCCTTAACCACTAGCAACAAAAGTGTGTACACCCCTAGGTGAAAATTGTCCAAATTGGGCCCAATTTTCCATTTTTCCTCCCCGGTGTCATGTGACTCGTTAGTGTTTCAAGGTCTCAGGTGTGAATGAGGAGCAGGTGTGTTAAATTTGGTGTTATCGCTCTCACTCTCTCATACTGGTCACTGGAAGTTCAACATGGCCCCTCAAGGCAAAGTGCTCTCTGAGGATCTGAAAAAAAGAATTGTTGCTCTACATAAAGATGGCCCAGGCTATAAGAAGATTGCCAAGACCCTGAAACTGAGCTGCAACACTGTGGCCAAGACCATACAGCGGTTTAACAGGACAGGTTCCACTCAGAACAGGCCTCGCCATGGTCGACCAAAGTAGTTGAGTGCACGTGCTCAGCGTCATATCCAGCGGTTGTCTGTGGGAAATAGACGTATGAGTGCTGCCAGCATTGCTGCAGAGGTTGAAGGGGTGGGGGGTCAGTGCTCAGACCATACGCCACACTCTGCATCAAATTGGTCTGCCTAGCTGTCATCCCAGAAGAAAGCCTCTTCTAAAGATGATGCACAAGAAAGCCCGCAAACAGTTTGCTGAAGACAAGCAGACTAAGGATATGGATTACTGGAACCATGTCTTGTGGTCTGATGAGACCAAGATAAACTTATTTGGTTCAGATGGTGTCAGGCGTGTGTGGTGGGAACCAGGTGAGAAGTACAAAGACAAGTGTGTCTTGCCTACAGTCAAGCATGGTGGTGGGAGTGTCATGGTCTGGGGCTGCATGAGTGCTGCCGGCACTGGGGAGCTACAGATCATTGAGGGAACCATGAATGCCAACATGTACTGTGACATACTGAAGCAGAGCATGATCCCCTCCCTTCAGAGACTGGGCCGCAGGGCAGTATTCCAACATGATAACGACCCCAAACACACCTCCAAGATGACCACTGCCCTGCTAAAGAAACTGAGGGTAAAGGCGATGGACTGGCCAAGCATGTCTCCAGACCTAAACCCTATTGAGGATCTGTGGGGCTTCCTCAAACGGAAGGTGGAGGAGCGCAAGGTCTCTAACATCCACCAGCTCTGTGATGTCATCATGGAGGAGTAGAAGAGGACTCCAGTGGCAACCTGTGAAGCTCTGGTGAACTTCATGCCCAAGAGGGTTAAGGCAGTGCTGGAAAATAATGGTGGCCACACAAAATATTGACACTTTGGGCCCAATTTGGACATTTTCACTTAGGGGTGTACTCACTTTTGTTGCCAGCGGTTTAGACATTAATGGCTGTGTGTTGAGTTATTTTGAGGGGACAGCAAATTTACACTGTTATACAAGCTGTACACTCACTACTTTACATTGTAGCAAAGTGTCATTTCTTCAGTGTTGTCACATGAAAAGATAGAATAAAATATTTACAAAAATGTAAGGGGTGTACTCACTTTTGTGAGATACTGTGCGTGTGTATATATATTTATATATATATATATATATATATATATATATATATATATATATATATATATATATATATATATATATATATACTTTTTTTAACATATTTGAGCATTTGTAGGTCTATAAAAAAAAGAATGTTTTTGGCTGAGGGGCTTTGAGCTAGACTTTTTCTGCAACAGGTCTGTGGAAAAGATGTGAATAGCGGGAAGGATCAGACTACACAGACTGCTGAATGAGTCACACGGGTAACATACCCCTTCCTGCTTCCTAGTAGAGAGACAGGACCGTCTGACACTTTCACAATTCAGAAATTAACCAATCTTTTCATTCGTTTTTAATGTACTTTCAAGCTTGTTTTTTAATGCAGAAGTTTTTGTGAATGGGAAGCCACAAAACGTTTGTGGTGTGTGACTTCCTTGCATTTTATATGTGGTAAAAAGTATCTCTACATGTAGGACGTATGCAAATGCACCAGATTATTATGTATAGATAGAAGGCAGTGCTGCTGATGATAATGACAGAGAACTCACGTACTTTGTGTACACATTCACATGCGTTTAACTCCAGAAAATATTCACAGGTGTGAAGGAAGCCATGATCAATTATACACGGGCTGCCAGCAAACATTAAGGCAAAGTTGAATGTTTTTAAAAGAAAATGAAAGTGATTTGAGTTGCCAGGATGCAGTCTGTATTTATTGTTTAGTTGTAAAACCAAGATTGTGCACTAATAATAAAAAAGTATAAAACACCAGTTTATAACATTGTAAAGTTAAAACAAAATTATATATAAAAACAAAGCCAGACATTATATTTTCCCACCTGACAGTGTTTTTTTAATTTTTTGTCATAAGAGGCATTGGGGATGATTTACTAAAACTGGAGAGTGCAAAATCTGGTGCAGCTCTGCATAGAAACCAATCAACTTCCAGGTTTTATTGTCAAAGCTTAATTGAACAAGCTGAAGTTAAAAGCGGGTTGGCTACCATACACAGCTGCACCAGATTTTGCACTCAGTTTTAGTAAATCAACCCTATTGCTTCCCACAGTTTTGCCTGTATACTAGTTTGCTAGTGTTTGTTACCGCATGACAAAATTTTGTCTGAATTTAGATGCCTAAAGCGGTATTAGACCTCTTTGCACACCGCAGTTTGAAAAAGTTCAGTACAGCGTTTTTTTTGTTTTTTTTTACTCATCTAAAAAAGTGGCAACCCAACCCGGAGTCCCTCTGTCAGAATACAATAATACAGCAGGAGAGATCCCCGCATCAACATCACTTGTGTTGATGCAGGAATCTGTTAGGTTTTTTTTAATTCCACCCGCTGGTTGAATGAATAAAGACTTTACATGTATACTCTGCTTAAGACAGGAAGCTCATCAGGCCAAAACAAATAAAAAATAGCCTAAAAAAAAGAAAACTAATGCAGGCACCATGTTTAAGGATTGGTAAACTGCAAATAATATATTTTTGTTTTTTCGGTTTAATACCAGTATAGAGCAGAACTAAAGTCCCATTGTAAAAGACTGCGAGCAGGCAGGCCTTTGTTGCAGAAGACACATGCACTGTTTTTTTTTTGCAATAAAATACCCCTACCTGCCTGCTCTGCTCGCCGTCTCCTCCAGCACTGTAAACTAAGCTGCGCACCTGCCGGACCAGTCTCCTTCTGCACAGAATGACACCCTCCTGCACATGCGCAGGAGTGACGTCACACACCCCCGCCAACCAATGAAAAGGACCAAAAAACAGCACTAGGAAGGAGATGCTGGCGCTGTCAAAGGACAGTAAGTATGGACACTTTAGCTCTGCTTTGATTTCTACATTTTGTGCTTTGCCCCCAGTTGTTCTTTTAGACGCACACCTCTCTTA
The DNA here is from genome assembly GCF_042186555.1 of Aquarana catesbeiana. NCBI lineage: Eukaryota > Metazoa > Chordata > Amphibia > Anura > Ranidae > Aquarana > Aquarana catesbeiana. The sequence continues at coordinate 24,126,226 of NC_133330.1, read as the reverse complement.
CATTGCTATATGTGTTTTAAAGGTCTATGCAATCAGGTATTTTCATGTGCAGTCTAGGGAGATTTTTGGTTGTTAGTAACAGAACCAAAACACTTTAAAATAATAATGTGCTGTAGATTTGAAACCTCAGATCTTGAAAAATTTTTTTTTTGTTTTACTCTAGTGCAGGAAAATATCGCTTTTTACCACGAGTCAATGCAGAAAATGGTGTCAACTAAATGCAGTTGCAGACAAGCGTTGTTGGACTTAGAAAATAAAATTCTTTTGGTAAGTTAATGTAAAACGAAAAAAAGTTTGTGCTTACATATGTACATAATTAAAATTATTTTGGTAAGTTAATGTAAAAGTAAAGTTTGTGCTTACATATGTACATAAAAAATAAAAAAAAGAAACTGAAAAGCTTACCATTTCTGTTTCAATAATAAGCTATACACGACATAATAGCGTATATTATTATAACTGTTCTCCACTAAACATACAACAGACCTAAACCTGTTTCCCAGTCTTACCTTTTTCTCACCCTCTTTGTTATTAGGTGCAGGAAGCGTTCCCGGAACCACTGTGTACGGAAACATGGCCGTTTACAGCTCCTTGGAGCTCTTTTTTTAGGCTGCTTTCACACTGAGCAGTTTTTGAAGCGCTTTTGCGTTTAAAAAAGCGCAAGAAAAGCTCAAGCAAAATGCATCCCTTTAAATTCTATGTATGTCTTTACACTAGTCTGTTGCGCTACTGTTTCGGTGTAAAAAATCCTGCTTGCTGCATTTTTGTTCAGTTTAAAAAAAAAGCACTAAGAACACACCTTCCCATTGAAATGCATTGAAAACGCGGCAAAAATGCTTTATAAATTTGCGTTTTTGATGCGGTTTTGAGTCATGAAGAAGAGTGTGAAGAACGCACCGTGGTAAAATTGCGGCAAAATTAAAACATTGGGGTTGATTCGTTAAAAGCAAATAGACTGTGTGGTTTGCAGTTGCACTCACCAGCAGTAATCCTAGCCACTCACCTCAAAGCGTGGACCCCTGAGTAAATCAGACAGGTCACACAGACAGTTCCTTCACAAGTTTATGATAGTTGGTCACTGGAAGTGATGAACGCTGGAGATGAGTGCATACTAAAAATATGAGATCCCTTGTATTCTGACCATAGGCTCCGGTTCACTCGGACCGCTGGTGAAGTCCCGCCCCCTGGGACGCAACGCATATGGAACCACGTGACTAGCGTGACGTCATCCGTGTCTTATCGTTGATCCTCATGGAATGTTCTTACTACTTGCCTTATCACCTTGCACTGAGGTACAGTGCTATATTTGTATTGCCCCGCACACACGGTCGGACATTGATCGGACATTCCGACAACAAAATCCTAGGATTTTTTCCGACGGATGTTGGCTCAAACTTGTCTTGCACACACACGGTCACACAAAGCTATCGGAAAATCCGATCATTCTGAGCTCTGTGACGTAAAACACGTACGTCGGGACTATAAACGGGGCAGCAGCCAATAGCATTCATCTCCTTATTTATTCTTTGTGCGTCGGATTTGTGTACACACGATCGGAAATTCCGACAACGGATTTTGTTGTCGGAAAATTTTATAGCCTGCTCTCAAGCTTTGTGTGTCGGAAAATCCGATGGAAAATGTGTGATGGAGCCCACACACGGTCGGAATTTCTGACAACAAGGTCCTATCACACTTTTTCTGTCGGAAAATCCGACCGTGTGTACGGGGCATAAGTGTAAACCTTTTTATCTTTATTAAATTCTTTTATACCAAACAGAGAGCACTATATTCTACTGCTTTCATTCTATGTATGAGTGAGCCTATGGTCAGAATACAAGAGATCTCATACTTTTAGTATGCACTCATCTCCAGCGTTCATCACTTCCAGTGACCAACTATCATACCCTTGTGAGGGGACTGTCTGTGTGACCTGTCTGATTTACTCAGGGGTCCACGCTTTGAGGTGACCGGCTAGGATTACTGCTGGTGGAGGTTGTCACACGATCACCTTGTGTATCATCCATAGAAGCACTTATTTGGACACTTGATGGTGTTTTTTGAATGTGAACATTATGGACTTTTTTATCATCTAATATTTTATTTTATTTTATTTTATTTCGTCATTGTATGTTTATGCGCTGCACTGCTTTTTCACTTTTATCATTCCTTGATCCTACTACCTGTAAAAAGCAACTTTTTACAATCCTAAAACCTAATTAATACCGCACACCACAGTATATGAGGGAATTTGCTATATCATCATTTAAATAACGTCCAAAGCAGTGAAGTTCTACCCTTAAAACAGAATACTAATGTGTACACAATAACAATAATCCCATCAAACCTTACAACATAGCAGATTATGAATGTCATACAATCATAATAAATGTATGGATGGTTTATTAGAGTGTAGCTTTAACCTCCCTGGCGGTATGATTATTTCAGATTTTTGATGCTGAAAGCGGTACAATTATTTTGCACAGAAATTTGGCGTTTTATATTGTAGGCCTGTAATTCTTAGGAGTAACTCATTTAAATCTGTCCAAACAAGAGTCTAGTAGACATCCCGGGTATGATAAAGTTTGAAAAACGAAATCAAAAATTATAATGTAATAAATAACTATAAATAATTATAACAAATAATAATATAATAATAACAAAAATTATTCAATAATGTAATCAAATCAAAAACACTGAAATTTGCTCAGTTGCAGAATTGTCGCTGTCGTTACTTTCAGTGTTTGATGACGGAGTTCCCCACAAATCACTATCGCTCAGCTCTGCAAGTGATTCTAATTTACTATCTCTGTTTTCTAGCTGGTCTAAAAAGCACTTTTGACATAAACGGACATTTTTTGGTTGCTATGGACAATCTCCAGTTTCCCGGCAGAAAGAATAGTTTTTATAATATAAAAGTGCATGCAGGACACTGGACAAACCACTAGAGACAAAGGGGATGTGTAATTATTTGATACAGTACTGTAATCTGTAAGATTACAGTATACTGTATCTATACTGTGTTTTACTTTTTGAATTTGGCGCCGAAGTTCGTCCCCGTGCGTCGCAACGCTCGCAGGGAACAGAGCTCGGCACTGTGAATCGAGCGAGACATGGCGGCTCGCAGATCACAGCAGGGAGACATCACAGGATCCAGGGGACAAGGTAAGTAACCTCTATATGGATCCTGCATTGCGATCCCGAGTCTGGCTCGGGGTTACCGCTTTTGGTATTAAAAATCCACCCCGAGCCAGACTCGGGAATACCGCCAGGGGGGTTAATTTGTTTTATTTGGTGCTAATGGCTGTTATTGCTAATTTGTTGTGTCCTTGTATCTTATTCTGTTCTTTGTTGTGATCTTGCGTTGTCTTTGTTGAGTGTGGCTGTGTTGTAACAATTTCACAATTTCCCTTTGGGATTAATAAAGTATTCTGTATAAATCCCACGTAGTGAAATCGTATAAAGTCCAACACAAAGATCTAAAATCAATAAGTCCAATAAGAGAAAAATCCAAAGTAATCCAATAATAAAAGTGTCTTGCAAAGACAGTCCACCGAGTGATCCGATCCAGGGGCGGCCCCTCCATTAAGGGTGCACGGGCGCCGCCTCCCCTTTCCATCAACGCTACCACCCTCTGTTCATGCGCCGGCCCCTTTCAGGATGCCGGGCGCATGAATTACAGTGGCAGGGTTTTTTTTTTTTGTTTTGATGGACCTGATGAGAGTCAGAGGCTCTAATAGGCTTCAAAATAGAGTGGGCCCCGGATGCAGAGCATTGCGCTCAGAGCCCATCCAGGTGTGTTAGAATAGCGAATGAATATTCGCTATTCTAACACTGAATCGCCTCTCCGCTAATCAGGAAGCTCGGGTGTGAAACGCGTTTCCCAATTGGCTGAAAGAAGAAACATTCTGATTGGCCGCCGAGGAGGAGGGAGGAGACCGATGCCATTGAGCAGGGGGAGGAGATGCCCGCTCGTGATGCCCATGGAGGAGAGTCGGGGAAGCCAGGTGAGGTAAGTGCATTGACCGACCCAAGAATTTGCCCCATTGTTGGTGTCAGTGAAAGTTAAAGTGCCCCATTTTTGGAATCAGTGAATGGAATAATTATTATACAGGATTATTATTATACAGGCCTTATATAATGCAGCACTTTACAATATAAAGGAAGACAATACAGCAACAATACAATTCAACACAAGAGGGTTAAGAGGGCCCCGCTCCTTGGAGCTTACAATCTAATAGGGAGGGGCTGGTGGAACAAAAGGTAATAACTGTGAGGGATGAACTGATGGTAGAAATAGAAGATGTGTTTATTAGCTGAAGGCAGAAAAGTCTTCCCTGAAGAGACAAGTTTTCAGGGATTGCCTAAAAGTGGACAGAGTTGGAGATAGCCAGGCAGATTGGGGTAGGGAGTTCCAGAAGATGGGAGAGGCTCTGGAGAAGTCCTGGAGATGATCATAGGAGGAGGAAACAAGGGAGCAGGAGGTCTTGGGAGGAGCGGATAGGACAGTTTGGGTGATATTTGGAGACAAGATTGGTGATGTAGCTCGGGGCAGAGTTGTAAATGGCTTTTTTTATGTTATTGTTAATGTTTTGAATTTTATTTGTTGGGCAATGGGAAGCCAGTGAAGGGATTGGCAGAGAGGGGTGGTGGAGACTGAATAATGCCCCAAAGGCCAGGTAAAGGCAAGCAAAGTGCCACATCCGGCCCCTAGGCTGTAATTTGGAGACCACTGCTCTATACAGACTCCGGTGTCCGTAAGCATGACGTCATTGGCAATAGGTTCTGTCCTATATGCGTTACGTCCGCCTTTTGGACTTCTTCAGTAGGTTGAGTAAATGCAGAGTTTATTTGCCTTTAGTAAACTAACCCCATTGTGTTTACTCAGCTTTATCATTCCTTGATCCTGCTACCTGGAAAAAGCTACATTTTACAATCATAAAACCCCAATTAATACCGCACGCCACAGCAACTGAAGGAATTTGCTATATCACCATTCTACCTAACTCAGTGTAAATGAGCTGAAGTTGAGATGTTGGTATTTCTCTTACTCAGTATATGACAGCTTGTCTTTTAATTTCCTGATAGACTCTTTAGACCCGAACACAAGCGCTTCAATGTTTGTGTTCCTGTTTAGCCCTAACCGGTGTGTTTTTTCGCAGAAAGATGCAGAGCTGACAGATCTGAAATCAAACGTACAGCTGCTGGCGACGAGCGTGGATGCGATGAAGTCACAGCAGTGTGAAAAGCACCTGGAGCTGTCAGAAAAATTAACACGCTTGTCAGACTCCATAAAGTCATCAGAAGATAAAATCCTCAGCCAGATTCACAACCTTAATTACGTTTCTAAGCCTGCGCAACACTTGAAAGAAAATACGACGCAGACGTCTCCCACCAGCGCTCACAACCTGCCTGCCGAAGAACATATCTCATCACAGTTCAGAACAACGGGGACTTGTCTAGATGTCTCGAATCTCTCACATAGCAGGGTTCAGAACACATGTGATGGAATTAGCAATGGATTTCCTTCACAACACAGAAAAAATCTTTGTCTAACCGGATTAAGAGGTGTAACAACGCGTAGCGGTGCCAAATCTCTCGGCAGCACAGAGAGCTCCGGCGTTGCTTTAGAATCTCCAGAGAACCATCTGGGATCAAACGCTGGTGGCCGAAGAGTACATTTCAGTAAAGGCGACACCACGGACGTACGCTGCCTGCAGCAATTTGATCACAACGATCACTGCGTCCCAGTAGAGCAGGACCATCTCCACCAACGCACAGAGCAACACAATGGGAAAGAAAACAGATTAACTGCCTTCAGGTGTAAGAAAAAGAAAGGAAACGCAAATAAGCGTAGGGAAAATTCCAAGAACAGAAGAGGCTTTTCTATTAAAAATACTACTCAAGTTATTCCCAGAGCGGTGGCTGGTAATTCACAGGATAAATCTAAAAATGAACCTGTCACTCACAAACGGGATAACTCCGTCAGACAGACGGAAAATTGTTTTACGCTTTGTGCTGAGAGATGTGAATCTTCATTACCTGTCACTCCGGTGCCGCTGAGAAAAGCTCAGAAAAAAAATAGCCGGAAATGTACTATGCTTATTCCCCAGAAAACAGTAAAGCAGATTGCAAATGAAGAAAATAGGGATGAGGGTAGGGACAGCGTTTCCAAAACAGAGGGCTATCCTGAAGACAGCGATCTGCTCATATGGGATAGCAAGCCCTTGTATTGTGGTACGGATCGCAAGAACAGCAAGGCCTGGTTTCCACCTTCAAGTCCCTCTCGCAACAGTTCTTCTACGAATCTCAACATACAAGAGGAGCAGCAGGACTTAATTTCTTTGTTTTTCGATAGTAGCGATGATTCTGATTGAAAAATGAACGTTTTTCTTTTTGTTTTTGAAGTTTAGATGTACCGTTGATAAACATGCATTAAAATGGAAAGCAAATAGTTAAAGAAAGTGTCAGATTATTGATTTTTGTTTGTTTTTTTTTGTTTTTTTTCATCAAAACGTTTTATTGGGTTTCACAAAATACAAACAAGTGGTGAGGACACAAAAGAGTATCACAGATACATTCATCAAAGATTGATGCCAGTAGGTGTCACTAAACTCACATCATAAAAAAACGATCACTAAATGGTGTATTCCACGTTTTTCATACCCACTCAGTCACTATGAGAATCGTTTTCTGTATTCTGCAAAAAACCTGGTTGATCCTGCTGCTCTCTATCTCCCCCTTCTGTTCATGTCCCCAATGCAGTTGGGGATTTTGCAGAGCAGTGTTGGCAACTCTGCACATGCTCAGTTTTGAGTAAGTTTCCATGCTGAGCATTTCCTCCCTATCACAGCTTTGCAGCCGATGTGACTATAGAGTCACACATGTGGGGCGTATACACAGTGGTAAATGACAACCCACTCCCTCCCTCCTCCTCCATGCCCACTAACCAGCTAAACACAATGGGGGCAGGGTATTACATGTAGTATGATGGAGGCTTCACCTCCCTCTTATTCTAAAACACAGGCTGGAGGGGCGTGACACAGCCTGTTACGGGCAGTAATCCGACCACATCATGTTATTCTCGAAAATAAAGATTTGATTTCAAATATACACTATATTACCAAAAGTATTGGGACGCCTGCCTTTACATGCACTTTAATGGCATCTCAGTCTTAGTCCGTAGGGTTCAATATTGAGTTGGGGTCCTGTCTACACAATCACGCACGAGAATAAAAATGCTAATTATCAATAAGGCTAATGGTGTGTGAGAGAGAGAGGGGCTGCAATGGTGTGAGAGAGAGTGGGGCTGCAATGGTGTGTGAGAGAGAGGGGCTGCAATGGTGTGTGAGAGAGAGGGGCTGCAATGGTGTGTGAGAGAGAGGGGCTGCAATGGTGAGAGAGAGAGAGAAGGGCTGTAATGGTGTATGGACCAGTGCAGCCTCACCAGTGCGCATCTATGCAGCCTGACCAGTGCAGCCTGACCAGTGTACATCTATGCAGCCTGACCAGTGCAGCCTCACCAGTGCGCATCTTTGCAGCCTGACCAGTGCAGCCTTACCAGTGTACATCTATGCAGCCTGACCAGTGTAGCCTCACCAGTGTGCATCTATGCAGCCTGACCAGTGCAGCCTCACCAGTGTACATCTTTGCAGCCTCACCAGTGCAGTCTCAACAGTGTGCAGCTATGCAGCCTGACCAGTGCAGCCTCACCAGTGTGCATCTATGCAGCCTAACCTGTGCAGCCTCAACAGTGTGCAGCTATGCAGCCTGACCAGTGCAGCCTCACCAGTGTGCATCTATACAGCCTGACCAGTGTGCAGCTATGCAGCCTCAACAGTGTGCATCAATGCAGCCTGACCAGTGTGCATCAATGCAGCCTGACCAGTGTGCATCAATGCAGCCTCAACAGTGTGCATCTGTCAGTAAAATTCCATTCTCTCACTGATCAGTCAACTCCGGTCATGTTGATTAGAAGACATATTTATTAAAAATGTACCGATACATAGGGGTGAGCTCTGTACACAGCAAGGAGTTCCAGCAGAGTCACACAGGAACCCTTTTACACATGTCATTTTATAGCAGTATTTGGCAAGCTGCCATTGGCTAAGGCACACTGGTGACTCATGGTGCATTGTCAGCTTTATTGTCAAATCCAGCATGTCTTTACACAATATTTCCTATTATGGTAAACTTTTGCTAGTTCTTTAAATATTGTTGTAGGTGTTGGTCGGAACTAAGCAGATTGCATAAACAATAAGTCAGCGCCATTTTAGCTAGAGAAAAGCATATAAGGAACAAGGCAAATGTTGATATCACTTGTAATTCTTTACATATTTTTTATCATTCCCTCCTCTGATATCTATATTTGCTTCCTCAATTTATTACTTCAATGCAGGTCCATTCCACAACTGGGTTTTCAGACTTTAGCAAGTCCTTGACCTTGGCAAGTCCAGTCCATTTCCCAAACCAACCTTCAAGCCAATTTGTGAATGGATCATCAGTACCTGAGTTTTCCGCTTATTCATTCGATAAAGCTGTCAATCCTTCGAGGGCTCTAGTCACTGTTCCTCCAGGAGCTGTAATGTTAGAAATAAAAGGTGCAACATATACCACCAAACATTTTACAGACCCCTCCTCTTTCTACTAGGACCATATCTAATGCCATCCTATTCTGCCATGCCGTCAGAGAGGTAGGGGCTAATTGCTCTGTCAATCCCTTAACTGCATCCCTGGTGTAGTTTACAAACCTTTGTTGGTTATAGTATATATAGTTAATCCAGTCAACATTTTTTTGTTTACTGTCACCCACAAGAGAAGAGGCTCAAATCCAGCTGCCACTTGGTTCCTAGCCTTAAACTCGCTCGGCACTCCACGCGGAACCCCAATCTCATCTATATAGATCTGGGGGTCAAAAGACCCCGCAGGAGAGGTGTCCCTTCTGCTCCTCCGGTGACCCGTCTTCCAAGGGGACTCTGACAGTAAGCGCAGAGACATTGCCAGCTGTACCAGGGCACAATCCCCTCGGGAATTGGCTGGGATGCTCGCTCTGAGCCTCTTGTCTCCGCATAACCACCAGACATCCGCCCTCTGGGTGTCGTGCTCAACCCAGTTGTCACCCTCTCCCTTTACTATTTTGTTAATCCTCTCCATGCAGTAGTCATCCGGTAAAGACCCCAAATCTTTTACCACTCTCATTCCCCGGAAGTGCAAAACAAGTAAAGTTGTCAGGGTATGCCGTGACAGCAGGGGGTATCTGAGGTCTCTGAACCTGGGGAAACAACAAACTTAACGTGTGGAGTGTTGGTGTCAGGTTTGTATGTTTTTTTGATATAGCTTTAGCATACACCCTAAACCATCTGGATCTATATTGTTATTTAAGGGAAAAGGCACTGTAGCCAGCTGGGGTCTGGCCCCTGCACAGACCAAGCAGTTCTCTTTTTTTTTTAGGATGTTAGCAGTATAGATTAACCATTCAAGCCATTCATTCTTATCCTGGTATCCTGTTTCTAATGTTATAGCTTCTTCCACTGTGAGATTGGTGAATATCACTGTGGATCCTAATACCTCAACTTTAAATTGGTCCTCATTATCTAATTCTTTCTTCTTGTTTGTCTCATTCTTTGGTTTGACTTCAAGAAAGAATTTTCCCAAAGGGTCAGTTCCTGATATCCAAGCTCCTATACGATATAACCTCTGATCTTCTGGTTTTGGGTCCTTCAGGGAAATCAATAATATATTGCAATTCTTTGATTCTGTACAGAGAGAGTGGGCCGCTTTAGTTATGGTTAATCTATTCTGTAAATCTTCTGCTGCTGGGATCTCATATCCCCAATCCTGGGCTGCAGTTGTCCACATGACTGAATCCCAAGTAGTACACCCGGTGGTTCCAGCCAGGTAGCACACGTATTTGTCTGCCCAGGTCAACTTGCTTGCTTCTACCTTATCTCCACAATCTGTCATCTGGCAGAAATCCACCTGTATAGTACTGGTGGTTCCTTCAACAAAGGTGAGGTTCAATGCTCTTTCTGTCTCTTCCCAATTGATTGGTTCCACTATCCTCCCGTGTCTCCTACCTCCCCGTATAGAGGCCTCTCCTAGAGTCACCAATGCTCCCACGAGGAACAAAATCCCTACCATCCTATCTAAAGTGAGGGGGGCCTAGATAGGGCCTTTTCTTCACCAAGGTTGAGACAAGCAGACCTTTTATCTGCCTCCCTTTGTATTTGGACTTTCCACCTCCTTCAGTCTTTCTGTCCCTACTCTGCCTATATTTACCTTTTTACAGTGGGATTGGTGAATCCAGATACTCCTTTCAGCAATTCTTACTGCAGTGGGAGTAGTAAGGAGTACTTGATATGGCCCGTCCCACTTAGGGGAGCGCCAATGCTTCTTTCTGATCACCTTGATGAGCACCCGATTTGTACTTTGTCTTCTCCTATGGGCTCTCCTTCTGGAATGGAACACTCTTGGTTAATTTGTTTCTGTTTTAATAACCTTGACATGTATTCTGCTAAGGTTTTCTCCCCTTCCTCTGTGTGGTTGTCATTTGGTAATAAAGGTGTTTTATAAGGTCTACCATACATCATTTCAAATGGACTCAGCCCCTCCTTAGTGGGCGTGATATGCATGCTTAAAATAGCTAGTGGGAGACAGTACATCCAATTTTTCCCTGGCTTTTCCATAGCCTTTTTTAGCTTGCTCTTTAATATCCCATTTATGTCTTTCTACGAGCCCTGCTGACTGAGGGTGATATGCACAGTCATTCTTTACTTCTATACCCATCACTTCTGTTAGGTGTTTTATGATCCGATTTCCAAAATGTGAACCATTATCACTATAAATCTTCTCTGGTATCCCAAATTGTGAAATGTTATCTTTTAGTAAGGCTTTGGATACTGTTAAGGCGTCAGCACTTCCTGTGTGGAATATCTCTACCCATGTGGTCAATGCATTAATGATTTCCAAACAATATTTCTTCCTTTTCACATTTGTCTAATTCAATAAAATCCATGCAAATGTGTTGGAATAGATATTGCGGTGTGGGGAACTTCCCTTTCCGTGGTCTTATGCCTCCCTGAGCATTGTGTCTTGCACATATAATGCATTGAGAACAGATAGTTTTTTAGTAGTTTGTGAAGCCATAGGCTGTACATACCTTATTTAACATCTCAGTCATCCCCGTTTGACACATGAGTTACTCCATGTGTCAATACTGCTGCATACCTAAATAAGGATTTTTTGCAATACCAGCTTTCCTTCAGGTGATGTGTAGATGTTATCTATTATTGTGCAACCTTTTGTTTTCCGATATTGTTTCTCCCCAGGGGATACATTCTGCTGTATATCAGTAAGGACTGTATGATCTATCTCTATGATTTCCTGTTCTGTCATGTGTCACTTGTGCATATCCAGTTACACTTGTGCCATCTGGATTTTTCGTACTGGAGCCATCAACAAAAAGTGTCATGTCAGGGTTAGATAACGGTACATTTTTCCAATCACTTCATGGCAGTACCTTTTCAGCGATGGCAGCAGTACAGTCATGTTTATGACGATCAGTAGGAAGTGGTATTAGTGTGGATGGGTTTAATGTAGTATGTCTCTGTATTGTTAAGTGAGGTTGTGTCAAAAGTATTGTCATACAGGAAAGGTGTCGTGCTGGGCTCAAATGTATGGACCAACGGGGCGCGGTCAGTATTAAATACCCAGAAATCCAAGCTCTACAAGAATTTGTCATGCCCAAAAAAGACATCATTTGTTTCTTTGTTTCTGGCTTCGGCAGCTGGTGGAGGGCTCAAATTCTCTCCTCATCCAGGTGTCGACCTTCTTTTGAGATATTATAACCTCAGTATTTGACCTGCTGTTGCCACAACTGGAGTTTAGTTTTATTTACCTTATGCCCTTGGTAGAACTGCCTGGTTAACAGCTTGTAAATCCTGTACCATTCTCCAGCCTGTGGAAGGCGGAGCCTTCCTAACAGGAAAAAGAGGGGTATTGCAGGGGCTATACCCTCCTCTACTTCCTTCTTAAGGGGGTATCTCCTTCATCATCTTGCACAAAAACCTTTACTTTCACTTTTTTTTTTTTCCATCGCTTTCAAATACTTCTCAGAATGCTTAACATATTTCAAAACATCTAAAACTGATGCAGTTCGGTAAGTAACCATGTTTTTAACAATGTAATCCTTATGATCCTGTTTTAATCCATTAACCACCGCAATACAGTGCATTTTCGCCCCCTTCCTGCCCAAGCCATTTTTCAGCTTTCAGCGCTGTCGCACTTTGAATGACAATTGCGCGGTCATACAACACTGTACCCAAATGAAATTGTTATCATTTTTTCCCCACAAATAGAGCTTTCTTTTAGTGGTATTTGATCACCTCTGCGGTTTTTATTTTTTGCGCTATAAACAAAAGAAGAGTGACAAGTTTTTAAAAAAACACAATAATTTTTACCTTTTGTGATAATAAATATCCAATTTTTTTTTCTTTAAAACAAATTTTTTCTCAGTTTAGGCCGATATGTATTCTTGTACATATTTTTGGTACAAAATAGGGGATAGATTTATAATATTTTTTTTTTTTTTTACTAGTAATGGCGGCGATCTGCGATTTTTATCGTGACTGCGATATTGCGGCGGACACATCGGACACTTTTGACACATATTTGGGACCATTCACATTTATACAGCGATCCGTGCTATAAAAATGCATTGATTACTGTATAAATGTGACAGGCAGGGAAGGGGGTTAACACTAGGTGGTGATCGAGGGGTTAACTGTGTTGCTAGGGAGTGATTCTAACTGTAGGGGGAGGGGACTCACTAGGGGAGGAGACCGATCGGTGTTCCTCTGTACTGGGAACATACCATCGGTCTCCTCTCCTCTGACAGGACCGTGGATCTGTGTGTTTACACACACAGATCCACGGTCCTGCTGTGTTACCGGTAATCGCGGGTGCCCGGCGGACATCGCGGCCGCCGGGCACGCGCACCGGGTGCCTAGTGACACGGCGGGCGCGCGCGCCCCCTGGTGGCCTAGGAAAGCAAGGCCGTCATATGACGCCCGCCCGCCACGAGAGCTGCGCCGCCTGGCCGTCAATTGACGGCCGGCGGTCGACAAGCAGTTAACAAAAGCTATCTTTAGCTGTTGTTGATATGCACCATTCACATCCTCAGCTTTGGGGAGCCCAGAGAACACTTTAAAACTTCTCGTAGTTTATTTAGATAATCACTGACACTTTCCTTGTCTTCCTTTACAGTCATATTAATCTTTTGCCAGTCAGTTCGCTATACCCATCAGAGATTGCATCTCTGATAGAAGGCAGTCAATCTGTCTGTCAAATCTTGGCTATCAAGGGCCAGTGGTTCCCCTCTTTGTTGAGGGGGCACTGTGGTTACACAGGGGTCCCAATTTCCCTTTACTGATGCCCAATCTGATCCTAGAACCCTCCTTAAGGCCCTTTCCACTTCGACCCCGTTTAGCCTATAACTGTTCCTCAGACCTTCCAGATTTTCAATGATTTCTGGGGCCCCAAACTTAGGATGTTTAATATGCTCGGTAGCCTTCTGCACGTCACTCTTAGTCCATGGTCTAAAAACAGTCATAGTTAGGGGCTGACCGTTTTGTCTGCCTCTTTGTCCACTAGGGGCAGTTGGGCTTGGCATTTCTCTTTTGTTCTCCTTCCTTCTACTCCAATTCTAGCGTGCACCAGTATTCCGCCATTTTTAATCCATACTTCTTCTTTTTTTTTTTATCTTTGAGTCCTAACAATTTAAGCTTATCCACCAACTCCTGACACCCTTTCACAGTTAGTTTACCATTGAATCCCAACTTCCTTTCCCACTTACCACAATATTTAACAGATTTTGGTTATTTGCTATGCATAGATTTCTTATCTCCTTCTAATGGTGCATTAGGAACACAACAGCAGCATAAGGCACAAGACATTCTTTTACAGAAACTATTCCCCATGTCTCTGTTTTTTTCCTTGAGTTTAGAATACAAGACTGGTAATTCTACTCTCGAACTTTGCCAAAATCTATATAAAACAGCAAACAAAGTCCAAACTCTCCATACAGGAAATAAACATACATTTACATTTACTACAAAGTACAGTTGGTCAAAACAAACAGTATTCTTAACGTTCTGATCAGAATTTTTTTTTTACACACACTCACACAAAAGAGGAAGTGCACTTAGGTGTCCGTGAGGGGGGGGGGGGAGGGAAAGGGGAGGGGAGGGGAGGAGTGAGTGAGTCCAGTTTTTTTTTTTTTTAACCACAAGTTTGCAGCCAGACAGATCATAAAGCAGGCCTTTTATCAACCTGTAAACCACCAGACTAGCAACCCTTGGATCACAGAAAAGCAAAAATATCAAGTTAGCAATTATGTTAAACATGAGGAAAGAGTGAGAGTTAGTCTCATGATTTAACAAATGCAGCAAAAGGAACAGTGCAGGAAATGTTGCTCTCGAGAGAAAAAGAGAAAAACAATCGATCTATGGGGGAAGTGTTTCTGATCAAGTTAGATTGATTCCTGCTCATACATTCACTTCCTGTTTGTCCCAACCACCACTCAGTTAGAAAAAAACCTGAAATGGCCACTGTGACTCTCTGTAATCTATCCAGATTACGTGTAGTCACTATTCACAACAATTATCAACCATCTATCATCTTTTGGTAAAAATTTTTTAATCTGTCTCGGACAGCGGGCTACGTCTATTTACCAAAGGCAACGTCCCCAGGTGCCTCTGTCTTCGGCCCCTGTGTCACCTAGATCTTTTATAATCAACGACAGTGCCGGCATACTCAATAAAAACCCAAATCACCTCGAGTAGAAGAGAAAAGAAGAGAAAAGAAAAGATCTGTCTTACCTTTCACAGACTCGGAGGACTGGATCAGAAGTCCAGGAGTAGAAGTCAGGTGTGGATCCCGGAACCGACCAGCCTCTTTTTACCACTTAACTTGAGTGGGAGGACCTAGGTCTCAGCGAGAGGTAGTCTGATACTCACCGATATTTTGGACGGAACCGTTTGATCCACCACCTAATCCTTACTTCCGGCTCGAAAGGACCATGATGTCAGTAAAATTCCATTCTCTCACTGATCAGTCAACTCTGGTCATGTTGATTAGAAGACAGATTTATTACAAATGTACCGATACATAGGGGTGAGCTCTGTACACAGCAAGGAGTTCCAGCAGAGTCACACAGGAACCCTTTTACACATGTCATTTTATAGCAGTATTTGGCAAGCTGCCATTGGCTAAGGCACACTGGTGTCTCATGGTGCATTGTCAGCTTTATTGTCAAATCCAGCATGTTTTTACACAATATTTCCTATTAGGGTAAACTTTTGCTAGTTCTTTAAATATTGTTGTAGGTGTTGGTCGGAACTAAGCAGATTGCATAAACAATAAGTCAGCGCCATTTTAGCTAGAAAAAAGCATATAAGGAACAAGGCAAATGTTGATATCACTTGCAATTCTTTACATATTTCTTATCAGCATCAGTGCAGCCTGACCAGTGTGCAGCCTCAACAGTGTGCGTCAATGCAGCCTAACCAGTGTGCAGCTATGCAGCCTGACCAGTGCCCATCAGTTTGAGAAAAAAAATCCAGCACCTTAATTCTTCTGCCGTTCTCCGCATGTCACTCCGCACTGGCCACAGGCAGGAGTTTAGTGGGCGGTGCAACGCCGGATCGAAAGAGGAATCCAGCGGCTGTTTTCCCGCAGCCCCATTCAGTGGGTGGCGCCCTGATAAGAAGGAGGAGCATCGCTTCACGGCTGCCGCCAATGCTTTTTTTCAGGTGGCAACAGCAAGTGCCTAGCCCAAAGCTGCCCCACGACACGGAGGGCAGCCGGCCTGGCGGAAAATTACTGACTATCCCGGTGGGCCAGTCTGGGGTCGCTGAGCAGGTGGGGCCCCCGCCCCACCACCCAGGCGGCCTTGGTTGGGTCGCTGGGCAGGTGGGGCCCCCCAGGCAAGTGGGCCCCCAGGCAGCTGCCCAGCGTGCACATGAGCATGACCAAATAAGAAAAAGCAAAGAGCTGCGCAATTACATTAAATAAATATATAGTATTGAAGTAAAATAAAATATTGAAATAATATTGCAACAACTTAGCAACCAAAATAAAAAATTGAATGGTAAATCCTCAAAGAAAAGAGGATAATAAACAGAACAGTCCAGTGAAGTGAATAAAAATAGTCCAGTGAAGTGAATACAAATAGATAAATCCTCTTGTGCAGATAAAAAACACCAATGATAGTGAACCTCCACCACACACAATGCGCACTTACCTGAGGGCAAGCAATATCAAGCCTGTAACCAAGATCGGCATCCGGACATCAGACCAACACCAGCAGTAAATCACTTTAAATACGCTGAAGATAAGCTGGGAGATCACAACTCGGTAAATGGACCAATGATCCGGGTCCATCTTAGCTCCATCGCTCCTTCATGAGCATGACCATAGGTGGTGTGCGTAAGAGAGGGCCTGAGTAGACCACATAGTTGGCAGAAGGCTGGTCGAGAGTCCACTTTGGATGAGAGAAAAGGAATATAGGCTCTATGGAGAAGTCTATGAGATTCTCTCCATGTTTGTTGATAGCAAGATGCATGACCTTATTGTAACCACTGGGACATTTTTTCATGAATGAGATTATTAATTTTTGTCCATGACTATTATTATTATACAGGAATTATATAGCACCAACAGTTGCGCAGCTCTTTACATTATAAAGTAAGACAGTACAATTAGAATACAATTCAATACAACAGGATTAAGAGAACCCTCTTTCTGAGAGCTTACAATTTAATAGGGAGGGACAAGTGAAACAAAGGATAATAACTGTGAGGGATTAGCTAATAGAGAAAAAAAATAAAAGGTTCAATTGTAGCTGAAGAATTAGGCTTCCTGGAAGAGATTCGTTTTTAGAGCTGGTTCACATCAGATGCAGTTGAACTGCTTTGGGCCACTATTCCAGCGCTATCCCACTGCATAGACAAGAGAAAATGCCTTGCCTCCTATGTGCCCAGTTCACACCATTGAATCCCAGTGGAGTGTGGGCATGATGTGCTAAAACAAAGTACTGCATGAGGTACTTTTTTTCATTGCAGCACTGTGCAAGACAATCCACTGCCTTGCACCGCACAGCTGGCAGTCAAACCTTCTGAGATGTCTTTGTGACATCTCAATAAAGTTCATTTAAAAAAAAAAAAAGGGAACAGTACAATCCACTGAGCTTAGTTGGATCGCACTGCACAACAACCACCCCAGCCCTTAGGGATCCCCTAAAAGTGGACAGAGTAGGAGTTAGAAGGACAGCTTGGGGTAAAGTGTTCCAGAGGATGGGAGAGATTCTGGAGAAGTCCTGGAGATGAGCATGGGAGGAGGAGGCAAGGGAGCTAGAAAGCAGGAGATCTTGGGAGGAGTGGAGATACACTATATTGTCAAAATTATTGGAACACCTGCCTTTACACACACATGAACTTTAATGGCATCTTATTCTTAGTCCGTAGGGTTCAATATTGAGTTGGCCCACCCTTTGCAGCTATAACAGCTTCAACTCTTCTGGGAAGGCTGTCCACAAGGTTTAGGAGTGTGTCTATGAGAATGTGTGACCATTCTTTCAGAAGCAGATGTGTGAGGTCAGGCACTGATGTTGAACAAGAAGGCCTGGCTCGCAGTCTCCGCGCTAATTCATCCCAAAGATGTTCTATCTGTCAGGACTCTGTGTAGGCCAGTCAAGTTCCTCCACCCTAAACTCGCTCATCCATGTCTTTATGGACCTCATTTTTGCACTGATACGCAGTCGTGTTGGAACAGGAAGGGGCCATCTCCAAACTGTTCCCACAAAGTTGGGAGCATGAAATTATCCAAAATGTCTTGGTTTGCCGACGCCTTAAGAGTTCCACTCACTGGAAGTAAGGGGCCAAGCCTAACCCCTGAAAAACAACCCCACACCACAATTCCCCCTCCACCAAATGATTTGGAGGGGTGGCCCAATACTTTTGGCAATATAGTGTGGCTGAGCGAGTTTTGGGTGGAGGAACTTGACTGAGTCCTGACCTCAACCCGATAGAACACCTTTGGGATGAATTAGAGTGGAGACTGCGAGCTGGGTCTTTAAAATTTTCATTTGTTGGGAAGTCAGATGCCAGTGGAGGGATTGGCAGAGAGGGGTAGCAGACACTGAGCGGTAAGGTGGATCCTGGTAGCAAAATTCATGATGGACAGAAGGGGGGGATAGCCTGTGGAGATGTAAGCCAATGAGGAGGAAGTTACAATAGTCAAGGTGAGAGAGTGAATGAGGAGCTTGGTGGTTTCATTTGTTAAAAAGGGGCGAATTTTGGAGATGTTATGGAGGTGAAGTCTACAAGATGTGGACAGTGACTGGCTTTACTTCTGACCCAGTTTCTTTGCTTCAAGATTCCATACATCAGCCCCAACAATTTTTAATCCAGAAAAATTTGGCTGTACGTTTTACCTCTGAGGATTAATCTCAGGATGTATGGAAAAAGAAAAAACATTCAGCCTTCGATATAATCCAGGTTAAGGGTAAATTTTTTTTTTTTTTCCTTTTACAAGACGGGTCATATTTCATCTCAACTGCTGAACTTTTTAATAGGTGGAAACACAGTGCAAGTAAAATACAAATATCTATATTTGCAGATTTTATTAGACCTCAAGAATGTGCCATGTAACTATGCGGGGTAAACATGATAACTAAGGCTCGATCTTATAATAAGTTCTGTATGTGAGAGACGTAGACCTCATTTATTACCAGCACTAAATTTCATAGCTTAGTCAAAATGCTATTTTTAGGTCTCCAGTAACTGCTTTATAAATATATAGAAGTCAAATTCAGCTTTGTCGTATTTATTTTTAAACATTCCGGTGCTGGATATATTAATAAAGACATTTTGTTTTGGTTAAAGTAGATATGGGCACTTTTCATGCATGTTCCCACATTTTAGAAATGGGCATTCTATAGGAAGCCTTGGCTTATGGGGGAGGAGTGGCCACAAGTTGTGCCAACATTTTAAATGCTTTCACATTTATATGACTATTAGAGCTTATTTAAACTAGCGATTGAGGGTTGGTAAAACCTTGCAACTGAACCACGTTTTTACCTCCCTCAACTGCTTCTTTAGCTGCAAAGGCAGCTGCCAGGGGTGCACACAAGCCACGGCAGAAAGTAGAATCCTCGGTCGCTTTTGGGAGGTGCATCGCCCACCGGGTACGACCCATTTAAGTGAATGGGGCTGCTCTTCCACCCCCGCCCTTCCCAACTGCAGGCATTGCATGTAGTTGTGGTGCGCTAGTGCGGGGATCTATGGGTTAAAACAGGCAACGAGGAGGTGATACAACGCCTCCTCACTGCTTGTCAGAATGCAGACCGCTGTGGAAAGCTGTGAGGCATTTCCTGAATGGAGAGGAGCACAAGGTGAGAACAGCCCAGGATGGGGAAGTGCCGGTGCTGTGTGCTGGCCATAAGACCAATGTCACTGGTGAGGTAAGACACCGCTCAGTGTCTTCTAGTCACCAGCTGAGATTCTCTGTAAACCCCCACTCGGGGATGTGTGCTTACCCCACTTCCCTGACAACTGGAGAAAAGACACACACCTCCGGCAGGTCACCTTCCCCCAACACCTGCCAACACTGACTGAGAAACCTTCAGAAATTGCTAAAACAAATCTCTTAACACCTCCTCATGGGGCCCCTGAAGGGCTACAGGCTCCAGATTTTATGTCACGCTTTGCCCTCCCAGATCTATGTTGCTCCCCCCCCCAAAGCCCCCGGACCACCCCCTCTGCCCTGGATACTATGCCCGGCTGCTGAGCTCCTTTCCCAGTACAGCACTCTATACTGCTCCTCCTCCGCAGGGCTGAAATCACATTCCTTTACAACACAGCCAGTCAGCCATGATCTGCACAGGGTGTATCTCCTACTGTAACTACACTGCCGCTCTGACCAGAGAATTTCACAGGTCAGAAGGGCAACTTAAAAGTCAGAAACAGCCTGTGAAGACTGAGATACTGTGTGTAAAGGAATGTGATTTCAGCCCTGTGTAGTGTGGGGGGAGGGGGGCTGTATACAGTGCTGGGATGGGAAAGGAGCTCTGCCAAGTGACCTGCCAGGGGTCCCTGTCCTCTGATTCTCCAGCGGTGATCCCTATCTTCTGATTCTCCAGCCGTGATCCATGTCCTCGGATTCTCCAGCGGTAATCCATATCCTCTGATGTAAAGAGGAACTCTGGGAACTCAGAACTCTTAAGCCACTTTGAGTATCTTGGCGTGCGGTGGATGCACACGCACAGTGAAAGTGGTGGGTGGTAATGGGGGGGGGGGGGCAGGTCAACTTTTTCATCGGGGCCCATAAGCTTCAAGCTACGCCTCTGCCTATAACTGAGATCCTCCTGTCCCTTTATTAGCTTTGTTGCCCTTCTCTGGGTCCTCTCCAGTTCCAGCACAGCCTTCTTGAGTACTGGTGCCCAGAACTGGATGGCATATTCCAGAATCTTGTAGAGTGGGAGAATTATCGTTTTATCTCTGGAGTTAATCCCCTTTTTAATGCATGCCAATGTTCAGTTGGCTTTGCTTGCAGCAGCTTGGCATTGCATGCTATTGCTGAGCCTGTCATCTACTAGGACCCCCACTTCCTTTTCCATCCTAGATTCCCCCAGGAGGTTCTCCCCCTAGCGAGTAGACTGCATTCATATTTTTGCCACCCAAATGCATTATTTTACATTTTTCAACATTAAACCTCATTTGCCATGTAGTTGCCCACCCTATTAATTTGTTCAGATCTTCTTGCAAAGTTTACACATCCTGTGTAGAAGGTATTGCCCTGCTTAGCTTAGTATCGTCCGCGAATACTGAGATTGAGCTGTTTATCCCATCCTCCAGATCGTATATGAATAAATTAAATAGGATTTAGGTCTTGGGAAGAGCAGAGAGCATGGTTTGGGTGATATTTTTTAGACAAGATTGGTGATGCAGCTTGGGGCATTAGCACAGGGTATGTTCACACTAGGTGTATTTGGAAGCCTTGTCCAGTGCAGACCCAATGCCAGGCAAGACAAAAAGATTTGTTCTCTATGATGCCAATTCACACCACTCCATTGTGGTGGTGGTGTGCTGAAAAAGTACGACATGCAGGACATTTTTCAGCCCAATGTGTTGCAACGCAACCCACCACATCATGCTGCTCTGCGGCCAGTAGAAGTTAAAAGCAGAGCTCCACCCAAAAGGGGAAGTTTCACTTTTACACAGCCTCCCCCCTCCTCTGCCAAACTTGGCATGTCATTTTGGAGGTGGACAAGCTGGTGCCTAGTTTTGACAGGTACCTGCTCCCACTTCCGCTCGGATCGCCTAGGTGATCCAAGCAGGAGTTCTCCTTCCCCTCTCGATCCTCGCAGTCTTCTGGGAAAAGTCACAGGTCCCAGAAGACCGCGGGACCATTTACAAAGCATGGTTCATGTGCCAAAAGCCGCACAGCCGGCTGCCCACTGTTAGGATGCCGGCTCCGGGAACCCTGAAGCTAGTGAGTAACTAGCCCAGGTGAAGATGGCGTTGGATCCCTGGACAGATAAGTGTCCATTTATTAAAAGTCAGCAGTTAAGGGATTTATAGCTGCTGACTTTTAATTACATTTTTTTTTTTTACAGACTGAACCTCCTCCTTAATGAAATGTTACTTTGTGACATTTCAATAAAGCTGTCATAAAAAAGAAAACAGCGCAAATGAAGCTTGCTGTGGAGGTGGGCTCAACAAGAATCACTTTTAATCCAAGGCATTAAAAGGATTTTGCACCCACAACATCAGATGCAAAAGAAGTTGTTATTAACCACTTGCCTACCGCAACTGCGTACATGTGCTGCGGGACGGCGGGTTCCTGTGGGCAGAATCATGTACAGGTACATGATTCTGCCCCTCTGGGTCTGCGGCGCGCACATGGGCTGCCGGCCACCCGTCCTGCTGTGAAATGGTGGAGCCAATCAGCAGGTCTGGTGGACCCGATGTCCGCCGGGACCGCCTGATCGTTCCCAGGCAGAACGGCAGTTCCCTATGTAAACAAGGCAGATCGCCGTTCTGTTAGTAGGGAAGACAGAGATCCTGTGTTTCTGCTAAGCAGGAACATAGATCTCTGTCTTTTCACAGTTAAAGAACCTCCGCCACAGTTAGAAAGCGAAAGCACCCCCAGGAAACTCATTTAACGCTTTGATCGCCCCTGATTTTAACCCCTTCCCTGCCAGTGCCATTAGTACAGTGACAGTGCATATTTTTAGCACTGATCACTGTATTGGTGTCACTGATCCGCAAAAAAGTATCAAAAGTGTCATTTATTGTCTGATGTGTCCGCCGCAATGTCGTAGTTCCGTTATAAGTCACTGATCGCCACCGTTACTAGTAAAAATAAATAAAAATTCCATTAAAATATCCCATAGTTTGTAGACGCTATAACGTTTGCATAAACCAATCAATATACGCTTATTGGGATTTTTCTAACCAAAAATATGTAGCAGAATACATATTGGCCTAAATTGATGAAGACACTTGATTTTTAAAACATTTTTTATTGGATATGTTTCATAGCAGAAAGTAAAAAATGTTTTTTTCTTCCAAATTGTCGGCTATTGTTTATAGCGCAAAAAAATAAAAAGCGCAGAGGTGATTAAATACCACCAAAATTTGTGGGGAAAAAATTACATACATTTTATTTGTGTACAGTGTCTCATGATCACGTAATTGTCAGTTAAAGCAAAAAATGGTCTGGTCATGAAGAGGGGGAAAATCTTCCAGAGCAGAATTGGTTAATCCAAGTCATTAAAGGGATTTTTGTTATAAAGGAATAAACTTGCGCGCTACTGTGTATAATTTTAAAGAAAATATAAACCATCAACCTGCAGTAAATAAATGAATGATCCCTGAGAAAGTCACGTGACCAGTGACGCAACGCGTCGGGTGGAGCCTTGTGATATCATTTCTGGCGGCGTTTTACGGAAGTGCGGTGAGGAGGCGAGTGTGTCACTACTCCCACTGTTTCTTACTGCGATTTTTATTCTTACTTGATGTAAGCAGCTTCTTTTACTTAATAAATTTACTTTTTATTTGGCAATATTGCACTATGGCTGTTCTTTGTTTCCTTTGAACGCCATTTATACAAGAAGTGCCATTTCTTGGAGCAAGCCGTTTCCTCTACATGTGGAGTTTTCCCAAGATGATCTGGACGCAGTTCTTCGTCTTCGCTTGGGACCTGGATGTCTTTACAGATCCATCAGCAGGATTTCTTATCTGACTTATCTGATGAGCCTTCAACATCGGAAGAAGTTCTGGACAGCCGCACTCCAAAAAATTTTTTGCCTTTTATTCAAAAAATATCACCAAAAATACATGCCACAGCAGAGCGGAAAAAAAAGCTTACGCGTTTCACACTACAAACAGTGCTTAATAATACTACACTACAAACAGTGCTTAACCATAGCTATCTGCTGAGCCTTGTTTGACCTTTTGGGTCATTTTTGGAGGTAAGCGGCCAATTCATAAATATAACAGTCGATGTTTGGATTGATGTGCTGCCTGTTTTTTTTCTTCTATCAAGTTACCCCATATGAGATTTTTATCTTTATATGAACTGACTCCTACCATTGGGCTTTAGTTGGACTTTTATTCCCATTTATTTATTTGCATGTTTTGGATACTTATCATGTTCATTCTTTAAGTATATTAATTCACGTCACGTTACTGAATAAGCGCACTCACTCTTTATTTCTTCTTTTTCCATTAAAGTGATTTTGCACCCACATGCAAAAAAAAAAAGTTTTTTTTTTTAAATATGCATGGGCATTTTCCCATACTTATACTTCATGGCATAACTGGACTGTTTTACTGCATCAGCCAGTTTAGCAAGAAAAGAGGATGACTGCTGAGCGTTTGGTCTACCGGGCAGGAAGTCAGCAGAGAACCTGAGTACAGCTTATATCAGCAAACCACATTAATAGCTCCATTTGTATAATCCAGTTTGCATTTTACTGCTGAGGCTATTTGTAGAAGTAGAAAATGCTTTAGCTTGGCTCTTTTTCAGTTTCAGGAAACATTTTACCAAGAAGTCTTTATTATTCCATGATAAAAAAAAAAACATTTATTTATTTTTCATTCGAAAATAGCTTTCATTTAAAACTTCAGGAGCTACAGTAAGTGCTTATGTGTGCGTGATATAAATGGCAAGGCTGAGAAGCTTCTCTATGTGACTCAGAAAGTACCAATTTTCAAAATGTATTTTGCTTGCAGCAGATTCTTTTTTTTTTTTTTTTTTTAATCTAGAGCTAGATCAGGGGGTCTCACGACTTTCTAAACAAAGGGCCAGTTTACTGTCCTTCAGACTTTAGTGGGGGCCAGACTGGTCATTAGGAGTAGAAAATGCCCCAGCGTCAGTGGGGGGTATACGATACCTCAGGTTTGATGGTCCGTGGGAGGAATTGTGCCCCATCATTGGAGTCAATTGGAGGAATAGTGCCCCATCATTGGTGTCATTGGGAAGCAGGGTGGTAGATTTTTGACACCCTAGGCGAAACCTCATTTTGCCACCCCCCTCTTTGCTCTGCCAATGACTCCACCCCCTTTGCTCTGCCCATGTATACCCTGCCTTTTAACCACTTCAGCCCCGGAAGATTTTACCCCCTTCCCGACCAGAGCAATTTTTACAATTTGGCACTGCGTCGCTTTAACTGACAATTGCACAGTCGTGCGATGCTGTACCCAAACAAAATCTGCGTGCTTTTTTCCCACAAATAGAGCTTTCTTTTGGTGGTATTTGATCATCTTTGCGGTTTTTATTTTTTGCGCTATAAACAAAAAAAGAGCAACAATTTTGAAAAAAGAACTATATTTTTACTTTTTGCTATAATAAATATCCCCCAAATGTTTTTTAAAAAAACAAAGTTTTTTTTAGGCCGATCAGTTTAGGCCGATATGTATTCTTCTACATATTTGTGGTAAAAAAAAAATCGCAATAAGCGTATATTGATTGGCTTGCGCAAAAGTTATAGCGTCTACAAACTATGGGAAAGATTTATGGCATTTTTTTAATTTTTAATTTTGTTTTTTGTACTAGTAATAGCGGTGATCTGCGATTTTTAGCAGTACTGCGACGTTGCGATGGACAGATCGGTCACTTTTGACACATTTTTGGGACCATTGACATTTATACAGCGATCGGTGCTATAAATATGCACTGATCACAGTATAAATGTCATTGGCATGGAAGGGGTTAACACTAAGGGGCGATCAAGGGATTAAATGTGTGTTCCCTAGGTGTGTGTTCTAACTGTATGGGGATAGGACTGACTAGGGGAGGAGACATATCGTTGTTCCTACATAGTGGGAACAAACGACATGTCTCCTCTCCCCTGGCAGAAGAGGGATTTGTGTGTTTACACACATAAATCCTTGTGCTGTCTCTCGTGCACACGATCGTGCGTGGCCACGGGCATCAGGTCCCCCGCGGTGCAGCAGGCGTGCGCGCGTACCTCCGGCAGCGCGCCCTCTGGCAGCTTTTAGAGGGAACCCTGTACGGGGTTTCGCGCAGTGGTGCCATTGTGCCGCAGTATATGTGGTTGAGCTGGTCGGGAACCGGTTAATGACTGCTACCATTTTGCATACAACACTTTGCTAGACCGTCTAATTTTGAAAACTTAAAATACCTTCAAAGTTCCTTCTTCCTCTGCAAACCAGACTCCAGCACTTCCCCACAAACCAAACTTCTCCTGTTCTCTGCAATTCTGCAAGCAAGAAGGCCTCAGGGCAGCAAAACCTCGAGTTCTCGACTCAAACATAAACTCGGGGGTGAAGTCAATCACCGACCTGGCGCATGATACGCATGCAGCGTAGTAGAAGGGTGGAGGTGGCGGAGGTGGAGATTTTTGCGGCGCCTCTCCACCTATTTCTTCAGCTGTGGTCCACAGGCCCTCACCTGCGCCTCTGGACCTGGTCTGAAGACAAATAGAGGTGGCACCGGCTTGCTTCCTCACGCTAGCCGTGGTCCGCAGGTCCCGTGCCCGCACCTGTGCCTCTGGACCCGGCACAGCGCCCCTGAGCGATGTGCGTTCTAGGCCGGCACCTACCTTGCCTATAGGTAGCGCCGGCCCTGTTGGGAGGAATTTGCCCCATTCTCGTTGTAAGTGGAAGTTAAAGTGCCCCATTTTTGGAAACAGTGAATGGAATAATGCCCCAAAGGAATAGTGCCTATTCGTTGGTGTCAGTGGGAGGAATAGTGCCCCATCATTGGTTTTAGTGGGAGAGATAGATTCCCCCTTCTTTAGTGTCAGTGTGAGGAATAGTGCCCCATTCGTTGGTGTCAGTGGGAGGAATAGTGCCCCATCGTTGGTTTTAGTGGGAGAGATAGATTCCCCCTTCTTTAGTGTCAGTGCGAGGAATAGTGCCCCAATGTTGGTTTCATTGGATGGAATGGTGCCCCACTGTTGGTGCCAATGGGAGAAGAAGTGCCCCAAGGGCCAGATAATGGCAAGCAAAGGGCCACATCTGGCCCACAGGCTTCAGTTTGAAGTCTGCTGAGCTAGATGAATGAAGGAAGCAATAATACCCAGAGAGAAATGTCTGATTAACGGGCTCTGGAGCTTCCCATTGTACAACCCCTGCGGATGATTGAGATAAAGGGAGGGACAGTGGTCGCTTGCCCCTCTCCCCCTTTTTGAAGTAAAGTTGTTATATAAGACCTCCACTTCTGAATGTCTTGAGTGTAACATATACTTCCTATGATTGGAACTAGAATTGGTCCTCCTCTCTATTAACTAATTTGGGACCTGATTATACTATATATAAGCGATCCTCTGTCCCCCACGTTCTAAACCTCTGTTAATACGTAATATAGCAGAAAGTAAAAAATTATAATTTTTTTTTTTTTTTTCAAAATTGTTCATCTGTTTATGTTTATAGAACAAACAGACAAACATAGGACAAATGGCGGCAACAAAAGTCCGACGTCGGCAAGTCCGATCGTGTGTACACAAAACCATCGGACTTTAGTACAAACTAAAGTACAAACACGCATGCTTAGAACCAATGCAAAAGATCAGACAACAATACAGAAGTTGACCAAAGGGTGGCGCCGGAGAATTGAACGTCCTCTTTTGAAGTGTCGTCAGTACGTTGAAACGTCACTACGTTCGTGTTTGTTGCCTAAAAAGTCCTGCCGTGTGTATGCTTAACAAGTTCGCGGCCAACGCCCTTTGTACAGAATTCCACGGGAAAGTTTGTAAAAAGTCCAATCGTGTGTATGAGGCTTAAAGCTGTCAACAAACGTTCTCCTTATGCCCCGTACACACGATCGGAAATTCCGCCAGCAAAAGTCCGATGTGAGCTTTTGGTTGGAAATTCTGACCGTGTGTATGCTCCATCGGACTTTTGCAGGCGGCATTCCCGCCAGCAAAAGATTGAGAGCAGGTTTTCAATTTTTCGGTCGGAAAAAATTCCGATCGGCTGTACCAATTCCGACGCGCAAAATTCCTACGCATGCTCGGAAACAATTCGACGCATGCTCTGAAGCATTGAACTTCATTTTCTCGGCTCGTCGTAGTGTTGTACGTCACCGCGTTCTTGACGGTCGAAAGTTCAGAGAACTTTTGTGTGACCGTGTGTATGCAAGGCAAGCTTGAGCGGAATCCCGTCGGAAAAACCATCCAAGTTTTTTCCGACGGAAAATCCGATCGTGTGTACGGGGCATAAGTCTTGTTTGTTTTCGGCTTCCTGTTTTGTGCCAACTGAATGTATCCTAGTTTACGAAAATGACGTGACTTGTTGTATTTGAGGAACTTTGCCATAAATAATAAAGGAATTTAAAAAAAAACCTGAACCACTAGCACCGCTGAAATACCGCTAAAGCACCGCAAAAACGATCGGCCCTTTAGCGGCTGTTTTAGCAGCGCTTCAGTGTGAAAGGGGTCTTATAGCAGAAAGTAAAAAAATATTGTCTTTTTTTTTATGTTTAGGGCGCAAAAAAATAAAAACCACAGATGTGATCAAATACCACCAAAAGAATGCTCTAATTGTGGGGAAAAATGGACATACCCAGGCATGTACTGGCCATCAGGACTACCGGGAGATTCCCGGTGGGCCGATGGCTCAGTGGGCCAGTCAGGTGCGGTCCTGGAGCCGCTCTTCTCTGACAGTGAGTGATCACAATTTCACTCCTGTCAGGAGGAGCAGCTTCTGTCATATGCTGCAGAGAGCATTAGGCTTTCTGATCCCTCCAGCCTGCAGGGGGAGATAGACCAATGGCAGACTTTCCTTCCTCTCTCCCCTATCACTTGTTATCACATGACTGGAGAGAGGAAGGAATAGCTGCCTTCAAAACTGTGAGTACATGTGGGAGGGGGAGGACACTCTGATGTGAAGGGGGCTGCTGGTGAGGGCTCTCTGATGTGAAGGGCTTCTGATGGGGACACACTGATGTGAAGGGAGCTGCTGGTGGGGACTCTCTGATGGGGACTCTCTGATGTGAAGGGGGTTGCTGTTGGGGACTCTGATGTAAGGGGGACACTGTTGGGGACACTGATGTAAGGGGGTGCTGTTGGGGACACTCTGATGTAAGGGGGTGCTGTTGGGGACACTGATGTAAGGGGGTGCTGTTGGGGACACTCTGATGTAAGGGGGATGCTGTTGGGGACACTGATGTAAGGGGGACACTGTTGGGGACACTATGATGTAAGGGAGACGCTGTTGGGGACACTCTGATGTAAGGGGGACGCTGTTGGGGACACTGATGTAAGGGGGTGCTGTTGGGGACACTCTGATGTAAGGGGGTGCTGTTGGGGACATTGATGTAAGGGGGTTCTGTTGGGAGCACTCTGATGTAAGGGGGACGCTGTTGGGGACACTGATGTAATGGGGTGCTGTTGGGGACACTCTGATGTAAGGGGGTGCTGTTGGGGACACTGATGTAAGGGGGTGCTGTTGGGGACACTCTGATGTAAGGGGGACGCTGTTGGGGACACTGATGTAAGGGGGACCTGTTGGGGACACTCTGATGTAAGGGGGATGCTGTTGGGGACACTGATGTAAGGGGGTGCTGTTGGGGACACTATGATGTAAGGGAGACGCTGTTGGGGACACTGATGTAAGGGGGTGCTGTTGGGGACACTCTGATGTAAGGGGGTGCTGTTGGGGACACTGATGTAAGGGGGACGCTGTTGGGGACACTGATGTAAGGGGGTGCTGTTGGGGACACTTTGATGTAAGGGGGTGCTGTTGGGGACACTGATGTAAGGGGGTGCTGTTGGGGACACTCTGATGTAAGGGGGTGCTGTTGGGGACACTGATGTAAGGGGGTGCTGTTGGGGACACTCTGATGTAAGGGGGACGCTATTGGGGACACTGATGTAAGGGGGACACTGTTGGGGACACTCTGATGTAAGGGGGACGCTGTTGGGGACACTGATGTAAGGGGGTGCTGTTGGGGATACTATGATGTAAGGGAGACGCTGTTGGGGACACTCTGATGTAAGGGGGACGCTGTTGGGGACACTGATGTAAGGGGGTGCTGTTGGGGACACACTGATGTAAGGGGGTGCTGTTGGGGACACTCTGATGTAAGGGGGTGCTGTTGGGGACACTCTGATGTAAGGGGGACGCTGTTGGGGACACTGATGTAAGGGGGTGCTGTTGGGGACACTCTGATGTAAGGGGGTGCTGTTGGGGACACTCTGATGTAAGGGGGTGCTGTTGGGGACACTGATGTAAGGGGGTGCTGTTGGGGACACTGATGTAAGGGGGACGCTGTTGGGGACACTCTGATGTAAAAGGGACGCTGTTGGGGACACTGATGTAAGGGGGACGCTGTTGGGGACACTCTGATGTGAGGGGGACGCTGTTGGGGACACTGATGTAAGGGGGTGCTGTTGGGGACACTGATGTAAGGGGGTGCTGTTGGGGACACTCTGATGTAAGGGGGACGCTGTTGGGGACACTCTGATGTAAGGGGGTGCTGTTGGGGACACTCTGATGTAAGGGGGTGCTGTTGGGGACACTCTGATGTAAGGGGGTGCTGTTGGGGACACTGATGTAAGGGGGTGCTGTTGGGGACACTGATGTAAGGGGGACGCTGTTGGGGACACTCTGATGTAAAAGGGACGCTGTTGGGGACACTGATGTAAGGGGGACGCTGTTGGGGACACTCTGATGTGAGGGGGACGCTGTTGGGGACACTGATGTAAGGGGGTGCTGTTGGGGACACTATATGATGTAAGGGGGACGCTGTTGGGGACACTGATGTAAGGGGGTGCTGTTGGGGACACTCTGATGTAAGGGAGACGCTGTTGGGGACACTCTGATGTAAGGGGGATGCTGTTGGGGACACTCAAAATTAAAGTGGGCCGGTCATGAGGAAGTCCAGGGCCAAATTTTTGTCCCAGTCCAGCCCTGGACATACCGGTAAATGTTATTTTGGTACAACATCGCACGACCGCGCAATTGTTAGTTAAAGTAACGCAGTGCCGTATCACGAAAAATGGCCTGGCCATGAAGGGGGGAGGGGGGGAGAATCTTCCAGAGGTCAAGTGGTTAATTGCGTGTTTTGGCACATTTGTAGCGCATTTTATTGTGGCAAAATGTGAGTCTTCTCTCCCTCTTGGGGTGCTAATAACAACTAATGAGACCACAAGCCTGACCCGCACGTTTCCGAAACACATGGCAAAACGCTAATTTTTTGGTGTTTTGTCATGCATTTAGGAAACGCACAAGATAACACATCGCAATAAAGTCAAGGGGCTCTTTTCTAGACACGTGCACAACAAAAAAATTTGTTTCGTTTCATTTCATTTCTTTACGTTTCCGTTGATTCGTAACGATTCGTAATTTCGCAAAAACGTGAGTTTTTATATTCGGACTCGTTCATATTTTCGTAACAGTTATATTTTCGTTGATACAAAATGATTCGTAATTCCGTTTTTATTGATTCGAAATTCGTAATTTTATTAGATAATGATTTTCGTTTATTCGGTACACTACTCGTAATTTAGTAATTCTTACTTTTGTGAGATCGCCTTTTTTTCGTTGATTCGTACTTTCACAGGAAATAAAGAATATTAATCCTATGCTTGCTTTTATAATAAGTCCTGTACTTCCTCCAGTTCCCTCCCTCAGTCACCAGACCGGACTCCGTCTCCTCCTCAACTGAATCTAAAAAGATTCAGGAATGCAGTGTGACTCCGACGCAAAAAGGGATAAGCTGATTGGCTAAAGATATTAACCACTTCATTACCGGCGTATAGTAAAATGACGTCCACAGATGGGATCTCCCATCCTGGGTGGACGTCATATGACGGCCTGGGCTTCCCGGCCGTTGCTCGGGACCCGGTGCGTGTGCCCGGCGGCCGCGATGTCCGCCGGGCACCCGCGATTGCCGGTTAACCCGGGCAGGACCGTGGATCTGTGTGTGTAAACACACAGATCCACGCCCTGTCAGTTGAGAGGAGACTGATCTGTGTTCCATGTACAGAGGAACACTGATCGGTCTCCTCCCCTTGTGCGTCCCCTCCCCCTACAGTTATAATCACTCCCTTAGGAAACATAATTAACCTCTCCTGTCCCCCTAGTGGTTAACCCCTTCACTGCCTGTCACATTTACACAGTAATCAATGCAATTTTATAGACTGATCGCTGTATAAATGTGAATGGTGCCAACAATGTGTCAAAAGTGTCCGATGTGTCCGCCATAATGTCGCAGTCACGAAAAAAAATCGCGATCGCCGCCATTACTAGTAAAAAAAAAAATATATAATTTTTTTAAAAAAATGCCATAAATCTATCCCGTATTTTGTAGACGCTATAACTTTTGCGCAAACCAATCAATATACGCTTATTGCGTTTTTTTTTTTTTTTTTACCAAAAATATGTAGAAGAATACGTATCGGCCAAAACTAAGGAAAAAAATTGTTTTTTTTTTTAAAAATTGGGATATTTATTATAGCAAAAGTAAAAAATATTGTGTTTTTTTTAAATTGTCGCTCTTCTTTTGTTTATAGCGCAAAAAACAAAAACCGCAGAGGTGATCAAATACCACCAAAAGAAAGCTCTATTTGTGGGGAAAAAAGGACATCAATTTTGTTTTGGGTACAACGTCGCACGACCGCGCAATTGTCGTTCAAAGTGCGACAGCGCTGAAAACTAAAAATTGGTCTGGGAAGGAAGGGGGTGAAAATGCCCGGTATTGAACCGGTTAAGTAAGATACATCACGCACTACATACACTGCCCATTCGAAAGAACGATTCGAGAACGCGAACACACAAAATTACGACCAGGCAAAGAAACTAAATTACGAACACGCGAATGAGAATACTAACATACGAAATTATGAACAGACAAAGGATTGAAAATACGAAATGTAAATCATTCGTTATAGATATCATTTTCTTTCTTTTACTGTTTCAGAGTTTCGTATTTTCATAAGCTTGTCCGTTTGTATTTTCGCGTGTTCGTTATTTTGCGTATTCGTAATTTTGGTATTTTGTTTCTTTCAGCTATTCGGATGTTCGAATTGATCCAAATGTACGAATACTCACAAATTCGTACGGAAATCTATTCGTTACGAACCGAATCGCACATGTCTACTTTTTTCCCTGCAGTACCCAGTGCACAGAGAATACAAAGTCAGTGTTACTTTGCACGTATCTCGATGAGAACTATATTTATAAAAACCTTTCCTTATGGTAAACGTGTATACACATTCCTGTAGCAAAGCCATAAAGCATACAGCACTCTGGACTTCTTCAACCGCCTGATATGTAGAAATGCAGCTCTGCCTGCAGGAGAGGTATTTGAAGCGCGCGCATTCCCCGACCAGAACGGCGGCATCCATCATTTTGTGAAATGTGACGGGAACATAAAACTGCTTTTCGATTCCATAAAAGCCAATGATATCACTAAGGCTCCATGCACACCTGGGTGTTCCGGGAATCGCGGGGGCGATTCTGCCCTGCCACTCCAGAATCGCGGCAAAACCGCGGGACACTTTTGCAATGCCATGCGCCGCGATTTTGCCGTGCGATAAATCACACTGCAAAAAGTGCAAAGCTTGTCGCTTAAAAAAGGGGCAGGAGCTTCTTTTTGGCCACAGCGTTGCGATTTGCCGCATTTGCGGCGCCATTTATCGCGTGACAACCGCGGCAAAATCGCACCACCGCGCTTGGGGTGCCTTTAGAAATAATGGCATCGCGAACGCGTCCCACTACTCGTAATTTAGTAATTGTTACTTTTGTGAGATCGCCTTTTTTTCGTTGATTCGTACTTTCGTAGGAAATAAAGAATATTAATCCTATGCTTGCTTTTCTAATAAGTCCTGTACTTCCTCCAGTCCCCTCCCTCAGTCACCAGACCGGACTCCGTCTCCTCCTCAACTGAATCTAAAAAGATTCAGGAATGCAGTGTGACTCCGACGCAAAAAGGGATAAGCTGATTGGCTAAAGATATTAACCACTTAATTACCGGTGTATAGTAAAATGACGTCCACAGATGGGATCTCCCATCCTGGGTGGACGTCATATGACGGCCTTGGCTTCCCGGCCGTCTAGGGGCCACGTTGCTCGGGACCCGGTGCGATGTCCGCCGGGCACCCGCGATTGCCGGTTAACCGGGCAGGATCGTGGATCTGTGTGTGTAAACACACATGATATCACTAAGGCTCCATGCACACCTGGGTGTTCAGGGAATCGCAGGGGCGATTCTGCCCTGCAATTCCAGAATCGCGGCAAAACCGCGGAACACTTTTGCAATGCCATGACTTCTAGTGGCACCCCAATCGCAGTGCGATTTTGCCGTGCGATAAATTACACTGCAAAAAGTGCAAAGCTTGCCGCTTAAAAAAGGAGCAGGAGCTTCTTTTTGGCCACAGCGTTTCGATTTGCCGCATTTGCGGCGCCATTTATCGCGTGACAACCGTGGCAAAATCGCACCACCATGCTTGGGGTGCTATTAGAAGTAATGGCATTGCGAACACGTCCCACGTTTTGCCGCGATTCTGGAGTCGCAGGGGCAGAATCGCCTGCTATTCCGGAACACCCAGGTGTGAATGGAGCAGTGACGGTGCGTCCATAAGGGCTCACAGGCGCCGCCCCCTCTCTCCTGCCACCCCCTCTATCCCCCCTATTCAGGCGCCCGGCCCCTTTTCGGGCACCTGAATTACAGGGGGGGGGGTTTGAAGCACCTGATTAGAGCCGTAGGCTGTACTAGGCGTCAAAAAAGGTGACCTGCGAGCGCCATGCTGTGTTAGAAAAGCGAATTAATATTCGCTTTCCTAACATTAAACCGCCTCTCCGCCAATCAGGTGCTCGGATCTGTTACCCGTCTCCTGATTGGCTGAATCAACAGGCGCTGTGATTGGACATGATCAGGCGCCCAATCATAGCAGAGGACGGGAAAAGAGGACGGGAGAAGACATCGAGGAGCATCGAGGAGCTGTCCCACCGAGACAGGGTAAGTGCAGAGGGCGGGCCGACGGGGGGCACACTGGCAGTCTTTGATATGGCACAGTGGCTGCGTTTGATGGTACAGTGAGGCTGCAATTTTTGGGGGTTTTTTTTTCAGAATTTTTTAGTTTGCGCCCCCCCAAAAAAAATTGTGAGCACCAGCCACCACTGGAATGGAGCCCAAGATCTAGTAATTCAATTTCAGAAGAGAACACAAAATGGCTTTCTGTGTACTGTATTATAAATACAGTAATATACCGTATATACTCGAGTATAAGTCGTTCCGAGTATAAGTCGAGGCCCTAATTTATGACAAAAAAATGGGAAAAACTTATTGATCCGAGTATAAGACGAGGGTGAGAAATGCACAGCTACTGTAAGTGGAAAAGAGGGTCAATAATGCCCATTTGCAGCCTCACTGTGCCCATTTGCAGCATCACTGTGCCCATTTGCAGCCATAGGTCCCCTGAACTTCAAACTCGGTAGTTAAGGGTTCCTAGATGCCCCCTAGCTGCAACCAAAATTTGGGGTCTCTGAACCCAAAGGGTCCCGAAATGACATTGCTGCAGATGGACACAGTTGACCGAATTTGGGGCCCCGTATCTTGGGGCCACAAAGCTGGGGTTCCTAGCACCAAGTAGCCCTGAGATATGGGGCCCCAAATTCGGTTCAGAAAATGTCAAGCACTTTTCTGCAGCAGAGAATGACATTTTCCGAACCGATTTTGGGGCCCCGTATCTCGGGCCACTTAGTGCTAGGAACTTCAGCTTTGAATATGTTATGGTACCAGTTCCACTTGGTTTGCACACCAAATTTGGGGTTCCTAGCACCAAGTGGCCCTGAGATACGGGGTCCCAAAGTCGGTTCGGAAAATGAAATTTTTTGCTGCAGAAAAGTGCTTGACTCCAGTATAAGTTGAGGGGGGCACTTTCAGCACAAAAAATTGTGCTGAAAAACTCGACTTATACTCGAGTATATACGGTAAATAAAATCCCGAAATAAGTTTTCCAATATTACAGTGCCTTGAAAAAGTATTCATCCCCCTTGAAATTTTGCACATGTTGTCATGTTACAACCAAAAATGAAATGTATTTTATTGGGATTTTATGTGATAGACCAACACAAAGTGGCACATAATTGTGAACAGGAAGGAAAATGATCAATGGTTTTCAATTTCTTTTTTATAAATAAATATGTGAAAAGTGTGGCGTGCATTTGTATTCAGCCCCCATTACCCTGATATCCCCCAACTAAAATCTAGTGGAACCAATTGCCTCCAGAAGTCAGTTAATTAGTAAATAGAGTCCACCTGTGTGTAATTTAATCTCATTATAAATACGGCTGTTCTGTGAAGCCCTCAGAGGTTTGTTAGAGAACCTTAGTGAACAAACAGCATCATGAAGGCCAAGGAACACACCAGACAGGTCAGGGATAAAGTTGTGGAGAAGTTTAAAGCAGGGTTAGGTTATAAAAACAAATATCCCAAGCTTTGAACATCTCATGGAACTCTGTTCAATCCATCATCCGAAAATGGAAAGAGTATGGTACAACTGCAAACCTACCAAGACATGGCCGTCCACCTAAACTGACAGGCCGGGCAAGGAGAACATTCATCAGAGAAGAGCCAAGAGGTCCATGGTAACTCTGGAGGAGCTGCAGAGATCCACAGCTCAGGTGGGAGAATCTGTCCACAGGACAACTATTAGTCGTGCTCTCCACAAATCTGACCTTTATGGAAGAGTGTCAAGAAGAAAGACATTGTTGAAAGAAAGCCATACGGAGTCCTGTTTGCAGTTTGCGAAAAGCCATGTGGGGGACACAGCAAACATGTGGAAGAAGGTGCTCTGGTCAGAGGAGACCAAAATTGAACTCTTTGGACTAAAATCAAAACGCTATGTGTGGCGGAAAACTAACACTGCACATCACCCTGAACAGACCATCCCCACCGTGAAACATGGTGATGGCAGCATCATGTTGTGGAGATGAGAACTATATTTAAAAAACTTTCCTTATGGCAAACGTTTATACACATTCCTGTAGCAAAGCCATAAAGCATACAGCACTCTGGACTTCTTCAACCGCCTGATATGTAGAAATGCAGCTCTGCCTGGAGGAGAGGTATTTGAAGCGCAGGGTGTTTGTTCGACCACTTATAGTCACCACTGAAAGCCTTTGTGATGGGGTGACAATGCAGGAGCAAAGTATTGTCACCCTATAACAGAAAGTGCCGGAAGACCTTCATGGCAGGATCACCAGATATTATTATAACAAAAGCTGCAGACTGAAAATTATTATTAATGTTTTTTTTTTTAAATTGCATTAACAGGTTGAAGCTTGATGGAAACTTGGAAACATAGCTTGGTGGAAACCTCATTCATTCCCTTTACTATAGAAGTGTAACTCAACCTCACCCACATTTCTAACTAGTTTAAAAATGTATCTCCAAGGCTACTCAGTGCGGACATCTTAAAAGATGTAGACAGAGCTGCCTTACAATGAGTGGGCTGAATCCGAGGTGTAACTAGAAACTTCAGGGCCCTGGGCAAGAAATCATGAAGGGCCCAACCGGGGCCCTTCCCTCTCATCATGGGACCCTTTATTATGGTCCCACAGTGGGCCACCTTCCTGCCGTCTTGGTGTCCCCTCCACGGTGGTGGAACGCCAGAGCCCAGTCGCAAGTGCGACCCTGGTAGTTCCGCCACTGGTGTCGGTAGTTTTTTTTTATTTTTTACTATTTAATACATTTTTTTTTTCTTTTACAATTTTATTTTGACATATTTTTTAGGACCCTCATTGGGGGGGCTTTGGTGAAATATCAGGGGTCCATACAGACCCCCCCCGGTGTATCACTTTTAAAACACAGAAAAGGGACTGAGGACAGATTCATCCTTTTCTCTGCAGCCTCAACTGCACAGAATGAATGAACAAGAATAGCTCTGTACAGAGCTTCCCCGTTTATTAAAAACTGAGGCATAGTAAACACAGTTTACTATGCCCCAGGTATAAATAAATAAAAAATAAAAAAGAAAACACCAGTACAGATCACTGACTGTATTCATTAAAACAAGATAGGGGCTGGTAAATTACACATTTACCAGCTCCCTCCCCACTCTCCACCCAGGCAGTTCGGGTTTTGAATTGTCTGTCCAGGTTTCAGACCATCTGAGACCCGGACACAATATTCAGAATAGACTGTGGCTCCCCAAGTAATCAAGTACAGTGGAACCTCGGTTTACGAGTAACGCGGTTAACGAGCATTTTGAAAGACGAGCAACTTTTTTTTTTAAATTCTGACTCGGTTTGCGAGTGTTGTCTCACAAGACGAGCAGAATTCAAGCTAATAGGACCTGCAGTACCGCATTTGGCCTGAGGTGTGGGTGTGCCGGAGCCGAGAAGAGCCGAAGGATGCCGATTACAGCCGATCGGCACACTCAAGTTTCCGAGCCTTTCTGAGGTTTGCCGAGGTCAGTCGAAGTGTCCTTGGGCCTTTCTGGTCGTTTCCGAGGCTCTCCGGCGCCCCCCCCCACCTCTGGCCGAATGCGGTATTGCATGCCATTGAAGTCAAATTATTTTCGTTTCCATTGACTTCAATGGGGAAACTCGCTTTGATATGCGAGTAGTTTGGATTACGAGCATTCTCCTGGAACAGATTATGCTCGTAATCCGAGGTTCCGCTGTACCACAAATGCCAAGTGCACAGGTGTGCACATGGGCGCCACCCCCATACACGGACAGGAGTGAGGATTTGGTCTGCTCCTCCCCTTCCCACCCCTACCCCTCTTACTGCCCACCCACACTCCAATCCCCGGTGTTCTGTAATCAGGAAAGGGATGTGTGGGCTGGAAGTTTAAAGGTCAGCTACTCAGCTCAGGTACATGGTGGATGGAAGGTATTGATGCTTAAGCCTCCATCCTTGGGTGAGTCAGCTCACCATCCAATGTCTGTAACTGAAGTCCCCCACCCTTTTCTCTCCTGCCTCCAAGCAAGTGAATATACTAAGGTAAGGGGGACTCAAATGTAAGGGGTGCCCTGTGGACTCTGGTGTAAAGGGGGCTTTAAGGGCCCTAATGTAAGGGGGAATGCTGGGAACTCTGATGTCGGTGGGAGGTTTGGTGAGCAGTAACTCCTTTACATCAGAGTTCCCCTTTACACCAGGGTTTACAGTGTTCCCCCTTAAAAATAAAATTGCTGTGCGCCGCTAAAGTGTTCGAGTTTGGCTTGAAGAAAAGGTGGCAACCCTAAAGAAGGACAGGCATAGGGAGGCAGCGGGAGCGGCATGTGGAGGAGCCAATGCCCTCCACATGAGGAGGGTTCAGCGGCTGCATGGAGGGATCAGTTTCTCTACATGCCGCCACCCCCTGCTGCCCTCCTATCCAGGCATACAGGGGGGCTGCAAGGGCCACCTGGAGATGGGGTTTGGGTGACAATGGCAACCCCTGTGATGCCGGTACGTACACCCTGGCCTGAATAATTTCAAGTTTTCCAGCAGCCTTGGAGTGCCTATTTTTGCAAGAAGAAGACCTTTCAAGGGTCAAGGTGGGAAGACCTCAGTTATCTTTGGCCTCCAAGCCGCTGGAGTTTTTCAAAAATCTGGAGGGAAAAAATTCTTTAAAATAATACATACTGTATATATATAATTTTTTCTTTCCTTTCTGAAAGTGAGATCATGTCAAAATATCAACATGGGTGGCATTCCATTTCTGTAACCGAGATAAAGTCCAAGCTTAGAGTAGACTTGTTTTCTTTTCACTTCCTCAGAAAAAGTCATTGTTTAATACTTTTCGTCTGAAAGCAGAACAAAGTGAATCCTAATCCCATTATTTATATTCGCTCCCTGGATGGAATGCACTGGCATTTCCATATTTTGTTAAACAATTTCCTTCGACTTAGAAAGAAATATGCTATTTCATCTACAAGCCTCTTTTAGTGGTTGCGTTTTGAAGTGTAACATGTGACCCGTTTGCCCTGCATTGTAATATAAGGCAAGCCCGTCCCTCTATTTTAAATTGAAATGACCCATATTGTATACACCGATCAGCCATAACCTTATGATGACCCGCCTAATATTGAGTAGGTCCCCTTTTTGCTGCCAAAACAGCCCTGACCCATCTAGGGATGGACTCCAATAAACCTCTGAGGGTATGCTATGGTATCTGGCATCAAGCCAGATACCACAGCATACCTTCAGACTTAAGTTCTGTAATTTGTGAGGTGGGGCCTCCATGGATTGGACTTGTTTCTCCAGCAGAGCCCACAGATGCTCAATCGGATTAAGATCTGGAGAAAGTGGAGTCCAAGTCAACAACTCAAACTTGTTGTGTTCCTCAAACTATTCTCGAACAATTTTTGCAGTATGGCAGAGTACATTATCCTGCTGAAAGAGGCCACTGCCATCAAGGAATTCCAATTCTATGAAAGGGTTGTACTTGGTCACCAACAATGTTTAGGTAGGTGGTACATGTAAAATTAACATCCACATGAATGGCAGGAGCCAAGGTTTCCAAGAGAACATTTCCCAAAGTTATCAAACTGCTTGCACCAGCTTGCCTTCTTTCCATAATGCATCCTGGTGCCATCTCTTCCCCAGGAAAGCAACGCACACACAGGTGGCTGTCCACATCAGACTACAAAACAAAATTCTGCCCCGAGACTTTGAGTGAGGTGAGCGCAATCCACCCAATAAACATAACAAGAGTATACAT
The DNA here is from genome assembly GCF_042186555.1 of Aquarana catesbeiana. Lineage (NCBI taxonomy): Eukaryota > Metazoa > Chordata > Amphibia > Anura > Ranidae > Aquarana > Aquarana catesbeiana. Next base: position 24,086,043 of record NC_133330.1, on the reverse strand, counting down.
AATCTTTGGGTTCAAGGTCCAGGTATAGAACAAATGTCATACATAAAATACATGGACATAAATGCCGAGCGGATAGGGTAAAAAAACATGATGCATAAATGTTTAAAAACCACTTCCCGCCCAAAGACGTCATATGACGTCTTTGACTTTCAGTGGGAATATCTGAATGATGCCTGAAGCTACAGGCATCATTCAGATATCCTTGTTTTCAGCCGGCTATTCTGGGCACCATAAGAACGATCATAGCGGCGGTTCCACCTTACAGGCGACGGGAGGGGACAACCCCCCCTCCCGCCGCCATCCGGAGCTTCTCCGGGCTCTCCCGTGCCATCGGGGACCCGGAGAAAGAATCGGCCGCCACCGCATAACGACCATAGAGATTTCCGGTGACCAAATGATCACCAGTTATCTCTATGACCGTCGGAGGCCCGGGCGCGACGTTATGACGTCACGTCCGGGCCGCGGATATAAACAAAGCTGCGATCGCGGTTGGTAAGCATGAGATCGCTGATTTTTTTTTTCCGATCTCATGCTTTCCAGCCTGGAGGAGAGATGTGGGGTCTTATTGATCCCGCATCTCTCCATAAAGAGGACCTGTCAAAAACGATACCTATTACAAGGGATGTTTACAACATTCCTTGTAATAGGAATAAAAGTGATAAAAAAAAATGTAAAAGAAAGTGTAAAAATAAAAAAATAAATAAAGTGAAATAAAAAATAATAATAATTTAAAACGCCCCTGTCCCCGGTAGCTCGCGCTCAGAAGCGATCGCACACGTAAGTCCCGCCCACATATGTAAACGCTGTTCAAACCACACATGTGAGGTATCGCCACGTGTGTTAGAGCGCGAGCAACAATTCTAGCACTAGACCTCCTCTGTAACTCTAAACATGTAACCTGTAAGAAATTTTAAAGCGTCACCTATGGAGATTTTTACGTACCGAAGCTTGGCACCATTCCATGAGTGTGCGCAATTTTAAAGCGTGACATGTTGGGTATATATTTACTCGGCGTAACATCATCTTTCACATTATAAAAAAAAAAATCATGAAACAGTTTTTTTTCCAAAAAAAATGCGTTTGAAAAATTGTTGCACAAATACCATGTGAGATAAAAAGTTGCAACGACCGTCATTTTATTCCCTAGGGTGTCGGATAAAAAAAAAACGTATAATGTTTGGGGGTTCTGAGTAATTTTCGAGCAAAAAAATTATGATTTTTACATGTAGGAGAGGAGTGCCAGAATAGGCCCGGTATGGAAGTGGTTAAAATCATATACATTTGTTACAATAATTCATGTAAAATGGTAAATAAGCATCTAGAAACTCAACGCGTTGAGAAACGCAACCCATCATCATGGATGACCACTAAATAGTAGATGCCTCCTGTGGAAGGGTGTGATTCTCACGGCTCCCCATGCACGCGGAGGACCCCCTTCCACAGGAAGCATCTACTATTTTGTGGTTATCCATGATGGACATTAAGAGACCCCCTAGGGTTCACACCCTGCCGTGCTCACCCCCCCCCCCGGCTGTCCCCTGTTGTGGATTTGTTTGGCTCCACCTCTTCAGCTCCTGGGCTAGACGCACGTCGTTGCAACCTTTTGGGAAATCAGCTTCTGGGACTTGGGCTTAGCCAATTGATACACGGCATACGCACCCTCCTGAAGAAGCGAGTAGTGACTGGCGAAACGCGCCGAGTTTCTAGATGCTTATTTACCATTTTACGTAAATTATTGTAACAAATGTATGTGATTTTAAACATTTATGCATAATTTTTTTTACCATATCGGCTCGGCATTTATGTCCATGTATTTTATGTATGACATTTGTTCTATACCTGTAATAAATCCAAAGATTATGTATACTCTTGTTATGTTTGTTGGGTGGATTGCGCTCACCTCACTCCAAGTCCCAGGGCAGAATTTTGTTTTGTTGCCTCTATTATAGGGATGGAGGGGTGTCACTGGTGGCACCAGACCATTTACATTTTTTCCTATATCCACATCAGACTAGGCCACCTTCTTCCGTTGCCCCATGGCCCAGTTCTGATGCTAAAATGAGACCAGCAGTGTTCTCCACATATCCTATTGGATTTTGAAATCTACATGATATCAAAGAGTTCCTGGAGTTGGTAATAAAGCAAATGTATAAAGAGTGTAATACATCCAACCTAAGGCACTATCATGTATCCCCTCCCCCCCTTACTCATATATCAGCCTTAGTTTGGTGTGACAGATTTTAACAGTGTAAGTGACATTTTTCAGTATGTCTGTGAAGGTTCACATTTAGATCAGGGGTCTGCAAACTTTTCAAACAAAGGGCCAGTTTACTGTTCTTCAGACTTTAGGAAGGGCGGATTGTGTCCAGTGGGGGTAGAAAATGTCCCGGGCCCAGCATTAGTGAGAATAAACATGGCCTCAGGGTTGGTGGTCTGTAGGATGAGGAATAGTGCCCCATCATTGGTGTCAGTGTGAGGAATAGTGCCCCATCATTTGTGTCATTTGGAGGAATAGTGCCCCATTATTGGTGTCTGTGGGAGGAAAAGTGGCCCATCATTGGTGTCAGTGGGAGGAATAGTGCCCCATTATTGATACTAGTCTGAGAAATAGTGCCCCACCATTAGTGTCAGTGGCAGGAATTATGCCCCACTGTTGGTGCCAGTGGGAGGAACAGTGCCCCATTGTTGGTGTCAGTGGGGGGAAGAGTGCCCCATCGGTGGTGTCAGTGGGAGTAATAATGCCCCATCATTGGTGCCAGTGGGGGGAATAGTGCCCCATCATTATTGTCAGTGGCAGGAATTATGCCCCACTGTTGGTGCCAGTGGGAGGAACAGTGCCCCATTGTTGGTGTCAGTGAGGGGAAGAGTGCCCCATCGGTGGTGTCAGTGGGAGTAATAATGCCCCATCATTGGTGTCAGTGGGGGGAATAGTGCCTCATCGTTGGTGTCAGTGGGAGGAATAGTGTCCCATCAGTGTCAGTGGAAGGAATAGTGCCCCATCATTGGTGTCAGTGTGAGGAATAGTGCCCCATCATTGGTGTCAGTGGGAGGAATAGTGCCCCATCATTGTTGTCAGCGGGGGGGAATAATGCCCCATTATTGATACTAATCTGAGAAATAGTGCCCCATCATTAGTGTCAGTGGCATGAATTATGCCCCACTGTTGGTGTCAGTGGGAGGAATAGTGCCTCAAGGGCCAGTTAAAAGCTAGCAAAGGGCTGCATCCGGTTCTCTGGCCACATTTTGGAGACCACCGATCTAGATCATAGTAGTAGTAGTTCATCCAGGCCACCTAGGAGTAGTTAGTCACAATCAGTCAGACTTATTCTGTAATGTTGAAGGCATTTTACTACTCCAAGTAGCTTCTTTAGCTCTAATGAGTGTCAGGAACATTCACCAGCCATTACATCAGCACTTAAAGTGGAACTTTACTCTCTCTGTCAACATTGATTATATTTAATCCTTATGCTGCTAGCTATAGTAAATAGATAGGAAAGTATATCATATTTACTTGTTTCAAGCTTTTTTTTTACATTTCTTCAGTTACTTCCTGGTTTTCTTGCCTAGGCAAATGATGTCATAAATCCCAGGAGTCTTCAGGAGAGGAGAAGGGGTTTTATAAGGTTAGCAGACCCTCCTGCCTGCATAACTGAGCTAAGGGCAGATGGATTCCAGGAAGTAAATGCTACATGAATCATCTGCCCTTACTCAAGATGGCCATTGCTAGAAATGCTAGGGGGTATTTGTTTGATTTATCAGCAAAATAAATCACCAAAACATGGATGGATGGGGGAGTTTGCTTTTAATATTAAACATGAACTAAATAGCTTTTTCAGTTTGTGGTGCTTAGATGCAGTAGTAGTTCCGCTTCAAAACGCCATTTTACAATCACCATCGGGGCGATTTGACACCCCACCAGTGCAACTTGAACAATCGACACCCGTTCCAGACTTCATGGGCGCACAATGATTATATAATTAGAACTGGGGGGGGGGGGGTAGCACAAACTTTAACATCTCCTATCGTATTCTTGGATCAATCATCATCTGCTTTGACACATTTCATGATGACCAGAGTTTTTTTGCATTATGTAGCTCTGAATGCCGAGGAATGTTCCTAACATGCAATAGAGTTAAAGGAAGCGGAATGGAAGGTCTTCAACGTTACAAAACAAGTCCAGCTTCATGTGACTGGCTACTACTAGGCAGACCTTTCAATACTTTACATTTAATTTGATGGACCTCTAACAAGTTTAGGTTAGAGGGTAAAAAAAACCCCATTCAGACTTTATCTGAAAGCAGCTTTATTGGCCCATTGCCAAAGAATGATACTTCTTACAACCCAGAGATCGTAAAACACCACCACAGACACATAAAATTACAGAAAATTACAAATATAATGCAGTCTTGACTTTTCACAGAAGTGGTTGAATTAGTCTATTCAATGCTACTTTCCTTGTCATAGTTTCAGTCCACAAGAAGGTTCTCCCCTAAACGTTATAGTTTATGGTTTTGATCGGAAAGTTTCTCCCTAGGCTTGCCCGATAAGGCGTCATCTTCCTCAGAACTGTAGAAACTGGTGTGCGGGCTGTAGGAGAAAAGATGGGACTTTGTTTCTAAAGTCATGTCAAGCAGGTCAAAAGAATCGCTGGAGAGAAAGCTGTCATCGCTAATCACACTCGATGGCCGGCTAGGGCTCTTTGGAGCCTCTGCGTTGGGGAAGATTAAGTCTTCCATGGAGTCTGAGAGCCGGAGGGACGAACAGTCCGCTGGTAGATCCAAACTGGTTGAAAACCGTCCGTTCTTTTTGAGAATGCCTTTTTTCCTCCTCGTATATCTATCCGACCTCGCTTTTTCGTCTACTGCTTTATGGTAGACCTTCTGGCATTCTGAGATCGTTATCCTCTCCGGGGAAGATGAATATCCCGATTCCCTCTCATATGTTTTTTTTAGTATTCCCTTTTTCGGCTTGTTGAAAGTGCATTCGACAATCGTTGATATGTGAGACTCGTAGGCAGACGTGGTTTTTGCTTCTTGGCTGAGCTCCATGCAATTCGGAGACAAGTTTTCAGAGAAATTGGAGGAGTTTAATAACGAGCTGTCAAAGCTGCTCCTTTTCTTCAAGATCCCTTTTGGTTTCTGTCTAGAAGCAATAACTTCGAGTTCTTGTTGGGACTGATTGATGTCATTTTCCTTTTTGGACTTCCTGAGACAGCCTTCATATTCTTCATCTTCTCGGGGATGGACTCGGCTTTGTTCTGTTTTTGTGCCTTTGAAACCAGGTGTGTTCTGACATTCGATGTATCGCGCTAGCAGTGGAGATTGACATTCAGGTACTAGATGGCAGTCACATACCATGGTGTCGTACCCCCAATTAACCCACCAGTGATTGGCAATATCTTCAATAGTCGCTCTCCTGGCTGGATTTACTGTCAGCATCCAGTCAATCAGTCCACAGGCTCCTGTAAAAAAAAATGAATATATATATAAAATATTTTTTTATTCCAAAATTCTACATGCCCAAAAAAGAAAACAATTCAACCATGGGCTTTCTTTAAAATGAAGAAAGCTACATATGTGAGGTAGCAGTTGGATAAGCAGGTATTATCCCACCACCAAGTAGAAATATAGGGTATCTTCCTCAAATTCCCCCTCCAAGCTCCACAGGTAGTATAGCTGTGAAGATGTTTCATGGAGCAAGCCATTAATAAGAGATCTGCCCATACGCTTTGGTAACCCATGCTGCTAGGACCCTAACCTATTCCTTCCGGTACCCCATACTACCAGGACCCTTGCCCACCTCTTCTAGTACTCGTTGCTACCAAGACCCTTGCCCTCTTCTTCAGGTACCTCATGCTGCCAAAACCTGCATCCACCACTTCTGGTATCCCATGCTGTCACCACTCTCAACCATTCTTTTGGAAAACTCCAGCAAGGACCCTCAACTATCCCTTCTGGTTCCCCATACTGCCCGGACCCTCAACTTCCCCTTCTGGTACCTCATACTGCCAAGACCCTTAGCCAACACTTTTGGTACCCTATGTTGTTAGCATTCTCAACCATTCTTTTTAAAAATCCAGCAAGGACCCTCGCCCATACCTTCTGGTACCCCATACTGCCCTAACCCTCACCAATTCCCTCTGGTACTCCATAATGCCAGGACCCTCACCTATCCCTTCTGGTCAACTAACCCTTTCTGGTACCTCATGCTGCTACGAAACTCAGCCTTCTGGTAACCTCAACACTCAACCTCAACACTTCTGGTAACCTATGCTGTCAGCATCCTTGACCACTGTTTTTGAAAATCCAGCAAGGACCCTTGCCCATACCTTCTGGTACCCCATACTGCACTAACCCTCAGCCAAAACTTCTGTTACCCCATGCTGTCAGCATTCTTGAACATTCTTTTTGAAAATCCAGCAAGGACCCTCGCCAATACCTTCTGGTATGCCATTCTGCCCTAACCCTCACCAATTCCCTCTGGTACCCCATAATGCCAGGGCCCTCGACCACCCCTTCTGGAACCTCATGCTGCCAAGACCCTCAGCCAACACTTCTGGTACCCCACGCTGTCAGCATCCTCAACCAATAATTTTTGAAAATCCAGCAAGGACCCTCGCCCCCATACCTTCTGGTACCCCATACTACCCTAACCCTCACCAATTCCTGCTGGTACCCTATAATGCCAGGATCCTCAACCACCCCTGCTGGTACCCCATGCTGCCACAACCCTCATCCACCACTTCTGGTTCCCCATGCTGTTAGCACCCTCAACCATCCCTTCTGAAAACGGCCCATGCCCATCCCTTCTATTACCCCATGCTGTCATAACCCTCAACAAACTTGTTCCATAACTCTACCAACATACAGATACTGCATGGGCACATTAAAATAATGTTATGTTTTGAATAGAGATACGAGAACTATCATTGTTTTCAGATGTACACGGTGTCATGTAGCCATGCTAACATCCATCTTAAATTAAGAGGTAAGTGCATTTTAAATTCAAGGACTGACTTTAGAATATATAACTTTAAATAAAGACTTCACATAAGCCTACAATCAGCATCTGCAGTGAATATTCGTGACTTACCTGATAGATGAGGAGGCTGTCTGTACTGGCCACTACTGATCTGTTCTGCTAATGTTTTATAATTGCTGTTGTCGAACGGCATAGATCCATAGATCAGAGCGTACAGAAGTACTCCCAGAGCCCAGCAATCAACCTGCAGAAATGAGAACAACTGAATGTAACAAACATGCCTAAAGCTGGGGTTAGGGGTTCTTGAGAGTAGTATTTTATATAAAAAAAGAAAAAAAATGTATAACACACAGGGCTTTAGCAAACTAAGGGTTTGACTTACTAAAAGTAAATAGACTGTAGACTCTGCAAGGAAATTTGCTCCAGAGCTTAGTAAATGAGGCAAAGTTTCACTTTGCAAAGAATACCCAATCACATGCAAGGAAAATAAAAAAGCAGCATTTTGGTTGCGCGTGATTGGATGATAGCAGTCAACAGAGCTTCCCCTCATTTACTGAAGTCTGCAGCAACTGCACTTGCAGAGTGTGTGGGTAGGTGCTGTGTGGTCCATTGGAGTCTCCCCATGCAGGTTCAAATCCTGCTGTCTACGGCAAGTGTGGTTAAGTGCAGCATGGTACTGCCGCAGAAAACACTCAGACTCCAGTTGCAGAGAACTCAGATATATATTGTAATTGGAGTTCGATAAAATACAACAAGCCCGACAGGAAAGCAGCCCAACCAGGAGCACTCAAAGGATATAATAGCGATGAGTAGTAGCAGAAGGTCTCATATGTGCGAACAGCGTCTGTCTCAAAGGGGCGGAATGCGTCCTGGCTGGTCCATACCCAAGTGGGGAGGCTTCCAGGAAGGATGGCGGGTCCCTGCACTTTCCCTACTCCTCGGGAACCTCTCCCTGATGCTAAGCACTACACTATCCAAGACATACGGGTGACCTGTCCCTACTCAGCCACTAGTCTGAAATATGTGCCAAGCCTGGGAACCAGGGTCTTAAATAGCCTCTGCCTGCTTCAAGATGGCCGTCAGAGTCACATGGGGCGCCAGCATCCAATCGGATAGCTGCCCCCTTGTGGCCCAAGAAATTATAAAGGAACCAGGTTCCTCTTGACTTCCTCTCCCTCTGCAAGGCCGTTGCAGTTGATCACCACCTGCAGTGGAGAATATAGACAGCACCTGCCCACATCAACCCCAATGTGTCACTTAGGGTTTACATGACCTTTATGTAATCAGGAGAAGACACCTCAAAAAAGAGTAAAAAAAGTTAAAATGTTGCAAGCAGGAGAACTAAATTTCAAGTTCTTACCTCTGGGCCGTGGTAAGGAAGACCCCTGACAATTTCAGGAGAAGCATAGAGAGGGCTCCCGCAGTATGTTTCCAGGACCTGGCTCTTATGATATAGGTTTGAAAGTCCAAAATCTGCAAGCTGAAAACAAAGACAACACAAATATAAAAATTTGCTATTTCTTTACATAACAAAAGTACAACAAAAATACAGTATATATCCCTAATATACAGTATATATTAACACCTAGATCCAAACGTTTATGCTGGAAACCACCATATCAAGGCCACCTGTGGTTTTCAAAGTGCCGTTTTGATGTTTCATTCCATCAAAGAACACAAAATTGCCACATACGGTGGATTGGATGTGCACGGCATCACCGGTGCTGAATTGTGAGCAGCCCTATTACCAAACGTGGTTGGAATTTAAATGCATTTTTGCAGAATGGAACACTACTCAAAAAAAAAAACTCACCCTATGGTCTCATGTATACAAGCTTTTGTTTGTTCCTTCTTCCCCATAAACGTTATTGCGGAAAACAACTTGATGATGCTCAAGTAACGATTCCATGAGCAACTGTGAGGCAAATCAAAGCAACCAAAATGTGCATCAAATTATCTCTTAAGGATAATTACTTTTTTGAAAGTCTGCATTATTGCTCCTACGGGGGGTGAGGGGGGGGGTTCCAATGTCCAGAGTTGGGCTTTAATGATCCATATTTAACCGTGGCATTTAAGTACCGGTTTTCGTCTACTCTAGTGGACCAGTTGGCATCACTATTCTGTACATTTTTAGTCAAGATGCTATTGTGGATATGCTTGGAAGAAACTATAATTTTTTAATTAGTTTCACATGTTAGGGTTTCTTTTGATACATTATTTTATACATATATATATTTATATATAATTATTATGTAAATAAGAAAACACCTACGCCTGTTCCAACAATAATTCTAGTTAATGCAGCTGCGGTCTACTATTCCCAACAGAGAATTTTGACCAATATAAAATTATCCCTAGGCAGCGCTCGCATTAACATGCAAAAAAAATCATGCTTCTGAAGACGTCGCTGTTTGATGTTGAAACGCGTTAATCAGTTGTTCCTGTGCACAACTTCCGGCTCTGCAGGTGTAATGCGCGCCAGGCTACGGGCGACATCCATCTTTCTTGACTGTAAGGGCTCATTTACACTTGCTTCGGCTTCAACAAGGCTTTGGACAGGCTTTGTTAAAGCTCTCTCAACGCTAGTCAAAGCTCCTGGTCACTAAATAAAATGGTCAGCTTACAGTCCTGTTTACACCTTGCTTTTGCATTGCTTCAAAAATTCTACCCCATGTAGCTTCAGTGGTGCTTCAAAGTGTCTTCAAAGCCTCCATAGAAGTCTACGGCAAAGCTCGCTTGAAGCTCCACCAAAGCCTCATTGAAGCCCCACTGAAGCCTCATCGATACCCCACAAAGCCTCACCGAAAGCCCCATCGAAGCCTCATATAAGCACCAAGCAAAAGCAGGTGTAAACAGGACTGTAAGCTAACCATTTTATTTAGTGACAGGAGCTTTGACTGGCCTTCAGAGACAAAGCCTGTCCGAAGCCATATTTTGAAGCAAGTGTAAACCAGCCCTAATAGTGGGTAGTTTTTGGCAGATATTTTGTTATGATAGAATTTGTCTAGCTTTTTAATTAATTTTAATAAATACACCAAAAGATTTTATACTATGAGAGGCTCCCTCTCCGTTTTTATTTTTTCTACTACATTGCCTGTCCATTAATTGCTCCATCGATACCGGGACTATACAGAGGAGGCGTAAGGATCCGTACCAGGAAACCATCAGGATTATCGGGACAGGTCTCCGTAATGACCTACAAGCCTTAATGACTTCCCTTGCTGTATTACACACTCACCAGATGTCGGGGGTCACCAACATCTGGTGAGTGTGTAGTATTCGGCACGACTTGGAATATTCACCATAAGGGGCATCCTGGAAACCAAGAACTCAAGCACTTAAGATTGCCCTATTTACAAAGACTTTTGCACTAGTTCACTTTAAGGATTTTTTTCACATTTATGCATTATATGTATCAATTTTATATTTTTATATTTCCATTAATATTGGTATTTTATAGTTTGGTATCCATGATTTATTATGGCACATTTTTTATTTATTTTTTGCATGTTAATGAAAGCGCTACTTTGGGACAATTATACATTATTTTATACACATTTTATACATTTTCAATACATTTTGAGGGAATTAAGCAGTACAGCTATTTGTAGGGCTTGTCTTGAGTTGGTGGTTGGTTGTATACTGTTTAGCCCTAGTTGGTATGCTTGTGGTGGTGTAGTCCTTGTTTTCTTGGATAAGTTAGGAAAAATTATAATTTTTTTTATTGCTTTCAGGTGTTATGGTCATTTTTGATATATGTATGTTATGGCTTTTCAATAAAATGCACATTGATTATAGCAGTGTAGCTATTTGTGGGGCACACGTGGGGCTAGTCTGGGTTGGTTATGTACTGTTTAGCACTAGTTAGTAGGCTTGTGGAGGTGTGGACCTTGTTTTTTTTTGTTTTTTTTTTACAATGACACTAAACTCTGATAAAAAAAACCAAATAAATGTAAATAAATGTGTTCAAGCATGTATACTTCAATTTTTAAAAAGTACTTTCTGTTGCTCTCAGCCTCCTCCAAATCTCTAAATTCCTTTTTTTTTTTTTTGCTGCTGTGATCTGACTCCCTATTAGAGGGTCGCTACTTTAGTTCTCCATAGTCCCACTGTATGTAGGAGCATCACCACCCATCAAGAAACATTTTCCAACAAGGTCCATTTGACAAATGTCAATCTAATGATCAACTTCTGATGCCATGCTTGTTTCCAGAACTTCTCCAGAGCCTCCCCCACCCTTTGGAGCTCTCAACCCCATCTTGTCTATCTCCTACTCTGCCTTTAGGTGATGCCTGAAAACTTGCCTTTAGGTGATGCCTGAAAACTCATTTATCCCACTCATTTAGCTCCACAAATAGCTACACTGCTATAATCAATGTGCATTTTATTGAAAAGTCATAACATACATTTATTGAAAAGTCATAACATACATATATCAAAAATGACCATAACATGTGAAAGCAATAAAAAAATATATATATATAATTTTTTCTAACTTATCCACAAAAACATTATGCCCAGAAATGTGAAGAATAGGGATGGCCATGGTTGGCTTAGGAAAACAAGGACTACACCACCACAAGCTTAGGGATTGGGGCTCAGCAGTAGACAACCACCTCCGACTAACTGAACTTTTAACTATTTCTTGAGCTCATCCCCCACAGTTCATCACCTTTCTTTTGTACCACTTGCCCCACCCTATTAGATTGTAAGCTCTTCTGATCAGGGGCCCTCTTAAACCTCTTGTACATTATTGCATTGTAAGCTCCCATCCATTAATTGTACCTATAGGTAAGCCTATAAAAAGGCTTACCTATAGGTACTGTAAATATCTCCTAAACTTGCACCGTTTAGGAGATATGTACTGTACATGCAGCCGATGACGTCATCGGCACATCCGCTCTGAAGGAACGGCCACCCTGGCTTTGTTTGCCGCCCCCCCCACAAAAAAAATAAAAGGAGCACCAGATGCCATTATGGTCAAGGATCATGCAGCCTCATAGGACAGTCAGAGGTGAATGAAAAACTCCTTATACAAGCTTTAACCAGACACTGATAGAAGTCACAAGTCTGCTACATACCATACCTCCCAACATGTTGAGATGGGAATGAGGGACACCTACTAGCAAACGTATGTAGGCATAGGACACGCCCCCTGTCACACCCCCTTAAAGGAGAATTAACCAAAAACAAAAGGTAAATGAAATCCACAAGGGCTTTTTTTTTTTTACCACTACTATTCCTTTATATTGGCTTTTAAAATTTACAAATGCAGCAATTTAGAAATTGGATGAAAGGTTTAGCACTGGGAAACACTTTTGGAAAGATAAAAAGTGCATTTTATGTACAATTATATATAGATCAGACCAAAATGAGGGACAAATGAGGAGGAATGAGGGACAGAGGGACATTGCTCCAAATCAGGGACAGTTAGGAGCTATGATATACTGCCGATGAGAAAAGGTATTTAGCAGTTTATATTTACTAAAATAATTGCATTTCCATGTTCTGTGTACTGTGTGGAGACCAGATATAGTGAATGCAGAGTCCGGGGTTTAGTACCACTTTATTATGATGTTAACTAAGGGGGTCAGTTGTAGTTAATCCCCTTCTATATGCATTCCTTCCCCGACACCAACAACAACAACAGGAGACAAAGTGCAGAAAGAATTGGAATTGTTTCCTAGAAAAAAAAAAAAATTCCAGGAATGCTAATACATCCTGCTATTTGTCAGGAATAGGATGAATTGCTGAAGAAGGAGCCAATTAAATGCTGCTTTTTCTTTCCCGGGTACAATACTAAAACACAGACATTCCCGGCATTCCTCTGCACAATGTTGAACCTGTGATACCTTCCTTAAAAGGCTTTCCGAACAGCAGGAAGTCAGTCAATGGCTTCTCTGTGTTATTTTTAGACGTTAATGTGTCTTTAAGCTGTTTATGCCCATTTGCACTCGAGCTGTTTGATATGTTAAAAAAAAAAAAAAAAAAGGTTAATTCTTGGCTCTGGCTTGGCTAAGTTGTTCCCACCATTTATCACTGGCAAAAAAAAAAAAAAAAAAAAAGTGCCCGGGTCGTTAAGGAGTTGGCGGGGGTGCGCAGCTCGAGGCCTATTTGCATTCTCGTCTCTTGCAAGGGCCCGTCCCGTCTATAGGATGGCACGCTGGGAACCATTGTCACCAACTAGATTCTCAGGAATGAAATGCCAGTGTTGTTCCCAATGCCGGAGATCACCGCTTTCACCCCAGAGCCGTTTTTTGAATTTCTACTTTACACATAGCCCTGATTTCGAGGGACTGTCCCTGACTTGGAGCAATGTCCCTTTGTCCCTCTTTCCCCCTCATTTGTCCCTCATTTTGGTCTGATCCATATAGTTGTATATAAAATGCACTTTTTATCTTTCAAAAAGTGTTTCCCAGCGCTAAACCTTTCATCCAAATTCTAAATTGCTGCATTTGTAAATTTTAAAAGCCAATATAAAGGAATAGTAGTGGTAAAAACAATTCCTTGTGGATTTAATTAACCTTTTTTTTTGGTTAATTCTCCTTTAAGGGGGTGTGGCATGGGGCGTGTCCTATGCCTACATACGTTTGTTAGTAGGTGTCCTTCATTCCCATCTCAAAATATTGGGAGGTGTGTCTTACATTTTTAAAAAGATCAGTTTAGGCCTGAAGATTAGTTAAAACCCCCCAAACATTATTATTATTATTATTTATAATACAGGATTTTTATAGCACCAACAGTTTGCGCAGCACTTTACAACATGAGGGCAGACTGTACAATTACAAAACAATTCAATGCAGGGAGTTCTGATCCCTCCTATATTGATTTGTATTGTAAGTGTACTGTCTGCCCTCATGTTGTAAAGCACAAACCGTTGGCGCTATATAAATCCTGTATTATAATAATATTAATAATAATAATACAGGAGGATTTTTTTTAAATTATTTATTTATTTATTTTTTCATCCTCCTTCCTTCGTTCCCTATTCTTCCCCCTTCTTCTTTTTGTTTTTGCTTTTGTTGTTTTGGTAAAAATAAAAAAAACGGCTCTATAAGCAGAGATATTAATATTTAAATAATATATTTGCTGTTTGTTTGAATTGTTCCTTTTTTTTCTTTCTGTAAGAGCTAAAATGCCTGAATAAATATATATATATATATATATATATATATATATATATATATATATATATATATATATATACACATATATATATATATACACATATATTTTTGTTCTCTTTGTATTTGTGTTTGAAATGGCAATAAAAAGTAATTAAATAAAAAAAAAAAAAAATACAGGAGGAATTTCCTGGATATTTTCTGAAAGCAGACACCCTAAAGAATAAAATAGAGTAAAATAAAATAGTGGTAGTTCCATGCAACATTGTCACAAACTAGAGTCTCAGGAATGAAATGTCAGTATTGTTCCGAATGCTGGAAATTACCGCTTCCACCCCAGAGCCGTTTTTTTGAATTTCTACTTTACACGTTTACACACCTCCCAACTTTTTGAGATGGGAATGAGGGACACCTATCAGCAAAAGTATGCAGGCATAGGACACACCCCCTTGCCACGCCCCCTTAAAGGAGAATTGTACAAAAAACAAGATTGGTTAAACCCACAAGTGCTTTTTTTCTACCACTACTATCCCTTTATATTGGCTTTTGGAATTTACAAATGCAGCTATTTAGAAATCGGATGAAAGGTTTAGCGCTGGAAAACACTTTTTGATAGGTAAAAAGTGCATTTTATATACAACTATATAGATCAGACCAAAATGAGGGACGAATGAGGAGGAATGAGGGACAGAGGGGACATTGCCCCAAATCAGGGACAGTCCCTCGAAATCAGGGACAGTTGGGAGCTATGTGTTTAAAAAGATCAGTTTAGGCCTGAAGATTAGTTAAAACCCCCAAACATTATTATTATTTATTATAGAGGAATACAGGATTTATATAACACGGACAGTTTGCTCAGCGCTTTACAACATGAGGGCAGACTGTACAGTTACAAAACAATTCAATACAGGAGGAATATTTCTTTTTATTTATTTATTTGTTTGTTTATTTATTTATTTATAGTTACATAGTAGGCGAGGTTGAAAAAAGACACAAGTCCATCAAGTCCAACCTATTAATAAATGTATTTATTTATTTGTTTTCATCCTCCTTCCCTCCTTCCCTATTCCTCCCCCTTCTTCTTTTTGTTTTTGCTTTTGTTGTTTTGGTAAAAATAAAAAAAATGCTCTATAAGCAGAGATATTAATATTGAAATGATATATTTGCTGTTTGTTTGAATTGTTCCTTTTTTTTTTTTCTGTAAGAGCTAAAATGCCTGACTATATTTTTTTTATTTGAATGTTTCCTTTTTTTTTTTCGGTAAGAGCTAAAATGCCTGACTATATATATATATATATATATATATATATATATATATATATATATATATTTTAGTTCTTTTTGTATTTGTGTTTAAAATGGAAATAAAACGTAATTAAATAAGAAAAAAAAAAAAATACAGGAGGAATTTCCTGGATATTTTCTAAAAGCAGACACCCTAAAGAATAAAATAGAATAAAATAAAATAGTGGTAGTTCCATGCAACATTTCAGTACAAAAGACACTAAAGTTAGTTTTAGGGCAAACAAGCATAACGCATTGCCCAATCTAAAAGATGAGGTTGCGCCGAGTAAATAGATACTCAACATGTCAAACCTTAAAATTGTGTGCGCCTGTAAAAAAGGCACCTTATATTTTCCATAGGCGATGTCAGGTTAGAGATAACAGCACGCGAACCCGGGAAGGAAGACTGGGTGAAGATGAATGCCCTGACAGTGCGCCGCTGGAGGGCTTCCTTCTAAGGTAAGCATTTCATAATGTGCTAGTATGCAAGGCATACTAGCACATTATTGCATTGTGTTGCAGGTTTTTTTTTTTTTTAAAGGATACGGTTTACTACCGCTTTAACAAACAGGCTGTAGCAGCTGGCAGTGTGTGTAGAAAGTCCCCGAAGTGGTTAAAGTAGCCGACATGGACCGCTCAGAGGAACATTTCTTAAGGGGCGCGTTTGAAATTTTTCTAATTAGTTATCATAACATTCAATTTTCTCTTAATCGGTAGAGTATTCATTGTATAAAGATCCAATGAGCAAGTCCACGCATGATTGGAAACAAAATAAGACCACAGGCTAGACATAGACCGTAGCGATGTACGTGGGAAGTTGCCCTGCCGGTCGAGGATTTTCGTACCATTTTAGGTATTCTTGTTTTCAACATGGGACGACAACACGAAAAAATGTCATCCTTCACATCCTTCGCCCGATTTTCTAATAGCGTCTACTAGGCTTTAGATAACTATTTAACCACTTAAGCTCCGGAAGATTTACACCCCCCCCCCCCCCCATGACCAGGCCATTTTTTGCGACACGGCACTTCGTTACTATAACTGACAATTGCGCGGTCGTGCGGCGCTGTACCCAAATAATATTTATGTCCTTTTTTTTCCCCCTGGCAAATAGAGCTTTCTTTTGGTGGTATTTGTGTTTTTCTATTTTTTGCACTATAAACAAAAAAAAAAACGACAATTTTGAAAAAAACAAAAAAAAACAATAATTTCAACTTTCTGCTATAAAAAAAATCTAATAAAAAAAATTGAAAAAAAAAACAAAACATCAATTTAAGACAATATGTATTCTGCTACATGTTTCTGTTAAAAAAAAAAAAAAAAATCCAAAAAAGCGTATATTGATTTGCGCGTCTACGAATATGGGATATTTTTATTCATTTTCTGTCAGAACAGCAATCTACGTTGTTTACATATCATAGCTCGCAACTGTCGCTGATTTCGAGGGACTGTCCCTGATTTCGAGCAATGTCCCTCTTTCCCCCTCATTTGTCCCTCATTTGTCCCTTATTTTGGTCTGATCTGTATAGTTGTATATAAAATGCACTTTTTATCTATCAAAAAGTGTTTCCCATCGCTAAACCTTTCATCTGATTTCTAAATTGCTGCATTTGTAAATTCTAAAAACCAATATAAAGGAATATTAGTGTTAAAAAAAAGCACTTGTGGGTTACCAATCTTGTTTTTTTGTACAATTCTCCTTTAAGGGGGCGTGGCAAGGGGTGTGTCCTATGCCTGCCTACTTTTGCTGATAGGTGTCCCTCATTCCCATCTCAAAAAGTTGGGAGGTTATGACATAGGCAGAGTGCCGTTCTGTGTCTCTGCAGGATGATCGGCGGGTGCCGGTGGACATTGAGTCCGTGGTACCCGCTGATCGGCTCCTGCTGAGCCGCCAGCGGCGTGCATTCGCGCCCCCCTACCAGGAAGAGCCGGATCATGTATATATTTGTAATCTGGCGCGCAGCTGCCACCCTGTAGCAGTGAAAATGCTATAGGGTGGTCAGCAAGGGGTTTAACATGTACATACAGTACAACCCACACCCTTCTACACATCATATGAGAAGCCTCAAACAAGAGCCGGCAGACAATATGAAAACAGAAGGCCACTTTTGCTGCTACAGGCACCGCAGTTTTTTTTCATTCTTCCAACTTACTTTTACATTCAGGTTTTCATCGAGAAGGATATTCTCCAACTTTATATCCCTGTGAACGATTCCGTTCTGGAAAAAAAAGAACAGAAAAAGAAACAGTTAATTTGTATCGCACAAAATAAATTCCTTGCACGCTGCAGGCACAAAGGCCGATTTCACAGGCGATTGACGTTTCTTTTTTCTCGGCCTCTCAACACTCCTCTATGTTAGCCTATGGGGGTTGATTTACTAAAGTCTGTGCACTTTGCGAGTGCAGTTGCTACCGAGCTTAGTAAATGGGATGAGGCATCACTTCACACAGAATATCCAATCACATGCAAGGAAAATTGACAACAAAAAAAAAATGCATTTTTGCCTGCACATGATTGGCTGATGCAAGTCAGCAGAGCTTCCCTTCTTTTACTAAGCTCTGGAAGAAACTGCACTTGCAAAGTGCACAGTCTACTTGTCTTTAGTAGATCAACCTGTAGGTGTCCATGCACACATAGGCATTTACTTTACATGCGTGTAGGAGTAGTAAAAAAAAACAAAAAAACAAATATCAATTGCGTGTCTCAAAGAGGAGCGTTTGGGCTGAAAACACCCGTCCGCACATTAATACGTTCTGATACAAAGTACTTTCTATTGCTCTCAGCCTGTTAGACCAGAAGCCTCCAAACCTTCTAAAGAAAAGGCCAGTTTACTGTCCGTCTGACTTTAGGGGGGCCAGGCTGTCCCCAGTGGGAGTAAACAATGCTCAATGTTTGGTATTAGGGGTTGGGTGTCAGTGGGAGGAATTATGCCCCATTCTTGGTGTCAGTGGAAGGAATAGTGTCCCATCATTGGTATCAGTGGAAGGAATAGTGCCCCATCATTGGTGTCAGTGGGAGGAAAAGTGCCCCATCATTGGTATCAGTGGGAGGAAAAGTGCCCCATTGTTGGTATCAGTGGGAGGAAAAGTGCCCTATCATTGTTATCAGTGGGATGAATAGTGCCCCATCATTGGTATCAGTGGGATGAATAGTGCCCCATCATTGGTATCAGTGGAAGGAATAGTGCAGCATTGTTGTTGTCAGTTTGAGGAATAGTGGCCCATTGTTGGTTTCAGTGGGAGGAATAGGGCCCCATCATTGGTATCAGTGGGGGGAATAGTGCAGCATTGTTGGTGTCAGTGGAAGGAATAGTGCCCCATCATTGATATCAGTGGAAGGAATAGTGCCCCATCATTGGTGTCAATGGGAGGAATAGTGCCACATCATTGGTATCAGTGGAAGGAATAGTGCCCCATCATTGATATCAGTGAAAGGAATAGTGCCCCATCATTGGTGTCAATGGGAGGAATAGTGCATACCTCCCAACTTTTTGAGATGGGAATGAGGGATACCTATTAGCAAAAGTATGTAGGTATAGGACACGCCCCCTGTCATGCCCCCTTAAAGGAGAATTATACAAAAAAAAGATTAATTAAACCCACAAGTTTTTTTTTTTACCACTACTATTCCCGTTATATTGGCTTTTGAAATTTACAAATGCAGCCATTTAGAAATTGGATGAAAGGTTTAGCGCTGGGAAACACTTTTTGAAAGATAGTTAATTTTATATACTATACTATATATATATAACTATATAGATCAGACCAAAATGAGGGACAAATGAGGAGGAATGAGGGACAGAGGGACATTGCTCCAAATCAGGGACAGTTGGGAGCTATGATAGCGCCCCGTTGTTGGTGTCAGTGGCAGGAATAATGCCTCAGGGGCCAGATAAAGGCAAGCAAAGGGCCACAGTTTGGAGACCACTCTGTTAGAGGGTGGCTATGTTTGTTCTTCATGGCCCCACTGTTATGTAGGAATATAGCTGCCACTCGATCCCAAGATTGTCCATGAAATCTGGGATTTGTAGTGTGCATAGAGCAGTGTACATGACCACCACCAATGTGCATCGCTTGTTCTAAACTAATGGAAGTGTGGGGGAGGGGGAAGTAGAGGTTCTGGAGCTCACAAAGGATGTTACAAGGAAACACAAAGACACAACATGGAGTGATTTAACAAAAAATCGATTTCAGGGCCATGAAGTGGATGAGTATAGTTTGTTTTTGGAGAATAAGGATATCATTTAATGTCACTTTAACCTTCTTTGACATCTCCGACATAAAGTCGCACAGGTAATCCCTATATTGCTTATTGTTACATTGCGGCACATCATGGCAGACCCGCACACGCTTTGCGGCATTCAATGTTCGCTTTCTGAAGAACGCTTCCTTTCGCTTGCGGTTACTAATAGACTAAACCTGCGCTGTTTGCCGGGTGATTTATTGCCGGCCTCAGAGGTTTACTTTTTATTATTTCCAGTGTCCTCCGCCAGAAATAACAAAGTATTGACTGGAAGGAGAGGAAGCCGGACTACAGAAGTATATCGTACGGGAGATAAACACGCGGCCCAACGCCAGAGGTTACCCAGGAAACTAACATAATGTTTCCCTAGACAGCAACGCGGCGTATCGCTGGCGGGCAAGAGGTCTGTAAAACATCAATATGGGACAAGTTAACAAAAAAAAAAACTGATAATGGCCGCTCTGCTATTGTTCTACAAGAAACACAACACACAAGCTGGAGAGGGTATAATAGGAAAACTATGGGATCTATTTAGAAAAAGAGGAGCTCCAGGCAAGTTGAAATACTCTTAACCACTTCAGCTCCGGGAGATTTACCCCCCCCACACACACACACACACACACACACACATGACCAGGCCATTTTTTGCGATACAGCACTAAGTTACTTTAACTGACAATTTGCTGGGTTTGCTAGGGGTGTGGTTGATTGGTCTACCATTTGATGGTGCCAGCATAGCTCCAGGACCATTTGGCGAAGCCAGCAGCATGACACCAATCATCTTTTTATTAGGGTGGCTTTCTGACCACCACTTCAAGGGTTGAATTCTTCCTTCTGACTGCCTATTTAAAAAGGCATTGTTGCCATTGAACCCTGATGAATTGGTTGCCTTGAGAAAATAATTTTAGGCGTTCTAAAAACTTGTGGGTTTAATGAATCATTTTTTTTTTTGTATAATTCTCCTTTAAGGGGGCATGACAGGGGGTGTGTCCATACCTACATACTTTTGCTAATAGGTGTCCCTCATTCCCATCTCAAAAAGTTGGGAGGTATGCACTATTCCTCCCATTGACACCAACGATGGGGCACTATTCCTGCCACTGATATCAATGATGGGACACTATTCCTTCCACTGACACCAACAATGCTGCACTAATTCTCATTCTCCATAATGTTGCTTGAAGTACAGCTACACTTTTATATACCCCCCTCCCCTCCAACAGCTGTTGACTTCCTAAGGCAGGCCATAGACTATGCAAACTTCTTTCCTGCATCCACGGTTTGCAGGAATGAAATTGCATGATTCCCCATTAACACAGACAGTGCTGACAGGGGAATCCTTCCTGCTGACACAATGTGTTCTCCCGGAGGAAGCTGTCCCCGCCGGGAAGAAAACAGTGATTATTGCTATAGTGGCTATAGCAGCCGCTAGCGATGATCGCAAGTAAATCCAGATAGCTGATTGTACCCAAGTTGATCGATCAATCAACTTGGTACATTCAATCTGCCCATACGCGGTTTGAATATCCTTGAATTCCTGCTGAAACGGCCAAGATTTGAACGGCTGTATGGCCGGCCTTAGTTTCAGAGCGGTGGCTGTCTCCTCTTGTAATGCCGTGTACACACGGGCGGACTTTTCGGCATCAAAGGTCCGACGGTCTTTCCGACAGACTTTCGACTGACTTTTGACGGACTTTCGAACGAACGGACTTGCCTACACACGATCACACCAAAGTCCGACGGATTCATACGTGATGACGTACGACCGGACTAAAATAAGGAAGTTGACAGCCAGTAGCCAATAGCTGCCCTAGCGTCGGTTTTCGTCCGTCGGACTGGCATACAGATGAGCGGACTTTTCGACCGGACTTGAGTCCGTCGGAAAGATTTGAAACATGTTCCAAATCTAAAGTCCGTCTGATTTTCGACAGAAAAAGTCCGCTGCAGGTCCGATGAAGCCCACACACGGGATTCCTCCCGTTGGACCAGTCCGGTCGAAAAGTCCGCCTGTGTGTACACAGCATTAGATTCTGGCCACACTGGAGCGTTCCCATAGGCTTATATGGGTTGTATATACCAGGACTGGGTATATACTGTAAGCCCTAGGGGCTCAAACAGAGAAAAGGGGAGTAAAAGGGAGGAAATTCACTGCTCTGGCTTATTCACTTGCAATTTTAAAGTTGATCTGTGGGCACATCCAAAATGTTCTGCCTGGAGTGCTTATATTCACCGCTATGAATGGTTGTCGTCATCAAGAAACTTCCCTTTATTTCATTGTCTTCCTCTGCCGTCATATCACAATTATCTTTTGAGCTGTCAGCTGTAATAAAGTCTTTATTCTTAACCATCTCATAAATCATCGTATCCCGCAAACTGGCTCCATCAACAAAAATTCTAACCTAAGGAGATTCCTTTATTCCTAGGAGCTCCGTGTAATAGGCTTCCCATTGTTCTTTTGAACTTTCCACCTTAGACATGGGCCATTCACTTCAACTGACTCCAACGTTTATCTCCCTAAAGTTTACCAATTCCACGCTTCCAGTAAATTCCAAAGAAATTGGAACTCCTTTTAGGGCTGGTTTCCATTTACTATTCTTTAAAACGATCATAAGTGGATCATAAAATAGCGCATTAATGGACGGACCTCACAAACTTGGCAAGGACAGATGGTAGTGATCATCGTGATAGTAGAGGTGGAAGACATGTTTGGTTTGAAGCCCAACTCCAGACAAAATGTTTTTGTTCTGGGCAGATTGACCTTCTCCCAGGTTTTTGCCTTTCTCCTGGAAAATTACTCTCACATTACTCTCAGAAAATGTGGTGGGAAATGTCTCCAATGGGGACACAGAATGCACCAAAAGACTTTTTCTCAGTAAAAAGGGGAAGGGATTAGAACCTCTAAGTACTGTGACTTGTTCTGTCTTTACCCTGTGACAACAACTTTTGTGTGGGGTCACAGACAGCTATAAAAGTATCTGGTGTTCTGAAGCAAAATAAATATATTTTTTACTGGAGTTGGGTTGGGAGATTAATCCACCAATGCTCACTGCCCAAGGAGCCCCTAGCACCCCCAGGAGGAGCCCAAGTTGAGAAAAACTGGGTTGAAGCTTAAACTCTAGTGTCTAGAGTCTTCAAAGGATATATGTAGTCATAGGGTGATTCCACCCCACTTAAATGCCCCATACAACTGACATATTTAAAAGTTTTAAGTGGTCCAGCCCGTTAAATTGGACCTGAAGTCAAAACTTTATTTTGGTTAGAACATGGCAGAGGTGGACAATTATTATGGAGTTAACAATTAATATGGAGTTCAATCCAAAAACAAGCAGGATTTTTTTAGGAACCAGTTTCATGGACAACAACATTGGCTACCTGGCTCCTGGGATTTGTCCATCCCTGGAGTTTTTTTTGCAATCTCTGTCCCATTGGGGATGGTTTTCCTCCACCCTTTTTCCTGTTGGAACAACAAAAAGTGATTGGAAACCTCTCCAAAGTGAAGGAAATCCCCTCTTAGAAAGTTGTCAGTGGAACAAGTGTCTCCATTGGAAGGTTTCCATTCCTCTACTGATGACAGCTGAAAATGTTTGATTTCCCCCCACTTTCAGTTTTGGTGACAATGGTTACTCTGACCAATAAAGAGGATAAATCCAACTAACAGGGGTCATAAACAGCAATACAAACCTGGTCGGGGTTCTAACCCTTACTGCTCAATGTAAAACCAAAAACAAATTTAGGATTTAGATGAACTTTAATAATACAAAATTAAAACACTAGTAAACTGCAGTGGGTCCATTGATTTAGCTTCCACAAAAAGGAAAAATGTCAATCTCTGCCAAAAATGCGTCAGTAAAGTTATTTTCATTTACTCTCACACAGGAAGACTAACCGTGTTTCACTAGAACTATAAAAATAACGCAGGGGAAAGTGGATGTAGTTGAAACTTAAGTGCGTAGAAGTATGTTGTGCATTAAAAGCACACAAACAATTTATTCTGTTTTAGGAAGAGCGATGTCAGCTTTGAGCTGGTTTTCTTCTGAGATAGAGCTGTGATTCTTAAAAGATAGAAGAAAGGAAGATCTTACGAAGAACAGTGATAACTATAACCTTTGGATTACTCTACCCAACAGTGCAAGAAACTGTAAAAAAAATCCTCTTAATGCAGTGTGTTCCCATTTATTACTGGTAAGGTTACACAAATGATGCCTACCAGAGTTAAAAGTTCTGAATTTCCTTTAGAAAGATCCTGATGTCTACAGTATTTGACCATCTCCCGTAGCATGTCTGTAGTCTCTGACCATCTCCTGTAGCATATCTACAGTATTTGACCATCTCCAGTAGTATGTTGGTAGTCTTTGACCATCTTCTATGGCATGTCTGTAGTCTCCTGTAGCATGTCAGCAGTCTTTAACAATCAACCATAGCATGTCCGCAGTCTTTGACTATCTCCTGTAGCATGTCTGTGGTCTTTGACCATCTCCTGTAGCATATCGGTAGTCTTTGGCCATCTCCTGTAGCATGTCTACAGTCTTTGACCATCTCCAGTAGTATGTCGGTAGTCTTTGACCATCTCCTATGGCATGTCTTCAGTCTTTAACAATCCCCCATAGCATGTCCGCAGTCTTTGACCATCTCCTGTAGCATGTCAGCAGTCTTTAACAATCAACCATAGCATGTCCGCAGTCTTTGACTATCTCCTGTAGCATGTCTGTGGTCTTTGACCATCTCCTGTAGCATATCGGTAGTCTTTGGCCATCTCCTGTAGCATGTCTACAGTCTTTGACCATCTCCTGTAGCATGTCCAAAGTCTTTGATAATCTCCTGGGGCACAACCGTAGTCTTTGCATTACACTGTACATCATGTACTGCCCTTTTGGTGATATTAGGGGCCACACTTGAGGCCCCATTGATCGAGTAAGTTGACCACCAACTGCTTTGAAAGTATTATTGCACAGTAGATGTTTTTCACTTGCTTTGACTGCTTAAAATTTAGGTTTGGGAGACTTGAATTTACAAGTGAAGCAATGCCTTGAACACTGGCTACCTCTTCTTGGTCGTTCTGCAAGTGCCTACTGCCTCATCATTGAGAGAAACGGCTTCTTAATCTGCTGAAGAGAATCAGTATGGTGTAGACACCGTTGACGCTGAGTTAATCTCTGCGGAGACAGCCAATTGCAAATTCCTTTCCTGCTGAGTCCTGAAATAAACTTCATACCCCGGCCATATCGTATAAATATCCTAAGCAGCGCATATGTACATTCTATACCACTGAATCACAGGTCAATATTTACTTTTCAAACCACCGGCGGTCCTAACAAGGATGTCTGTTCTATAACACCAGATATTTCTGTGTATATTAAACACTGATCAATGGATAAATACATTACATTTTAAGCCTTGACACTTCCTCCGCTGCCAAGTCCCGTCTCTTTCTCGCCCTCTCTGGATATTACAGATCTCTGCTAGGAATATTTTTTTATAATCAGATGGCCACACAGCATTTTCCGGTTTAATATTTCAACAACTCCTTGAGGTCCAGAAGGTTTCCTTTATATATGGGCTGATTGCCTTTAATAGTGATCTGGAGGCGTTTTGGATTTGCCGAGATGTGTTTGCTCCTCACCTTCATAATGCGATAAATGGTGATAGGATCACGAGGGTTAAAAACACCCACCAGGTTAGTGTACATAAAATAGTCCAATATAAAGTCCCTTGAAATATATGTCCGAAAAAATGTTCATTGCACTTGTGGCAGCTGACCTGAGGGTAGAAGCAAGCTCTGTCAATAGGTGTAGTATTAAAACATTTTCATCTATTTAAATCATAATTGGCAACTCCCATAATAATGTAACAAAAGCTCGCTCTTCAAATAAAGGTAACCGCTTTCATCCCCGTTAGTACACGTCCTGCTGTGGACACTCTAAAGCTGTCAATACCCCAGGCTATGGACACTGACAGGGAGCTCAGGTGCATCTGGAACCAAGCTGGAATGCACAGACAGCTCAGGGCAGAGGTGACATCATGATGGGACGGAAGAGGTGTAGCTACGCGTTTCAGAGCATGCCCGCTCCTTTCTCATTCCAGAGAAAGGAGCGCACATGCTCAGAAATGCGTAGCCTCGCTTCCTCCATCCCATCAAACATCACCTCCGCCCTGCACTGCCTGTGCACTCCAGCTTGGTTCCAGATGAATCGTGGCTCCCCAACGGTGTCCAAAGCCTGGGGTATTGAGCCGACAACTGCAGAGTGTTCACAGCAGGACGTGTACTAAGCTGATTGAAGAGTGAGCTTTTGTTACATATTACGTGAGTTGCCAACTGTGATTTAAATAAATGAAAATATTTTATTACTACACTTAGTTGGTGCTCCCCTCTTTTCCCTATTCCTCATCTTCATGATAAAAAAGAAAGATACATTCTAGCAATTACGTCTACAGGCAGGTTGC
Organism: Aquarana catesbeiana; assembly: GCF_042186555.1. Classification (NCBI taxonomy): domain Eukaryota; kingdom Metazoa; phylum Chordata; class Amphibia; order Anura; family Ranidae; genus Aquarana; species Aquarana catesbeiana. The sequence goes on along the minus strand of NC_133330.1, from coordinate 24,059,970 downwards.
TTTCAGGTACATTCTGCCTGGGTTGAACATCAGTTTGAGGTGCCTCTCAGATCATTCAGATGTGCATTTGACTTGCCTTGGACCTCCTTCTAAGCTTTGTCAACCTTCTTTATGCCATTTGTGCATTTCTATTGACTTATATAGGGAGATAAACTGTTCTGGTGGTATCAAAAGCCCATTGACAGAGGTCCACCTTTCTATATTTAGGGTGTAATATGAAATACGGTCACAGTTCATAGCCACAAATATTTATTCGCTATTAAAACACACCTGGGTGGACTCTGAGCGCTTTCTCTGAGCCCCAAGCCCACCTAATTTTCAAGCCTATTAGAGCCTCTGGCTCTAATCAGGTGCTTTAACAAAACACCCACCTCCCATTGGAATCCATGCATCCGGTGTCCTGAAAGGGGCCGGACGCATGGATAAGGGGGGCGGCGCCCGTGCGCCCTAATGCACAGGCCCCCCTGATGGCATCCCAGTCTTAGTCCGTAGGGTTCAATATTGATTTGGCACACCCTTTGCAGCAATAACAGCTTCAACTCTTCTGGGAAGGCTGTCCACAAGGTTTAGGAGTGTGTCTATGGGAATGTTTGACCATTCTTCCAGAAGCGTATTTGTGAGGTCAGGCACTGATGTGGGTGAGAAGGCCTGGCTCGCAGTCTCCGCTTCAATTCATCCCAAAGGTGTTCTATTGGGTTGAAGTCATTACTCTGTGCAGGCCAGTCAAGTTCCTCCACCCCAAACTCTCTCATCCATGTCTTTAAGGACCTTGCTTTGTGCACTGCTGAGTAGTCATGTTGGAACAGGAAGGGGCCATCCCCAAACTGTTGCCACAAAGTTGGAGGCATGAAATTGTCCAAAATGTTTTGGTATCACTGGAACTAAGGGGCCAAGCCCAACCCCTGAAAAACAACCACCACACCATAATCCCCCCTCCACTAAATGGTTTGGAAGCAAGGTCCATAAAGACATGGATGAGCAAGTTTGGGGTGGAGGAACTTAACTGACCTACACAGAGCCCTGACCTCAACCCGATAGAACACCTTTGGGATGAATTAGAGCGGAGACAGCGAGCCAGGCCTTCTCGTCCAACATCAGTGCCTGATCTCACAAATGCGCTTCTGGAAGAATGGTCAAACATTCCCATAAACACACTCCTAAACCTTGTGGACGGCCTTCCCAGAAGAGTTGAAGCTGTTATAGCTGCAAAGGGTGGGCCAACTCAATATTGAACCCTACGGACTAAGACTGGGATGCCTTTAAAGTTCATGTGTGTGTAGAGGCAGGCGTCCCAATACTTTTGGTAATACAGTGTAAATGTGGATATTTATTTGGTGGTTCGCAATCGTGGAGATCTTGTTCCTGCAGCCTGGGGAGGACGGAAACTCTGAGCCTGCAGCAGAGTGCAACTTTGTTGATTACACTTATGGGATTTTGATTGGCTGCTATAGAAAACTGCTTATAAGTTAAAATTATAAAAAAATGTTAACAGAAACAAAGCGCCGTAAGAGATGCGAACGTATAGAATAACACTATAAGGGTGCATACATAGGTTGGATCATGTTGGATGTGTTCTCAGACGACCCCATGGAAGGATGTGGTCATTTAATAAAAGCAGCTGATGTGATGACCACAGGTCAGCGGAGAAATGGTTTTATTATTTAGGAAAGACTCGGCACGTGTTAGAGGTTTACCGATGGCGTGCCGTCATCTTTAGCAATGTGAGTCTTGGCAAATCCACAGGGCTCCCATCAGGATGGAGAATCAGAGAGCAGCCACATTGGGCTGAACCCGTAGTTTGCTACTTATTCAATAATTGGGGGTTTTGGAGGGGTAATACATGGGGGCTGAATGACCAGAATTCCCTGCTTTGCAGCAGAGCTGAACTCTAGATGTATAAGGCCTCATGCACACGGATGTTTTTACAGCTGCTTTTTTTGAGCGTTTTTTGCAGCTTAAAGACGCCTGTCTATGTTAGTCTATGGCTTCATGCCTACCTAGGCGTTTTTGAGCTCCAAATGGCATAGGCGTTTTTAAGCTGTAAAAAAAACCCAGGACCAGTGCGTTCCGTGGCACGACGCTAGAGCTGTAGAAACGTGGAAAAACGCGCGAAAGCGCTCAAAACCGCTGATGCGGCGTTTTTGAGCTCCGACGTTTGTTTGCTGCAAAGGGAGTGCATATAGCTGAGAGATGTGTTTTTCTTTAAAAACGCTACTTAACGCCAACGCTAAAAAACGTGCAAAAACGCGTTTTTAACGCCGCTTTTTCCAGGTGTCGGACCTAGCTTTACAGCACGTTTTTTAAAACGTCCATGTGCATGAGGCCTTCAAGACATGAATGAATGCAGCTCTATAATTCTTAATAAATCATTACGTATATTTTTTAAATACAGGCAGAGTACCTGAATATGACCTGGTATCAGCCTCTTCCATTCCCTGTACAGCAGAGCTGGTGTGCGAGAGGAACAAGCAGCACAAGGAGCCAATGACATAGCTCCCAACTGTCCCTGATTTCGAGGGACTGTCCCTGATTTGGAGCAATGTCCCTCTGTCCCTCTTTCCCCCTCATTTGTCCCTCATTTTTGTCTGATCTATATAGATGTATATAAAATGCACTTTTTATCTTTCAAAAAGTGTTTCCCAGCACTAAACCTTTCATCTGATTTCTAAATTGCTGCATTTGTAAATTCCAAAAGCCAATATAAAGGAATAGAAGTGATAAAAAAGCACTTGTGGGTTTACCCAATCTTGTTTTTTTTTTGTACAATTCTTCTTTAAGGGGGCGTGGCAAGGGGTGTGTCCTATGCCTGCATACTTTTGCTGGTAGGTGTCCCTCATTCCCAAAAAGTTGGGAGGTACGCAATTAGTTAATGTGCTGACAAGGAGCATGTTGATAGGAGAAGAGAGCAGAGTGACAAAGAGATGAGCTCATTACATGGCCGCTCAAACACACTTTTTCCAACGCACGCGTTTCTGAAAATGGTGAGCGGTACGTCAAAAGCACAACAAGCCCCTTCAGAGCGAGTCCAAAGCTTTATTTAGCTCATACAACATAACTACAGAAGAAACATTTTGGAGCCATGCACATGCCTGGAATTATGATGTGAACGCTGGATAAAGCTTTGGACTCGTTCTGGGGATCCTCGGTGTGCTTTTGACATACCTCTCTCATTACAGTGCTACTTCTCTTTTCACTATCCAATCACAGGCGGGGGGGAGGTCAACCTGGGCTCAGAGAAAGTGGGTTAAAAGATGCTGGCCATCAAACTGAGGACATCTACAGGCAGAACAAAGCACTGCAGCGGAAACCTCTGGATTGAAGCAGGCTATTGCAAGTAAAAGAGTTTGGTTACTTTATCTTTTAATGAGCTATTCATTTTTATCTGGTTATTTTTGGCTGCAGTTCTGTTTTGAGCTCTTCTATGGTCGAGCGCAGATTGTTCTGGCCCCCGGTGGTGGTGACAAGGGACTGCAGGGTAAGTGATTGGGGACAGGGTGATATAGAAAGGTACTGGGACATTTTTACTTCAATGCAGAGATTACATTAAGGTAAAAAAAAAAAAAAGAGGTAGCATTTAGTACCACTACCACCAGGGCCGGGACGAGGGGTGGGCAGGAGGGTCAGCTGCCCTGGGCGCACAGGGGATTTTGGAGGGTTGGGCTTAGAATGGGTGATTTGGAGGGAGGGATTTGTACTAGGTGAGTGGATTTCTGTTAGGAAGGAGTTTTTTTTTGGGAGGGGGGCGGGGGGGGGGGGTTTCCTAGTAGGGACGATCGAAAGGATTTGTGCTAGGAAGGTGAATTTGGGGGGAAGGATAAGTGCTAGGAGAGGGGATTTGGGGGAGGGGGATTTGTTCTGGGAGAAGGGGTTTTTGGTGGTGGGGGGGAGAGGATTTATGCTCACAAATTTGAGGGGTAGAGGAATTAGGAGGAGGGACTTGGGGGAGGGGGATTTATTCCGGGAGAGGGTTTTTTTTTGGGGGGGGTTATGGTCAGAAATTTGAGGGGTAGAGGAATTAGGAGGGGGGAGGGGATTTGAGCTGGGAGGGGGATTTGTGCTGGAAGAGGGGAAATTATTTTGGGGGGGAGAATTTGGGCTTGCAAAGGGAATCTATGCTTAGGGGGTAAGTGTGAGGATTAGTGGTCACATTTTTGTGCGAGGGGGGGGGGGATTTTTTGCTGACACATAATGCTCATACATTTTGGGGGAGGGGGATTTGTTCCTGGAGAAGGGGTTTTTGGTGGGGGAGAGGATTTATGCTCAGAAATTTGAGGGATAGAGGAATTAGGAGGGGGGGAGTTGGGGGGAGGGGGATTTATTCCCGGGAGAAGGTTTTTTTTGGGGGGGGGTTTATGGTCAGAAATTTGAGGGGTAGAGGAATTAGGAGGTGGGAGTTGGGGGAGGGGGATTTATTCCGGGAGAAGTGTTTTTTTTTTGGGGGGGGTTATGGTCAGAAATTTGAGGGGTAGAGGAATTAGGAGGGGGAGAGTTGGGGGAGGGGGATTTATTCCTGGGAGAAGGGTTGTTTTTTGGGGGGGGGGTTATGGTCAGAAATTTGAGGGGTAGAGGAATTAGGAGGTGGGAGTTGGGGGAGGGTGATTTATTCCGGGAGAAGGTTTTTTTGGGGGGGTTATGGTCAGAAATTTGAGGGGTAGAGGAATTAGGAGGGGGGAGTTGGGGGGATTTATGCTGGGAGAGGGTTTTTCTTTTTTGGGGGGGTTATGGTCAGAAATTTGAGGGGTAGAGGAATTAGGAGGGGGGTGTTGGGGGGGATTTAGGCTGGGAGTGGGTTTTTTTTTTGGGGGGGGGTTATGGTCAGAAATTTGAGGGGTTGAGGAATTAGGAGGGGGGATTTATGCTGGGAGAGGGTTTTTTTTTTTGGGGGGGGGGGTTATGGTCAGAAATTTGAGGGGTTGAGGAATTAGGAGGGGGGATTTGGGGGGATTTATGCTGGGAGAGGGGTTTTTTTGGGGGGGGGTTATGGTCAGAAATTTGAGGGGTTGAGGAATTAGATGGGGGGATTTGTGCTGGAAGAGGGGAAATTATTTTGGGGGGAGAATTTTAGCCTGCAAAGGGAATCTATGCTTAGGGGGTAAGTGTGAGGATTGGTGGTCACATTTTTTTGAGGGGGGGGGGATTTTTTGCTGCACATAATGCTTATACATTTTGGGGGAGGGGGTGCCGTTTGGCCTCTTCGCTCGATGACGATGCCCCGGTACTGATTACCGCAACACTAATTGGAACAGTATGCGAATATCTTTATTTATAATCAGTCATTACCACCCCTATTTACCTTATGGCAGCAGTGTACGGCGGACACAATCTGGCGGAAGAATCGACGCGCTTCGCTCTCTGGGATCTGGTGCTTGTTGTTAATGAAGTCGTAGAGCTCTCCATTGCTGGCGTACTCCATGACGATGATAATTTTCTCCGAGCTCTCAAATACTGCGGAATGAATAAAAGAGTTTTTAAAGTAACGCAATAAAGAGAAAATGTTAGAAGTCGCGAAAGTCTGAAGACTGAAAGACAATGCCGGCTTTTTTTTTTTTTACGCCCTTTTTTACATCTGTAAAAATTCCTTGCATTTTCATCCTATTTGGATTTTTTTTTCCCTGTTTACTCCAGCAGAAGATAAGATTTTTTAAAGTGAGCCTCAGGCTCTAATCACGTGCTTAAGAAAAAAAAAAAAAAAAACCCCATTGGAATCCATGTGTCCGGCGCCTGGCATTTAGATTAGGGGGCCGGACGCATGGATTAGAGGGGCGGCCCCTGCACCCCTAATGTACAGACGGCCACTGCTTTATAATCAGTCACAGCAGCTGTCCCCAACCTTTTTGGCACCAGGGACCAGTTTCACAGTAGCCAATTTTCCCCAGGAACCGGGGGGGGGGGGGGTTGAAGGGGATATTCATGGAGTCTGTCCTCAGCCCCTCTTTACATCACAACCTGCACGGACCACGGTCGCTGTTCAGTTACAGCAAACAGTTTTGTTTCCTTTTGGGATAAAGCTTTTACATAAATAAATAAAAGCTGATCATTGTAAGCATCCCTGTCAGTGGTAAATGGTTTATCTCATCCATGTAAACTGATACATTCTTCTGGTGGGTTTGTGCTGTGAAAAACAACAGACTTACTGGCAGGATCACCAGACGAAAAGAGAAGGAAGGAAACCTAAAAAAAAAAAATAAAACTAATGCAGCCACCACATCTAAGAATTGGTAAGCTGCAATAAAATAAATGTTTGCTTTAAGTTTACAAAAAGACAAATGACTAACCCTTTTTGCCTTTAAAATTCAGACTTCGTAAAGGATATGCTGTAACCGACTCGCAAGAGTTTCAACAAGCTTTAATAATCAGTTAACCCGGAGAGGCACCCCCACCCAGACATTCTGGTTTGCCTGTGACGGACTGTGAAATGAAATGTTATACCTCCGCCCCGCGCCGCCATCTGTTTTAGCTGCCACCAATTTGTTCACGGTCTTAAAAACGCGTCTGCGAGGAGAGCGGTATGTGACGGGCGCACGTTCCCGGGGAGGTGATACCATTGTGACTGCGGCTTTTAAAAGCTCACTCTGACATTTATAAGGCTGACTTTACAGAGGATTCATTATATGGCCCTAATAGCCGGATTTATGTGACCCGTGTCTGCCATCGAAAACCCAGGCGAAGGGCGGCACTAAATAATATTTCACAAGCAGGATTTGCCTAGTAAACTACGCTAAAAGGTCTTATATAGGCAGAATATTAAAAAAAAAAAAAAAGCTCAGCGGAATCCTAAAGATAGATCTTACTAGTATACATGTGTTTAAAGCTGAGGTTTAATCCACTTATATTTTGCTTTCTGTTGTTCCTCCCCCCCCCCCCCCCCCCCATCTTATTTTAGACCCAGAGACAGTGGCGGCCCGTCCATTAGGGGGCGCACAGGCACCGCCCCTTCTACCCATGCGTCCGGCCCCCTGATCTACATGCAGGGCGCCGGACCATGGATTCCAATGGAGGGGTTTAAGCACGTCATTAGAGCCGGAGGCTTCAAAAATGGGTGGGCTTGGGGCGCAGAGCACTGCGCTCCGAGCCCACCCAGTTGTGTGACAATAGCCAGTGTGATTAGCATGTGATGAGAGCCAGAGGATTCAAAAAGAATGGGCTTGGCGGGCCGCAGAGACCCGTCACCCACTTGGCCGAAAGGAGAAGCGATCTTATTGGCCGCCTATGAGGAGGATTGAGGAAGAGGGAGAGGAGATGCATGGAGGAAGCCACTGTGATGCCTGCGTAGAGGGTTCTTTACTGTAAGAGCGGCAAGGATGTGGAATTCCCTTCCACAGGCGGGGGGGGGGGGGGGGGGTGTGCATTGATAGCTTCAAGAAACTATTAGATAAGCACCTGCACGACCGTAACAAACAGGGATATACAATGTAATACTGACATATAATCACACACATAGGTTGGACTTGATGGACTTGTGTCTTTTTTCGACCTCACCCTACTATGGTAACTATGTAACTATGCGAGGATGAGACGCAGGGAAGCACTGCCCGATAGATGAGGTAAGGGCATGGCTGGTGACCGCGATCGACCAGGGGGAGGGGGGGTGGATGTTTGGGTCTGGGTGCATTTTTTGCCGCCCCCCCAAAGAAAATATACCACCAGTCGCCACTGGTTGGCAGGAAGGGAACCTGATGGCGGTAAGGGGGTGACACCATGTTTAACCGCACCAGGTGACACCAACCCTAGTCACAATCCAGGGGCAGTGTATAAGGGCGCTCTGAGCATGAGGACCAAGCAGACAGCATCTCTAGAGAGGCAAGGGTCCAATGATATATATCCAACACTGAGGGCTGCACTCAGCAAAGAGGAGCAAACTCTGAAACAAATAAGACAGAAGAGAGAGGCGCCTCTACGTGCAGAATTAGTAGCTGTTTATTTCCCTAAACAAGATTAAAAACACTTACAAAATCTGGCGAATTAAAAAGCATGTAGTCATTGATAATGCAAATGGTCCTGCAGGCGGATGGGTCCCCGGCGTGTAAAGACTCTCACAATTGTGTCCTGTGCTGTACCAAAAACATAGAGCTACCGGTAAGCTGAAGAATGGGTACACACACCGAGTTCATGATGGAGATGGACGGAGATCCCGGAAGTGATGTCAGCAGTGAGAGACGGAAGCCAGCATGAACAGGATGTAGTCATCAGTAAGGGACGCGTTCGGAACATTAGTAAGTTCCTTTTTCAAGACAGGAGCCAGCATGAACAGGATGTAGTCATCAGTAAGGGACGCGTTTCGGAACATTAGTAAGTTCCTTTTTCAACCAAGGTTGAAAAAGGAACTTACTAATGTTCGGAAACGCGTCCCTTACTGATGACTGCATCCTGTTCATGCTGGCTCCCGTCTCTCACTGCTGACATCACTTCCGGGATCTCTGTCCATCATGAACTCGGTGTGTGTACCCATTCATCAGCTTACCTATTTCTGGTAAGCTAACCTTAGGTTGAAAAAGGAACTTACTAATGTTCCGAAACGCGTCCCTTACTGATGACTACATCCTGTTCATGCTGGCCTCCCGTCTCTCACTGCTGACATCACTTCCGGGATCTCCGTCCATCATGAACTCGGTGTGTGTACCCATTCATCAGCTTACGGTTTCTGGTAAGCTAACCTTAGGTTGAAAAAGGAACTTACTAATCTTCGAAACGCGTCCCTTACTGATGACTACATCCTGTTCATGCTGGCTCCCGTCTCTCACTGCTGACATCACTTCCGGGATCTCCGTCCATCATGAACTCGGTGTGTGTACCCATTCATCAGCTTACCGGTTTCTGGTAAGCTAACCTTAGGTTGAAAAAGGAACTTACTAATGTTCCGAAACGCGTCCTTACTGATGACTACATCCGGTTCATGCTGGCTCCCCGTCTCTCACTGCTGACATCACTTCCGGGATCTCCGTCCATCATGAACTCGGTGTGTGTACCCATTCTTCAGCTTACCGGTAGCTCTATGTTTTTGGTACAGCACAGGACACAATTGTGAAGAGTCTTTACATGCCGGGGACCCATCCGCCTGCAGGACCATTTGCATTATCAATGACTACACGCTTTTTAATTCGCCAGATTTGTAAGTGTTTTTAATCTTGTTTGGGGAAATAAACAGCTACTAATTCTGCACACAGAGGCGCCTCTCTCTTCTGTCTTACCAACCCTAGTGACGCCACTGTCAGGGGCCTCCACCAAGCTTGGAGTCCAGTGCTCCACCACCCAAGTTCTGGAATCATTCCGTGTTTGATCATTGAATCTGTACAACACAGTATATAAAACTAAGCAAAAAGGGTTTTGGAATTTAAAGTAAGCTTTTTTTTGCATTCCTCTTCTAATCCTCGTATTAAACTGACACACAATTAGAGATAGAATTACCAGCAAAAATGTATATATCTTTCTGGCACAACCACCCCCAATGGACAAGTTTATGAGCAGTTCTGTACTTTGACTTTGCTCTGTGCACATTGTTCTAGTAAAGCCAGGCTTTGGCTGTAAACCTCACTGATGTGTGTCATGGTCGGGATTCCATTTGCAGAGTAATTAATGACCATTAACTGGCTTAAAAACATGGACAAGCCCCGCCAGGTGTCAGTCATTCGCTGTTATGGCAGACACTTGTCTCCGTACAAAAAAAAGGGGGCCACTTAATCCTACTGAGTGAAGAATTCCCGAGTCCCCGGGGAAAGCCTGTGTATATGATATGATAAGTATGACATGTGCCCCCAAGCTTGCACTGACCTTCGAAGACCTGAATGATGTGCTCATGTTTCAGCAGAGCGGTGATCTCTATCTCCCGCTGAAGGTGCACTCTGTCCAGTTCATCTGTGATCTTGTCTTTCTGGATGGACTTCACAGCCACCTAAAGAAAGATATTTGATATTTAACTTATCATCAACTTACCCTATCACACCCTGCAACAACAAACACTGCAAACTGTGCTGCACAGGCAAAAGGACCTTCAATATTTACAGGATCATATAGCTGGACCTCCAATAATGTGGTGTACCTCATTCAATGCGAAAAAAAAAAAAAAATGCAACCAAAGATCTTATGAAACTGGACAGAAATTATGAAATTTGCACAGACAGACCATAAAAGAAAATATGGAAGTTCCTTACTGAATACCTGTGGGACATCATTTCCTCACAACCAGACCACTCTATGGAAGACATGAATATTTTAGATCTCATCAAGCATCTCGGTTTAACTACCATTGATGAGTATGTTTGTGTGGGTGTTTTTTATGTTCATTGTCTTACTTAACCACTTGCCGCCCGCCATATAGCAAAATGACGGTGGCAAAGTGGTTTCTATAGCCTGACCGGAGGTCATATGGCTTCTTTAGTATATTAAGCCGATCAGTCTGACACACCACAACTCCAATCTAGGTGAAGAGTCTCTGGCGGAGACTCTTTACCACGTGATCAGCCGTGTCCAATCACGGCTGATCACGATGTAAACAGGAGGAGCCGGTGATCAGCTTTTCCTCACTCACGTCTGTCAGACGAGAGCAGAGGAGAGCCAATCGGCTGCCCCTCTGACAGGGGGGATCTGTGCTGATCGATTATCAACGCAGCCCCCCCCCCAGGATGCCCACACTGGTCCACCAGGGACGCCACTAGGACCACCAGGGATGTCACCACCAGGTATGCCACCCTAGACCACCAGGGATGCGAATCAGGCCCACGATGGATGCCAATCAGTGCCCACAATGGATGCCAATCAGTGCCCACAATGGATGCCAATCAGTGCCCACAATGGATGCCAATCAGTGCCCACAATGGGCATCACTGATTGGCAGGCATTATTGTTTGGCACTGATTGGCATCCATCATTACCATACATTACAGTACATCAGTGCCCCTCCATGCCGCCTATCAGTGCCCATCCGTGCCGCCTATCAGTGCCCATCTGTGCCACCTATCAGTGCCCATCCGTGCCACCTATCAGTGCCCATCAGTGCTGCCTATCAGTGCCCCATCAGTGCCGCATATTAGTGCCCAACATCAGTGCCCATCAATGCCACCTCATCAGTACCACCTTATTGGTGCCACTTCATCGGTGCCCGTCAGTGCAGCCCCATCAGTGCCCATCAGTGAAGGAGAAAACTGAAACAAACTAACTGAAACAAAAAAAAAACTTTTTTTTTTTTCAAAATATTCTGTCTTTTTTTTTATTTGTTTAGCAGAAAATAAAAATCCCAGAGGTTATCAAATACCACCAAAAGAAATCTCTGTGGGAACAAAATGATAAAAATTTAGTTTGGGTACAGTGTACAAGTGCGACAGCACTGAAAGCTGAAAATTGGTCTGGGCAGGAAGATGTATAAGTGCCCGGGATTGAAGTGGTTAATATTTTGGTAAAACTTTGTGTATCAGTACTGCTTGGACCTTAGAAGAAGGGGGGACACCCTGAAAGCTTGTCCTAAAATTGTGATTGACAGTATACATTATTTTTGTTGCACGTGCACTGATACGGCTCCAATCACCTCAAGCATGCAATGTCTATAGAAACATTCTGTACTGCATTTCTGTAACTATTTTCCCTAGACATTCTGTTAATGTTCTACATTCCGTAAGTGACGTCTATACAAGTATTGTGTAATTATCTGTAATACTATTCTAAAGCTGCTGTGCCAATAATAAAAAAAAAAAATGTAGAACTTTGCACCACAACTGTTTGTGACTATGTGTGCATTTTAAAGGCACTTTTACTGCATTCCATGTGTCTGCACAAGCATTTTGTGGACCTCTATGTTGTCTACATATGCATTTTATGTATATTTGTACTGTTCTGGAGGAACAGCCGGACACAGGAGCACAACCTGACAGTTATATGAATAGGGGCACAACAGAAAGGAAAGTAGCTGGATTGTCAGGACCGGGATCTGAACCCACAACCTCTGCTGTGTCTGGCAGTAGCTCTTCTTGCTGAGCCACCTAAGATTCTAGACAGCTCCCAGTCTGATCCCTTAGGACATGGGGTCTCCAAACTGTGGCTTGGGGGTCAACTAGGGCCATTTGCTGGCCTTTATCAAGTCCTTGAGGCACTACTCTTCCAACTGATACCAATGATAGGGCATTGTTTTTCGTTTCACTAAGGCATGTTCTGCTCCCACTGCCCACAGTCTGGCCCCCCCTAAAGCCTGAAAGACTATAAATTGGCCCTTTGCTCAAAACGTTTGGAGACCCCTGCCTTAGGACAATCTTGTCTTGTCTCTGGTGAACCTTGAACGCTCTGCTCCTCCCATGAACTTCCTAATTTAAATCTCTGCACTTCCTGTTTGCCAGATGATTGTGCTTTCTCCAGCCAATATTTTGCTCTTTTGCACACCTGCAGCTGTCCTTATCTCCGCTTACCAACCTCTGGCTTGTTCTTCGTCTACACTTCCGCTTGATCCCAACCTGCAAACACTTGTTACTGACATTTGGAGTGTTTGCTGCCTGCTATATCTGCATATATTTGATGCCTACATGCTACATCTGCTACTGGACCCCAGCTTGTTCATCCCCTGGTGGGGTGATTTTGAGGACCGCGACGTAGTACTAACATACAGCAAAACCCATCTCCACCATCAGAAGCTCTGGTGAAGATCGGTTAGTGCTTAGACCCCACACCTCAGATGAGGCCACATCATCCTCCAGGGTGACCTGCTTGTGTATTTATCCAGCTGGTTGGTGGGAGCCTCTCTACTGCTATAGCTACTGTTTTCCAAACCTGACCCTTAACTGTGACATGGATGAAAATAAATTATTATATGGACATTTTGGAAACAAATATGGCTGCTTTAATAAAAAAATAAAGAAAAAAAGTTTTTAAGTCGCACTGTTATCCAGTCATGTAAATAGGCTATGTACTGATAGGACATTGAGGACAATCTACAGGGTTCCCTGCAGATTCAATAGGGATTGCTTACAGAGCATTCCGTCCCTGGTCTAAATTTACCATCATTACGTAATCACGTGCCAGCCAAATGGTGCTTGTAAACAGTGCAAGACCGATCAACACGCACTGGCAAAACACAGTTGAGCAACAGATACATAGAAGTATTTCCACATATGGCAAAGGCGTTTGCTTTCAACATGCTGAGTCTCGTCTTTGTAACCTTAAAGTGTACCTTTCTACCATGCCACCAGTTGCTTTGCGGGCTCATTGAATAGTCAGTCCCACAAGCCATCACTACCGTTACAGCAGAAACAACGTCTGTATTAGCATTGAGATTCCCAGTGCACTTTACATCATTGGGCCCCATTCACACCATATGCGTCTCAGTGCATAGACAAGGCAATGGGCCTATGTCCTGTTGTTTCAATTCACACCAATGTATCTCATTATATGTTTGTTTTTATATAATAAAAAGGATAAGAGTGCCAAGTCATACAGATCAGTCCATCTAAGTAGAGTTGACAGTAGGGTTGCGCAGATACTAGTATCGGTATCGGTGCCGATACCGAGCATTTGCACAAGTATTGGTACTCGTGCATATGCACCGATACCTGAAACCAATACTTTCAGGCTCGGTTCTTTGAGCTGTCAGTGGGTCTCCCCAGTGTTAAAGAAGTCCGGTAATTGGATGGATCAAAAAAAAAGCAGCCGGCAATATTAGCTCAGCCCTGAAAGACTAAAAAAAAACATTTTTGTGAATAGAACATTCCTCAAAGTATACTTCTATGAAATCCCTACCGCTCTGTTCCCCTTCTATCCTCAAATTCTTTCCTGTTGATTCTGCCATTATGGCCCCCTTATGGACCTTCTAACATCGCTGCACGAGCACCTCTCAATTTGTTACAGCATTGTCACCCTCCCCATAGGTCAGCTGAGTTACGTAGTCACACCACCGCCTTTTCCTAGTGATGTCTACATCCCAAAAAAGTTGTTTTTATACAGTAGGTGCATGAATAGTGGTCTCGGACTACCCATGTACTTCACAAATACCCTGTTTCCCCGAAAATAAGACCTAGCGTGATTGTCGGTGATGGCTGCAATATAAGCCCTACCCCCAAAATAAGCCCTAGTTAAAGTCCTTGTAGGTCTTATTTTCAGGGTAGGGCTTAATTTCGGGGAAACAGGGTAGGGCTTGTTTGGGGGGTAGGTCTTATATTGCAGCCATCACCGACAATCGTGCTAGGTCTTATTTTTGGGGAAACAGGGTATGCGTTGCCTGTTCGCAAATTTTAACCAAATGCTATTTCCTAAGCTGCCTATACACTGTTATACAGACGATAGGACATTCCGACAACAAAATCCATGGATTTTTTCCATCGGATGTTGGCTCAAACTTGTCTTGCATACACACGGTCACACAAAGTTGTCGGAATTTCCGAACGTCAAGAACGCGGTGACGTACAACACGTACGACGAGCCGAGAAAAATGAAGTTCAATAGCCATTGCGGCTCCTTCTGCTTGATTCCGAGCATGCGTGGCACTTTGTACGTCAGAATTGTGTACACACGATCGGAATTTGCGCAAACGGACTTTGTTGTTGGAAAAATTTGAGAACCAGATCTCAAATTTTGCGCGACGGAAATTCCGATGGAAACTGTCTGATGGAGCTTACACACGGTTGGAATTTCCAACAACAAGCCCTGATCGCACATTTTACGTCGGAAAGTCCGACTGTGTGTATGGGGCATTAGATTTTCTTTTGAACAGTCATACAAAATTCCTAAAAATCCAAAAATCAGAGCTTTTGATGATGCCATCAATTTCGTTTGAAGGTTCTTAAAAATGGCCTCAATTTGTTATGATATCTAAATCCGCCAGTACATCTACTTCCCCCCCCCCCCCAACTGAGGACCACAGTCAACTTTTCTCAACTGAGGACCACATTACTAGTTAGAATTTTGTTCGTTTATAAAAGAAGTAAGAAAAAAATTTCAATCCATCAGCTTTAATTTTTCTCCTCACCACGGTTGAAAATGATTGTCAATTTGCCCCCTTCAACCATTGGAAAATTGATGGAACTTTTTGAAAACAAACATTTTTTGAACAAAATTTACCCAAGTATATTCAGCTTTAGTTTGGGGCCCTCAGACAGTAAAACCTAAACTTTATCCTCGCCAAATCTAAGTTAGTAAACATACACGGGGCATCCTGTTTGTGTTCGGTCTACGTGAACTCTTGCACTGCGCTCTTGTGCCATTTACCGTATTCAGACGCAGACCTGTTAATGTGGACATACGGCTTGTACTCCGAATATCAGGAAGCTTTTATCTGTCCTAGAAGGCTGCTAACAGCACTTAGCTCAGCTGCTTCCGGCAGACTTAACCACATCCTCCTCTGACTAATGTGTCTGTGATAAAGCCCGGAGCACATGATAAGAAGCTCAGAGGTGTCTGTGCTGGCTCTTCTCTACAAATGTGTATCCAGTGATTCACTGGAAATTTGGAACCATTAAATGGTCCAGTGGCAAACATTTTTGTAAGCTCAGCAATTTTAACGCCTTATTACAAAATTACAAAAAGAAAACGCCCAGAACTCCAGAAACCATGCAGCCTTCCTACGCTCAATTTCACAACATGTTGTCCTACACTTTGCTATCCCAACAGCATGAAGGGGGTTATTTCATGTAGATGAACTTAAGCTGACCATAAATGGATAGAATTTCCAATGCAAATTTTTAGAAAAAATCATAGGAAAATTTGTATGAAAATTCTCAGTGTGCCGTTCAAAAGATTTTGTTTGCTTTGAACATTTGATTTTGGAATGAAAGGACTTTACCCAATGAAAACCTCACGCACTGATAAAAATGTATTTGTTGGTGAAACATTTTCCATCCTGCTCCTTCGAATCTTGTTGGCACGGAGGTCGAAAAACAATGTCGATTTGACCCCACTAATGACTCGAAAAATGAACAAACTTTTTTAGAACCTTCTTTTCCTGAGAATTTCGTTCAAAATTCTACCCATCTATAGCCAACTTTACTTTTGGGCTGACAACCTTTTGCTGGACTAAAATTCTTAGCAGTGTTTGTCAGCCCTACCTGCTGGACCACAGAATTCTGCCCAACCCCACCCTTCTCTGTTCCACTCCAAATGCATACATTGATTTCTTTCCCAGGAAAACAATGTTGCTTGCCCCAACGTCTGAAAGCTCATCCACACATTTGACTTGATAAACTGTTAATGGTTCTCCAAACATTTGGCGTACAAAATACCAATGTAGGCCTTATTCACATGGTTTCTATTACAGCTGATCCACAATGGTCGGTTGACAAGCAGGTCAGAGTCCTCCTGGATGTCTGTTTTTGGGAAGAAATCTCACTGCACCGTGTGCTCTAGGCCAGTGTTTCTCAACTCCAGTCCTCAAGGCGCCCCAACAGGTCATGTTTTCAGGCTTGCCATTATTTTTCACAGGTGATTTGATCAATTTCACTGCCTTCGTAATTACCACAGCTGTTTCATCTGAGGGAAATCCTGAAAACATGACCTGTTGGGGCGCCTTGAGGACTGGAGTTGAGAAACACTGCTCTAGACCAGTGTTTCTCAACTAGGGTTCCTCCTGAGCTTGCTAGGGGTTCCTTAAACAATAAGCAATTTCAGATAAGTAACCATTGACACCAGCGATCTTTTTATCTATCTGTACAGGGACATTTTTCCTAATAACCACAAATGTAAGAAGCATTTTTTCGATTGATCATCACGGTAATGTAATGTGAGCTGTAGCTATAGTAGTTATTAGCAGGGGTTGCCTGAGGCCAGAAGTTATTTCAAGGGTTCGTCCATGTTAAAAAGGTTGAGAAAGACTGCTCTAGACACAGTTGAGGTCCCATTCACTTGAATGGGTCCCTTTTGGTGGCATTACCACCTGACAAAAGTGACATGCTGTGTAAAGTTTGCCAAAGATGACCTTGGTGACGTTTACAGGTGTTTCCACCAGCAATTATAACTTGCTGGTGGGTGGTTAAGGGGTGGTAAAAAACATGTATCAACCGCCTGTTTTCACTGTCCCTTTGACACTCATGTGAAGGAGGCCTTACGGAATGAGCCAAATAATGGTTGAAGTTGAAGGGCTTGAACTGGAAGATGCCACTAGTGCAGCAGATATAAAAAAAATCTGAAAATGCAACATGTCGCACGAAAAGTCACATGATATGCGCCAAAAAAATTGTTTGTCCACCATGGAGAGGATGGTGGTGAAGATCATTGTTTGTGCGCCTACTAAACATTTATGCACTGTAACATAACAGTTTATGTGAAATGCAATACGCCATGATAGCACACTTCAAATTCCTCTAGAACCACCGAGCATAATTTATAGGACCCATTGTGTGTAAAGAGAGGGCTTTTGGGAGATGTACAGTAAACATGGGGGCATGCCTACATCAGTAGGAACTGGCCTTCCTTCAAGAAATTTACAAGACTGGTGACGATGAGGTGCTTCCCACAGGTTGGTGACTAGGAGTGGGTGATGGACCAGATCTGACCTTTTGATCGTTAGGTGGAACAGTTCCTCATTTCCTAATCTCTTGTGCCAACCATAAGGCTTTCCGATAATAAAGAGGATGTGTCATATAAAACCAACTTATCTGCTTATTCAGTTGGTTTGAGGTCACAAAGAGCCGTCAGCTTTGCCTGTACGCCTGCGGCCCACCCTACATGTTCGGCGGTGCTAATATGAAGTACGCTTCCTTCATTGTGTTCCTGATACAGATCATTCCCGTGAATCTTATGAACTGCACAGCTGCAAAGAACATTTCATTCACACCCCCCGTGGAAGTAAGGAAAGTTTTCTTTTCAATCCCCAGAGGAATCTCAGGCTCCAATATTTCTTTATATATAAAATTTTTCCCGTCGACTACATTGGGAATTCTTCTGGAATGTTGGGTATGTCTGGAGTCATTAAAATACCTCCTAGCATATTGTGTTTAAGAATAAGAAGGAAATATGGAGGTGGGAATGTAAAGATAATGAGGATTGTGATAAAAAAAAAAAGAAAAAAAAAGACCTCCCGCATTTTTCAAAGTGTCTGATAGAAAACAATGCTTTCTCCAAGCTAAACCTTTCTAATCTGCATTGGATGAATTAAAGGGAAGGTCTGGTTGAGATAAGCTGGGGGTTAAACAATTGATTAATTAACCATTTGACTTCTGAAAGATTTACCCCCCCACACCCCCTCATGACCAGGCCATTTTTGCGATACGGCACTGCGTGGTCGTGCTACGCTGTACCCAAATAAAATGTATGTCCTTTTTTTTCCCCAAAAATAGAGCTTTATTTTGGTGGTATTTGATCACCTCTGCGGTTTTTATGTTTTGCGCTATAAAAAAAGACCAGCAATTTTGAAAAAAGAACCAACATTTTTTTACTTTCTGCTATAAAACATACACAATAAAAAAATGTAAAAAAAAAAATCGAATTTCTTCATCAATTTAGGCCAAAATGTATTCTGTTACATATTTTTGGTAAAAAAAAATTCCCAATAAGCTTATATTGATTGGTGTGCAAAAGTTATTGCGTCTGCAAACTATGGGATATTTTTATGGAATTGTATTTTACTAGAAATGGTAGCGATCAGCGAATTATAGCGGGACTGCGATATTGCAGCGGACAAACTGGACACCTAGCTGACACTTTTGACACTTTTTGGGGACCAGTGACACCAATACAGTGATCTAAACAGATACAGATCTAAAAATATGCACTGTCACTGTACTAATGACACTGGCAGGGGAAAGAGTTAACATCAGGGGCGATCAAAGGGTTAAATGTCTGCCTAGCCAGTGCTTGTGTACTGTGTGGGAGGTGCTTTTACTAGGGAAAGGCAGAGGAATAAGGAGTAAAGTTGGCCATACACATACAGATTTTTTTCAGATCAGCCTGCAGACTGAATGCAAAAAATCAAACAGATTCCTCCATCAACGCTACATAGGGCAGGTGTAAGAATCTCCTGCTGTAGCTATTGGGCACTGCCAGTCACAATACCCAAACAGTGCCTGCATCTGATTGGATACAGGCACACTTTGGCTGATGAGTTTCAACCCGGCTCCTGAATTTGGGTGAGAGGCACCCGTTGCAGAAACCATGAAATCAGACCGATACAGAAGTACGGTTAAATCACACTTGTTTAATAATAAAAGTAAAAAGAACAAACGTAGTCAAAACATAGCCAAAGTTCAGTAACCGGAACGGATAGTCAGCCAAGCCAGTAGTCAGGGATCAATGTAGTGGAACAGCAAGCAGGATCTGGAGCCAGGAGGGATGTCAGCCAAGTCTTTAAACAGGAACACAGGAGATAGGCTCTGTGATGTTAACCAAGGTGAAGGCAGAGATCCTTTGGGCTGGACTGCTAAAGTAGGCAAGGCTGACGAGCAGGATATAATCAACAGCTGAGTAATTGTGGGGAGATAGGAGCTGGAAATTAGCCAACAGGTGAGTGGCCAGCTATGAGAAGAAAGGGCTCAGCCCAGCCCTGATAACCCGTCAGGGCCGCCCATACTTGCCAACTGTCCCGAATTTGCCGGGACAGTCATGGATTTTATTAAGCTGCCCCACCAAGTCCTTGTGCCGAGTTACGTCCCAGAAATCAGAGCCACAGGGACACCTTGCTGCCATTTGTGTCATTGCTGCCCACCACATGTCTACATCATCAGGGCATTCCTGTCACTGCTGCCGGGGTGCCCACATCGGGTCTGCACATTACTGGGTTTGAGACCTCCTCCCCCTACCTTTCCCAGCAGTCTCAGGAGCTCTCGTGCAGGACAGCAACATACCATAGGTGGAGCCTCCTCCTTGTTGGCTACCCACTGAGTGAATTTCAGCTGGTTCATCAGGAAACGGATTCAATTGCTCCAGCCAGCTTACCCAATCTGTGCAACTGCAACCCGAAGCTTCTTCTTTGAGTATTTTGGCCTGCGGTTAAATGCTGACGTCATCGCATACAATTCAGGAATAATAGTTCTGGATTGTATGTGAGAATGGTGAGAAGTATTGGATAGAAGAGAAGAGCACCAGAGCAATCAGGGGATATGGTACTTTTCTACAGTCTGGCTCAACTTATATGGTAATATATCGATTGATGATATGTTAATCTTTCCTTAGATGGAGTATATATGGATTTGAAGATATGTAGTCCTGAGGAAGCAGTTGAAATGCGTAGACATTGTCATGGCATACACCTATGTATTGTCCATCATACAGAATATTTCTGTATTTTATTTTTTTATGGACACCTGGACTCACTGAGCAATTTTTAAATATTGTCCATTTAATAAAATATAGATTTTTTTTTGGGGGGGGGGGGTCTTTCTACGCTTTCCTGGCATATTTAAAGTTTTATTGTCCTGACTTTTTGTAAGTAATTTTCTACAGTCAAGGTATGTGATGGGTAAATTTTGTTCGTTATTAAAATTTCTCCATGTTGTATGGAACGGCCGTTGGTTGAATTTCCTAAAAATGACGGGCAAATCCTCAAAATGTCCACTGTACCACATATATATATATATATATATATATATATATATATATATATATATATATATATATATATATATATATACCATGTTTTTTTTTTAGATATGCACATCATGTTGTTTGTATATCCTCTATAAATCATGGAATCTGATTGGCTGCTTTGAGCATTAACTCTTCCTGTGTTCCAGTTCCTATAGCTCAGCCTTGATGTCCCCATTACCCAACTTCTGTCTTCCTTGATGCAATCCGGTTTCAAATGATGCATCAGCAGTCCGACAGCCACATGTGGGCACGGCTCCCGGACATGTTAAGGAGAGTCAGCAGCACACTGTAGATGAACAAAGTCTGACACATTTTTTTGGCATGTCCGACAGTAATTGTTTTCAAGCAACCCAAATTTAGCAATGCCGCCTCTTTATCTTTATATTGTGCATATTTGAGCATTTTGGTGCTGACTATTTCATTAACTAAGACTTCTAAATTTAGCCCATGCTTTATGTTGAGGGCTGTGGGAATCTTTAGCTTGCATTTTCTTGTTCCCTGTTTAAATTGATTCAGTTATGATAAATATGGGCCCATATATGGGCAGTATTAAAGCCCAACTCCGGTCAAAATGTTGGGCTTTAGATTTCTGTTTTTATCTCTTCCTGGGACCCCATTGTGGAGATTTACCTTCACTTCCTGTCCTTGTTAAACCTGTACTAGAAATGGGGATATGGTTGTCACCCAATTGGGCACAGGCAGTGGTAAAAACATTGTTGTTATGGTAATTAACATACATTATAGCAGTGGTCTCCAAACTGTGGGCCGAGGGGCTGGATGTGGCCCTTTGCGTGCTTTTTTTTGGCCTTGGGGCACTATTCCCCCCATTGTTGCTGACATAGTTCCTGCCACTGACAGCAACAATGGGGCACTAATCATGCCATTGACGCCAATGATGGGGCACTAATCCTCCCACTGATACCAATGATTGGGCACTATTCCTCCCATTGACACCAATGATGGGGTACTATTCCTCCCACTGATACCAATGATGGGGCACTATTCCTCCCATTTATATCAATGATGGGGCACTATTCCTCCCACTGATAACAAAAATATGGCACTATTCCTCCTATTGACACCAATGATAGGGCACTATTATTCCCCTTTATACCAAGGCACTATAACCCCCCCCCCCCCCCCACAATACCAATCATGGAGCATTATTTACTCCCACTGAAGCCAGGACATTTTCTTCTCCCACGGTCATAGTGCAGCCCCCTAAAGTTTGAAGGACAGTAAAACGACCCTTTGTTTAGAAAGTTTGGAGACCCTTGTATTATAGCTTAGGACCATGTTGCATTACCATTTCTGATGGTGGAAATATATTGGCAGTGACATAATCAATAAAGCTAGCCATACAGGTAGTATTTAGTCTGAATTTTTTAATACGTTAATTCGGAAAAATCCTTTGTCAGGTGATGAGGTAGTACCATCAGTGGCTCCACAAATTTTGGTGGGAAGCCCAAAAAAATGTGTTCGTTTATCATGTCAATGACTAAATTTTAATATTCGATTTCAGGATGCACAAAAGTTTTCCAATGTTTGTCTTGTTGCCTTCTTTCCTACAGACTGTACATATTAATTTCTTGAAGTCTCCCCTGATGCGTTTTATCCCTTAGACCTTTGAACCACTTTTGTTGCCCATCTCTGGACTTGTTCTAACTGGCGCTAGAATTGGTGAGCCCATTGGAAGATTTCCCTTCTCTTGCTACTCCAGTGACAGCCAAAAACATTTTTTGATGACTATCTATTTCGGTGATGACGGTCATCTGGGCCATTAACAATTAGGTACGTGAGGAGGCGAGCTTGAGACCAGGGCATGAAGCACCTTAGAGAGGATGCTACGTTGGATTGGTCGCATGGGTGGAAGGAGCCTGCTGGGAGCCAGGATTGGGGTAAGTATTACATCTTATCCTAGCAACCCTACACTAAACAAGCATTTAACCCTTACAGTGGAGAAGAAGGGGCCACAAGGGTAGATTTTGTCTCCTTTCTGATGCCCAGCTATAAGTGCAGTTGTACTTTGGTGATTCTGCAAAGGTTTACTAAGGACAGAATTGCCAGCGTGACATCAGCCAAAGTGAATCAAGCCTTTAGTACCGTGTGCATGTGAGAGTGAAAAAATTCATTTCCTGTACAACAAGAAAGTAAAAACCAAGCCGAGGCAATACAAATTCTAACAGAAAGGTAAACTCAAAGATGTCATCCTGACCCACCACATCTGGGTTGGGTATCCTGTTTCTGAAGCTAATTGAAGTAGACTTGATTGAATAAATGTGACCTTTGTTATTCAAAGGGGCATGTCGCTCTACGAAAGGATGTGCATTGGGTACATTTTTTATGAGTTCCAGCAGTTCCTGAGTCTAGAGGCTAAGCTTCCCTCATGGCAGTGTTCCTGTCACTTGTCATTAGCAGACCCAACTATGCCATGTGCAGCCACTAACGACAGCTTAAATGGTCAGATGTTAAATACACTCCTTGGGAGGAGACGTACTTACAGTGAACCTGAGATTCAGTAATGACTAGCAGAGACTTGATAGGCTTTGAAGGCTGTGAGATTTTACTGAACATGGGTGACCATGTCATTCTAAATTTGTCTATATACACTACTAGACTTCAAAAAAGCCACATGTGGGTCGAAATTCCGAAAAAATTTTCTTTCGATAATCATAGCTAAGAATTTGCCTTTGAATTTCACACCATTAGTGGGCCGCAGCAACTGCTATTTTTCGTGCATCCATCGAATTTGAATGATCGGGCATGTTGGAAATTTGTTGAAAAAGTCATTTCTAATCAATGAATCGTGCAAGAAATATAAAAGATATAAAATATAAAATAAAAGAATATAAATATAAAATATAAAATAAAAGAAAGCTGTGACCTGGAAAAAAAAGAAGATTCCTGTCCACAAAAATTCTTTTCTGTAGCAACATGAGATGAAAATGAAGTCTTCGTTGGTCGAATTTCGAAATCAATGGTGGAACCATCTGATCACAAAACGCAAAAATTTGTTCGGAATTTGACCCATGTAACGCCTGCATAAAGTAACAAGTATTATGTGCTACTGTTGCTGCTACTTTACTGTCCAATCACATTGTGGGGCAGGGAGGTGACCCAGCTGTAACTGCAGTAGAGAAAAGTCAGGTCACCTAGCTGGCTATACTGTCCACTTGTCCAGCAGAGATGATGCTAATCTCAGCACTTGACGGATAGAAATACAAACTCTTTGGCATGTAACACAGTATAGTATAGACCAGTGATGGCGAACCTTGGCACCCCAGATGTTTTGGAACTACATTTCCCAGGATGCTCATGCACTCTGCAGTGTAGTGGAGCATCATGGGAAATGTAATTCCAAAACATCTGGGGTGCCAAGGTTCGCCATCACTGGTATAGACTATATAGCCACAAAAATATTTCAAATGTTTCCAGTAAAGGCCTCTGTTAATACTACAATATAAAAAGAAATTGTAGACTCTCTTCCACCTATGTGGCAACTGTTTGGTGAAGACCCTTTTCTCTTCCAGCATAACTGTGTACAAAATCAACTCCATAAAGACACAGCTTGACCAGTAGTTTGGGGTGGAGGACCTTGAGTGTCCTGGTTGAGACCTGACCTCAACCCTACTGAACATCAATGGAATGAACTGAAACACCAATTGTGAACATGGTCCTCTCATCCTCAACATCAGCACCTGACCTCAACTATGCTCTTTTTGGCACATTTTTGTGGAAAGTTCCATATTACTGCTCATGGTAAGTGAATGGGATGTCCAACAACCTCATATATTGTATTATAGTCAAATACCCACAAGTATTTTGCTATATAGTGTATTTAGCTGTCTGCCTGAAGTTCAAGAGATGATTTATGACTGGGTGTTGTGACTATCCACATTGAGTCCACTATCATTGTTCTATGCACTGTATTACAGAATTACTCATGGGGACCCGATGCTAGCAAAATAATTTGCATTGCACGAAAACCTTTTTATTGCCCTTAATTATTGAGCATACTTAGCATGCATATCCTAAAATTTTACTTTTCTTTAGAAGACACCTGTGACCTTTAGCCGAGGAAAAAAAAAACCCAACAGCTAAGAAATTCCAGCAAGGTCATTGGCCTTTTACCTCAGTTAAGATCCGCTAAGTTTGCAAGGTTCTCCACCTGTCTGTCTTCCCATGACACATTCGTTCAGTTTGTTTACAGCCCAGCTCCAGGTAACAAGTGACATCAATCACTAAGATGCTGATGCCATCCAGAAAGCACTGTAATTGTGCTATTACGCAGAAAGGGGCATCATAAAACTAGTACTTGCTAAGGTGTGGGATGGAGGTTCTAGATCCAGAGTTAGTTTCCTTTAGCAATCTTAAGAAAAGTCCACATTGTAGGGTACAGTGACCCTGGAAATGCAGAATACTGACACAAAAGAGGAACCTGCAGTGAATAGAGGATGGTATATGGAAAAACAAGAGCACCAAACCAAAGGTTTAGAAGTCCAAGGGTATGTTTTTCTTCATAGAAACCAGGGACGTGCAGTCAGGGGAGGCAGGTGAGGCAAAATTTGTGGCTATCATCTATGGTCCTGGAGATACGGGGCTCCTTGCGCAGCCTGTCAAAAGCTACATACAGAGCAGCCAGTTTAAATGCAAGTTGGCGCACTCTGTTTACAGCAGACTGAGAGGATGAGCTCACAGTGCCTCTCACTTCTTGTCAGAGGCACTGAGCTTAATGGACAGTTTGGAGCCTTGAACCAATGGTAAAGCACCATTGGCCCAAGCTGTCCAATAAAAATGTTGGCTCATGCTCATAGACGGGGGCATGCTTCTGAAAGACAAATGCTCCCTTCCAGCCCAACCCTCTTAACTACAAGGAAAAAACATGGGTTTATGGGTATAAGATTTACCCACAATCCCATGTTTTTCTCACACACTTAAGAGAGAGGATCTGCTGCTGTTGAAAAGTTACTGTTTTAATCAAGCTAAATAACATATTATTATGCTATATGATATAAGGTAATAATTTATTATTTATCTATTTACTGTGAAATTAATGGTTTGAAGTTATAACTTCAAACTTCAGTAATTTCTCCGTTAAGCCACCAGCTTGAGTACAGATTTTGAAAATATAGTAAATGACCTTAAAAACAATATACAATAATTATTTGTATATTACTTATGGTAATTAACCCCTTGCCACCCAGGCCAATGACACTTTTCTCCTTCATGTAAAAATCATCAATTTTTTGCTAGAAAATTACTCAGAACCCCCAAACATATATATTGTTTTAGCAGACAACCTATGGAATTAAATGGCGGTTGTTGCAACTTTTTATGTCACATGGTATTTGCGCAGCAATTTTTCAAACGTGTTTTTTATTTTTTTTTTAAAGAAACTTTTTCATGAATTAAAAAGAAATGAAAAAAGCCTGATTTTTTTGTAGATTTTTTGTAGATACCTAACATGTCACGCTTTAAAATTGTGCACACTTGTGGAATGGCTCCAAACTTCAGTACTTAAAAATCTTCATAGGAGACGCTTTAAAAATGTTTACAGGTTACATGTTTAGCGTTACAGAGGAGGTCTAGTAGTAGAATTATTGCTCTCGCTCTAACGATCGCGGCGTATGTAACCTGTGTGTATCTGGCTCTGATACTAACCAGTGCCTCACCAGGCACTGAGCTCACCGCACATCCCTGATAGAAACCCAACAAGCCAAAACTTATCGGGCTACATTCCTCTATTTTGGGGCTTTTAATGCTGGTTAGAAAAGTTGGAGTTGGCTGCTTTCCTCCAATGACTCACTTTAAAGTGGAGTTAAATTCCACTTGAACTTGTACTTACAGGTAAGCCTTAAATAAAGCTTACCTGTAGGTACAATGAGTATCTTCAAAACTTGACCTGTTTAGGAGATATTCACACAACATGTAGCTGGTGATGTCACTGCCACATGCGCTCTGAAGGGACGGCATACTGCGCTGGACCTTCAGAGCTCCGTCCTGGAGCCGAGGGCCCGGCCATTCATACAGCCAGAGCCACGAACCCAGAAGGAAGACCGGGTGAAGTTGGCAGCACTGGGGAGCTGTGACAGAGCTGTGCTGGAGGGCTCTTTGTACCTCTAAGTCTGTCATAATGTGCTGCTAATATGCGGTTCATACCAGTACATTATGACTTAAACCTGCAGGGGGGCCCATTGTTTTTT
Source organism: Aquarana catesbeiana (assembly GCF_042186555.1). Classification (NCBI taxonomy): domain Eukaryota; kingdom Metazoa; phylum Chordata; class Amphibia; order Anura; family Ranidae; genus Aquarana; species Aquarana catesbeiana. Next base: position 24,033,283 of record NC_133330.1, on the reverse strand, counting down.
ATTTATCTGGAGGTTTACTACCGCTTTAACAGTTGGCTATATAAGAGCCACACGTTGGCTTGTTACCTTTGGACTTCGAATAATGAAATTAATACTATTGGACTCCTAATTCTTTGGTCGTGCTCTTATTTTTCCCTATACCTTCATCATAAAATTAGTGTTTGAGGCTCAATGGCATCATTTTCCTGGAATAGGTGTGCACATAAACACAGGTCAGCAGATCCCATTTACATTATTTTAATTTTAGTACAGCAGATAGGAAAATATGGAACAGGGTTTCTCAACCAGGGTTCCTCCAGAGGCTACTAGGGGTTCCTTTAGCAATGAGCAATTTCTGCCTCTGAGATAAGTTCCCACTGACGCCATTATTCTTTTTAGCTATCTGTAAGGGGGGGGATTCTTCCCAATGACCACAGGTGTAAGGATCATTCTTCCCACTGACCATCACACTAATGTATCATGAGTTGTAGATATAGTCATTTTTAGCAGAGGTTCCCTGAGGCCGGAAAGTTATTTCAAGGGTTCCTTGAAAAGGTTGAGAACTTCTGGTTTAGAGGCTGCATTTGACCTGCTTTGCATTGTGTTTCTTTGGGTGCAGAAGGTCTAAATTAGATTCATTTTCATTGCAGACAAAGCAAGTAAAATCTTTTGCTGTATTTTGCATTCAGACACATCTATACAAGTAGTGCTGCGTTCAAATGCAAAACACAGCATATGATAACAAAGCCCACCTACATGACCCCTTATGAAGTGGAATGCAGCCAGAATCTATTATTCTCTTCTGGATAGCTTCACAACCTCTTCTCAGATGATTCTGTGCTATACAACTTCAATTTCATTGTCCAGTGTGTGTCGTCAGGCTGTAGTGGAGCTTACAGAGAGCTGGTGCTGGAACCAGGGAACACACAACGGCTGCAATTGGTTCTGAGTGTCATTTGGAAGATAAGGATATCAGAAAGCAATACGTGATCAGGCAAATGAACGCCATGATTGATAATCCATGGATAGTCCATAGAATTTATTGGATCTAAACTTTACCTGGATGACATTTAGTTTGCTAAAGCTGGCTTTACGGCTGTAAAATCTCATTAAAAAGTTTGGACGAGAATTTCATCAAAAAGTTTGAAAGAGAAAGTAAAAAAAAAAATATTATAAACACGATTCATTTCAAACGACTTTTTGTTTATGTCAAGGTCCCCCAATTTATAGGAATGAACAACCTTTATTACCATAGAACATTCGACTTCTGGATTACATTTTACAAGTGCACCTGTATAAAGCTGGCCATACATTATACAAATTTCCTTTAGATTTACCCTCAACTATGTAGTACAAGGGCCTGCTTGATTGCATACAAAGTTGAAAGTGTTTGGGTGTGACCTCCTATTATATGGTTTTGGTAAATCTAAAGGACAGTAGAAGAAAATTGTATAATGTACGGCCTGCCTTAGACTAGTTACGATTTTTCTAATCGTTGAATTGGCTGGGAGCCAATTCAACGATTAGACTTTTTTTTTCATTCCCATTAGATTCAACAAAAATTTTCCATCCTTGCCGCTTCCTCTGGTCGAAATCGACTGTCCCATTGTCCCCTTAAATTCAAACAAATGTTTGGAAAACAACAATTTTTGAACAAAATTCTGCAGGTGTAAGGACCACTTAAGGTGTTGGGTATCATAAACAGTCACCATGTTTTCTTTTCTTTTGAGAAACTTTATTTTTTACTTATTTTATCCTTTTTTGGATCTCCTTTAGACTCTCTCAGCCCTTTTCTGTCTACATGTACTCGCCACAGCAGTGTTTGCATGTCGTTCTTCAGGGTGGGCTTTCTGATGGTCACAAATTGACGGAGCTTGCCTGGTCAAGAAGTTGGCACGGCCAAAAATAATCTCCACTAGATGAGTCTTATCTGCATACATGTTCTAGGTCAGTGTTTCTCAACTCCAGTCCCCAAGGCGACCCCAACAGGTCACGTTTTCAGGCTTTCCATTATTTTGCACAGGTGATTTGATCAGTTTCACTGCCTTAGTAATTACCACAGCCGTTTCATCTGAGGGAAATCCTGAAAACATGACCTGTTGGGGCTCCTTGAGGACTGGAGTTGAGAAACACTGTTCTAGGTGACTCAAAGAACGAGGATCAAGCTAGCAGCTCAGCAATGATCATTTGTAGAATTGGAAGACATGTATTATATAATTCAGCAAAAATTTCCTTTGAATACAGATTTTTTTTTTTTTTATTGACTGGAAGGTTCTTTTAAATCTGCTGTCAGACCTCCCAGTCTGGGTGGAAGAGAAGGTGCCTTGTTGGGAATTATAAACAGGGGTGTCATGCAGGGTCCATTAATAGTCTGCCATTACGTTTGGCATGTTGGGATAAGATATTGTGGAGAGATAAATCAAGCGGGTCCTGCATTCTGGGGCCATGCCTAACTAGGGTATTGACGTTGCTGGGGTGACAGCCATGGCCTATGCCAGGCCCGCTTCGCTCTATCTCCATCGCGTATGCTGAACGTGTTCACCACCTTTTCTGTTGACAGAATTCTCTCTCCAGTCAGCCTCTCTACATACAAAACAGCTGCTGTGGTCTGAGACTCGGGGGAACGGAGCTATTTTTAAGGCATGGCAATGAAAGAATATCACTCGTCTCATCATTTACATCTGAGCCAAACAGTTTATTTTATTTGGCAGGGCCCAAGCAGGCTGCGCATTGGATTGTTCTCATTCTCATCGCATTCCCCCCCCCTTTTTTTTTCTGGAGATTTTTTCAGCTTGTAATCATTGAACCTTGTAATTTCTACAGAGCTCTGCAGGGAAGCGGATTCCGCAGAGATTGTTCCTGTTCTGTAGTCTCTATAAGGCTTGGGGGCCTTTAGAACTTTAATGGGTTTTAAAAGGGCCAGCTAAGGCAGTCTGAACTATATGCCCCAGCCGGGGTTTTTTTTTTCAGTGGAAACGCTTTTCTGGCACCTCCAACAATGAATGTATTGTATGTACTAGCAAGGGGTGCCGGGGGGATCTATTGTTGCTGAAGGGGTGTTTGTTGCTGGGCGGGATCTAGTGTTGCTGAGGGTCCATTGTTGTTTAGGGGGGGTCTATTGGTGCTGAGGGTGGCCTGTTGTTGCTAAGGATGGTCTATTGTTGCTGGGGAGGATCTATTGGTGCTGGGGGATCTATTGTTGCTGAATGGGTGTTTGTTGCTGAGTGGGATCAAGTGTAGCTGAGGTTCCATTGTTGTTTAGGAGGGTCTATTGGTGCTGAGGGGGGCCTGTTGTTGCTAAGGATGGTCTATTGTTGCTGGGGAGGATCTATTGGTGCTGGGGGATCTATTGTTGCTGAATGGGTGTTTGTTGCTGAGTGGGATCAAGTGTAGCTGAGGTTCCATTGTTGTTTAGGAGGGTCTATTGGTGCTGAGGGGGGCCTGTTGTTGCTAAGGATGGTCTATTGTTGCTGGGGAGGATCTATTGGTGCTGGAGGATCTATTGTTGCTGAACACGATCTGGTGTTGCTGGTGGGTGGTCTATTGTTGCTGGGGAGGCTCTATTAGTGCCAGAGGGGCCTATTGTTGCTGGGGAGGGTGGGGGGGGGTCTACTGTTGCTGGGGTGTACTATACCTGCACCTGTTCTCTATGAAAAAACACCCTGGTCCCCCCAGCACTGGTTGGCACGGCATGCTGGAACATTCAGATCCTTGCACAGTAACAAAGAGCAGTGAATTGCAGTGACTCCAAGCAACCAATTACATTTCAGATTTTGAAATGTCAGTGTTTTTATACTAATAAAAAAACTGATTGGTTGCTGCAGGTTTCTGCTAGTCTACGAGCCCCGGCTCAATCTTGACTTCAGCCCTAGAATTTCTGCATTCTCACAGTTTCCAGTCCCACCAAATAAAGCAGAATTGGACCATTTTCAATTGCCTTTGGGTAGTATAGGTGGGGGTTAGGCGGAAAGAGACAGATCCTCTTTAGTGCAGGGTTTTAGAGTTCTGGAAACAGGTTTTTAAATAATGACATTGATACATCAGGACATAATGGGAAAAGTTGGAGCACCATTATATCTGAATAGACAGACATTGCCTGCCAAGGAAACCAAGGACCAGGAATCCCAACGTTGTTTAAAATTAGGCTGCATGGCTTCTTAACACAGGCACTATTTATTGTTCTGATTGAGTTATCAGGCCGCCAGCTTTGAGCCTGTTGACTACCGTGACAACTGCTAAGCCCTGATGAAGGATTGTTTGGTCAACGAAACATGCTGTGGAATCAATAAATTATATTTCTGGACTCTCAGCAAGTGTGTTTGGTGCTCCTTCTTTCTAAAAAATATATCGTGACCCCCCATCTCCTGGAAGGAGGGGTGTAATTATGTAATAAGGGCTAGTTTCTTAACAGTAGTGCACATTACAACCTATTGTATATGTGCCTTGGTAATCTGAATGGCACTACGAGGCACCTATAAACAGTAACCAAACATATCTGTGCTTTAGTGCACCAAAGGAAACATGTGAATGCTTTGTGAATCGTGGTAGTACAGGTACATTTTTTGTGGGTTGAAAACACATTTAAACCAATCTGGGCTGTCTTAACCCAATTAAACGCACAAAATGGTTTGCATCAATACACATAAAAGATTTGCCCTAAAGGTCACTTCAAGATAAGTGAGTCAAATTATTCCATGGATTTCTATCTCCAAGACACAAATAACTGCATTGACCTTGTAACAGTTTGTACCTCCACCCTGTTCCTCAGAACCATCATGAATGAGTCACAGCTTCTTGGACTCTCCTGCTCTTAATCCAACATTTTAGGATCACCACTAAACTCAAGTCATTAGGTTAAGAACTGTCGACCTAATATTTTGGGATACCCTTGAAATAATGTGACCTAAGAGTCCCCAGGAAATGCATGAAAACTGCAGGCGATCCAACTTGGTTAGAGCTTTCCTTCAAAAAACAAGCCTATTGAAATGCGTCAAGCTAGATTATAAGCTATAACGAGCAGGGCCCTCTGATTTCTCCTGTATTGAATTGTATTGTAACTGTACTGTCTGCCCTCATGTTGTAAAATGCAATGTATACTGTTGGCGCTACATAAATTCTGTATAATAATAATAATCAAGAACCAGGGATGAGGATGGAGCTTGAGCTTCAAGCCATTGGGGCATTGAGGACTATACATCACCACTGAACTCAAGTCAATAGGTCAAGACCTATGGATTAATATTTTGGGGTAACCTTAGAGGAACGTGACCTAAGAGCCCCCAGGAGATGCATGAAGTCTGCAGGAGATTCAGCTTGGTTGGATCTTTCCTTCAAAAGAACAAGCCTATTATTATTACTATACAGGATTTATATAGCGCCGACAGTTTACGCAGCGCTTTACAACTTGAGGGTATACAGTACAAATACAATACTCTTTAATACAGTAGGAATCTAAAAGCATTTAGGGCTAGGGATGAGGATGGAGCTTGAGCTTCAAGCCATTGGGGCATTGAGGACTATACATCACCACTGAACTCAAGTCAATAGGTGAAGACCTGTGGATTAACATTTTGGGGTAACCGTGGAGGAACTTGACCTCAGAGCCACCAGGAGATGCATGAAGTCTGCAGGAGATTCAGCTCAGTTGGAGCTTTCCTTCAAAAGAACAAGCCTATTTAAAAGCATCAAGCGCTAGGGATGAGGATGGAGCTTGAGCTTCAAGCCATTGGGACATTGACGACTATACATCACCGCTGAACTCAAGTCAATAGGTAAAGCAGGGGTCTCAAACTGGTGGCCCTCCAGCTGCTGCAAAACTACAAGTCCCATGAGGCATTGCAAGGCTGACAGTTACAGGCATGACTCCCACAGGCAGAGACATGATGGGACTTGTAGTTTCGCAACAGCTGGAGGGCCGCCAGTTAGAGACCCCTGAGGTAAAGGAACATGGACTAATATTTTGGGGTAACCTTGGAGGAATGTGATCTAAAAGTCCCCAGGAGATGCATAAAGTCTGCAGGCGATTCAGCTTGGTTGGAGGCTGGAGCTTTCCTTCAAAGGAACAAGCCTATCTAAAAGCATCAAATGTTAGAGATGAGGATGGAGCTTGGGCTTCAAGCCATTGGGGCATTGAAGACTATACATCACCACTGAACTCAAGTCAATAGGTCAAGATCTATGGACTAATATCCACTTTCATCGAATGCAACCATATAAATAGACAATGTGATGCTTGTAGGAACAATGAACCCTTTAGGAAGAGTTAGCCCTGCTAAAGTTGCCCTGTGGCAAACAACATGCTTTTTGTTTGAGTAACTTCTATATCACCCACATCTATCTACTGTACATTGAACATTGAACAGCAAATCGTTGCAGAATATAATCAAACTCCAAGTATTGCATTATACTTGTGACAAAGTCTGTCCCCTTCCTGCAGATGCTGCTTTAGAAATAAAAAAACACCTTCCATTTACAACTTTTGCACGTGTATGTTTATAGTAGGGACTGATGTACACTATATGTAAAGCTCTGCATACATTGGCGGCACTATATAAGTATCCGAAATAAATAAATAAATAGTAGCAGACATCAGGCATTTTAAACATGTGTGACAAGTTGTGACAACTCCTCTGTTCTGGCCCAACCTCTGAGTTAATAAAAGCAAAACTGCGAGAGACATTTGTCCCCGGGCTTCGGTGACAAGGATCAATACAGTCGCTGATCACTTTTGTTTCTGCGGTGATGAGCGGGTGTCTAGATCAGCGGCTCACGACTTGACAGCTGAGTCACAAGACTCCCTGCAGCTGCACAGACTATGTTGCCCAACTGCATTTATTTTAGGATTACTAAAATACCAAAGCATTAGCTAACATGTGCGGTACTTTCAAGGTTGGTCCCCGATTTGCAGTGAAAGTTTCAGGTTTTGAAAATATGTCTCTGCAAATATTTGAACCTGGCATGGCCTCTGCCCAAACCAGCTGTATAACAGCAGCTTAACAGGAATCTGTCACCAAGATCATTGGAGCATGCCCTATTCACTATTATGTTCCAGCTGAGACTATATAATGTTACAATATAACACAGCCATTCTCAACCAAGGTTCTGAGGATCTCTAGGGCATCCAGACTTTGCTAGGGGGGTCCTTGAGCTGTGGCTAATTGTCCTCCTATTTGATGGTGCCTGCATGGTTCCAGGGCCATTGTCATTTGGCAGAACCAGTTGCATGACACCAATTAATGTTTTTTTAGCTTTGTGTAAGGGTGGCATTCTGACCACTATTGTAAGTAGGGTATTCATCTCACTGGCCACCAGTTCAAAGGGTCATGTTCCCACTGGCCAACTGGCCATCAAGGTAAGTGGCATTTTTTTGCCCACCGACCCCCAATGAATTGGCTTTAGCAGAGATTCCCCGAGACCTGAAAAGAGTTTCAAGGGTTCCTCTGGGGTTCCCCTTGAGAAAGGCTGATGTAACAGAAGACAGAAGTCTTTTTTTCAGAGCTTTTTTTCATAGATGTGAACGAACCCTTAAGCGGATTGGGTGATGTACCGTGCCATCATCCAGCAGAATTTCTCAGCATCCCTGGACATCTTTTTTAAACTGGAAACCATTATTTTTCAAGACGGTGACAATACATTATACATTAGAAGTACTCATTATTGGACACTTACCAGCATCCCTGTGCTTTTGTCTATGGCTTTCTTGACTTTGCCGTAGGTGCCTCTGCCCAAAGTCTCCAAAAGCTGATACCGGTGTTTGATGCTGTGCGTGTGGTGATGTTTCTTCACCGGGACCGAACTGCTGACTGGTCCCGAATCTGGGGTTCTGCAAGGGTCAGTCCTATCCCATGTCGGGGACCTCTCCTCCTCTCTTCTCTCCAAATGTCCCTTGGCCACCTTGCTGGACAACATGACCGTGTCACAGGAGCCGTCTCCCCTGATGCAGGTTACACCTGTCATGGCGTCGCTCTGTAGGATAGTAGTACAGCCTTTACTCAAATGATTGTCCAAGCTTGTCAAGGCTGTTTTTCCAAAAAGGGCATATTAAGGAAATAAATAGTTCAATAACTTAAAATAATTATAATAAATATGCAAAAAAATGTAATGTACTTCTTCCTGCAAACCTAAGTTGGCTGATATCAGATTGTCCAAGAGTTGGTGAGCTTCTGCCTCTTCTGGGTGCTAGAAAAATTATTAATTTAAAAACTTTCCAAAACGTCTTCAAGTTTTGAAGTCTGAATTCTTTGCGTCCTCTTTTTGCACTCTCAGTGACTTCGGATCTTCTTGCAGCTGCTGCTCTTTTTTTAGGGATTGAATTGCTACTTCTTTCCTATTCAGTCTTGCTGGAGTTGAATTTTCCAGCAGCAGAGGCTGTGTGTCAGCTGTGTGAAGTTGCTGTGAGTTCTGAGTTTGCAGACTGGCCCTGCATTCTTCTAGTTGGAGTAGGAGGAGACATAGGAAGTGGGCAAAGCTTTAGCTACAGTCTGATGACTGCAAAGTGACTGACACATCCCAAACCTGAGCCGCTGGGGGTTGTTATGCAGCCGGTGATGATACATGGTTAGTCTTTACTCACTATTGTTCATTTAAAGCTGAACTCCAGGTATGATCTGTTATTGCATAGTTATTTTAGTCCAGCTTGGACCACTGTAAGCATGCATATCTCATTCATGATGGACCATGGAAGGTGACAATCACTTTAGTAGTTAGGGACACTACAATGATCGCCGCAATCTTTTGGGTCCTGTTCTGAGTGACTGCCCTGCTGCACACTGACCACAGGGGGTCTCACACTCAGCACCCCCATCGTTCACAGAATGGCGATGTCATGATATCGACCTCGTCCAATCAGAGAATGCCTTGTATTCACTAAAGAAATACGCGACAATTTGTGAATAGCGATGGTGCCAGGCAAGTGACCCCACAATGTAGAAGGGAAATCACTCAGCAAAGGACTTGGACCTGTATCCCCCCTCCCAGCCTAACCTCTCAGTACAGACCCCCCTCTCAGCCTAACCTTTCAGTACAGACCCCCCCCAGCCTAACCTCTCAGTACAGACCCCCCCCCCCGAACTTCACTCAGTTCAGACCCCCTGAGTACAGACCTTTCCAAGTACAGACCCCCCTCCGAGCCTAACCTCTCAGTACAGACCCCCCTCCCAGCCTAACCTCTCAGTACAGACCCCCCTCCCACACTTCACTCAGTTCAGACCCCCCCAAGGCCCCCTATGTACAGACCTTTCCAAGTACAGAGCCCCCCTCCCCGCCTAACCACCCAGTACAGACGTCCCCCAGTCCAGACTTGCCACCCTCTTACAGCCTAATCCTCCAGTAAAGACCCCCCCCCCCCGTACCGATCCCCCTTCCTCCAGCCTAATCCTTCAGTACAGAGCCACCCCCCCCCCCACAGTAAAGATGCCCTCAGTGCAGATTCCCCCCCCCCCCCAGCCTAACCCCCAAGCACAGAACCCCCCCCTTCCCAGTACAGATCACCCTTCCAGCCTAATCCTTCAGTAGAGACCCTCCCAGTCCTCCCTCCCAGCCTCACTACTCAGTACAGACCCCCTAGTACAGATTTCCCCTTTCCAGCCTAACCTTTCAGTACAGACCCCCCCCCCCCAAGTACAAATGCCCCCAGTACGGACCTCCCCCCCAGCCTAACCATTCAGCACAGCTCCCTCCTCTCATTCAAACTCCTCTGTATAGACCCCCCCTTATGACCCCTTCCCCAAGATAGCACCTCTGTACAGACCTCCATACCCATCCTAACCCAACAATACAGACCTCCCCAGTACAGAACTTCCCACTCCCCTCCTGTACAGTCCCCCTACTCAGCCTAAGGTGGGTCATAGATAATGCAATGTTCTTTCCTTCAATCACAGGTGATCATGGCAGTAATCTTAAGAATAAAACCAGATAGGCTGGTTACACTGAAGTCGATGGATAGATCGACTTCTGTACTACCAGCCTGCCCATAGATGGATCGCAGTTCGGCTGCTTCCTGCTGAACCGGCTGAATTTCGATTTGGCTGCGGTCAGCTTAACCCCTCAGTACAGACCTCTCAGTTCAGACCCTTTCCCTCTCATCTTTACTACTTAGTACAGACCCCCCTCAGTACAGTCCCCCCTTTCAGCCAGATCTCCTCCGTACAGACCTCCTTCGTACAGACAACCCTCGATACAGACACCCCTTCAATGCCCAGTCCAGACACCCCTTTAATGCCCAGTCCAGACACCCCTTCAATGCCCAGTCCAGACACCCCTTTAATGCCCAGTCCAGACACCCCTTCATTGCCCAGTCCAGACACCCCTTCAATGCAGATGCAGCAGCAGTTCACAGTGAGCGAAGTCCTCCCCTTAGTTGTGTCATGTGACTGGAGCCAAGGAGGAGCCTTTCCTTGGCTCTCAACTGCCACTATCTGACATGCAGAAGCAGCACCGCAATGCACATGATACTAGAACTACAGCGCTGCCTTTTGCAGTTTTTTTCTTTTCCTTGTGAGTTGAACTGGATGGACTTGTGTCTTTTTAGATTTACTACGTAACTATAAAAAAAAAAACAAAAAAAACAGACAATGGCAGGCTGGCACTCGCAGAGTACACCCTACAGATCCACACCCCCCACACCCCCAAAGTACACCACTTGAAATGTCCCAGAATTTTTGACACAACACACTGTGGTGCTTTTGCATGCATGGCAGCGCATTGCAACACTTATGCTTTGCCTTAGCGCGTTGGGGTGCTATTCAAAATGAAAGTCACTGCAACAGGTCACCCCAAAAGTGATTTGCGTGAAGGCTAGGGTTGCCACCTTTTCTTCAAGCCAAACCCGAACACTTTTGCGGCACAGTACAATTTTTATTCTTTTTGCAGTAAACGCTATAAGATTATAAAAGACCTGGGACACATTTGGGTGCCCCAAGGGGAGTAGTAATGTAGCGCACAGAGCATGCCAGTGGGTCTGGCCAAATTGCTGACATTATCACCCCACCCTTCGGTGATGCCAAACCGGCCCCCAAACAGCCGCCCGCTGCGGCAACAGATTTGTGTATGACTATCTCGGTTACTTGGGGAGCCACAGCCTGGTCTGAAGGTTTCAGCTGGACTGAAACCCAGACACATGATTCAAAACCCGAACTGTCCTGTTCCTGAATCCTGGACAGGTGGTAACCCTAGTGAAGGCATGAAAAAAAAAAAAAGCGTTAACATGCCGCAATAGTCTGAATGGGCCCTAAACGCTGATTTGAGCAGGAGCCGTTTACAGTGTCTTGTTTCTATAATGTTGGTGGGAAGGTTATCATCGTCACCCCTTTATTAGTCCAAGTACAGTGCAATGTAATATATCAAGTCTTTCCAAACAAATCACAGTCATTAAAACTAATAAAACATAACACTGCAAACTTTCATCAGCAGCAACCGACCGCAGCGAGGTCACCATAAACTCCACGAATCCGCCGTAATTAACATCGGTTGACATATTTGTGATTAGAAGACATTCCCAAGCCGTTTCCATTCATGGCCAATGTAATGAGCCGGATAGGGTGACTGCAGCCGGTTATCAAGAGCACAACTATTTGGCTGTAAACAGTCTGGATCAAATATATCTCTGACTCTGTGGCCTTATGCAATGTCCTCCTTACTCATCCCGTACAATATGTGGATCACGCTGGTCCTGGCCGGCAGGCTGGGCCACATATGGAGCTCGATCCGGGAGATGTATTAGAATGGGATGAGCTGGATCCTGATGTCTTGGATATTACACAATTATTCAGCCGCAACATTTCAGGATTAACCAGATTAGTGACAAATGAAAATGTCCTGTCGGAAAAGCCCAGAATAGTCCTGACTCATTGGAAGCAACAGGAGCAATAATAAATCTGACCAGTACCTGGGGTAGTAATCACACAATCAGCAGCTTTCTTCTGCTCATCAGTTTTTTTTTAATTTACATTGATCAGCCATAACTTTATGACCACTGAGAGATGAAGTGAATAATATTGATTATCTCACTGCAATGGCATCTGAAAGTGGGTGGGATATATTTTAGAGAACAAGTGAACATGTTGTCCCAGAAGTTCAATGTGTTGAAAGCAGAAACAAAATGTTCATCACAGTTTGTTGTGTGTAGCACCCTGTGCTAGTGGGTTAGTGTGACTCTGTACAGTGGAGGTCTGTACTAAGGGGTTAGGATGGGTGTGGAGGTCTGTACTGAGGTGCTGGTTTGGAGAAGGGAGTCATATGGAGGGGTCTGGACAGTGGGGTTAGAATGAGAGGGGGGGGGTATGTGCTAAATTGTTAGCCCCCCCCCTCACAGGGTCTGACTAGGGGGCATCTTTAGGGGTCTGTACTGAAGGGTTAAGCTGGAAAGAGGAATTCTGTACTAGAGGGGGTCTGTACTAAGGGGTTAGGGGGTCTGTACTAAGGGGTTAGGATGGGTGTGGAGGTCTTACTGAGGTGCTGGTTTAGAGAAGGGGGTCATACGGAGGGGTCTGGACAGAGGGGTTAGAATGAGAGGGGGGTATGTGCGGAATGGTTAGCCTCCCCCCCCCAGGGTCTGACCTGGGGGCACCTGTACTTTAGGGGTCTGTACTGAAGGGTTAGGCTGGAAAGAGGAATTCTGTACTAGAGGGGGTCTGTACTAAGGGGTTAGGCTGGGGGGGGGGGTCTGTACTGAGGGCATCTGTACTAGAGGGGTCTGTACTGAAGGGTTGGGCTGGAAGGGAGGATCTGTACTTGGGGGGAAGACTGGGGGAGTCTGTACTGAAGGATTAGGCTGTGTGACCCATGACAAGTGTGAGTCTGGAATCTGGGTCAGGGCTTACTGCAGGTCAGGCTGGATGACTCACAGAGGCAGGTCTCTAGTGCCTCCCCCCTGGTTCTGGAAGTTTGGAGAAACTTCTAGAAGCTAGAGGGCAGAGGCCAGGAGGGTTGATCTGCATACTTGGGGGGGGGGGGGGTTGGTTCGGTGGCTGAACCAGCATTTGAATATGAATGAGTCATGCCAGCAGACTAGCCAAGGGGGGAGATGGAGTGCTGAGGAAACGGTCGGTGGCTTAGGAGGGAACCCCTAAGTCTGGGTGGGATCTCCCTCCAGGCTGGAGCTCGGGTTTGCTTGGGAGGATCCTGACAGCAGTACGGTACGAAAAGAATTTAGCCAAAGAAGCAGCAGGGAGCAAGGAGGACAGCGTGAGTACATCAGCACACTCAGGGGTACACAAGGGGAGAGAATGTCACATGTAGCAAGCCTTTCTGGAGGACAGCATTGTGCTTAGCCATATCTATCCCTTGCTCTAGGAGATCTTCGGAGAAGCCGGGTGGTCTGGTGGAGAAGCAGTCAGGTGGGCTAGTAGTCCTGCAGGCAGTAGAACTGGGATCAGTGTCTACAGTGGAGTGGGAGATACTCCTGGGTGTTGCTTACTACACAAAGTGCTACTTTCTAAGGGACTGAGAGTTCCTAGCCCTTAAGGGCATTTGCATTTTCATCTTTAAGAGACTGTCAGTGACGTGTCCGGAAAGAAGGACAGTTCAAGATCTTGTACATAGGGAGGAAGTTGTCCCTGGTTATTTGTTTCAGTCAAGCTGGGCATCCCATAATTCCTATTCCATCCAAGTTATTACCCCTAATGCCCCGTACACACGATCGGAATTTCCAAGGTTTTTCTGACAGAATTCCGCTCAAGCTTGCCTTGCATACACACAGTCACACAAAAGTTCTCTGAACTTTCGACCGTCGAGAACGCGGTGACGTACAACACTACGGCGAGCCGAGAAAATGAAGTTCAATGCTTCCGAGCATGCATCGAACTGTTTCGGAGCATGCGTAGGAATTTTTCGCGTCGGAATTGCTACAGACGATCGGAATTTCCGATAGGAACTTTTTCCGTCGGAAAAATAGAGAACCTGATCTCAATCTTTTGCTGGCGGAAACTCCGCCAGCAAAAGTCCGATGGAGCGTACACACGGTCGGAATTTCCCACCAAAAGCTCTCATCGGACTTTTGCTGGCAGAATTTCCGATCGCGTGTACGGGGCATTATAAAACAATCAGAAGCAAGCTCAAAGACTGTTCCTTGTGTCTGGAGAAAGTGCGGGAAATGCTTGTTGCCTGGCTGTGCAGGAGTGGGGAACCCAGTCATTTGCAACCCCTGCAAGGGTAGTGCTACATGTGTATGGAGCTGAGTATCTGCAGACCAGTCAGGGTGGCCATGCTGAGCCGTGTTTACAGCCAAAACCGTCTAAATTGGTTACGTGAGATTCTGGAGCACGGAGCAATGGAAGAAGGTGGCCTGACCCGACGAATCACGTTTTCTTTTCATCATCTGGATGGCCGGGTGCGTGACCTACCTGTGAAAGAGATGGCACCAGGATGCATTATGGGAAGAAGACAAGCCGGTGGAGGCAGTGTGATGCTTTGGGGAATGTTCTGCTGGGAAACCTTGGGTCCTGCTATTCATGTGGATGTCACTTGACACGTAACACCTACCTACACATTGTTGCTGACCAAGTACATACCTTCATGGAAACAGTATCCCCTGATGGCAGTGGCCTCTCTCAGCAGGATAATGCACCCTACCACACAGCAAAAATAGATCATGAATGCTTTGAGGAACACAACAAAGAGTATGAGGTGTTGGCTTGGCCTCCAAATTCTCCAGATCTCAATGCAATCGAACGTCTGTGGGCTGTGTTGGAAAAACAAGTCCTTTCTCTGTCTCAACCTAGTTTCACACTGATGCGATGCATCTGCATTGAAATTGAACGGCGTTCATGCGATCTGCTGTGGGTGTCAATGTTAAATGGGTAACACACACATAGGTTGGACTTGATGGACTTGTGTCTTTTTTCAACCTCACCTACTATGTAAGTATGTAACACCTCCGAAACAGCTAGCACAATGCAGTGCGATTTGCCAGAATCGGATTGCATGGGTGTGATCACCCACGCGATCCGATTCAGGTGCGGCAAAAAAAAAAAAAAAGGTGGTCCTGCACCATTTTGGTGCGATTTAAGCCATACAAAATGAATGGGCTCAAATCGCACCACTCAGACATCGTATGTGATCAGCGCAGGCATGCGGTGCGATTCCTGTGCGAATCACATGCGATGTCCCGCACCGCACCAGTGTGAACCCAGGCTCAACGGTGAAACATCAGAGGTCTGTTTAGACCCCTGATATTTGATCAATTCCCCCCAATGGGGCTCCTAAAAAATAAAAATAAAACAATTAAATTTTTATTTACAATTAAAAAATTAATTGTAAATAAAAAAAATAAAATGGTAAAAAAAAAATATATATATATATATATATGTATAAAAATAAAATAACAAAAATAAATATCTACTGACAACCGTGGCAGAACTACCAGGGTCGCAAAGGTTGCAATTGTGACCGGGCCCTGCTGTTCCGCCACCGTGGCGAGGCCCCCAGCACGGGGGTCAGGGGGGGCCCCTTTATGGTTTTTTTGCACCAGGGATCCAAAGGTTCTAGTTATGCCTCTAGCCGGCAGTGAGCCTTCCCTGTTGGCAGAACACAATGATTAATGTTGCCCGCTATAGCCGGCGGCACTAATCGTTTCGGAGAAAACCTGATAGGCTGGTTGTACACAAGTAGATCAGTAAATCGATTTGGGTACAATCATCCTGCCCATACATGGATCAAAACATGTCTTGGTCCCTGCTGAACTGGCCGAATTTCGATCCATGTTCATCCAACTTACGACTGCAGGGTGACAACGCTACGGCGATTTCAATGAAGTACGAACAGTGCTGTTACTGTGGAGCCTTGGATAACGAGTGACGCGGTTAACGAGCGTTTTGAAAGACGAGCAACTTTTTTCTTTTTTAAATTCTGACTCGGTTTGCGAGTGTTGTCTCGCAAAACGAGCAGAATTCAAGCTAATGGGGCTTGCAGTACCGCATTTGGCCAGAGGTGCGGGGGCGCCGGGGACACTCGGAACGGTTCGGAGCCGTTCGGAAATACTCAGAATCACTCGGAAAAACACCCGAGTGTTTCTGAGCCTTTCCGAGGCTTTCCAAGTTCAGCCAAGCTGTCTCCAAGTATTTCCGAGGCTCTCCGACGCCCCCCCCCCCCCACCTCTGGCCACATGCGGCATTGCATGCAATAGAAGTCAATGCGGAACGAATTATCTTCGTTTCCATCTATGGGGAAACTCGCTTTGATATGCGAGTGCTTTGGATTACAAGCATTCTCCTGGAACGGATTACGCTCGTAATCCAAGGTTCCGCTGTATTCCGCATGAGCAAAACAAAATTGCGTTTTGGAGGACAATCTGTCCATCTATGGTCCACCAAACACCCATTTCCCACCTCTAATGCTGCAGAAATGTGCACGGAATGTTTTCACTTCAAACACGGAATGTTGGTATGCACCGTGTTATGTACAAGACGAACGAAACGTTTCATAACATACAGAATGAATGAAATGTGCTTCCAGCCTAAACACAGCCAATACGAAGATATACAAAGTATGAAGTCACTGCATTGCTTCTGCGGACAAAAAAAAAAATGCATCCCATTGTGTAAATTCCCATTCCATTGTTAACGAGGCCTTCAACAATTACAACCATTTAGGTCTCGGACGGGAGAATTAATTCCCGCTAATGTTGCGGATAATTCTGGAACCTGTTGGGGGAATTTCTTAACCGCAAATACCTTCTCTTTTCTTTTGTGTCAAGCTTTGTTGCACGTCTGCGTGTCTGCGATATGTGGACAGCTGTGGGCCGCAGAGATAAAAGGCGAGTCAGGGAGAGGCTGAGCGAGGTGCCTATTGAGTCACACAGCTGGGTGCTAAACACTGTCTGCAGCCCCGGGGCTTTAAATGGAATTCCAAATCCCTTTCTCACTATAGAAGAAAGTGCCCATTGTAGCCACACGAGACAGCTGTTCCCGTTATGGATCGAGCTTCCAAATTCAGGACGAACGTATGCAAACCTGTCCTCAAAGTTTTAGGAAATGTAAATCCAATCACTAAAATCTTATTACCCACTTTTACCCCCTTCCTGCCCAGGCCAATTTTCAGCTTTCAGCGCTGTCACGCTTTGAATGACAATTGCGCGGTCATGCAACGCTGTACACAAATGACATTTTTAGCATTTTTTTTTTTTTGAGACAGATAAAGCTTTCCACCCCTTGCCGACCACCCCACGTACATTTACTGCGGGGGAACGGCGGCTCTTCTGTGCAGGATCGTGTACAGGTACGCGATTCTGCACTTCCGGGTCTGCGGCGCGCACTCGCAGTGAATGGACACCCGACGTCCGTCGTGGACCCGATGATCATTCCAACGCAGAACGGCGATCTATGGCCTATGTAAACAAGGCAGAGCGCCGTTCTGTTAGTAGGGAAAACAGAGATCCTGTGTTTCTGCTAAGCAGGAACACAGATCTCTGTCTTCCCACAGTTAACCAGTTGCCGACGGCCTACCACATATGTACTGCGGCAGGTCGGCTCTATTGCACAAAAAATCACATACCTGTGCGTGCTGATTGGCCACAGGGGGCCTGGCAGGTGCAATGTCCGCTGGCCACCCACGATCGCTCCCCACAGAGACAGAATGGTGGTCTGCCTTGTTTACATCCTGCTGTCAGGCATTGCAATACTTTCTGTCACACCGTATTTGCGCAGAGGTCTTACAAGCGCACTGTTTTTGGAAAAAAAACACTTTTTTTGAATTAAAAAATAAGACAACAGTAAAGTTAGCCCAATTTTTTTTTATATTGTGAAAGATAATGTTACGCCGAGTAAATTGATACCCAACATGTCACGCTTCAAAATTGCGCCCGCTCGTGGAATGGCGACAAACTTTTACCCTTAAAAATCTCCATAGGCGACAGTTAAAAAATTCTACAGGTTGCATGTTTTGAGTTACAGAGGAGGTCTAGGGCTAGAATTTTCGCTCTCGCTCTAATGATTGCGGCGATACCTCACATGTGGTTTGAACACCGTTTTCATATGTGGGCGCTGCTCACGTATGCGTTCGCTTCTGCACGCGAGCTCGGCGGGACGGGGTGCATTTAAATTTTTTTTTTTTTCTTATTTATTTTATCTTTTATTTTTGCACTGTTCCTTAAAAAAAAAAATGTGTCACTTTTATTCCTATTACAAGGAAACATCCCTTGTAATAGAAAAAAAGCATGACAGGACCTCTTAAATATGAAATCTCATGTTTAGACTAAAATGCAATAAAAAAAAAAAAATGAAATATCATTTAAAAAAAAAAAAAAGGTCTCTTTAAGCTATGGGCGGAAGTGACGTTTTGACGTCGATTCCGCCCTCCAATGGTATGGAGACGGGTGGGGGCCATCTTCCCCTCACTCATCTCCATACCACACGTGGAAGAGGACCCGATCGCCTCCGCCGCTATCGACGGCTCCGGTAGGCAGTGGAAGGCACCGGAGCACGGCGTGAGGGGGGCCGGCCCTCTCCAGCCATCGATAAAAGTGATCTTGCGGCGAATCTGCCGCAGAGACCACTTTTATCTGAAAGCGGACCGCTCACTGAAGAAGAGGATACCGGGGTTATGGTAGCTAGCTGCTGCCATAACAACGACATCCCTCTTCAAAGTACCGAAGTATAACGTAAGTCCGTAAGTGGTTAAAGAGAAGGGTTTTCAGGGATTGTCTAAAGATGGATGGATTAGGGGAGTCGAACAGATTGGGGTAGGGAGTTCAAAAGGATGGGAGAAGCTCTGGAGAAATACTGGAGGCGAGCATGGGAGGAGGTGACAAGGGAGCTAGAGAGCAGGAGGTCTTGGGAGGACCGAAGAGAACGGCTTGGTTGGTATTTTGAGACTAGGCTAGTGATGTAGCTGGGGGCAGAGTTACAGTGCATCCGGAAAGTATTCACAGCGCTTCACTTTTTCCACATTTTGTTATATTACGGTCTTATTCCAAAATGGATTACATTTATTATTTTCCTCAAAATTCTTCAAACAATACCCCATAATGACTACATAAAAGAAGTTTGTTTGAAATCTTTGCAAATTTATTAAAAATAAAAAATGAAAAAAATCCCATGTACATAAGTATTCACAGCCTTTGCTCAATACTTTGGTGAAGCATCTTTGGCACCAATTACATCCTCAAGTCTTTTTGAGTATGATGCTACAAGCTTGGCACACCTATTTTTGGGCAGTTTCTCCCATTCTTCTTTGCAGGACCTCTCAAGCTCCATCAGGTTGGATGGGGGAGTGTCGATGCACAGCCATTTTCAGATCTCTCCAGAGATGTTCAATCGGGTTCAAATCTGGGCTCTGGCTGGGCCACTCAAGAACATTCACAGAGTTGTCCTGTAGCCACTGCTTTGTTATCTTGGCTGTGTGCTTAGGGTCGTTGTCCTGTTGGAAGATGAACCATTCCCTAGTCAGAGATCCAGAGCGCTCTGGAGCAAGTTTTTATCAAGGATGTCTCTGTACATTGCTGCATTCATCTTTCCCTCGATCCTGACTAGTCTCCCAGTTCCTGCCGCTGAAAAACATCCCCACAGCATGATGCTGCCTCCTCCATGCTTCACTGTAGGGATGGTATTGGCCAGTGGATGAGCGGTGCCTGGTTTCCTCCAGACATGATGTTTGCCGATCAGGCCAAAGAGTTCAATCTTTGTTTCATCAGACCAGAGAATTTTGTTTCTCATGGTCTGAGAGTCCTTCAGTTGCCTTTTGGCAAACTCCAGGCGGGTTGTCATGTGCCTTTTACTGAGGAGTGGCTTCTATCTGGCCACTCTACCATACAGGCCTAATTGGTGGAGTGCTGCAGAGATGGTGGTTCGTCTGGAAGGTTCTCCTCTCTCCACAGAGAAACGCTGGAGCTCTGTCAGAGGGACCATCGGGTTCTTGGTCACCTCCCTGACTAAGGCCCTTCTCCACCGATCGCTCAGTTTGGGCGGGCGGCCCGATCTAGGAAGAGTCCTGGTGGTTTCAAACTTCTTCAATTTACAGATAATGGAGGCCACTGTGCTCATTGGGACCTTCAATGCTTTAGAAATTTTGCTGTACCCTTCCCCAGATCTGTGCCTCCATACAATCCTGTCTCGAAGGTCTACAGACTATTCCTTGGACTTCATGGCTTGGTTTGTGCTCTGACATGAACTGTTAACTGTGGGACCTTATATAGACAGGTGTGTGCCTTTCCAAATCATGTCCAATCAACTGAATTTACCACAGGTGGACTCCAATCAAGTTGTAGAAACATCTCAAGGATGATCAGTGGAAACAGGAGGCACCTGAGCTCAATGAGTGTCATGGCAAAGAGGCTGTAAATACTTATGTATGTGGGATTTTTCCGTTTTTTTATTTTTTAATAAATTTACAAAGATTTCAAACAAACTTCTTTCACATTGTCATTATGGGGTATTGCTTGTAGAATTTTGATGAAAATAATGAATTTAATCCATTTTGGAATAAGGCTGTAACATAAAATGTGGCAAAAGTGAAGCGCTGTCAATACTTTCCGGATGCGCTGTATGGGTGGCTTTGTAAACTATTGTTAGTACTTTGAATTTTATTTGTTGGGTGAGTGGAAGCCAGTGGAAGGGATTGGCAGAGAGGGGTGGAGGACACTGAACGGTTGGTAAGGTGGATGAGTCCTGTGGCAGCATTCATGAAGGACTGAAGGGGGTGGTCTATGTAAAGGTAATACAATGAGATGGGAGTTGCAGTGGTCGAGAGATGACCAGGGAGAGTGAATTAGAAGCTTGGTGGTGTCATTGGTTGAAATGGGGCGTATTCTGGAGATGTTGCGGAGGTTGAGGTGGCATGGTTTGGATAGTGATTGGATGTGGGCCTGAAAGGACAGTTCAGAGTTTAGGGTTACCCCTGGCACCCTGGCATGTGGGTATTATGAACAATGTGGTGTGATTGGGCCCTCAGGGTTTCCATCTACTGTAACATTTTTCAGTAAAGAATCATTTGTCCGCTGATGAGTAGATGCAGCTCTTTGCCAATTCTCTGTACATTGTTAGGTTATTTGGGAATTTACAATATGAACATCAACGTTCCGGTAGCGGCAACATGATTGATTCTGTCTTCAGGGAAAGAGCCGGAATTCGAACTACGGAATGTAAGGAATTCATAGAGATTTAAATGGGGATTTCCAAATATCATGGAAGTTTAAAGGGTCATTCCTCTCTAATCTGATATTTCAGAATTTAGGACACATGGTACAGTGGGATCCTCCAACATCTTCTTATGTCACTCCGGGATTCCAGTTGGGAAGATCTATTCTATAAACCTAAAACCAAAAAGGTCATATATTGCAGCTTACCAATCCTTAGATGTGGTGGCTGCGTTCGTTTTCCCCTCTGTTTTCATCTGGTGATCTGGCCAGTAACACACCTCCTGTATTAGAGCGCCCCCACTCTGGATGAAGGAGCACAGGGGACACTTTTGAACAGCAGCATTGTCAGTCTGGGGGGGGGAGTGTTAGATGTACTAGCAGATTTAACCACGTTACGAGCACCCACCGTACATATACTGCACCAGGGTGGCCGTCAGAAACCATGAAATCAGACTGAGACAGAAGTACAGTTAAATCACACTTGTTTAATAATAAAAGTAAAAAGAACAAAGGTAGTCAAAACATAGCCAAAGTTCAGGAACCGGAACAGATAGTCAGCCAAGCCAGAAGTCAGGGATCAATGTAGTGGAACAGCAAGCAGGATCTGGAGCCAGAAGGGATGTCAGCAAAGCAAGTCTTGAACAGGATAACAGGAGAGTTTCTGTGATGTTGGCCAAGGCGAAGGCAGAGATCCACTGGACTGGACGGCTTAAGTAGGCTGGACTGATGAGCAGGATATCATCAACAGCTGAATAACTGTAGAGAGAGATAGGAGTTGGCAATTAGCCGACAGCTGAATGGCCAGCTCAGAGAAGGAAGAGCTGAGCCCAGCCCTGACAGCGTCTTGATTATCCCCAGAGGGGACAACTGCCGATTTTACTTGTCTATGAGGTGAGTGGCTTGTGATAGCGGTGGTGGAGAGCACTTACCTTTATCTGCACGTGGGGTGGAATACGGCTGGATTTTCTTCAATCAGTGACTTTATGCATGAATTTTTGAGACATATATTTATACTGTTTTTTTTTTTGGATAATACACAATATACACAATATTTATTGAGTATATTGTTCTGGGGATTAGTAGCGCAGCACTGTATTTTGTAATATTATTGCTTTAGAGGTGAAAGTGGAATCACTTAAAGTGACAGCAGCTTACTTACAATCACATATTTATATATTTACATTATTGTGCCGATCGATTTTTTTATTCAAATAGTGCAAATACAGCCGTGCCGAGAGCGCGCGCGCCCTACGCACTCGCAGCCCAGTTACCGGCGGCTAACGGAGAGCTCCCGATCGCTGCTTGCGATCGGGAGCTTTCCGTTCATGTGACTGCCATGTCAGCCAAAAACGGCAGTCACATGATCATAAACAAAGCCTTCCTGGCATCCTAAACCCCTTAAAGGGCCAGGAGGCACCGGCTCCATGGGGTTAACCATTAAAACTGTATGGCTATACATAGACTTTACAATATGTGTTGTGTAGGTATTCCATCTTGTTACATAAGCACAGTAAACTTGCTTGGGTAGGTTGAGTGCGATTTTCTTTAAAAAAAAAAACTTTATGGCATAGTTTATTACATTTATTATTACTATTGATGTGTGTTTCGTGCAGATGTGAGCAGAGGAATTTGTAGTCAGGCGGGGTTATCTTATATTGCGGGATGTCTGCGTGCTCCACGCTCTTAGTAATGCAATGTATAAGTAACTTATTTCTGTCTGAAGAGATTCCGTGATTTCAAAATTCCAGTAAAAAAAGATTTAGTCATTGCCTTTGACTTTGATGGTCTAAATTCACGGGGAGGTGACTGCAAGGTGAAATCAGGACATGGAAAAGTTATGGAATGGATTTCTTAGAAGAAATGATAGCTGTAGTTATAAATAGCAGAGGACATTATTGATGAGTCCTATTGGCATTAAGGAGCATCTTCATCAAATGGAATTCTTGATTTTGGCTGGGTCGGGAAGGGGCTTTCCTGCTACTCGGGAACCCAGTGGGTAAAGTTCTTCCTAACCTGATAAGTGACTTCTATTCTGGTGGTTCTCAACCACTGGGCTGTGTCTGTGGCCTCGCTTCTCATGGGCCTCCAGCCAGCTGCAGATTCTCTAACAGTGCCTTGCAGCTCCCATAGTTCCCCTAGCCTCCCATAGTGGCCCACAATGTTCCCGGAGAGCCCACAGACTTCACAGTGCCTCCCTAACTTCCCAAAGAGCTCCCCAGCCTGCTGTAGATCCTTCAGTCCTTCATAGTACCCCCAACCTCTAACGGTGTCCTACAGTGCCCCTCCTCCCCATAGTGGCCCACGATGTTCCCAGGTTCCCCGAGAGCCCACAGACTTCACAATGCCCCCCAATCTTTCACAGTGCCTCCCCAACCTCCCAAAGGGCCCCCAGCTTGTTGCAGAACCTTCAGTCCTTCATAGTGCCCCTATCCTCAAACAGTGTCCCACAGTGCCCCTCCTCCCCATAGTGGCCAACAATGTTCCCAGGTTCCCTGAGAGCCCATAGCCTTGACAGTGCTCCCAAACCTCCCACAGTGCCTCCGCAATCTCCCAAAGGGCCCCCTAGCTTGCTGCAGAACCTTCAGTCCTTCATAGTGCCCCTAACCTCCAACAGTGTATAACAGTGCCCCTCCTCCCCGTAGTGGCCCACAATGTTCCCAGGTTCCCTGAGAGCCCACAGCCTTCACAGTGCCTCCCCAACCTTCCACAGTGCCTCCCCAACCTCCCAAAGGGCCCCCAGCCTGCTGCAGGACCTTTAGTCCTTCATAGCGCCCCTAACCTCCAACAGTGTCCCACAGTGACCCCCCCCCCCCCCCCATAATGACCCAGGTTCCCTGAGAGCCCACAGCCTTCACAGTGCTCCTCAACCTCCCACAGTGTCTCCAACCCCCCAAAGTGCTCCCCTGCCCCTTCCAGAAACCTCATCCCCTACAGGGCCACCAAATCCACTACAAAGTAACCTAACCCACTCCCACAGTGACACCAGGCCCATCTATGTTTTGCATTTTCATAATTGGATTATGCAAGTATAAACTTTATTCTTTACTGGTGGGGCATGGAAGGTTTTGGAAGAATTTTCCGTGCCCTGGTCCGGAAAATCAAAAAGATTGAGAAATTCTGATCTGTTCTGTGCTACACAAAAATATATAACGGGTGAAGAGCAGTGATATCTAAGGGCAAACTTTATCACCCAATTTACCACTGTTATCGTGTCACTGGAGTAAAGGGTAGATGGGGGTCTCTTTACAAAACTTTTCTGATCAAAGTTGTTCTTTCACTATCCGATGTCAATCTTATAGGAGGACCTTTATTCAACGCCATCAATTTTCAAACTTTGTTTCACTCCTCTGGACCTTCAGAGTTTGTGAAAAGTTAGACTTTTGTCCTAAAGCCACTCTGGACTTAAATCCAACTGAGAATCTGTGGCAAGACTTGAAAATTGCTGTTCACAGACGCTCTCCATCCAATCTGACAGAGCTTGAAATATTTTGCAAAGAAGAATGGGCAAAAATGTCCCTCTCTAGATGTGCAAAGCTGGTAGAGACATCCCCAAAAAGACTTGCAGCTGCAATTGCGGCGAAAGCGGTTCTACAAAGTATTGACTCCGGGGGGCGCCATACAAATGTACCCCCCACACTTTTCAGATTTTTATTTGTAAAACATTTGGAAAACATTTGGAAAACCATTTATCATTTTCCTTCCACTTCACAATTATGTGCCACTTTGTGTTGGTCTATCACATAAAATCCCAATAAAATACATTTACGTTTTTGGTTTTAACATGACAAAATGTGGAAAATTCCAAGGGGTATGAATACTTTTTCAAGGCACTGTAGCTCCAACAATTTACGCAGCACTTTACATACATTGTACATACACATCAGTCCCTGCCTTCAAGGAGCTTACAATCTAAGGTCTGTACCGTATATGCATACATACACATACAAGGACCAATCTGAACAGGAGCCAATGACCTTACCAGCATCTGTTGTATGAAGTGCAGGACAAAACCAAAGTTCATGGAGGAAGCATCCTCAGAAGCACATGGAAAACATGCAAACTCCAGGTAGGTAGTTTGTGGTTGGGGTTCACACTGATGACCAAAGGCAGAACTGCTAACCATTAAAGTGGTTGTAAACCCTGTACAACCACTTTTACCTACAGGTAAGCCTATATTAAGGCTTGCCTGTAGGTGCTGGAAATATCACCTAAACCTCCACGGTTTAGGAGATATTTACCAAAAAGCCGCGCGCCGCTGTCTACGGCGCATGCGTACGGCACATGTGCACTTTAGAAAGGGCAGATCGAGACGTTTCTAAAGCGGTCAAGCCGTGACTGGCGGCTTCCGCGCGCGTGCGTAGGAGTGACGTCATGCGACTCCAGCCAGTCACAGACCCGGAGTTCGCAGCCCCCGGAAGGAAGATGGGTGAAGATGGACGCTCGCTGCTAGTGGGGACAGCGGTGACATCACAGGCTTTGGTTTCAGGTAAGTGACACATAATGGGCTACTATGCAATGCATAGTAGCTCATTATTCTTTACCTTTGCAGGGAAATAAAGAGGAAGTAAAACCCACCAGGGGTTTATTTCTTCTTTAAACCACTAACGCTCTAGTTCTGGACTGGCTCAAGTGCCAAAAACAGCCCTCACCAGCCTCATTATTTTAGGATTTTTTTCTCGAAAAAAGAAAAAAACTGTGAAAAAAATGTCAAAGAAATCATATAAAGCAACCATAGGTGTGCCAGGGGTGCCTGGGCACACCCTAATCACGCTGTGCAGTGCAGATTCACCCTGCTGATAATTCACCCCAAATTTTTTTTTTTCTTAAAGGGGTTGTAAAGGTTCACGTTTTTTCACCTTAATGCATAGCCGCCGGCTGTATCGCGGGAGCGCGCCCGCAAGAACTCACCACCTCGCATGAAGGTGTTTAGTTCTTGCGGGGAGAAGCTGAGACAGCCGCCGAGGGACCCCAGAAGAGCAGGTTCGGGGCCACTCTGTGCAAAACGAGCTGCACAGTGGAGGTAAGTATAACATGTTTGTTATTTAAAAAAAAAATACCTTTACAACCCCTTTAATAATTAAAAAATATAAATAAAATTGTAAAAAATAATACAAAATGAAAATAAAAAACTACCTCTGCTCTACTGACACGTCCACTGCCCTACTACATTTTTACATTTATTTAGAGTGTGTGTACTGTATTTGTAGGTTATATATATATATATATATATATATATATATATATATATATATATATATATGTGTGTGTGTGTATATATATATATACTGTTTTATATATATATACTGTAATGTATATATATATATATATATATATATATATATATATACACGCACACATGTGTGTTTAAGCTTTGGGGTGCACACCCTAATGCAATAGGCTGCGCACAGCTATGAAAGCAACTGTGTACAAATACACATAAAAGCACAATTACAATGAACACTCCCATGTGTGCCACGCATTAATGTGCATTTCAACAGGCTGCCTAACACAGCCCAATGAAAAAGGTGCATGCGCTATTTTAGGCAAGGCAGCACACCACAATGCACCCCCTCGAAAAAGAACACACACACCCTTTAAGAGAAAAAAACAAGGTTTTTTTTTTTTTTTTTTTTTTTTTTTTAACACTTCGTCCATGCAACTCAATGATTGAAATTGACAGAAAATTCTCCCAGGCAAGCTCAGTGACTGAAATAGCATTAAATTGCAAATTTTTGCTTCGCCGCAATGTCGCCAACTGTGACATCGGTCATTTCATGGCAATTTTCATGGTCAGTTTTACTGAAATCATTCCACTCATCACTACTTTCCAGACTCGCAGAGGAGCTACGTGACTGCAGGAGTCAGGATTGTTTTCAATGATTCTATTTTATAAAGCTCTGCAAAATGTAAAATTACCAATAATTAATATTAATAACAATCTGAATCTGAATAAAATACATTTACATTTTTGGCTGTAACATGACAAAATGTGGAAAATTTCAAGGGGTATGAATACTTTTTTTTAAGGCACTGTAAACATTCACCAATCATTTGATGCATTTCAATGCGTTTTGCATTATTTTGGGAAGTGTTGATGTTGTTAGGAGGTGTCTGTTGTCATGAAGGAAAAAAATGTACATGTGTTTTTCATGCTTTTTTGATGCAATTCCATGGAAGTCTATGGAGCCAAAAACTGCGTGTACCCGATATTCCTTTACAACAAGGATACGACCCCTTTAGGGATGTACTTCTACTTTACACAAGAACGCTAACATGCAGTCTATCTGTCAATTTTTACTGGCTTCCACTCTGTGGATGAGTTGTATTCAACATTCTTTCTATGGTTTGGTTTGCATGTTTCTCTAAACTGTTGCAATATTGTATATCTAATGCCGCGAACACACGAGTGGACTTTTCGACTGGACTGGTCCGGCGGACAATCCGACCGTGTGTGGGCTTCATCGGACCTGCAGCGGACTTTCTCAGTCGAAAGTCTGACGGACTTTAGATTTGGAACATGTTTCAAATCTTTACGTCGGAACTCCGCCAGACCCAGTTCCTATCGAAAAATCCGCTCGCCTGTATGCTAGTCCGACGGACGAAAACCCACGCTAGAGCAGCTATTGGCTACTGGCTATGAACTCCCTTGTTTTAGTCCGGTCGTACGTCATCACGTACGAATCCGTCAGGCTTTGGTGTGATCGTGTGTAGGCAAGTCCGTTCATTCGGAAAGTCCGTTGGAAGTCCGTCGAAAGTCCGTCGGATAGTCCGATCGTGTGTACGCGGCATAAGACTTACATAGTGGCTGCGTCCGCATCTGTTCATTTCATGTTAACTTATGTGTGCCGTCAATAAAAACTTTAAAAAAAAAAAAAAAAAGTCCCTGTGCCTTTTGAAAAAAAAAACGCATTGCAGGAAACTGCATATATGTGAACTGGACCCATAATTAATAAGGTAAAATGGATTTGTAGTGCGTGTAAAATGCAAATATGTGCCAAAGGGTGGCTAAAAAGCTATATGTAAAATTACTACGTGATAGTTAACAAACCTAACTAAAAACAAATATTTGATACAGATAAAACCTGACAATTGTCATATACAGTTACAAAATTCTAAAAAAATATGAATTTTAATAATTGAAATACACAATTACAAACATAATATATACAGACAATAATAAAATCAAATATATATACCACACTAAATACAATGAGTGGGAGTACCTTATAGACTTGTTCTTCCTGAAGAAGCGGTTCCCACCGCGAAACCGGTCGAGATAAAAAGTCCTATATACATTCCCGTATATAACCAAATTGCGGGTCCCACTCATTGTATTTAGTGTGGTATATATATTTGATTTTATTATTGTCTGTATATATTATGTTTGTAATTGTGTATTTCAATTATTAAAATTCATATTTTTTTAGAATTTAGTAACTGTATATGATTATCGAGTATCGTGATAGTCCCAAATCCCAACTTTTTGGGGGTGCACACGTGAACAGACAGCTGCAGCAACTGCCGTCACGTTTCCACCCCTATACTCCTTTCATTATAACCAAACTGTGCCTCTCAAGTTCTATAGGTAATGTGCACATGAAAGAAAAATTATCCAACTTTAGCGTTTAACTCGTCATACAATGGAAAGATAATAACCTATTTCAAATTTACAGAGACAAAAAAGTAAAAATAGAGGTCAATAATAGAGGTCTGATACCCGTCACCCGATTGGCTGAAAGGACAGGGCGATCCTATTGGACGCCTAGGAGAAGGGAAGGAGACACACGGCGAAAGCGAAGAGGGGAAGACGCGGGATCCTGTGTAGGTAAGTAACTCCCGCGCTGTCAAAAATAAAGGGCTAGAATACGCTGCAGCAAGCACCTGATAAACTGACCCTAGGCAGAAAACAATGTGAATGTATACGTGATGGCGTTGCGCTGTGTGTGTAATATGCAAATATGTGCCAAAGGGCGGCTAAAAAGGTATATATAAAATGACCATGTGATAGTCAACAAACCTAACTAAAAACAAATATTTGATACAGATAAAACCTGTATAACAAAATTGTGACATATAGCAAACAAATAAGTGGAACAAAGTGATAAAGTCCAAGATGCACAACTAAATGTGCAGTGAAAGAAACACAATAAAAAAATGTTCCAAAAGAAAATATTTTAATATTTCACTAAAACCATCTAAACAATATTCCATAGTTATATACAAGTGGCACCTCTGTGTGTACAAGCCTCTCACCTTACTGCAGTAAGGTTAACAGCATTAATAAATTCACAGAAGATAATCTTCAAACGTCTTTTTGGTCAAATTGGATGAATTTTTTCGATCGTAGTCTCAGTATATAGGGTTTAGATATAAAAGAGAAAACAGCCCATAGCGTGATCCTTTATAGGAGAGTTGGTAATAACAAACATAATAAATGAACTCACTTATTATATGTAACAACAATCCACGAGCGCCGAGCTCGTATCCTTCTGCTCAATCCTTAGTGATGTTGTTCGATGTTCAGATCCCTTTCCTAGTAACCTCGATGTAAGGGGGTGTTTAGGCACAGAAAAGAAAAATGCCCATAGTGTAATCCCATTGGGAAATTTTATTGTAACAAGCAGAGTAAATAAAGACTCACGTTTTTTTAAAAGCAGCAAACAGCGGCAATCCACGAGCGCCGAGCTCTAATACTACAGTAAGTCCCTGGTAAAACCTATTGCTCCTATTCCAACGCGTTTCGTCACATGGGTAGAAACAGACAGTTCGTCAAAGATACCCAATAGACAATTTTTAGAATGTTAAAATGTTAGGTACACCTAGGACAGCGGATAAAAATGTATCGACTTCGGACCAGAATTAAGAAACTATGGGACAGGACCAGAAACAATGGATGAAATCGGCTGGACTTCCACAACCTCGGAAGCACTCCGGTGTAGACCACATTCCCATTTTTCACATCCTATAAGGAGTAATGCCCCGTACACACAATCGGACATTCCGACAACAAAATCCATCGGACTTTTTCCGACGGATGTCGGCTCAAACTAGTCCTGCATACACACGGTCACACAAATGTTGGTCGGAAATTCCGAACGTCAAGAACGCGGTGATGTACAACACGTTACGACGAGCCGAGAAAGATGAAGTTCAATAGCCAGTGCGGCTCTTCTGCTTGATTCTGAGCGTGCGTGGCACTTTGTGTGTCGGAATTGTCTACACACGATCGGAATTTACGCAGATTTTGTTGTCGTAAAAATTTTAGAGCCAGCTCACAAACTTTGTGTGTCGCAAATTCCGATGGAAAAAAGTCCGATGGAGCCCACACACGGTCGGAATTTCCGACAACGAGCTCCGATCGCACGTTTTCCGTCGGAAAGTCCGATCGTGTGTACAGGGCATAAGTCAGTTAAAGTAACGCTAAAATGGCCTGGTCATGAAGGGGGAGGGTAAATCTTCCGGAGCTGAAGTGGTTATTGATTACTTTTTAGACTTCATTCGCTTCTCAGTTTTTGAAAGAATCCATTATAAGGCTATAACAAATTAAAAAAAAAAAAAACAGGGTTATTCCTGGAAATCCTGTCCTGTTTTGAAGGCGATGGTACAGAACTGTCTGTTCCCTGCGTTTCGGGTGGGCGACCTCTGATATTTGTTTGTAATGACCTGCTAATACTCCGAATTTAAGGAGTGTTTGTTATAAGGCTGCGTGGAACATCTGCCAAACATTTGCTGGTGTTATGTGTTCTCCTTTGGGGGACCGGCGAGAAGCCCCGCCAACCTCCCCTCTGCTTTCCTCCTGGTTACAGATGGAAGAGGTAGATCCTTTATGGCAGCTTATAAAAACTAAAGGCGATGACGGCCTCAACGGAGCGCAATTTATGACTGCGTTCAAAGGAAGCGCTCTCTGGTGGCTCGTTTCTAGGCGGTGCTTCCCTCGTTTCGGAACAGTTAAACCTCCACTGAACTCGGAGGAACACACGATGTCCTGACCGCCTTGGTTTCCCACACACAAGCTGCTCTTCTGTTCCTTGAATGTGAGGTCATTTTCTCCCCAATGGCACCTGTAGGAGTT
The DNA here is from genome assembly GCF_042186555.1 of Aquarana catesbeiana. Taxonomy (NCBI): domain Eukaryota; kingdom Metazoa; phylum Chordata; class Amphibia; order Anura; family Ranidae; genus Aquarana; species Aquarana catesbeiana. The sequence goes on along the minus strand of NC_133330.1, from coordinate 24,002,165 downwards.
ATTGGAATTTCATCCAGAATCCTCAGAATCACTTGACTCATGACCATTGTCTCAGCTCTTCCCATATTGGAGGTTGGAGATAATAACAGACCCCCCCTCGCCCCATCCAAGGGGGCTATTTTGTAACTATTTTACAATTTTTTTTTTTGGCTTTCCAAATGCATCGGGCACGTGTTTTCATTTAAACGCTTGCCGACCAGCCGCCGCAGTTGAACTGCGGCAACATGGCTCGGCTGCACGAATCGCCGTCATGTTACGCCGCTTCTTCTGGTGGCCAGTAGGGGCGCGCGCGTGCGCTGCTCGCCCCCCGGAGCCGATGGGAGTGCCCGGCAGGCTCGATGACCGCCGGGCTCCCGTGACCGTTCGTGACATGGCGAGAACCGGGATCTCTGTGTTTACACACAGAGGGGAGAAGAGACTGATCGCGTGTTCATACAAGCTATGAACAGCGATCTGTCTCTTCCCCTAGCAAGTCCCCCCCCCCCTTTCAGTTAGAACACACACTAGGGAACACACAATTAACCCCTTGATCGCCCCCTAGTGTTAACCCCTTCACTGCCAGTGACATTTTTACAGTAATCAGTGCATTTTTATTGCACTGTATAAATGCCAATGGTCCCAAAAATGTGTCAAAATTGTTCGATGTGTCCGCCATAATGTCGCAGTCATGATAAAAATTGCAGATCGCCGCCATTACTAGTAAAAAAAAAAAATAATAAAAATGCTACAAATCTATCCCCTATTTTTTAGACCAGGGATATGCAATTAGCGGACCTCCAGCTGTTTCAAAACTACAAGTCCCATCATGCCTCTGCCTCTGGGTGTCATGCTTGTGGCTGTTAGTCTTGCTATGCCTCATGAGACTTGAAGTTCTGCAACAGCTGGAGGTCCGCTAATTGCATATCCCTGTTGTAGACTATAACTTTTGCGCAAACCAATCAATATATACGCTTATTGCAATTTTTATTACCAAAAATATGTAGAAGAATACATATCGGCCTAAACTGAGGAAAAAATTTGTTTTTAAAAAAAAAAAAATGGGGATATTTATTATAGCAAAGAGTACGAAATATTGCGTTTTTTTCAAAATTGTCGCTCTTTTTTTGTTTATAGCGCTAAAAATAAAAATCAATCAATTACCACCAAAACAAAGCTCTATTTGTGAGAAAAAAAAGGACGTCAATTTTGTTTGGGTGCAGCGTCGCACGACCGCGCAATTGTCAGTTAAAGCGACTCAGTGCCGAATCGCAAAAAGTGCTCTGGTCAGGAAGGGGGTAAAAACTTCCGGGGCTGAAGCAGTTAAAGACTGGAATTTACAGAAGAGCTCATTTGGGAAATGCTTTTAGGTGTGCGCATTATAGTTCAGAAATATTTCATACAAAAAATATAATTTTTTTATATACAGTACTGTGCAAAAGGTAAAAAACCTTTTGTGTACAGCAGCCCCCCCCCAACACTTACCTGAGCCCCCTCTCAATCCAGCAATGTCCACGAGAGCCTTGCCGCTCCAGGTACTCACACTTCTAAATGGCTCCTGCTGCTGTCAATCACAGGCAGTAAGCCAATCAGAAGATGGAGGGGAGGGGCCTAGCCACGCCTCCATGTGTGAATGGACTCACAGAGCTGCGGCTCGGGAGGATTGGGTGTCCCCAGAGCAAGCTGCTTGGAGTGGGGGCACTTAGCAGGGGGGAGCAGCCAGGAGCACCCGAGAAGAGGAGGATTGGGACTGCTCTGTGCAAAACAACTATACAGAGCAGGAAAAGTATAACATGTCTGTTCCAACATGATTGCTCACCAGTGCACAAAGCAAGGTCCATAAAGACATAGATGAGCAAGTTTGGGGTGAAGGAACTTGACCGGCCTGCACAGAGTCCTGACCTCAACCCAATAGAACACTTTTGGGATGAATTAGAGCGGAGACTGTGAGCCAGGCCTTCTCATCTAACAGCAACTGACCTCACAAATGCGCTTTTGGAAGAATGGTCAAACATTCCCATAGACATGCTCCTAAACCTTGTGGACAGCCTTCCCAGAGGAGTTGAAGCTGTTATAGCTGCAAAAAATGGGGCCAACTCAATATTGAACCCTACAGACAAAGACTGGGATGCCATTAAATATCATGTGTGTGTAAAGGCAGGTGTCACAATACTTTTGGTAATATAGTGTATATACAGAAATATTCTGCCTTTCATTTCGATTGAAGGCTGGGTTCACACCATTGCGGATTGGATGTGGGTTCACTGCATCCAATTCGCAAATGCAGGAGATTTTGGCCGGCTCTCTATTAAGCCGGTTCACATATCTCCGCAGCGGGTCCGGTGCGTCTTCTGGTCCGTTTCAGGTACAAATTAAGCCCAAAATTTGGGCTGAAATCAGACCCGAAGCGGTGAACCCGGACGCACCGGACCCCCTACTGTGAGCCGCATCATGCGGCTCATATGTGAACCCAGCCTTAAACTGAATGTTTTTTGTTTTTTTTAAGGTGAGGGTTCACATTTACGTTAAAGTAGAACTGAAGGCAAAACATTTTTTTAAAAATTTGGATAGAGATGGGGAGGGTTACAACCTCTGTCACTTTTGCTGCACGAGAGGTATTTGAAAGGCGCACATTCCCCGACCACAAAGGCGGCATCCATCATTTTGTGACAATTTTCAAGAACACAAAACTGCTTTTCTCTTCCATAAAAGCCAATGATATCACTAACGCCTAGTGATTCCGTTTCGGAAGAGGACACAAAATGGCTTTTTTTGTACTTGTATTATAGAAACCCAAATACACTTTCCAATATTAAAGCAGAACTAAATGCAATTTTTATTTTGGATAGAGTAATAGAGGGTTAGAACCCCTGACGGGAGATTTTTTTTTTGCCATCTGTGTCCCATAGGGGAGTGTGTAGTGTGCATAGTAGAGCAATGAACATGACCAGGGGCGGACTGACCATTGAGCCACTTGGGCACTGCCCGAGGGCCCTGGGCCACTAGGGGGCCACATCAGGGTTGCCAACCTCAGTAAAACCAGGGACAGTATGTATAAATCTGTGGTTTTTTTTTACATCTGTCTGTGTATACTGTGTGTACATGTATGTGTATACTGTGTGATTGTATACTGTGTGTGTGTATACTGTGTGGCCCCATAATCTCTGATTGCCTGGGGGCCCCATAATCTTCTATTGCCCGGGGGCTCCATGAGTTATCAGTCCGCCCCTGAACATGACCACAACTTACATACACTGCTCGCTCCAAACGGAAGTGGGAGGGGAAGTTTAAAGGTTCGGATCTCATGCAGGACATCACAAGGAAGCAGAAAAACCCAGAAAGAAACAATTTCATAAAAAATAGATATAACAAAAGAAAAAATTGGGCATAAAAAAGCCCAGTGTCAGATTTTAGAGGCACAGTGGGTTAAAAGCATATGATAAACTCGATACAAAATACATGATAAAAAGGAACATGCATAGCATACGCAGTAGTGAGCCCCTGTGCATGAACGTGTTTCACTGTCTAGCTTCATCAGGACACACTTAGGGGTTGTTGGAGAAAACAGGTCTCACTATCTTGCAAAGGAGTCCAAGAAAAAATTGGGCATAAAAAAAGCCCAGGGTCAGATTTTAGAGGCACAGTGGGTTAAAGGCATATGATACACTCTATACAAAATACATGATAAAAATGAACGTGCATAGTATATGTAGTAGTGAGCCCCTGTGCATCAACGCGTTTCACTGTCTAGCTTCATGTCTTCAAGTCCAGAAGTCCAGAGCAGGTCTATGGGAGTGATGACCTCAGGAAGCGTCCACCGCGCTAGACTGTGGGGTGGGGGGGTGGGAGGGAGACACAGGGACCGGTCTTGTGTAGGGAGGAACAGAGGATTAGTATTTCTTTCTTCTCTAATCCCCGAGACAAAAACAAACAGCTGACCTGTGCCCACTGCGGGCACAGACCCACTGCAAGAGGGCAACTTATTTTTTGCCCGGAGTTGGGCTTTAAAGTGTTATACATTATTAATAAATGCCTTCCAAAAAGGGACAGGTCCACTTTAAAGAAGAACTCTGCTTTTGTTTTGAAAAAAAAAATCATTCCCCTCTGGGTGATCAATGTGCACTGCAAGGATTTTAACAAACTTTGTTGCAGATTCCTACCCGTTTCTGGTCTGAAGAAAAAGCTGTTAGTTTGACTACGTCAATGTGCAGAGTGAATCTGAATAGGAGCAACTTTTTTTATCAGCTGATGCACTTGTAGCGTTCTAATGAGGAAAGTGGCAGGGTCTGCACCCCGCTCTTAGTGATTAAAGCACAGTTCCGCTGATTTTTTTTTTTAAGTCAGCAGCTACAAATACTGCAGCTGCTGACTTTTAAAATAAGGACACTTACCTGTCCAGGGCGCCTGCGATGTCGGCACCAGATGCCGATCTGTCCCTCGGCTCTTGGATGGAGGCGCCGCCATCTTCGGTAAGGGAATCAGGAAGTGAAGCCTTGCGGCTTCACAGCCTGGTTCCCTACTGTGCATGCGCTGCATGATCCCACTGGACCCTGCTGCTGTGTTCTGGGACCTGTGTGTCTCCCAGAAGACAGCGGGGGGGATGGAGGAGGCGCCGGATATGGCATAGATAGCCATGGATACTGCGGCTATCTATGCCTGGAAGTGGGAGCGAATACCTGGATTATACGGGTATCTACTCTCCCCTCCCCCCTGAAAGGTGCCAAATGTGACACCGAGGGGGGGGGATTTTGAAAAGCGCCAAGTTCCATTTTTGGGTGGAACTCCGCTTTAACTCTTTAGGAGCATCTCACCAAAAATGATATGTTAGTTGCAGAGGATGCCTAAAAACAGATTTGTATCTTTGTGCAGACTTCTGCAAAAAATCAGCGAGCCAATCACCCACAAGCTGGAAATAACAATTCTGGGAGTGTTCCGTCCACCAATAGCAAACGCAACGCCTTCAGGTCACCATATTGCATTGAAATGTAAAGAAATTTGCAGAATGAAAAGGAAATGATAATGTTTATTAACATTCAATAACAATTTGGCTTGTGTAGAAATGACACTGTCTGTGCTAGATTATTTTTTTCTGTTATTTGCGTTTTTCTTTTTTTTTTTCCCCCCACGAAAGTGGAGTTACCCTTTAAGACTAAAATAATCCCTGAGGCTCTCCATATGACTGATGCAATCCTGTGGGAAGCTGGACAGACGCCTCCTCATCTCTCCATTATGTAGAAGGGTTATTGTTATTAATCTGCCATTATCCGTGTCATTCATACTCCCCGGTCAGACCCTCCTCTGGAATTTGTTGGCTTGTAACAAACGCATGACGATTAAACTGTCACAGTGGACCGCATTCCCCGAATAAATAGGTCACAGTTGTATTATTCTTGGTCAGCAAAAGTACAATGTAATGGGTTTCTTTATGTGGCGCTGATAAGCTTTGCATTGCTTTCATTGCGATAATACAATGCGCAGAAATATTTTAACCTCCGAGCCATGCCAGGTCCGAGGCGCACCGCATAGCGGGCGATGAATCGCGTCTTTGTTTTGTATGAAATTCTATGTGAACCAGATTATTATGTTGTTTTTGCATTAATGTGCTTTATTTGCAAATCATTTCATCGCCTCCTATCTTGCTATTCATTACTACAAAACCAGGGTTTATTTGATAAATAAGTTGGCAAAATAACCATATATACTGTATCTCACAAAAGTAAGTACACCCCTCACATTTTTGTAAATATTTTATTGTATCTATTCATGTGACAACTCTGAAGAAATGACACTTTGTGAAATAATCTAGTTCTTCAATAGGTATATATTGTGGCCAATTAAGGCTAAAACAGCTACAATGAGTGCCGGTTCACACTAGACGCGGCACAACTTGCAGGTCGCCTCACCGAGGCGACGTGCACACGACTGCCGGGGCGACTTGCAAGACGACTTCTGTATAGAAGTCTATGCAAGTCGCCCCCAAAGTAGTACAGGAACCTTTCTTCTAAGTCGGAGCAACTTGCGTCGCTCCGATTAGAACGGTTCCATTGTACAGAACGGGAGGCGACTTGTCAGGCGGCTAGGTCGCCTGACAAGTCGCCCCCGTGTGAACCGAGCCTAAAAGCCCACTGAGGGCAAATAGAAACAAATATACAAACACAAAAGGCAGCGCTATAAACTAAAATAACACAGTACAAATGTTAAATAGTACTATCATACAGTGTATATATATATATATATATATATATATATATATATATATATATATATATATATATATATATATATATATACATACATACATATATATATATATATATATATATATATATATATATATATATATATATATATATATATATATACATACACACACTATGTCACAAAAGTGAGTACACCCCTCACATTTTTGTAAATATTTTCTTCTATCTTTTCATGTGACAACACTGAAGAAATGACACTTTGCTACAATGTAAAGTAGTGAGTGTACAACTTGTATAACAGTGTAAATTTGTTGTCCCCTCAAAATAACTCAACACACAGCCATTAATGTCTAAACCGCTGGCCACAAAAGTGAGTACACCCCTAAGTGCAAATGTCCAAATTGGGCCCAATTAGCCATTTTCCCTCCCTGGTGTCATGTGACTCTTTAGTGTTACAAGGTCCCAGGTGTGAATGGGGAGCAGGTGCGTTAAATTTTGGTGTTATCGCTCTCACTCTCTCATACTGGTCACTGGAAGTTCAACATGGCACCTCATGGCAAAGACCTCTCTGAGGATCTGAAAAAAAGAATTGTTGCTCTACATAAAGATGGCCTAGGCCAGTGATGGCGAAACTTGGCACCCCAGATGTTTTGAAACTACATTTCCCATGATGCTCAAATACACTGCAGAGTACATGAGCATCATGGGAAATGTAGTTCCAAAACATCTGGGGTGCCAAGGTTCACCACCACTGGCCTAGGCTATAAGAAGATTGCACTACTTTACATTGTATTGTACACTGAAATGACAAAAAGTGTAATTTCTTCAGTGTTGTCACATGAAAAGATATAATAAAATATTTACACAAATGTGAGGGGTGTACTCACTTTTGTGAGATATTGTATACAAATATAGATCTCTATGTGCCTTGCATATTTTCTCACCTCATAACTAACCACTTGCCTACCGGGCTCTTTTACCCCCTTCCTGCCCAGGCCAATTTTCAGCTTTCAGTGCTGTCACATTTTGAATGGGAATTGCGCGGTCATGCAACGCTGTACCCAAACTACATTTTTATCATTTTTTCACACAAATAGAGCTTTCTTTTGGTGGTATTTAATCACCTCTGGGGTTTATTTATTTTTGCTAAACAAATGAAAAAAGACAGAAAATTGTGAAAGAAAAAAGAAAAGGGTTTAAAGTTTGTCATAAAATTTAGCAAACAGGTAATTTTTCTCCTTCACCGATGATGAGGCTGCAATGACGGACACTAATGAGGTTGCACTGATAAGTGGCACAGATGAGGTTGCACTGGTGGGCACTGATAAGCACTGATGGCCACTGATAGGTGGCGCTGATGGGCAGCACTGATGGCCAATGATGGCCACTGATAGGTGGCGCTGATGGGCAGCACTGATGGGCACTGATATTTAGCACTGATGGGCACTGATAGGCGGCACTGATGGGCACATGCAAGCGGCTCTGATGGGCAGCACTGATGGGCACTGATGGGCACTTGTAGGCGGCACTGATGGGCGACATTGACAAGGAGGCACTGATAGGCAGCACTGATGGGCACTGATAGGCGGCACTGATGGGCACTTGTAGGCGGCACTGATGGGCGACATTGACAAGGAGGCACTGATATGCACTGATTGGCAGCACTGGTGGGCACTGATTGGCAGCACTGATAATTAGAACACTGATAATCAGTGCCCTGATTATCAGTGTAGGTGTCCCTTTTTAGAGAAGCCATTTATCGGCTCTCCTTTCCTCTCCTTATGCTGTCATCATGAGAAAAGGAGTGCTGATAACTGGCTTCTATTTACATCCATGATCAGCTGTGATTGGACACAACTGATCATGTGGTAAAAAGCTGCTGATTAGCGCCCCACCAACGCCCAGCAGCAGGCGCACAGCGGGCGCAATCATGGAAGGCCATCAAATGACGGCCTCCCAGAACTAGCCATCCACAATGTAGCCGTCGTTCAGCTCTAGTCTACTATGTGAAAAGAAGTCCAGGAAAGCTTTAGGGAAGATCCTGGTGGTTCGACATGGCATGGAGGCTTCACCGCTCAGAATATCGAGGACTGCTTGCATGAGGCCTGAAGATCAGTTCTTATTGGGAGCCTGCTACTGCAGTATCTTGGGTCACTGATAGAGGTACTTCAAGGATCCATTGTTACTGGGAGGCTGCTACTCAAGAGGCCTCCCATATGATGTTATTAAAGGGTCCATTTGTAACTGGGAGGCTTCTATTGAAACATCATCAACTTTGATAATACTGGGAGGCTGCTACTCAAGAAATAGAAGAAATTGAGACCACTAGCCATGTTTTGTACTGTTAATATAAAAAAAGCCTCATATATTATTTGGCTGTTTTGGGGGGATCACGAACCCCTAATCTTCCCTCCAACGCCAAATGAGCCAATAGAATTTACAGATGATTGGAGGCCTTGAATTCTATGAGTACCCGGATACAGCTTCAAGCCGGTCAGTAGTATGGAAAACGGGAAAGCCTGTTAAAACCCAACAGCATCTTTTCAGGTCAATGCTACAACTGTAAAAAATGCCAGTTGATCCTGTCAAAAATCCAATGAGCTTCTAAATGTTGTCCAGCCACCACCTCTAAGGACTGATAAGGTGCAATAGATTAAACAACAGCAGCATGAACACTTGGTGCAATCTCAACACTATTCTGTCTTAGGGAAAACAAGAGGGAAGAGTCTCTGTCACTGGAGAAAACACACTCTGTCCTCCCCTGATACACAGGAGGAATGTTGTGACACAAGGAATGTAGCAAGAATTCAGCAATAGCCTTGGGTTCTGCCCAGCGGGTGAGAGAGGTCCCTCAACCCAGGCCATTATCTGCATTGCAGACTGGAGTACACGACACTGAAGAAAGCTGCTCTTAAAGAAAAACCTGTACTGAGAAAAATATAGAGGTTGCCGCTTTTCTCAAAATGCTAGTTTCCTGGCTGCATATGGCCTCAAAATATTTAGAGACACTGACCTGCAGCAAACATGCAGCAAGTGAACTCACAGTGATCTTTTGATCGTCATGCTTGTACCGGGTCAACATACTATAGCCAGGGAATCAGCATATGGGCCAGGCAACTAGCATAGTTCAAAAGGAGGACAGTAATGGTGGCCCCTATTTTATTTTAAATGTAACTACAGGCAGCATGTTATAGGTGGGTGTTGTTGATAATATTCAGGAAAAAATTATAACTGTACTGGATTCAGAAGGTCCACTCAGCTTGCCCAGTGTTGACCAATTGGTCAATGGCATCCTTGGTTCAGATCCCTGTCAGGGCACTATCTGCAATAGGTAGCATGTTCTCCTTGTAATTGTATGGGTTTCCTTTGGGTAGTGCCGTACTCCAAAGACATGCTGGTATGTCTTTGTCAGACCCTGGTAGCATTCTGTTGACCGGCCAATGCATTTCACTGCACAGCATTCCATTCAGAGGACTCTGAGACTCTGCATCCATGAGCGGTGCCAACAGCTTTATACAAGTCCAATTTAAAGTGATTCTAAGGGTTTGTTTTTTTGTTTTTGTTTTTTAAAATAACAAACATATCATACTTGCCTCCACTGTGCAACATGTTTTGAGTGGCCCCGAACTTGGCCTTCTGGGGTCCCCAGGCGGCTCTCACGGCTCCTCCCCACATCCGATAACCCCCTAGGAGAAGCGCTGTCCCGGGGGGTTACCTTGCGGGCATGCTCTCGAGTCCATAATTCGGCGTTCATAGCCCCGAATGTATGACTCGGCCCCGCCCCCTGGTGCCCGCATCATTGGACTTCATTGACAGCAGTGGGAGCCAATGGCTGCGCTGCTATCAATCTATCCAATCAAGAGCCGAGAACCCCGGGCAGAGGGACAGCACGTTCTTGCTGGGTGAAGTTCCAGGGCTCAGGCAAGTAAAACGGGGGGGGGGGGGGGCTGGGGGAGGCGGTCACTGCCAGGTGTTTCATGTCATCCTATGCATTAAGGTGAAAAAACACAAGGGGTTACAACTCCTTTAAGCCTCTTTGCTATTTCAAATGAGTCCAGAAACTTAGCCCTTGTCAGGGCTGGGCTCTGCCCTTCCTTCTCTGAGCTAGCCACTTAGCTGTTGGCTAATTGCCAGCTCCTATCGCTCCACAATTACTCAGCTGTTGATGATATCCTGCTCGTCAGTCCTGCCTACTTAAGCCGTCCAGCTCTGCCTTTGCCTTGGTCAACATCACAGAAACTATCTCCTGCGATCCTGTTCAAGACTTGCTTTGCCGACATCCCTTCTGGCTCCAGATCCTGCTTGCTGATCCACTACATTTATCCCTGGCTTCTGGCTTGGCTGACTATCTGTTCCGGTTACTGAACTTTGGCTATATTTTTGACTATGTTTGTTCTTTTTAATTTTATTATTAAACATGTGTGATTTAACTGTACTTCTGTCTTGGCCTGATTTCATGGTTTCTGACAGCCCTGAGGAAAGGGGGAGGCGATTACCCCGAAACACGTTGGATAAACCTGTTACCTTGCAAAGGGCTCAGTCAGTGTATGTGTGGACATGCAGAACAATCTGTCTTGGCTCAGGAATAAAGGGCAAGGCTTCTTTGCCTTGGGTGGTGGACACCACACCCTTTCTATCCCATATTTTCCATAGACATAAAGGTGGCAACCCTCGGGCCCAGAGGACAACTTCACCATCCGTCTCAGCTCAACAAAGAGGAGGTGGCGCTCTTTGACAACTTTGCCTTTAGAGCCAGGGGACTTTGTCATGCCACTGATGCACTTTTCATGTAAGAACGAAACCCTTTTAGCTGTTCACAAGTAAAACAAGTTTACCCAAATCTCAGAGTCAGAATTGGCTCATCATTACTCCTAACCACTGACTCCTAGATTATGACTTACAATCTCTAGCACCACTTATACTTCATTCATATAGCTCAAAATTCCATGGTGGCACTGGGGATATATATAAACACACGGGTCAACGTTGATAGTGAGATAAGGAATTCTGAGTATTACTCCTAATGCATTTCCGATGGCTCCTTCTCGTTATCTCCAAACAAGGGGCCGCTCGGGGGCTCTGCCAGTAGCATGACATCCCTGGACATGCCGGGCAGACAGGAATTGGTAGGGAAGGTGCCTAAACATGCTTATGTTAAAGTGTTTTACTGCAGCTGTCAGACTAATTCATCACATTGCAGTACACAAGTAAGAAAACACGAGTACTTATCCAACCCACATACTTTCTTGGCATTTTTTTCACATATATTTGTAGGTATAAGCTACATCTTCAAAAAGCAAAATTCAAAGAATGTGCCCGACATCCCCTGAGGAGATTGTACATCATAGGGTAAGGAATGTTGTGTTTCAATTAAGCAGAACCACACAAATCCAGGGAAAGTGTTTCAGAAGCCCAGTTAACAACAGTTAATTGTTGCTGGATTTGTGTGATGATGTTATTTATGGTTTGAGATGAGTAGGAATGCTTTTCTTCTGTTTTATAACCCCATGAGACAACTTTCGGTATATGGCCAAAGTTTTGGATATCTGGCCTATACGGATACCCACCTGTAAGGCCAAGCCCAAAAGTATATGGGCACCACTCCAATTTATCACGTTCAGGTGTTTCCAGTGAAAGGTACTGTTAATACTACAGCACATAAAGACATCGTAGACAATACGCTTCCAACCTTGTGGTAACAGTTTGGTGAAGGCTCTTTTCTGTCCCAGCATGACTGTGCCCATGTTTACAAAGCCAGCGCCATAAAGACATGGTTTGATGAGTTTGGTGTGGAGGAAATTGAGTGGCCTGCCTCAACCCTACTGAACACCTTTGAGATAAATTGGAATGATGATTGCGAGCCAGGTCTTCTCATCCGATATTAGTACCAGACCTCAACCCTACTGAATACCTTTGGGATAAATTGGAACACCGATTGCAAGCCAGGTCTTCTTATCCAACATCAGTACCAGACCTCAACCAGCCCTCATACCTTTGGCATGAATTGGAACTCTGATTTCGAGCTAAGACTTCTAAACCAACATTAGCGCCAGATATCAACCCCACTCAAGAACTTTGGGATAAATTGGAGCTCGTATTGCAAGCCAGGCCTTCTCATCCAACATCAGTACCAGACCTCAACCCTACTGAAGACCTTTGGGATAAATTGGAACTCTGATTGCAAGCCAGGCCTTCTCATCAAACATCAGTACCAGAACTCAACCCCACTGAAGACCTTTGTGATGAATTGGAACATTGATAGCAAGCCAGGCCTTCTCATTCAACATCAGTACCAGACCTCAACCCTACAGAAGACCTTTGGGGATAAATTGGAACTCTGATTGTGAGCCGGGTCTTCTTCTCCAACGCTAGTATCAGATCTCAACCCCACTGAAGACCTTTGGGATAAATTGCAACTCTGATTGCAAGCCAGGCCTTCTCATCCAACATCAGTACCAGACCTCAACCCTACTGAAGACCTTTGGGGATAAATTGGAACTCTGATTGCAAGCCAGGTCTTCTCATCTAATACCAGTACCAGACCTCAACCCCACTGAAGATCTTTGGGATAAATTGAAACTCTGATTGTGAGCCAGGATTTCTCATCTAACATTAGTACCAGATCTCAAACCCACTGAAGACCTTTTGGATCAGTTGTGAGCCAGGACTTCTCAACCAATATCAGTACCAGACCTCAACATTATTAAACACCTTTGGGATAAATTGGAACTCTGATTGCAAGCCAGGTCTTCTCTTCCAACATCAGTACCAGATCTCAACCCTACTGAAGACCTTCAGAGATAAATTGGAACACTGATTGCGAGACAGGTCTTCTCAACCAAGACCAGTACCAGACCTTAACCCCACGGAAGACCTTTTGGAATAAGTTGGCACTCTGACTGCAAGCCAGGTCTTAATGTCCAATATCAGTAGCTGACCTCATAAACATTCTTTTGGCTAAATGAGCAGATTCACTCCAACATCTTGTGAAAAGTCCTTCTAAAGAGTGGAGACCCAAGGGAGAAAGGGCAACATCATATTCATTCACATGTTTTTGGAATCAGCAGTCCATCAAACTCATATAGACATAGTGATGGTCACATGTCAACAAACTTTTGGCCATATAGTGTATGAAAAAAATACCTTTATAAGGTTACTATCACAATATAAATATAAATATATAGGAACGTTTATTCTACACCTAACCTTACCACCAACTGAGTCACATTCCCTGAACAACTACACGGCCAATGAAGTGTCACCTGATATGGGCATGCTTGGTTCAGGTCAGTGACCCAACATATCATGCAAAAGTGATGAGGATGAGAGTCCTCAAAGAACCTATAAGCAATAGTAGATAATGTATTTCTGTCTTGAAAAGGATCTTTTAATGTTGAGAGCGGCCCCGATATCTGATTTGGGTCTGCATTAAAGTTTAACCCAAAACCCAAGAGCAAAAATGTAATACCCGTCCTTAGATGCGGTGACTAATTAATTTTTTTTCTGGCTTTTTTTCCCCCTTTATTTCCGCCTAGTGATCCTGCCAGTAACACACTTAGAGCCGGTGTTGATGGCCTTTGGGCTTCCATCGATTGTATCAGTTTGACATTAGTTAGAGAGGTTCCTGAGATCATTCAGAATTTACTGACAGCATTGAGGCCGTCACAGATTAGCAAGGACGGTTCTGCATCTCGGACCTCGGTTCCAATGATGATGTGTCCCAGGCGATGCCTTATGCCACGTACACACGGTCGGACTTTCCGACGGGAAATGTTGGATGTGAGCTTGTTGTCAGAAAGTCCGACCGTGTGTACGCTCCATCGAACATTTGCTGTCGGAATTTCCGCCCACAAATGTTTGAGAACAGGTTCTTAAATTTTCCGGCAACTTCACTTTGTTGTCGGAAAGTCTGATCGTGTGTACACAAGTCTGTTGCACAAAAGTTCCACGCATGCTCGAAATCAAGCAGAAGAGCCGCACTGGCTATTGAACTTCATTTTTCTCGTCTCGTTGTACGTCTTGTACGTCACCGCGTTCCCACGTTCGTAATTGTTGGCCAACATTTGAGTGACTGCGTGTATGCAAGACAAGTTTGAGCCAACATGCTTCGGAAAAAAATCCATGGTTTTGTTGGCGGAAAGTCCGATCGTGTGTACGCGGCATTAGGATCACAATATGAATCCTGTATGAGTTACATGTGGCGTAACTCAAGGAGGCATTTATTGCAATGACTGGGGGCTGTGAGTGGGTGGTCCCCACATAATTGTAAGCAGGGCTTGGGTGGGTCACACACCGCTCACTGAGCAGGCCTAGGTGGACTGTGGGCTGAGTTAACTATATCTTGGGGACAGGGACCTAAATGTTGGTTAGTAGGTGCATTTGACCTGCAGTTGACCTCCTTCTAACCTGCTTTTAGACATGCATAGAAATACAAAACCAACTTGAAGAAACAAAATCCCGATGACACACACCCTTACTGTCCTAAGGGACAATGCTTACTCCTCATACTGTATCTGTGGAGGAAAATCATTGTCACCCAGGACAGGAAGTATGTTAGGGCTACACCCCCCCCCCTTCTCATCATAATATGGGGGCAGGGGTAATTTGTACCCCACAGAGATAGCTGGGAACAATGCTAACTGATAACAGTACAACATAATGACAAAACACGGGAAATTGTCAGCTCACTGAATTTCTGGCAGGATCAAGATTTTTTTTTCCTTTGCACTCATGGAACAGATACAATAAAAGCACTTTCAATGGTATATTTAAAGTGTTTGTAAACCTTATACTGTGTACACTCAGTGGTGTGACTGGCCTCAGGCGATACACAGAGATGAAACAAATCCTCCTACATAAGTTGTACCTGTTTATCTGCAGTTTCTCTTCTCTCAGCCACTCAGAGTGCTCTATTTTAAAACCTGTCTGAGAGTTCAGAATAAAGGGGGGCTGAGAGCTAAAGTTACACACTACAAGGCTCAGTGAGGAGAGGACTGAGAGCTGATTGGAGGGAAGGGACACACCCCCTCCTCCACGCAGCACACAGGAACAGAGCTGAGGCTGTCAATCAGCTGGAGCCCCCTCTCCCCCATCACCATTTTTCTCTTGGTGTCAATAAAACTTGTCCAAAGTGACTCATGTAGATAGCAGAGGAAGGCAGCAGACAGAAATGACACTTAGTGCTCTGGAATGAGACAAGTACACACTATAGAGGGATATGCTTTGTTCATATTTCATGTCTGAGGTTTACAACAGAGCAAAAGGGAGCAGATTAAAGTAATTCATTGTTAAGGGTTACATAAAGTTACATTGATTGAATGTTCTGACTTTAGCGCAGTGACATTGTTTGCTGATTGATCTTACTTGGTGCCTGCAGCTGCTCTTTAATGAGAAAAAGTAGGTTGTGAAATTCTCTTTAGCTTTTCTTCACAGCCGACTTGACAATGGAGATAAATTTCGATGTTAGGGGGATGTAATCCAGCCCTTAGTCATTCTCCAGTAGCTAAAAAACAAGACAAAACTCTCAAGATTATTTCAGGAAACACAATTTGTCATTTAGATGGAAAAACGGCTATATTTATCGATGGCAGATAACTGCTGCGTCTGAAAACAGCAGGAAGAATCGAGTAGGAGTAACTTAGAGGGCTTAAAATGCGTCAGCTGAAGATCTTTTTTTTTTTTTTTTTGTAGTGCTCACAGCCTAATCCTCAACTTTCAGAACGCCTAAATCTCCTTCCGTTGTCTGACACACTTTGTTAAGCTTTAGTACATCTTCTAAACTGCTACTTGACTAGTCTATAGTTCATACTTACCATACTTTTCAGGCCCGATCCCTGGGACACAGGTAACCCTGCCCACAGTCAGCCCTAGGCCCGCCCAGTGACAAGTTGTCCCATTGTGACCCAGCCCATTTCCCCGAGGTGGCTGGCCCAACCCTATGCAGGGACCGTCCACCTGTTACCACCAATCACCATAACAAATGCTACACGTGCAGTAACTCAAATGAGGCTGACGCTGTGATCCCAGGACAGGGCCATGGATACAGCAGCATCGGGCCAGAAGTCCAAGATGGGAGACTGTTCAGGCAATGCTGGCACAGTTGGCATCTATGGCAGTTCTGCATGAATTTGGGAAATCCTGCAGATCTGCCTATTATCATTTGCTCTATAGTTTCTGTACTACTATATTACTGTTTAAGATGCTCCAATCCATTGTTGTGTAGGACCCTTGTCTTAAACAGGGGCTGCTAGTAAATTTAGCTGTGCTAGGTGGTAACTAACCTGGCTGATTTGTAGTCTTTGTGACCATTTGGGTTTTCTCCTTAGCTTGGTGTAGCTGTGGTTCCTCCCTTCTGTCAATAGGTGGCACTGTTACCTTTGGCATTAGTATGATGAGCTGTAGTGAAGCTGAGTTATGAATTTGCATATTTCTCGTAGCCAATCAGTAGGTGTTTTGTGGCCACTGAGCATGCTGAGAGAGATTATATATTTAAAGGAAGTCAAGTGATCAGGGTCTTCCCACCCAGACCTTGGTGTGGTGTGGATGTGGAAGGAACAGCTGTGTTGGAAGAGCCCTGGAGTCTAAGGCCTGGCCATGTGCTCGAGGCTCTGCTGGGAACAGATCCTGTTTATTGCCTGGATGCACAAGGGAGGCTCTGCCAGAAAGAGCCTGGTTGCTGCCTGGAGGCACAAGGGAGGCTCCCCCCGAGAGAGCCTGGTTGTTTCCTGGAGGCACGAGGGAGGCTCTCCCAGAGAGAGCCTGGTTGTTGCCTGGAAGCACGAGGGAGGCTCTGCCAGAGAGTGCCTGGAGGCATGAGGGAGGCTTTGCCAGAGAGAGCATGGTTGTTGCCTGGAGGCACGAGGGAGGCTCCCCCAGAGAGAGCCTGGTTGTTGCCTGGAGGCATGAGGGAGGCTCTGCCAGAGAGAGCCTGGTTGTTGCCTGGAGGCATGAGGGAGGCTCCCCCAGAGAGAGCCTGGTTGTTGCCTGGAGGCACGAGGGAGGCTCTGCCAGAGAGAGCCTGGTTGTTGCCTGAAGGCATGAGGGAAGCTCCCCCAGAGAGAGCCTGGTTGTTGTCTGGAGGAATGAGGGAGGCTCTGCCAGAGAGAGCCTGGTTGCTGCCTGGAGTCACGAGTGATGGCTCTGCCCGAGAGAGCCTGGTTGTTGCCTAAAGGTACGAGGAAGGCTCTGCCAGAGAGATCCTGGTTGTTGCCTGGATGCACAAGGGAGGCTCTGCCAGAGAGAGCCTGGTTGCTGCCTGGAGGCACGAGTGATGGCTCTGCCCGAGAGAGCCTGGTTGTTGCCTGAGGGTATGAGGAAGGCTCTGCCAGAGAGACCCTGGTTGTTGCCTGGATGCACGAGGGAGGCTCTGCCAGAGAGAGCCTGGTTGTTGCCTGAGGGTATGAGGAAGGCTCTGCCAGAGAGACCCTGGTTGTTGCCTGGATGCACGAGGTAGGCTCTGCCAGAGAGAGCCTGGTTGTTGCCTGGAGGCATGAGGAAAGGGATGGAGTTTTGAGATGAAGTACCAGAGGTTACTCTTCCATAAGTCAGGGACTGTGGAGAGGCTGGGAAAGCATCAAGATAGACTCATCCAAGGAAACCCTGCACAGTGCTGTGAGTTTTTGGTTGCTATTGGAGACAGCGGTTGCTAGGTGGATACAAAAGGCCTAGGGCCCTTGTTGTGTATTACTGTCGACCTGGCTGGTTTTGTTTTTGGAGTCTGGTAATCTGTCTGCCTACTGCCCTAAGGGTGTCCTGTGCCCTGACCTCTCTCTCTGCACTTTTGTTGTTGTGAGCAATAAATTCACTTTTGTTCATTTCAAAAGTGACTGACACCCATCTTTTCTGCAACCATCCACACCCACCATGGCTAAGAACCAGCACCCTGAGCTGAAATGTTAGCCCTCCCTGATACCGGAGGTCAGGGGGGTGCTGCTGTTGCATTAAAGGGAATCTGATGCCTAGGCAAAGGTGCAATCATCATCCTTCAAGCAAGACCCCAGGCAATGTTGAGAAAGCCAAATGTTATTAAAGGATGGATCCTGTACTATACTGGATAATCATCTTGTGAGATTAGCCTGGATCTCGTCAGAAGAAAGGTGGCGTCAGTATGGAAACCAGGGATAAGGTACTAACATTTTGGGCTACTCCACTTTGCTCAGGACCTTGCCGGAAGGATGGTGGCGTTATCCCTTGTGGTTAAGGTACTAGCGTTTTGCGCATTCCTCTGGATCTCACGGGAGGAATGGTGAAATCACCCCTTGCAGTACAGAAGTAGAGGATAAAGTTCCACCTTTATGAGCTATTCAGCATTCCCTGAGATCTTGCCATAAGGATGCCCCCCTGCATCACAACTGCCCAGGGTAAAGTAGCTTTTTGGAAGGATGGTGATGTTACCTATTGCAGGGCAGCATCTGGGGGTGAGCTCATAACTTTTTGGGCTACTCAACTCTTGTCAGGATCTTGTTATAAGGACATTTGTGTCACCCCTGCAGTACAATGCTGGAAGTAAGGTATTACATTTTTTTGACTACTCAGGCTTCCTCAGGGTCTCACTGCAAGGATGGTCGCATCAACTTCTGCAGTAAGGAGGTTGAGGGTAAGGTACCAACTTTTTGGGCTACTCAGCTTTCCCTGGGATCATCCCAGAAGGATGGTGGTGTCCTTGAGCAGTGTGCTGGCGTCACTGATGGTCGCCGTAAAGCCACACCACACTAGGGGACACTGTGTTCAATACCGCTGGAAAGTGCAGCTGAATGTGGTAGGAGACATCATGCTATTCCCGTATGGTCCTCTGATGGGATCTTTTTTAATGTTATGCCTGTTTGCAACTTTATTTCTGTAAGTGCAATTCCTAAGAGGGTTTTTTTTGTGGAAAACAATAAATTGTTTAAAACGGGATTACACTATGGAGTTTCTCTTTTCTTTGTCCCTATTGAGCTCATCATTGTGTGATCCAACCTTCTGGCGCAGCTTTCCTTGGTGATTGGAGAGAGAGAGTCCAACCCTATGGTGTTTATGCTTTTGATCCAGTTGATTCTGGTAAGAGTTTAATTCGAAGGGGGGTGTGTGTAGCCCCCACTTCTTCACGTGTGGAGGTGTTGGTGACAGCCTATCATTTTGAAAATGGAAATTAAACTTCTTTTTGGACAGTCACTTTTCACACACCACGGAATTAATATAGAATCTAGCTGCAATATATTGTGGACTGTTTTCACTTATACAGTATCTCACAAAAGTGAGTACACCCCTCACATTTTTGTAAATATTTTATTCTACCTTTTCATGTGACAACACTGAAGAAATGACACTTTGCTACAATGTAAAGTAGTGAGTGTACAGCTTGTATAACAGTGTAAATTTTCTGTCCCCTCAAAATAACTCAACACACAGCCATTAATGTCTAAACTGCTGGCAACAAAAGTGAGTACACCCCTAAGTGAAAATGTCCAAATTGGGCCCAAAGTGTCAATATTTTGTGTGGCCACCATTATTTTCCAGCACTGCCTTAACCCTCTTGGGCATGGAGTTCACCAGAGCTTCACAGGTTGTCACTGGAGTCCTCTTCCACTCCTCCATGACGACATCACAGAGCTGGTGGATGTTAGAGACCTTGCGCTCCTCCACCTTCCGTTTGAGGATGTCCCACAGAGGCTCAATAGGGTTTAGGTCTGGAGACATGCTTGGCCAGTCCATCACCTTTACCCTCAGCTTCTTTAGAAAGGCAGTGGTCATCTTGGAGGTGTGTTTGGGGTCGTTATCATGTTGCAATACTGCCCTGTGGCCCAGTCTCTGAAGGGAGGGGATCATGTTCTGCTTCTGTATGTCACAGTACATGTTGGCATTCATGGTTCCCTCAATGATCTGTAGCTCCCCAGTGCCGGCAGCACTCATGCAGCCCCAGACCATGACACTCCCACCACCATGCTTGTCTGTAGGCAAGACACACTTGTCTTTGTACTCCTCACCTGGTTGCCGCCACACACGCTTGTCACCATTTCCCAGATTTCACCAAAAGAAAAGTGTCATTGCCCCTCTCTGTACTGAAGCCGGAGATAAAGTACCAACTTTTTGAGATCTTGCCAGAAGCATGGGGGCAATACCCCCTGCAGCATAGAGGCTAAGGGTGAGGTTCTAACTTTTTGGGCTACCCAGGTCTCAGAAGGATGGTCATGTCACCCCCTACTGTGCAATGCAGGGAGTAAGATGTTACATTTTTTGGACTACTCAGCCTTCCCCAGGGTCTCATTGAAAGGACAGGGGCAGCAACACTTGCAGCAAGGAACCCAGGGGTAAGGTACTTTTTGGGCTACTCAGTTTTCTCTGGGATATTGCAGGAAGGATGGTGGCATCACCCAATGCATTGTGAATACCAAAGGTAAGGTAAATAAATGTACATTTGTTTTTCTCTCTAGATTTTTTTTTATGATGCTATTTAGTATAGCAGAGGGGGCCCAGATGTGTGTGTGTGTGTATGCTCACTGCTTATTTTAAAACCCCGTGGGCTAACTTAATGCACCTTTAAAGGGGTTTCTTTAGGTGTCAGCTGTTCTATCTGGAAGGTTAGAGGAAGTTCAGAAGCAAAGTATGCTATACCTTGCGGAGTGGGGTCATAACAGAGGTTTGACTCCTCCGCTTAACCTGTGCCACAAAGCCGTATCACTTTCAGTTTAAATCACTTTGACTTGAGGTTGTAAGGGGCAGCGACCACAGGATACGGATCAGTTACAATGGCCGGGTGTGGTCACATGATTACAGGAAACGCTGCAGTACATACAGACTGAGATTGCAATATGATCTGAAATTTGCTAAGTCCACCTGCTCATAATGGGAACTTACACATAGCTAAAGAGTTTTAATAGGAGGCTACACAGAGTGATCGATATTATTTAAACTGCTCTTTTATTTTATGAAATATATAATGATTTACCTATCTATTAGATTGTAAGCTCTTCTGAGCAGGGCCGTCTTAATCCTCTTGTATTTTATTGTATTATAACTGTATTGTCTCCCTTTTATATTGTAAAGCGCTGCGTAAACTAAATATAAATCCTGTATAATAATAATAATAATAATAATAATAATAATAACTATGCTTGCAAGGGTAAGGCACCTCACATACAGCTCTGCACCTGTCACCTATAGAAAGTATTCGCCAATCAGCTATACCGTTATGACCACTGACAGTTTAACCACTTCAGCCCCCCGGAAGATTTACCCCAACCTGCGTGACCAGACCATTTTCTGCGATAAGGCACTGCATTACTTTAACTGACAATTGCGCGGTCGTGCAACGCTGTACTTTAATATCATTTATGTCCTTTTTTCCCCACAAATAGAGCTTTCTTTTGGTGGTATTTGATCACTGATCTCTGCATTTTTTATTTTTTGTGCAATAAACAAAAAAAGACCGACAATTTTGAAAAAAAAAAAAAAACAATATTTTTTACTTTCTGCTATAAAACATATCCCCCCCCAAAAAAAGTAAAAAATCTAATTTCTTCATTAATTTAGGACAATTATGTATTCTGCTACATATTTTTGGTAAAAAAAATCCCAATAAGCGTGTACTGATTGAATTGCGCAAAAGTTATCGTGTCGACAAGCTATGGGATATTTTTATGGTTTTTTTTTTTTTTTTACTAGTAATGGTGACGATCAGCGACTTATAGCGGGACTGCGTCATTGCGGCGACAAATCTGACACTAATGCCGCGTACACACGAGCAGACTTTACGGAAGACTTTGCCCGGCGGACAGGATTTTGTCGGACAATTCGATCGTGTGTGGGCTCCAGCGGACTTTGTTTTCTCAAAAGTTGGACGGACTTAGATTTGAAACATGTTTTAAATCTATCCGTCGAACTCGAGTCCGGTCGAAAAGTCCGCTCGTCTGTATGCTAGTCCGAGGGACAAAAAGCCACGCTAGGGCAGCTATTGGCTACTGGCTATCAACTTCCTCATTTTAGTCCGGTCGTACGTCATGACGTACGAATTCGACGGACTTTGGTGGATTGTGTGTAGGCAAGTCCGTTCATTCGGAAAGTCCGTCATAAAGTCCGTCGAAAAGTCCGCCGGGCAAAGTCTGCCGTAAAGTCCGCTCGTGTGTACGCGGCATTAGTGACACTTTTTTGGGGACCAGTGAGACTAATACAGTGATCAGTGCTAAATAATATGCACTGTCACTTCACTAAAGACACTGGCAGTGAAGGGGTTAACATCGGGGCGATCAAAGGGTTAAAATGTGTCCCTAGGGGGTGATTGTACTGTAAGAAGACAGAGATCCGTGTTCCTGCTTAGCAGAAACACAAGATCTCTGTCTTCTCCTGTCACAGAATGGCGATCTGCCTTGTTTATATAGGCAGATCGCCGTTCTGTCTGCCTCGGGAAAGATCGTGGGTCCCGGCGGACATCGGGTGGGATATATTACGCAACAAGTGAACATGTTGCCCCTGAAGTGGATGTGTTGAAAGCAGAAAAAATGGGCAAGTGTAAGGATTTGAGTGACATTGACAAGGGCTGAGTTGTAATGGCTAGATCAGGGGTCTTCAAACTTTCTAAATAAAGGGCCAGTTTATTATCCTTCAGACTTTGATGTCAGTTAGGGGGAAAAGTGCCCTAAAGTTGGTGTCAGTTTGGGGGAATAGTGCCCCATCATTGGTGTCAGTAGGAAGAATAGTGCCCGATCATTAGTGTCAGTGGGAGGAATAGTGCCCCATAGTTGGTTTCAGTGGGAGGAATAGTGCCCTATAGTTGGTTTCAGTGGGAGGAATAGTGCCCCATAGTTGGTTTCAGTGGGAGGAATAGTGCCCCATAGTTGATTTCAGTGGGAGGAATAGTGCCCCATAGTTGGTTTCAGTGAGAGGAATAGTGCCCCAATGTTAAGGTCAGTGGGGGAGGATAGTGCCCCATAGTGGGAGGAATATATTACCCCATAGTTGGTGTCAGTGGGAGGAATAGTGCCCCATAGTTGGTGTCAGTGAGAGGAATAGTGCCCCAATGTTAAGGTCAGTGGGGGAGGATAGTGCCCCAAGGGCCGGGTAAAGGCAAGCAAAGGGCCATATCTGACCCCCGGGCTGCAGTTTGCAGACCACTGGTGTAGATGAATGAGTTAGAGCAATTCCAAAACTGCAGCTCTTGTGGGATATTCTTGGTCTGCAGTGGTCAGGAGTCAGGACCACCAAAAGAGGTCCAAGGAAGTAAAACTGTCAACAGCGTTATGAGTGGCTAAGGCTCACTGATGCACTTGGGGAGCAAAGGGTGGCCCGTGAAGTCTAATCCTATAAAAGAGCTACTGGAGCTCACATTGCTGAAAAAGGGAATGCTGGTTCTGATAAAAAGGTGTCAGAGCACACAGAGCATTGCAGTTTGTTGTACATGGGGCTGTGTAGCCGCAGACCGGTCCGGGTGCCCCCATGCTTACCCGTGTCCACAGCCAAAAGCACCTACAATGGGAATGTGATTATCAGAACTGGCCCGGGGAGCAATGGAAGAAGGTGACCTGGTCTGATGAATTCAAGAATAGTTTGAAGAACACAACGAGTTCCATGTGTTGACTTGGCCTCCAAATTCTGGAGATCTCAAGCCTCTGTAGGATGTGTTGGAAAAACAAGTCCGATCCATGGAGGCCCCACCTCCCAACTTAAAGGATCTGCTACTGACGGCTTGGTGCCGGATACCACAGAACGCCTTCAGAGGTCTAGTGGAGTCCATTCCTTTAACGGGTTATGGTGGGTGGTCATAGTATTTCTGACTAATCAGTGTATATTCCCATTGCCAGCTAATCCTCTTAATTACCATTAATGGCAGCCCAGATAGCACATAGAAAAAATGTCAAAAGCTCCAATAACATTGTGACAATTGCCCACCGTTCAAAAAACAAGGCGCCTACCAAAGACGTTCAGCTATAGTCAAGGTTTATTGCAACGACAGCACGCCGCTCATGGCCATGGCTTTGGGTGGGAGTGAGCGATGTGCTGTCGTTGCGATAAACTTTGATGGGAGTTGAACGCCTTCGGTGTGCGGCCTGTTATTTGAATGGTGGAGCAAGAACGGACTCCAGGGCATTGCCCCCCCCCCCCCCCCCCCGACTGATTGCAGGGAATCGGGGAAGATACAAGCTGGCCGGTGAGCGGTGAAAGGGGTTGGGTTCATCTGACAATTGTGGCTATTGTGTTGTGTTGGTCAGGCAGCTATAAGTGGAATGATCCTTGGGGGTCTATTTATAAATGTTTCACGCAAATTTCACCCAGTATGCACACATTTTCCCAATTTTACCCAGTGTGTAAATCGTAGATGAAAGCAGTGTCAATCTTGTGTGAAAACATTTATAAATAGACCCCCAACTCTATCCCATGGCCCAATTGACACGGCTGGTCAAGGCCATACACCGCCAATCCCTGATGAAGGGGGGTGTCTGTTGTCCCTGAAACGTATTGGCCTTTTTTCTGCTATGAACCAATTTTACCATTAACAACTTTGAACTCTTGGCGCTCTCATTGGACTGTATATACCAGGGGTGTAACTACAGGGGTCGCAGGGGTCTCAATTGCGACCCAGCCCCATGTTTCAGGGGGCCCATGTGTCACGCCTGTACACCCTGGACAAAAGGGGTGGCATATAGAGGAACTAATCCCCAACATTTTCCCCCTGCAGCCACTGAAATCCGGCTTTTCCTCCACTCCCTCCTGCAGGCATTCAGCAGCTGCAGGAGGAAAATGGAGGGGGTTGGTTTCTCTATTTGCCGTCCCTGCCACCCCCTCCTGTCCAGGTACTGTTGCCCCCGGGCCCCAGGATCAGTGGAAAGGGCCCCTGCCAGGGGTCATGAGGCACCCTTCATGGTTTTTTGCATCGGTTCCCTGGAGGTTCTAGTTCCGCCTCTGGTATATACAGTGTATGGATTCCCAACTCTGGGTTTATCCCCCCCATTTTGAAGGGGTGTCCCCGTTTTTTGGAGTGCTGTTGAACCCGAGCTAGTGATAATTAGAAAATCTTTATCCAGATTGTTGTTACTTGTTTCATGGCTTGTTCAAAAAGCGTGGCTGAACTGCAGGGTTTTATCGCTCCCCAACCTCTAGTGTGAATGAGCCCTTCGAACTTTAACAACTTTTCTATCTGTGTCATCCTATCCTGGTGACACCTGCCCCCCATTTCCTGTATAGGTGTCACAGGGACAGGAAGTGAGGGCAAATCTGCCCAATGGGGTCAAAGACTGAATTAGAACCCTTTAAATGTATGCAGTTAGAGATCATTCATACACCGCCAAGAACCAGCGTACAGCTGTGGGGGGGATCACAGGTGTTACAATCAGCCATGGTGGGGAAGGCTCAACAGGTGCCATGGCTGTATTCGTGTAGATGGACATCCAAAGGTTTTATATCACTGTGCTGTTTCTCCTTTAACTGTCCAGTCACAGGCTTGGGGTGGGTCCAGGATGATCTGGGCTCAGAGGAAGCCAGTTGAATGATATATGTAATTAGACGGAAGACATCTAGTGGTAGAAAAAAGTACTGCAGGGTAAATCTCTGAAGGCGAATATTGCAGCAAAAGCTGATTTTATTATTTTATTTTTTAACGACTTATTTATTGTTATCTTGTTATTTTTGTCTCTTGCTCTGCTTTAAAGAAGTTTTTTTTTTTATCTTAATGCATTCTATGCATTAAAGCGGAGTTCCTGGACACTTACCTGTCCAGGGAGCCCGCGATGTCGGCACCTGAATCCGTTCACTCCCTCGGCTCCCGGATGCTGCCGCCGCCATCTTCGGTGAGGGAATCAGGAAGTGAAGCCTTGTGGCTTCACTTCCTGGTTCCCTACTGCGCATGTGCGACTTGCGCTGTGCGATCCCACTGGTCCCTCCTGTCTTCTGGGACCCGCGTGTCTCCCAGAAGACAGCAGGGGGCGGGAGGTGGTGTAGATACCCGGGTGGCTCGGGTATCTATACCCGGAAGTGGGAGCAAAATACTTGTATTAGACAGGTATCTGCTCCCCCCCTCCCCCCCCCCATTTTTGGGTGGAACTCCGCTTTAAGATAATTTAAGATGAAAAAACCTTCTGTGTGCAGCAACACCCCCCTCCCCCCTGGCACCCCCTAATTTCTTACCTGAGCCCCTTCTCTCTGCAGCAATGTCCACGAGTGTCTTAGCTGTTCCAGACACTCCTCCTGATTGGCTGAGACACAGCAGCAGCGCCACTGGCTCCCGCGGCTGTCCATCGAAATCAGTCAGCCAATCAGGAAGGGGAGAGGGGGTGGGGCTCCGTGTCTGAATCAATACACGGAGCCCTGACTCGGCTCGGGTGCCCCCTGTAGCAAGCTGCTGGCTGAGGGAGCACTCACCAGAGGGAGGGGCCAGGAGAGCAGAAAAGGGACCCGAGAAGAGGAGGATCCGGGCTGCGCTGTGCAAATCCAACTGCACAGAGAAGGTAAGTATATCATGTTTGTTATTTTTATTTTTTTTTAACGAGCCTTTACAATCACTTTAACATTGCAGGATTGCAAAAAAAAAAAAAACTTTACAAAAGTTTTAAAAAGTTACAAAATTTTGGCTGGTGTTTCATTTTTTTTTCTTTTCACTGAACACTGATGTGCAGACAAAACCATTACTTAACACCAATTGTCTGTGTGTCTGCATTTGATGTGGACATCTGTTTGCTGACACATCCCTGGGGTTGTCAGACAGCTGCCCTGTATGTGTCACATTCCTCGGGACCTAAACCACCCATGCCCACCCCCCTATCAGACGCTTCCCTGAATGCCAGATTCACCGACCTGCACAAAAAAAAAAAAAAAAAAAAAAACGCACACATGGTAACAATACAGGTCTGGAGAGGGCGATTAAATGCTTTAGGTGGATCAGATTAATTGTGCGCAGAGACTAATCTCATCATAATGGAGCGCTGAGAGCTCTCGGCTTTACTGCAATATGATCACCAACAAATCCTGCAGAGGATAAACGTGCAGGGAAAGTGCAGATGCAAGAGAATTCTACTATATTAGAGAATGATACTATTTGTAGTCATTTATATCATACCAAAGAAATTCCTCTGTGTTATTTGAAGACTTGAAAACATTCAATACCTTTGTCCAAAGAGCTTACAATCATATCTCCCTATCATCACCATCAGATACAGCACACTCTAGCCTGGGCATGGGCTTAAAGTCTATGTAAATCAGTGGCAGCTGGTAGTAAATTTTAGGGGGTGCAGGGAGTGGGGCGACAATCCACCCGCTGCCAATACCCCCCCCCCCCCTCGGTCAGTCACCACCCCCGGACTTACCCCATGTAGGTCGCTGGCTTCCTCCGGGCGGCGGACGGCTTCACTCTGCGTCTCCTTCCTCCAATAGGATCGCTTCTCCTCTCGGCCATTCGGGTCTCAGGAGTCGGGATTGGCCAGGAGGAGAATCAGGAAGTCAATAGCTCTGCGCCCCGAGCCCACCCTTTTTTTAAGCCAATTAGAGACTCCGGCTCCAATCATGTGCTCCTAACAAAAAAAAAACCCATTGGAATCCATGCGTCCGGTGCCCTGCATGGAAATTAGGTGCCGCCACAGGGATTAGGGGAGCGGAGCCCCTGTGCCCCCCCGTATGGAAGGGCCGCCACTGATGTAAATCATACCAATGAACATCTCTTATTTGTTCCCTTTTTGGTCTGTTAAATATGCAAGGAAACTGATTAGCCCTCCCCAGTTCTTGGCACTCCTATCTATTAGTATTTATGCTGTGGAGCTCAGAAGAAGGGGTGTGGTTCAGTACTTTAGCAAAAGACAACTAGGCAGGGCTGACACCTTTCAGCCCACAAAAAATGCTGTAAGTTCCTGCCCAGCCCAGTGTAATTTTCAGTACTTAATTTTTAGTACTTGCAAGGTCTTTAACTCTTTTACTGCCACCAACGTGCATAGTACATCGATGGCAGGGAGGGGGTGTTTCCAACCGTCAGTATTATAAACTGTGCAACTGTACACTTTTCTCCTGCCAGTAAATGCCAGTAACAGGAAAAGGTTGCCAGTAAAGAATATGGCTGCGACTCTTGGCCGAGTCCATCAGAGTACCTGCTACAGTGTGTTCAGGCAGTGCCGGCAGGGGGCGGGTCTGGTGGTTTAACTTTTGGAAATGCCAGTAACAACTTGTCTGTGCCAGCAGCCGCGGCCTGTCCATCTGGGGGGCACAGGGGCGCCGCCCTCCTAATCAATGGGCCCGGCCCCTAATCTACATGCTGCATGGATTCCAATGGGTTTTTTTGTTTTTTTTTTGGAGGCAGGTGATTAAAGCCGGATGCTTCAAAAAACGGGCGAGCCCACCCAGTTGTGTGACAATGGCGAATTACTAATTCGCTACTGACTTTCTGATTCTCTTTCCAGTCAATCAGGAAGGGGGTCCTGAGACCCGATTGGCCAAGAGGAGAAGCAATCCTATTGGCTGCTGAGGAGGAGGAGGGAGGAGACGCAGGGGAAGCGCCGCCCACTGACTGGAGGAAGCCCACGACCTAGATGGGGCAAGTGCAGACCCGACTGACCAGGGGGGGGGTTGGGGTGGCGGCGGATGGATTACTGTGTGCCAGTAAATTTTGGGTGCTGTGTCAGTAAATTTCTATCTGGTAGGTTGCCAACACTGGTGGGGGGGGGGGGGGGTTAAATCTGGTAAGCCAACTGTCGGATGGAAGTGATCTGCAGGATCTCTTCTACACACCCCTGTAAAAAAAATGGAAGGCGCGCACACTGGGTGCATTACCAATGACAATTTAAGGAATGATAAAAATCCATAAAAAGTGGATACTTATAAAAGACGACTCTTAATGAGCCATAAAAATCACACAGTGTAAGGACATGTGCAGGACCATATCACAGGGTATACTGACGCGTTTCGGGGGGCGCACCCCCTTCCTCAGAGCTAGGCTTGGGATACCAATGTCCCTGTTGCCCTTCACTTTAGAACACCCCATAGCGCTGGAAGAGACTGTGTTTTTCGACACCCCTGTAAAGACCAACCCACCCCCCCACCCCATGTGTGTGTCCCCCAGCCATGTTGTTGGGGTCCGCACGTGCAGCGGGGACTGGCATTGGGGGGTGCCACCAAATAGAGGAGAGGGAGATTGTGAATGTCCGTTCACTGATCTCCGCTTCCTATTACGGAATCGGCTTGTAAAACGTCACTTCCGGGTCCCCGTCCCACTTTCCCCAGCCAGTATGACTGGCGAAGAAACCAATGCAGAGCGATCTGCACTGCGTTTGTTTCACAGGAGGACAGGTGAGACCTCAGAGGGGGGTCTTTTAAAGAGAACCGGTCATGCGACATGAAAAAAAACTTGACCTAACTAATTGGCCTGGGTGTAAAGTGGTTAAATAAATAAAAAACATTCGATCAGCACAAGAAATTGCCTAATAACATTTGTTGTTTTTTTTGCTTCGTGTGCACAGATCAAATGTAAACACACCCCCTGGATGGTGTGAATGGGGCCTTAGACAAAACAAGCATTTAACCTTTGTATTGGGGGGGCTTTAATTGTCACCAATGATGGTCAAAACAAAAAAAAAAAAAACATTTTGGCTGCAGCTTTGCTTGTCGGGGTGATGGGGGTTATTCTATAGGCATAAAAAAAAAAAATGAACATATCTGCGGAACAATTCTAAAGGATTAGAGTTTTGTTCAAACATAGAGATCATTATCGATTTTTTTTTTTTTTTCCGCACTCATCAATCACCGGCCTGTCTGCTCAATGTAACACAGCCAATGATACATTGTGACACCATATAAGCTGAGAGAAGGAAGTCTGCAGTAATACAAATAGAGGCCATTGTTACAGATAATATCAGAATCAGACTCACATTTTTCCCTCTCCTCCTAAGCGCTTTATCACTGCAAAGCATTGTCCTGAATCTCCCATATAAGTCTCGCCCCATAGGAGAACTATGCAGGGAATGCAATGTTTAGATGAAGTTCCCCTCTCAGGGATGAATCTACAACATTCGGAAACTATTAGAGTGAGATCAACTCTCCGCTGTAATCAATATCGATCATTTCACCCGAGCTCTACCGCCACCTGCTGGCAAAAAAAAAAAACATAAAAGGGAACTGCATTAAAAAAAGAGGCATTAAACCGAAAAACGAAATAGTATTTTATTCCAGCTTACCAATACTTAAAGTGTTACTAAACCCACAACAGTAAAATCAGTCTGTATATGCAGTAAAGCATGCTTGTTATACAGGTTTGATCCTGTCTTCTCTGATCCTCCCCTTTTTCCGCCATCCCCAATCTATCTGCTGATAGAACAGAGCCTTGCACATGCTCATTTTGGTGTGTGTTGCTAGAGAGTTTTTTTTTTTTTTTTTTGTCTTGGGAGGGTGCATGTGATCAACACAGAACCAATCAGCACTGTTCAGACAGAGGATCAGGGGTTGTGCAGCCTCATAGGACAGTCAGAGGAGAATGAAAACTCCTCCTACAAGCTTTAACCAGACACTGATAGAAGTCACAAGACTGCTATATACTGCTGATGAGAAAAAGGTATTTAGCAGTTTATATTTACTTAAATAATTGTATTTCCATGTTCTGTGTACTGTGGGAGACCAGATATAGTGATTGCAGAGTCCTGGGTTTAGTAACACTTTAAATGTGGTGGCTGCATTCGCTTTCTTTTCTTTTTTGATCTGGTGATCCGGTCAGTAATACACTTCGTGTCTTATGGAACATGAGCTTTATTGATTGGAGAGCTTTAGCAGGGGTGTGTTGGTTCTCTGCAGTGAGAGCCCTGCTTCTACAGAGAGCAAGGGACCTTCTCTGCAGC
Organism: Aquarana catesbeiana; assembly: GCF_042186555.1. Lineage (NCBI taxonomy): Eukaryota > Metazoa > Chordata > Amphibia > Anura > Ranidae > Aquarana > Aquarana catesbeiana. The sequence goes on along the minus strand of NC_133330.1, from coordinate 23,971,216 downwards.
GTGCTGCCAGGGGATTGGCTTTTCTACCCAGGCTGTGGCTGCATTTAAAAAAAAAAAAAAAACACACAACTGTAATGCCGCGTACACACGATCGGAATTTCCGACAACAAATGTTCGATGTGAGCAAGTTGTCGGAAATTCCGACCGTGTGTAGGCTCCATCCGACATTTGCTGTCGGAATTTCCGACAACAGATGTTTGAGAGCTGGATCTCAAATTTTCCCACAACAAAATCCGTTGTCGTAAATTCAGAGCGTGCGTAGACAATTCCGACGCACAAAGTGCCACGCATGCTCGGAATCAAGCAGAAGAGCCGCACTGGCTTTTGAACTTCATTTTTCTCGGCTCGTCGTACGTGTTGTACGTCACCGCGTTCTTGACGTTCGGAATTTCCGACGACATTTGTGTGACCCGTGTGTATGCGAGACAAGTTTGAGCCGACATCCGTCGGAAAAAAATTCCCAGTTTTGTTGTCGGAATGTCCGATCGTGCGTACACGGCAGAAGACTTTAAAGCCGAACTCCAGGTACAAAAATACCTTTGAAATGGTCCCCTACCCCACTGCAAGGGTTAAATGCTCCAAAACTTTTTCCCTTAGGCCCCTTTCACATGGGCTGTCCAATCAGGTCTGCCTGTCAGTTTTTCAGGCAGGCCTGATCAGACCCTCCAGTCTCCTCTATGGAGCAGCAGATGATCGATCCCGTCCACCAAATAACAGACGGAATGTGGTCCTATTTTCCTTCCATCCGATGGATCGGATAGAAACAGATAGGTGGTCCATTTCCATCCGCTTGCCCCATAGAGGAGAGCGGCACTGTGTCTGTATCTGCTCTGCATAGCGGAGCGGACTCGGACCTGTCACCCGTCACCTGGGATCAGCGGAGAGATCCCCCACTGAGCAAGCGGATTCCGCTTAGCGAAGGCACCAGTTTGAAAGTGGCCTAAGGTGGGAAAACCACTTACCTAACTGGGCAATTTTCAATCTCTTTTTACATACAGTGCCTTGACATTTTCCACATTTTGTCATGTTACCACCAAAAACGTAAATGTATTTTATTGGGATTTTATGTGATAGACCAACACAAAGTGACACATCATTGTGAAGTGGAAGGAAAATGATAAATGGTTTTCCAATTTTCTTACAAATAAATATGTGAAAAGTGTGGGGTGTACATTTGTATTCAGCCCCCTTTACTCTGATACCCCTAACTAAAATCTTGTGGAACCAATTGCCTTCAGAAGTCACCTAATTAGTAAATAGGGTCCACCTGTGTGTAATTTAATCTCAGTATAAATACAGCTGTTCTGTGAAGCCCTCAGAGGTTTGTTAGAGAACCTTAGTGAACAAACTGCATCATGAAGGCCAAGGAACACACCAGACAGGTCAGGGATAAAGTTGTGGAGAAGTTTAAAGCAGGGTTAGGTTATAAAAAAATATCCCAATCTTTGAACATCTCACGGAGCTCTGTTCAATCCATTATCCGAAAATGGGAAAAGTATGGCACAACTGCAAACCTACCAAGACATGGCCGTCCACCTAAACTGACCGGCCGGGCAAGGAGAGCATTCATCAGAGAAGAGCCAAGAGGTCCATGGTAACTCTGGAGGAGCTGCAGAGATCCACAGCTCAGGTGGGAGAATCTGTCCACAGGACAACTATTAGTCGTGTTCTCCACAAATCTGACCTTTATGGAAGAGTGACAAGAAGAAAGACATTGGTGAAAGAAAGTCATAAGAAGTCCTATTTGCAGTTTGTGAGAAGCCATGTGGGGGACACAGCAAACATGTGGAAGAAGGTGCTCTGGTCAGATGAGACCAAAATTGAACTCTTTGGCATTAACTCGCCGTGTTTGGAGGAAGAAAATTTTTGATTATGACCCTAAGATCACCACCTCTACAGTCAAGCACGGAGATGGAAACATGATGCTTTGGAGCTGTTTTTCTGCTAAAGGTACAGGCCAACTTTGCCACATTGAGGGGCCAATGGATGGAGCCATGTATTGTAAAATCTTAGATGAGAACTTTCTTCCCTCAGCCAGAACACTGAAGATGTGTCCTTGATGGAGTGGCTCAAGAAGAAGCACATTAAGGTCATGGAGTGGCCTAGCCAGTCTCCAGACCTTAATCCTGTAGAAAATTTATGGGGGGAGCTGAAACTTCGAGTTGCCAAGAAACAGCCAAGAAGCCTTAAGGATTTAGAGAAGATCTGTAAAGAAGAGTGGACCAAAATCCCTCCTGAGATGTGTGCAAACCTGGTCACCAACTACAAGAAACGTCTGACCTCTGTGATTGCCAACAAGGGTTTCTCCACCAAGTACTAAGTCATGTTTTGCTTGGGGATCAAAAACGTATTTTACTCCCTGAACTGCAACTCAATTTATAATATTTGTATTGTGTTTTTTTTTTCTGGCTTTTTGGTTGATATTCTGTCTCTATCATTTAAAATACATCTATGACAGAAATTATAGACCCTTCATTTCTATGTAAGCGGGCAAACTTACAAAATCTGCAGGGGATCAAATCATTATTTTCCCCACTGTGTATATATATATATCTGTATATATATATATATATATATATGTGTATATATATATATATATATATATATATATATATATATATATACACAGTATATATGGCCTCTGGGCTGGAAGCCGGTAAAGTGGTTGTAAACCCTTACATATAACCAGTGAGGTGACTGGCCTCAGGTGATACACAGAGACAAAACAAATCCCCCTACATAAGTTGTACCTGTTTATCTCATCAGTCTCATCTACCACCAATCAAAGTGCAGAATTTATGCATCTTGTAAGAGCTTTCAGAACCAGAGGATGGGGAGCTAAAGTTACACTCTGCAAAGCTCAGTGAGAGCTGATTGGAGGGAAGGGATGCCGCACACAGGAACAGAGCTGAAGCTGTCAATCACGGACTGTGTGCTGGAGCTCCCTCCTCCTCACCAGTTTTCTCTAGGTGTCAGGAACACTTGTCAGATAGGCAGATAGAAATAGCAGATAGAAATGAAATGCATTGCTCTGGACTGAGACAAGTACACACTATAGCAGGATGTGCTTTGTTCATATTTTATGTCTGTTGCATCCAGAGTTGGGCTTTAAGGCACTTTTTTTTTTTTTTGCATACCCCTGGAATGTATTTAGCTGATTTAAAATGGAAGTTCAGTTGGGCTTTCGGTATTCAGTGGGTAAACAAATGCCAAGAAAACATGCAAACTCCATGCAGATATGGTCTGTCCTGTATCCCAACCCAGGACCCCAAGGCTGCAATGCTGCAATGCTATCACCTATGACAACATGTCACATCATGTCTCAGATTGGCAGCCAGCTAGGTAATAAGTTCCTTTGACTTTGGTGAGCACATATATTCATTACAAGGAGATAGGCCGCGACAGTCCTGGATATAATCCCCCTAAACCCTAATGAACTATCCACAATAACAACTGATGAATTATGCAGAATAAATCCTAATGAATCATCCATACCAGTGTAAGCCATCAATAATTAGTGCGGTTTAATTATGTACCATCCACAACAGATGCCTTTCATCAAAGTTTTACAACGTTCCCAAATGGATCGTTTTAAACATTTCAATTATTGACAGGCTGAGAAAAAGGCAACCCTGAGAACAGATAAGAAACTTCTGGGTTCATTTTTTTATAATACCAGAACCTACGTGAGCCGCCACCATTATTACTATCCATCTACACTCACCGGCCACTTTATTAGGTGCACCTTACTAGTACCGGGTTGGACCCCCTTTTGCCTTCAGAACTGCCCTCATTTTTCATGGCATCGATTCACCAACGTTCCACCACATCCCAAAGGTGCTCTATTGGATGGGATGTGGTGAGTGTGGAGGTGTCAGGGCTGGGCTCGCCCCTTCCTTCTCTGAGCTGAGCGCTCAGCTGTCGGCTAATTGCCAGCTCCTATCTCTCCACAGTTACTCAGCTGTTGATGATATCCTGCTCGTCAGTCCTGCCTACTTAAGCCGTCCAGTCCAGATGATCTCTGCCTTCTCCTTGGTCAACATCACAGAAACTATCTCCTGCGTTCCTGCTAAAGACTTGCTTGGCTGACATCCCTTCTGGCTCCAGATCCTGCTTGCTGTTCCACTACATTGATCCCTGACTTCTGGCTCGCTGACTATCCGTTCCGGTTCCTGAACTTTGGCTATGTTTTGACTACGTTTGTTCTTTTTACTTTTATTATTAAACAAGTGTGATTTAACTGCACTTCTGTCTCAGCCTGATTTCATGGTTTCCGACAGGAGGCCATTGGAGGACAGTGACCTCATTGTCCAGTGGTGAGATGATTGGAGCTTTGTGACATGGTGCATTATGCTGGTGGAAGGAGCCATCAGAAGATGGGGACACTGTAGTCATAAAGGGATGGACATGGTCAGCAGCAATACTCAGGTAGGTCGTGGTGTTCAAACGATGCTCAATTGGTTCTAAGGGGCCCAAAGTGTGCCAAGAAAATATCCCCCCCACCATTACACCCCCACCACCAGTCTGAACCGGTGATACAAGGCAGGATGGATCCATGCTTTCATGTTGTTTACACCAAATTCTGACCCGACCATCTGAATGTTGCAGCTGAAATGGAGACTCATCAGACCAGGCAACATTTTTCCAATCTTCTATTGTCCAATTTTGGTGATCCTGTGTGAATTGTAGCCTCAGTTTCCTGTTCTTAGCCGACAGGAGTGGCACCCAGTGTGGTCTCTTGCTGCTGTAGCCCATCTGCTTCAAGCTTTGATGTGTTGTGCGTTCAGAGATGGCATTCTGCATACATTGGGTGTAACGAGTGTTTATTTGAGTTACTGTTGTCTTTCTATCATCTGGAACCAGTCTGCCCATTCTCCTCTGACCTCTGACGTTAACAAGGCATTTTCCTCCACACAGCTGCCGCTATCTTCCCTTCCAGTACAGCACACCCCCTTCCTCAACACAGCTCCCCCCTGCAGTACAACTATTTTCCCTTCCAGTACAGCACACCCCCTCCTAAATACAACCCCCCCCCCGCAGTACAACTTTCCCCCAGTACAGCTCTCTCCCTTCCAGTACAGCACACACCCCCTTCCTCAACACAGCCCAGCCCCCCCGCTGTACAACTTTCCCCCAGTACCCCAGTACAGTTTTCTCCCTTCAGTACAGCTATCTTCCCTTCCAGTACAGCACCCCCCCCCCCATCAACACAGTCTCCCCCCCCCCCCCCCCCCCCGCAGTACAACTTTCCCCCACTATAGCTCTCCCCCCCTTCAGTACAACTATCTTCCCTTCCAGTACAGCACACCCCCTACTTACTACAGCTTTCCTCCCTGCAGTATAGCTTCCCTCCAGTACAGCTCATCCCCCTCCAGTACAGCTATCTTCCATCCAGTACAGAATACCCTGATTTTTGAAGGGACTGTTTCTGATTTGGAGCAATGTCCCTCTGTCCCTCTTTCTTCCTCATTAGTCCCTCATTTTGCTCTGATCTATATAGCTGTATATAAAATGCACTATGTATCTTTCAAAAAGTGTTTCCCAGTGCTAAACCTTTCATCCAAATTCTAAATTGCTGCATTTGTAAATTTCAAAAAGCCAATATAAAGGAATAGTAGTGGTAAAAAAAAAAGCACTTGTGGGTTTACCTAATCATTTTTATTGTATAATTCTCCTTTAAGGGGGCGTGGCAGGGGGGGTGTCTTATGTCTTTATACTTTTGCCAATAGGTGTTCCTTGTTCTCAAAAGGTATGCTCACCTTTTCAGTACAACCCCCTTCCCCAGTACAGCTCTCCCCCCTGCAGTACAGCTTCCTACCAGTACAGCTCTTTTCCCCAACCAGTACAGCTCTCCGTCCTTAGTACAGATGTACCCAATTATATCGTATGGCTGGTGGTATATTTTTGTTGGGGGGCGGCAATCCGTTCCCCCCGAGCCCCCCCCCCCGGTCGGTCGGTCCCCGCACTTACCCCATCAGGCTTCCCCCGGCGGCGGCTTCACCCTGTGTCTCCTCCTTACTAGGCTTCGCGGCGGCACAACTTCCCCTGCGTCTCCTTCCTCTTCCTCCTCCTCGCCCATAAGGATTGATTCTCCTCTCGACCAATTGGGTCTCAAGACCCGCTTCCTGAGCCGGGATTGGCCGGGAGGAGATTCAGGAAGATAACAGCGAATATTAATTTGCTATTGTTACACAACTAGGTGGGCTCGGGGCACAGTGCTCTGCGCCCCGAGCTCACCCTTTTTTGAAGCCAATTAGAGCCTCAGACTCTAATCATGTGCTTCTAAAAAAAAAAAAAAAAACCCCATTGGAATCCATGTGTCCGGCGTCTTGCATGTAAATTAGGGACCGGGCGCATGGATTAGGGGGGCAGTGCCCCTGCACCCTGTATGGGTGGGCCACTGCTGCAGCTACCCTTCCCTCAGTACAGCTCTGTCCCCTTCATAAAACACACTTACCAGACCAGGGTAGGTCAGAGTAAGGAAAGTCTTCCTACGGCTGGGTCATGTGACCATAGTCACAGAGGAGAAGCCTCCCATGCTCTGAACTAACAAGCTGCAGCTCCTGCTCCTGCTTTGAGTGCCCAGCACGGCTGTCAACACTAGCTCCGGCGGCAGTTTTGACCCCCAATCCCCCCTCATATCTATGCCAGTGCTCTATCTATCTATCTATCTATCTATCTATCTATCTATCTATCTATCTATCTATCTATCTATCTATCTATCCCTCTCTTTATATGCCTATATCTGTATCTATGTATCTCTATATCCTGCATACAGTGGGTTCAGAAAAGGGTGGCTGCAGCAGTGGCCGTGCATACAGGGTGCAGGGGCACTGCCCCCCTAATCCATGCGCCCGGACCCTAATTTACATGCAGGACGCCGGACTCATGGATTCCAATGGTTTTTTTTTTTTTTTTTTTTTTTTTAGAAGCACATGATTAGAGGCTCTAATTGGCTTCAAAAAAGGGTGGGCTCGGGGCGCAGAGCACTGTGCCTCGAGCCCATCCACTTGTGTGACAATAGCAAATTAATATTCACCATTGTCTTCCTGATTCTCCTCCTGGCCAGTCCCGGCTCAGGAAGGGGGTCCTGAGACCCAACTGGTCGAGAGGAGAAGCGATCCTATTGGGCGCCGAGGAGGAGGAAGGAGACGCAGGGGAAGTTGCGCCGCCGTGAAGCCTCTCTCTCTCTCTCTCTCTCTCTCTCTCTCTCTCTCTCTCTCTCTCTCTCTCTCTCTCTCTCTCTCTCTCTCTCTCTCTCTCTCTCTCTCTCTCTCTCTCTCTCTCTATCTTTATAGCCTGTATCCTTACTTTATACAATGTCACAGAACTATCAGGTCTTTATATGATGATTATAATAATAATAACTGTATGTTATAATAACTTTTTTATATCAGAGTTTTTTGTTGTTCATTAAAACTCCAACCCGACACTGTGACCATTTCACGTCTTTGTGCTGAGCTGATAACAGGCTAGAACAAACAAATCCAGCCGAAGATCGACTCAAATGCCTTTGTGCCACCTCAGGCCGTTTTCTTAGCTGAAAACACAACCACGCCTGCAGGGGGTATGTTCAGGTCACAACATCTACACACAATTCCTGATTGTCCGCGTGCCCCCCAACACAGACCGCCAAGTGTTTCCCCATCTAGACAGATGGCCATGTTGTCAGTAAACACCGCCCTGCCTGCTCCTCATTTTCCGCCTAATTCACCCTTTTTTGTTTTTTTTAGTTTTCGAAATTCCCAGACACGGCTTTCCCAAGGCATCCGATGCTGTGGATCGAAGCAACCAAAGTCCTATCTGCAGGTGAACAGCTTGTATGGAATGTGGCTGAATCACAGGGGTCAACCACAGGGGTCGCCCAGGTCAGGTCCTCGCTTAACCGCCTGTGGCAAAGGGGCCCTTCGTCACCAGGGGCCAGGTAGCGCCTTAATTGGCCCAACATTCCTCCCAAATCGTTATTTGATCTTTTGTTAATGTCATTGTTGCAGCTCACTTTTACTTGTTCTTCTAAGTCATCCTCGTCATCGGCCAGCTGCGGCGGGACCATGGTGATGGTGACGTCATTATGACTAATTCCTTTTCAAAGGGGTTTTGTGTTAGCTGTCGTAAAATATATCATTTTTGCGTTTGTGATCTTTTTCTATCGCAGTAAAAGTTCTTGCAAGGACCTGCTTGCTTTATTTTGGGCACGACTTTAGTAATGGCCTCGGGGCAGTTTTAAAGCTGACCTAGATATTGAGTTGAAGGTTTCTGAAGGAGGTTGAAATGCTTGCCTTGATGCCCAGGTCAACGACTACAGCTGGTGAGTGTTTCTCCTGATTATAGTGGCCCCAATTCCCTTAGAGGCCCCGTGCAGACATTGCATTGCAGGAATGAGCTTTCCCGCTTGTGATTCTGAAAGCGCAATTTACATGCGTTTCATGTGTCTGGAATAAGGCACCGCATTCAATTCAATCGGCCTGTGCTATGCGCATTTGTCACCCAAAGGAAGCTCCTGCTCCTCTTTGGGACGACAAGCTTAGCACCATTTTTTAAACACACGTTTTGCCGCAATTGCCGCATAATTAAAACACACAATATTCCCAAACGCATTCGTTCCTGAAAAAGGCTGTAAGTGAGCGCTGCAGCGACCGCCAGCTGGAAACCAAAGACAATGGAGACGTATGTCACCAATACACCAAGGATCTCCAGAACGGGGCCAAAGCTTTATTCAGCGATCACATCATAGTTGCAAAATGCTGTATATACTATACTGTATGTTCTAATATTGGAATTGTTTGTGAAAATGTTACGCTTGTCATCCTGCTTAGGTAGCGTTCATTACACATGGCAGTTTGTCTGCTAAGGGCAGTTGTATCAAATATCAGAGACTTCCTATTCTTTTGTAATAAATCTTTCCACTGGGGACAACAAGTGACATTTCAGTTGCTGTCAGGCAGTGTGATGGTGATTTATGTGAAGCGGCTTGCATTGACCCTTATATCTGTAACTGTCACTTCTAGGGGGGAATTAGTATGGAACTCACAACGATGAGACAGAAGGTGAGATCCCTGGAATCACAACCAGTGTCATTACTGGTTTCCAATGAATTCCAAAATATCATTTCTATGTCACTAGAATCTGAGCAGAAAATATTTATTTAATAGGAAAGCAACACTCTGATGTATCTAGAATGCACCACAATGCATAAAAAATATTAACATTAATCCAATTTAACCCATTCCCTGCATCCCTTTAACAGGGTCTTTATGCCCAGGAATCTGGAAGGACTGGATGCGGTGCCCCTAATGATGTCACGCATGACGAAAGACGCTGGGCGGAGCCATAGCACACAGCCTTGGTCATCTTGGTTTCCGGCAAACTGACTATACATGTGATATGAAGTGTTTGTATAACACCCATCTATTGTGCGTGCATTTCCTTTATTAAATATTGCGTACTCTACTGGTTTATACAATGGAGAGTGTTTCTTTTTTCCTTTTTATGACATCATTCCTATGCTAAGTTAGTTTGCGCATTGATCTGTGGAAAACATAGCGTTGCGGCTGTTTGGCAAGGTGCCTGGGAGAGTTGGGGGCCTCGTGGAGTGTAAACTAAGCCCTGTTTGACCATCCTTCATTGGGGGAGGTAAGACAGGAGGGGGGAGTTGGTGAAAGGGCATTGGTGAGAGATCTGGGGGGGGGGGCATTGCTGAGAGCTGGGGGGCATTAGTAAGAAAGGAGGAGGGCATTGTTGAGAGTGCTGGGGGGGAATTAGTAAGAGAGGAGGGGGAGCATTGGTGAGAGAGCTGGGGCGGGGGGGCATTGCTCAGAGGGCTGGAGGGGCATTGCTGAGAAAGCTAGGGTGGGGGAATTGGTGAGAGCTGGGGGGGGCATTGGTGAGAGAGATGGGGGGCATTTTTGAGAAAGTTAGGGTGGAGGTATTGGTGAGAGCTGGGAGGGCTTTGGTGAGAGAGCTGGGGGGGGCATTGCTGAGAAAGCTGGGGGGGCATTGCTGAGAAAGCTGGGGGGCATTGGTGAGAGCTAGGGGGCATTAGTAAGAAAGGAGGGGGGCATTGGTGAGAGAGCTGGGGGGCATTAGTAAGAGAGGAGGGGGAGCATTGGTGAGAGAGCTAGAGGGGGGCATTGCTCTGAGAGCTGGGGGGCATTGCTGAGAAAGCTAGCGTGGGGGAATTGGTGAGAGGTGGGGGGGATTGGTGAGAGAGCTGGGAGGGCATTAGTGAGAGCTGGGGGCCTTGGTGACAGAGTTAGGTTTTGTTTAACCACACCCCTTAAGCCCCTCCCACCATTTAGACTTTGGCCACACCTACATTTTGCCGTCACGCATGCCGCAGCTCACTTACTCCCTCAGTTGTCCCTCATTCTGAAGTTCAAAAGTTGGGAGGTATGACTGTGCTGTACATAGCATGTGCAGGCTCCACCCACTACAAGCTGCCTGCAGAAACCTACAAGAGGGGGCGGAGACAAGACCAGTCACCCTGCACAAGGAGAGAGATCAGAGCTGTGGGAGGGGCTCAGCAGCTCCACCCACTTCAGGCTGCCTGCAGAAAACTACAGGAGGGGGCGGAGACAAGACCAGTCTCCCTGCACAAGGAGAGAGAGCAGAGCTGTGGGAGGGGCTCAACAGCTCCACCCACTACAATCTGCCTGCAAAAACCTACAAGAGGGGGCGGAAACAAGACCAGTCACCCTGCACAAGGAGAGAGATCAGAGCTGTGGGAGGGGCTCAGCAGCTCCACCCACTACAGGCTGCCTGCAGAAAACTACAGGAGGGGGCGGAGACAAGACCAGTCTCCGTGCACAAGGAGAGAGAGCAGCAGTGAGCGGTCTTTATTACAGGAAGTCTCACACAGGGTTACTGCACAGATCTGAGAAACATACACAAATCTCGCCAAGACTCAAGAAGAATACACATGATGAATAGACAATATTTGCTTATCCCAGAATTCTGCTTTACACCTTTACTTTCATGTAAATATTCAGCATATAAAACGATTGTTTCGTTTGCGTATTCCTGCACAGTTGTTCTCCATGCCGTCACACATCAGACAATCTGTCGGTGGATCTGGGTTGTTATGGTGCGGGGTAAAGCTTTTCCTTTGTATAATAAAATGAGGGATTTTTTTTACACTGATGGGGATTGGATTCCGTCTGATAAGCTATCATGGAGGACAGGCCGGTCTCGCCTAGCAGGATAACGATTTCTCTGGAAGGTCGTATTAATAAACTTTCATACATTCTCCTGTCTAGTTTATGAATTCCTTAATGATAAAGGACCATGTGAGGCAATCAGCCAGCAGGAAGCCAGCGGGACATAGGACGTGTTCAGTCACTTAGGGACCACAGTGTTGGTTTAAAATAATTACTCACATTATTTTAATAGAATAATCAATTAAAGAGGTTTTAAACCCCAAACCAAAAATGTAATATATTGCAGCTTACCAGAGATGGCTGCATTCGTTTTCTTTTTCTTTTAGGCATTTTCCCCTCTGTTTTCACCTGGTGATCTGGCCAGTATCACACCTCCTGTATTCGAGTGTCTCCACTCTGGATGAAGGAGAACAGGGGGCGCAGTGGACAGCAGTATTGTCAGTCTGGGGGGAGGGGAGTGTTCGATGTACTAGCAGATTTAGGTACACTAACAAATTGAAGCCAAACTCCAGCTCACACTTTATAAATGTGTACAAAATAAAAGGTGGGCGGTAAGTGTATTAGCGAGTGAACCGGTATATGAAATGAATATAAATACGTATGAACATATGTGATCATATAACACTGCAAATTAAATCACGTAAGAAATCTGGAAAAATGAACATATAGCAAGCTGAGAGTCCATTTGTGATAGTGTACTCAACACCAAAAAAAAAAACGATATGCTCTTAAATGAAGCTTCTAGTTCTTCCACCACAAGTGCTCAATGGGAAGGTGGCAACTCACCAAAGGTGTTTGACCACTTTTTAAGGTAGGTCAAAATGCGAATTTGCCAAGTTGATTCCTACTGGCAACACGACTTCCACTCCAATGGCCCCCAGGATCAGACTAGGATATAAAAATTGACTCCACAGGAGACAAGAGTAGAAGTCTCATAGTGTAATATTTTAATATAAGTTTAAAAGTAATACCAAAAAGGTGGTGAATTGCACTCACATGTTAGGCTCAATTCACATCTATGCATGTTGCTTTTGAGCGTTTCTGCAGTGCTTTTTGCAGGTGCTTTCCATGTTTTTGGGCACACGGTTTTACCGCGATTATGCAGCTATTTGCGTTTTTTTTTTCACACTGTATAAAGCTGGTTGCTAAGGAGGAGGCGGGAAGCCGACCGCTGCGTCCTTAACAACCGATGAGTCATCAGCTGTCAGCGGGCTTCCCCGCTGACAGCTGAATGTAAAAAAAAAAGAATTGCCGGTTAAAAAAAAAATAGTGAAGAAAAAAACAGCGTGGGGTCCCCCCCAAAATCCATACCAGGAGAGGGCAGGGACGCCCGCTGACAGCTGATGACTCAGCTTGTTAAGGACGCGGCGGCTGGCCCCCTCCTTTAGCAACCAGCTATATACAGTGTAAAAAAAAGAAAGCGCAAATCGTGGCAAATATTCGGTAAAAACGCTTGCGTTTTGGATGCGGGTCCATTGAAGTCTATTACATGCAAAACGCTGCATTTTGCAGGGAAAAAAAGTCCCCAACCCTTTCCAAAAAATGCAGAGGCACAAAAATGCATTGATGTGAACTTGTTCCATAGGAACCCATGTTAAAAGGTTTCCCTGCATTCCTGCAAAATGCATCAAAAAACACATTCGTGTGAATGGAGCCTAAGAGTGCCTGGCCTGGCACTGGTTGTAAACAGCGCGTGCGGATAAGGCTAGTCGTGCGTTCCACCTCTCGCTCTGGATGGTAACGCCTGGTGTAAGGTAACAAACAGGACCCGGACGTGACGGATCCTCCACTCCAGGGATTTTCCCTTTTTGGGATTTACATGAATAAATTAAAGCTGATCATGTAAGCACCCCTGTTGGGGGGAGGGGGGGGAGCGTTCTTGGGATGCTTTTCCCTTTAGCTGGCCAAATATCCTTTAGATCTACCAATAACATGAAGTACGTGATCCTACTTGAGTGGATACAAATGGAATGGATTGTTTCGGTAGAGATTCCATTACATTTACTTACAATAAAGTGATTCTAAAGGTTAGTTCTTTTTTTTTTTGTAAAATAACAAACTTGTTATACTTACCTGCTCTGTGCAAGGGTTTTCTGGGGTGTCCCTGCGGCGCTCCTGATCATCGGGTGACCCCCCCCCACGGAGAGACGCTTTCCATGGGGGCATCCGCATGGGCACGCTCCAGAGTCCTGCTGCTCGGTCCACTGACACAGACAGCAGGACTTGGCCCCGCCCCTGGCTCTTGTGTCACTGGATTTGATTGACAGCAGCGGGAGCCTGTCCGGGGACCGGGATTCACCCGGACAGTTTGGGTTTGGAACCATGCGTGCCTGAAACCCGGACACATTATTCAGACCGGTCTATGGCTTCCCAGCAGGGTTGCTGGCTGCAGTTGTCTAAGCTGAGAGTGACTGTTACACTCTCTTTCACACTGCCCAAAGCCAGCACTATCAATCCCCCCCCCCCAAACACACACACAGACGGGAGAGGAGAGAGGGCTCGATCTGCACTTCTTCCCCCCCACCCCTACCCCTCTGTGTCTGCCCAAACTCCAATCCCCGGCGCTGTGCCTCAGAAAAGGAAAGCGGAGGCCAGAAATTTGAACTTGAGCAGCCTCAGATACATCTGGATGAGAGGTGCTGACTGCCAAGGGGTGAGTGAGCTCACCATCCATCCATCCATCCTTGTCTCTGACTGAAGTCTCTTCTCTCTCCTGCCTCTGAGTGAGTACACTAAGATAAATAAGGGTTCTCAGAGCACCCCTTAGATCAGAGTTCCCCTTTACACCAAGGGGCACAGTGTTCCCCTTTACATCAGAGTCCTCTCCATACACCAGAGTTCACAGTGTTCCCCCGTAAATCAGGATTCCCAGAGCATCCGTTATGTTAGAGTCCCCAGAGTTCTCCCTTACATCAGAATCTGCAGAGTCCTCCCTTACAGTGTAAGGGAACTCTAGGAGTTCAGATGTAAAAGGGGAACTCTGTGGACTCTGATGTAAAGGGGAACTCTTGTTATTAACTTCATATGATTAAAAATGTTATTTAATAGCAAAATATATGTATAATTTATACTATAAAAAAAAAAATTGCTGTGCGCCACTAAAGTGTTCGGGTTTGACTTGAAGAAAAGGTGGCAACCCTAGCTCCCGCTGCTATCAATCTATCCAATGAGGACCTGAGACAGCAGCTGGAGCTGTTGGGCTTGTGCTCGTTACTAGAACAATCGGGTTCAGGTAAGAAAAAAGGGGGCTCTGGGGGTGCAGCTGCAGCACAGAAGGCTTTTCACCTTAATGCATAGAATGCATTATAAACCATGAGGGTTTACAACTCCTTTAAGTAAAGTCATCTCTTCACTCCTCCTACTGCACAGTGCCTATTGGGATCTGTAGTGTAAGGAGTCTATTCATCCCATTATATGGCTGCCATCCCAAACTACAACTCCCAGGATTCTCAGCGCTCTGCATTGAAGTTTATCAGCTTGCTTCGCTTTGGCTAACCTCCTGCTGGCCAGAGGAGAATGGTGCATCAGAACATTAGTATCTAGAGGGAGAAAATAATAAATGGCAATGGGGTTGCCTTACTAAAGGCAAATAGACGGTGGACTGTGACAAAGTGCAGTTGCTCTCTAGTGCTTAGTAAATAAGCAGAAGCTCTGCTGACTTCCATCATCCAATCACGTGCAAGCAAAAATTCTGTTGTTTTTTTTTTTTACTTTCCTTGCACGTGATTGGGTATTCTTTGCAAAGTGAAAACCTTACCTCATTTACTAAGTTCTGGAGCAACTGCACTTTGCAAAGTGCACAGGCTATTGGCCTTTAGTAAATCAACCCCTGTGTCTCCTTCTCTATATTGCAGCAGCCCAGCACCTGGGTACAAGAGAAAGCTTTTCCTTTACTGCAACACAGTAAACTGCCCACACTGGGATGGATGTGCTTCTATGCCTAGCATGGTCAGTTTGAAATAGGAAAGCAAGGGGATTTGGCAGGATCAAGAAGAAATACAAAGAAAACGGGATGCTTTTTAAGACCGTGTCCAGGGTTGTACATTTGCCACGGCTGCAATGTTTTGCTTCGCGACCACGGGAAAATGAAACGGCACATTAAGGTACTTGAGGTATATGGGAGGGCTGGAATTTAGAAAAAAAAAAGACAAGCTTAGCCTTGACTTCCTTGGGGTGGCTGAACTAAAAACCTGTTTTCCAGTCCATTTCCCCGATCCCTTCCCACGGTCCTCATTGTGCAGCACTGGAAAGTTTCTTCCATGAAACAGTAACTTGGGTGGACACCAGGCCTGTTTGTATTCACAGCCTTGATAAATAATGCCTTCAACATGAAGACAACTGCTGGAGAGTTGCGGAGTGGAGGGATAGATAGGTAAGTAGAACTGCTTTTCCTGGACCCAAATGGGCATTTAAGCCTTGCAGAATGGGGGCAGCCTCACTGCATGGGAGGATATTTACTTTCCCCGGAGTTAGGCTTTAACTCCAAGCCACCAAAGGTCCCAGCCTATAAACTCACCGGACACTTTATTGGGTACACCAGTTCAATTGCTCGGTAACACAAATTGCTAATCAGCCAATCACATGGCAGCAACTGAATTAATTTAGGCATCTAGATGTGGTGAAGATGACTTACCAAAGTTAAAACCGAGCATCAGAATGGGGAAGAAAGGGGATTTAAGTGACTTTGAACGTGGCATGGTTGTTGGTGTCAGACGGGCTGGTCTGAGTATTTCAAAAACTGCTGATCTACTGAGATGTTCACACACAACCATCTCTCGGGTTTACAGAGAATGGCCTGAAAAAGGGAAAATTTCCGGTGTGCAGCAGTTGTGTGGAAGGAAAATGCCTTGTTGATTTCAGAGGTCAGAGGAGAATGAGCAGACTGGTTCCATATGATAGAAAGACAACAGTAACTCAAATAACCACTCGTTACAATCAAGGTATGCAGAAGACCATCTCTGAACGCACAAAACAGTAAACCTTGAAGCAGATGGGCTACAGCAGCAGAAGATCACACCGGGTGCCACTCCTGTCAGCTAAGAACAGGAAACTGGGGCTACAATTGGCACAGGATCACCAATATTGGACAATAGAAGATTGGAAAAACATTGCCTGGTCTGATGAGTCTGGATTTCAGCTGCGACATTCAGATGGTGGGGTCAGAATTTGGCGCATGGATCCATCCTGCCTTGTATCACCAGTTCAGGCTGGTGGTGGGGGTGTAATGGTGGGGGGGATATTTTCTTGGCACACTTTGGGCCCCTTAGTACCAATTGAGCATTGTTTGAATGCCACGAGTCACGACCTACCTGAGTATTGTTGATGACCATGTCCATCCCTTTATGACTACAGTGTCCCCATCTTCTGATGGCTCCTTCCAGCAGGATAATGCACCATGTCACAAAGCTCCAATCATCTCACCACTGGACAAGGAGGTCCCTGTCCTCCAATGGCCTCCACACTCACCACATCTCATCCAATAGAGCACCTTTGAGATGTGGTGGAACGGGAGATTGGCATCATGGATGTGCAGCCGTCAAATCTGCAGCAACTGTGTGATGTTATCATGTCACTATGGAGCAAAATCTCGTTTCCAACACCTTGTTGAATCTATGCCACGAAGAATGAAGGCAAAAATGAGTCCAATCCGATACTAGCAGGGTGTACCTAATAAAGTGTCAGGGAAATGTATAATATTGAATACATTCAGAGCTGAATAAAATGTAACGACTGCGAGCCCCTCAGCAGTGTAGATTTTATATTCTGATGGGTGAGAGAACAGTTAACAGAAAAATTGTCAAATTTGATCCCATACTGACTCTGTATTATAACAAAGAGCGGTAGCATTGTGCCACCAAGTGGACAGTCTGTGCCAAAAACAGAGTTCTCTTGACTTTATAAAGCAATAAGATGTTAATTAGATCAAGGCGCCTTTCCACCTCTCTATATCACTGTATAATAATAATGCAAGAATTGACCTGTAGGGAAAAAAGTTAGTGTATATATCTATCTATATCTATATATAGATAGATATATCTATATCTATCTATATATAGATATACCGTATATCTATATATAGATATATATATCTATATACCCTGTTTCCCCGAAAATAAGACCTAGCGTGATTGTCGGTGATGGCTGCAATATAAGCCCTACCCCCCAAATAAGCCCTACCTTGTTTCCCCCGAAAATAAGCCCTACCCTGAAAATAAGACCTACAAGGACTTTAACTGGGGCAAATTTGGGGGGGTAGGGCTTATATTGCAGCCATCACCGACAATCACGCTAGGTCTTATTTTCATTTTACAAGATTTGGGGTATCCTTTCTGGAAGAATAGGGGCATCACCCCTGTAGTGGTTAGGTAGGTAATAATTCTAACATTTTCCCTACAGGTATGTTTTTGTACTATTTTTAGGATATTGTGGAAATTAGACCTTTTTTTAGGGGGGCGGGGGGGTTAAGGACAGCAGACTGGTCCTTTTTTTAATTATATTTTCACAATTCACAATTTTTTTTACAGTAAATCTAAACCAAAGAACAACAAAAACAAAAAAAATATTTTTAATATAAATAAATAATAATATAAATAATATGATATAAATATTATATATTTTTTAGCTTACCAGTCCTTAGACATGGCGGCTGCCTACGTTTTCTTTTTCCAAGGAACATAAGTACAGAAATCTACTTGTCACTTCCTGCGCACTGAACTGAAACCTCAAACATTGAGCAAGGAGATCAATCTTTGTACAGCTAATGCTCAAACTTGTGCCCATGTGCCAGCACACACACAGATTTTCATCGATTCTCTCTATTTTTCACCTAGGTAAAGGGCACCTTGTATTAACCACTGGTGTTGCTGTAGCCTCTGCTGTAGACCATGACATTCATGTAAACAGGATCTCTCACATACAAAAAGTTCTACAACACTGGAGACACCTCCTCTTTTCCTCTTGAAACCTCAGCAAGTCATCCAGTTCCAAAGACCCAACAACTTAATTGGCCCCATATTCATGGCGTTAGCATCGGTGGCTGTTTTCAGCGGGCACAAATGTTTTAGAGGACCAACCACTACATGCGATGCTCAATTTGAACATCTCCATCCTGTGCAAAGCTGATGGACAACTTTCACTGTGTTTCCACTGGCCATTCATAGTGGAGATATCATCGATATCATGGCTACTAAAGCAACTGCCACTGTGGATGTTGAATATCTCAACATTTGGTCTGGCACTCATGTTTTTTTTTGTATCCCTTGGGTACTATCCAAAGTGCTTTCAGGAGGTCTCTTCATGTCTCTGAGCTGTCAACCAGAGCCCACGTACACTTCAATACAGTTTATATCTTAAAAGCGAGATCAATCTACGTTTGAGTTCTCTAAATACAAGGCCACTTAGGATCAAATTGAAGAAATATCTATTCACTAGAGAAAAACTGGAAAGACTTGGTGATATGAAAAATGAACATGACAGACTTGTTCAAGCTAAAGGTCCACCTTCAAGCAGAGATCGATGATATTTTTATTAGAAGCTATTCCAGACTGACGTTCACTGGAGGTAGCCATATATATATATGTAGCGCACCCCCGAAGGAGCCACTGGCCTTGATGGTCCCGTTCCCCCATACAGTACACACACAGCCAGGCACACAGTATTTTCTGCTTCCTTACTTGCTCCAAGAAACAGTCTAGGAGTGTTTTTTGTGTTTTTTATTGCTGGGTGTCGCGCTTACCCCTAACGTAGGTTGTCAGATACTATAGCAGGCTACTGCGTTCTTCACCTTTAGCAAACAATCCACCCGCTGCCTCGTCGGTCAGTCGGTCGGTTCATAGGCACCCCCCCCCCCCCGCAGTGCTCTGCTCCCCGAGCCGACCCTTTTTTTAAGCTTGAAGCCTATTTGAGCCTCTGGCTCTAATCACGTGCTTCTAAAAAAGAAAAAAAAACATTAGAATCCATGCGTCCGGCGCCCCATGGGTAGATTAGGGGGCTGGACGCATGAATTAGGGGGTGGTGCCTCTGCACCCAGAGTTATGGGCCGCCACTGCAGTTCAGAGAGTAGTCGTTATCTGATCCGAGGTCGTCAACAAAGGAATCCAATCTAGCAGGGCAGATTAACAGGGAGCTTGGAACACATCTTACAAACGTAATATCAAAAGCATGAGACTGCAGGCTTGGCTGGCTTAAATCATGTTTGGTCTTCACCCAGAGACTGGCCACAATCACCTTGCAGGTGGACAAACAGTCAAAGAAAATGCCACAGCCAAAACAAGGATGCTGGAACCTGCAGCTATGAGGGATCAGGAGCGCACATGCTCCTGACACTGGGTTAAAATTGGATGGAGAACATGGGATACTCCAAAAAGGATTGACTTGACCGAGGACACCTCACCTATTATGGCAGAGCACTTCCACAATATTCACTAATGGCTGGGAAAGTACGTAGGACTTGCTTTTGAGGAACTGAGAACTGCAAACAGTAACTAGGGCTCAGCACACAGGTCAGTACTCACACCTGCACAGTATCATCAGTTGCCTACTTCTGATATCCACCAGGCACTCTTCAGTGAGGTAGACACAGACTCACAATACCACAGGGCAGCTGGACACTCTTCCCCAAACTTCCACCGGGTATCCTCCAGTGAGCTTCTCCAGGCCTTATGAAAAATCACAGACTTTGGACAATAGACCCCCCCCCCCCCACCTTAGATTACAGCTGGGATCTCAATGACCTTCAAGCAGCATCTCCAGCAGACTGCCATGAGGGGCAGAGTCCCTTAGACAGGGATCTTCTCTGGCAGGACTGGAGCCAGGATCCACACACTCTGCTCTAGCCTTCAAACTGTTTATGGGCTCTCCAGCCAATTACTGGACACACCTCCTCAGGGATTGGCTGAGTCCCTATAAATATTCAGGCGCCCTTTCCATTCTTCCACTGTGCTTCTAGAATCCTCTAGAAGGCAGTGGGAAGTAATCAGACGAGCAGCCTGTGAAACACTGAGCAGACAAAAACAATCAACTCCTGCTCCAGTGATTACAGAGGAGCTAAACTAAATTTACACTAACTGGAAGGGTGCTACATATATTTCCCATTATTATTTATGGGGGGGGCAAAAAAATTATTACATGAAAGAACCGAATGTCTGAGTGCTTTTGGAAAACAAAATAGTTCATATCTACACCTGCCAAACTCACATGGTACTTACCATTAACAAACCAAGCTAATTTCCGCATATTAATCAGAATAAGTTAATATGTAACATGTAAAAGAAACAACATTAGCAGAACTTGGTGAAGATTTGGAGAAAACAATATAAAAACGGAAAACGGAACGCTCTAAATGGCGGATAACCACTGACCCATTTCTGAGGACCAGTCAGGAAGGATGGTATGGTCAGAAGGAAGGATGGTATGGTCAGAAGGAAGGATAGTATGGTCAGAAGGAAGGATGGTATGGTCAGAAGGAAGGATAGTATGGTCAGAAAGAAGGATTGTATGGTCAGAAGGAAGGATGGTATGGTCAGAAGGAAGGATTGTATGGTCAGAAGGAAGGATGGTATGGTCAGAAAGAAGGATGGTATGGTCAGAAGGAAGGATAGTATGGTCAGAAAGAAGGATGGTATGGTCAGAAGGAAGGATAGTATGGTCAGAAAGAAGGATTGTATGGTCAGAAGGAAGGATGGTATGGTCAGAAGGAAGGATTGTATGGTCAGAAGGAAGGATGGTATGGTCAGAAAGAAGGATGGTATGGTCAGAAGGAAGGATAGTATGGTCAGAAAGAAGGATGGTATGGTCAGAAGGAAGGATAGTATGGTCAGAAAGAAGGATGGTATGGTCAGAAGGAAGGATGGTATGGTCAGAAGGAAGGATGGTATGGTCAGAAGGAAGGATAGTATGGTCAGAAAGAAGGAGTGTATGGTCAGAAGGAAGGATGGTATGGTCAGAAGGAAGGATTGTATGGTCAGAAGGAAGGATGGTATGGTCAGAAGGAATGATTGTATGGTCAGAAGGAAGAATGGTATGGTCAGAGGGAAGGATTGTATGGTCAGAAGGAAGGATGGTATTGTCAGAAAGAAGGATGGTATGGTCAGAAGGAAGGATGGTATGGTCAGAAGGAAGGATGGTATGGTCAGAAGGAATGATTGTATGGTCAGAAGGAACGATTGTATGGTCAGAAGGAAGGATGGTATGGTCAGAAAGAAGGATGGTATGGTCAGAAGGAAGGATAGTATGGTCAGAAAGAAGGATGGTATGGTCAGAAGGAAGGATAGTATGGTCAGAAGGAAGGATGGTATGGTCAGAAGGAAGGATAGTATGGTCAGAAGGAAGGATTGTATGGTCAGAAGGAAGGATGGTATGGTCAGAAGGAACGATTGTATGGTCAGAAGGAAGGATGGTATGGTCAGAAAGAAGGATGGTATGGTCAGAAGGAAGGATAGTATGGTCAGAAGGAAGGATAGTATGGTCAGAAAGAAGGATGGTATGGTCAGAAAGAAGGATGGTATGGTCAGAAGGAAGGATGGTATGGTCAGAAGGAAGGATTGTATGGTCAGAAGGAAGGATGGTATGGTCAGAAAGAACGATTGTATGGTCAGAAGGAACGATTGTATGGTCAGAAAGAAGGATGGTATGGTCAGAAAGAAGGATGGTATGGTCAGAAAGAAGGATGGTATGGTCAGAAAGAAGGATGGTATGCTATTCCAATGTACCAAAAACGACGCAAGGGCAGCTATTGGCTACTGGCTATTGAACTTCCTTTTTCTAGTCCCGTCGTACGTCATCGCGTTTTAAACGATCGGACTGGTGTGATCGTGTGTAGACAAGTCCGTTTCAGCGGAACTTCGTCGGAACTCCGTCGGAAAAAACGTCAGAGTTCATTCCGACAGAAAAACCTGTCGTGTGTACGCGCCGTTAGTTTCAAAATCAGAATTCTTAGATTAAATAAAAATCGAAAATGGCGATCTGAATACTTTGAAGTGCAAAGGAGGGATCGGGGGTCTTTTAGACCCCTGATCTCTCCATAAAGAGTACCTGTCACCACCTATTACTGTCACAAGGGATGTTTACATTCCTTGTGACAGCAATAAAAGTGATCAAACAAATATATTTTTTTAAAATACAATTTATTAGTATAAAAATAAATAAAATAAATAAGAAAAAAAATTTTTTTTTAAAGCGCCCCCCATCCCCACGAGCTCGCACAACAAAGAAACGCATATGGAATTAGCGCCCGCATATATAAACGGTGTTCAAATCACACATGTGAGGTATCGCCGCGATCGTCAGAGCGAGAGCAATAATTCTAGCACTAGACCTCCTCTGTAACTCTAACCTGGTAACCGTAAAATAAATTTAAAGCGGCGCCTATGGAGATTTTTAGGTACCGTGGTTTGTCGCCATTCCAGGAGTGCGTGTAATTATAAAGTGTGACATGTTTGGTATCTATTTACTCGGCGTAACATCGTCTTTCACATTATACAAAAAAATTGGGCTAATTTTATTGTTTGTTTTTTTTTTTAATTCATGAAAGTGTCCCTTTTCCCAAAAAGTTGTGTTTAAAACGCCACTGTACAAATACCGTGTGACATAAAATATTGGAACAATCGCCATTTTATTCTCTAGATTCTCTGCTAAATATATATATATATATATATATATATATATATATATATATATATATATATATATAATGTTTGGGGGCTCTAAGTATTTTTGTAGCAAAAAATACGGATTTTAACTTGTAAACACCAAATGTCAGAAATAGGCTTAGTCATGAAAGGGTTAAGACAAATTTTTACAAGCTCATATGATTGTTTCAGTAAAAGTTAATAGTGTAATGCAGACATTGTAAACCAGTTTTTTTTTGTGGAACCCTAGGGGTTCCTCTCTAGACTGAGGTTGCTAGGTGTTCCTGCATTTTGGCCACTAGATGTTGCTGATGAGTATCATAAGAAATGAGCATGCTCCTCAGCTCCATCTAGTGGCCGAAATGTGGTATTTTCCCTATTCACACTTTTTTTCTCAATGAATAACATTTGATCTGCAGCGACTATACCCTGAGGACATTCGATTTTGCCCCAATGGCACAGAATGAATTTATATGCAGTTTTCACAGGCAGCTATGCAAATATCTTTATAAACGCACTCCCAAGTGTATCACAGTCTGATGTTTTATAAGAACTAAACACCCACAGAACAGATGGTGTTGTTCTGTAATGTCAAGGCTGTCCAAGCTTTGTTTTGGCAAAAATCATCCGGTATCACTGTATAAACCTAATATATCAATGAGAGCTTAGGCTCAGTACTTGTTCAACACGTCCAATGAAATCGAATATAAGGAGATAAGACCCTGTATAAAATTCTACCAATCCCCGGAACATTAGGGATTTGTAAAAAGAGAGCGGACCATGGATCTCCACAATCCAGAAACCCCAAGAAGATGTTTGATATTCCTACTTTTCATGGGAATGTTTGTTGCCGGTAAAGAAAATATGTTTCTAACTTCATATACGAGTTTATGTTTCAAAGTGGTAAATATGACATTTAGATATTAGGTATTGTATTAAGGTATATGGGCCAATTTACCATTCTCATGTCTGGGATAATAGAGGGGTGTAGGAGATAGCAGTGAATGGTTTATTCAGATTTTGATCGGCCAATCGTCGTCATTTCCTAATAGGACAAGGCTGCCACTGATTGTGTTTTTTTTTTTTTGCTGCTCAGACTTTAGAGCGATATTAAACCCAAAACCAAAAATGTCGTATATTGCAGCTTACCAATCATTAGATGTGGTGGCTGCATTCGTTTTCTTTTCTTAGGATATCCCCCCCCTCCGCCTCTGTTTTCACCTGGTGATCTGGGCAGTAACACACCTTCTGTATTAGAGCCCCCCCCCCCCCCCCCCTCCTGGATGAAGGAGCACAGGAGGCACAGAAGGCAACAGCATTGTCAGTCTGGGGGGGTGGAGGGGAGTGTTAGGTGTACTAGAAGATTTAAATAGACTAACATATTAAAGCTAAACTCCAGCTAATACTTTATAAACAGTTACAGCAAACAGTTATTTTTTCCTCCTTTTGGGATAAGGATTTTACATAGGGCTGCAACTAACGATTATTTTCTATTTCTATTATTGTTTCGATTAATCAATTAATCGGTTAATAACCTTAAAAAAAAAAGTGTGGTGTATAATTTAGTTAATATGTAAAGTTTAAAAAATTCTTATATATCTCTATGCAGCGGTAAATAAAAATAGCCAACTATATGGTTAGGGAGCAAAATATCTAATCCACTCTGAGAATAACAGACAGAAGAGATATACTGTATATACTATTAGAGGAGATATATACTGTATATACTATTAGAGGAGAGATATACTGTATATACTATTAGAGGAGATATATACTGTATATACTATTAGAGGAGAGATATACTGTATATACTATTAGAAGAGATACACTGTATATACTATTAGAGGAGAGATATACTGTATATACTATTAGAAGAGATACACTGTATATACTATTAGAAGAGATATACTGTATATACTATTAGAAGAGAGATATACTGTATATACTATAAGAGGAGAGATATACTGTATATACTATTAGAGGAGAGATATACTGTATATACTATTAGAGGAGAGATATACTGTATATACTATTAGAGGAGATATATACTGTATATACTATTAGAGGAGAGATATACTGTATATACTATTAGAAGAGATACACTGTATATACTATTAGAAGAGATATACTGTATATACTATTAGAAGAGATACACTGTATATACTATTAGAAGAGATATACTGTATATACTATTAGAAGAGATACACTGTATATACTATTAGAAGAGATATACTGTATATACTATTAGAGGAGAGATATACTGTATATACTATTAGAAGAGATACACTGTATATACTATTAGAAGAGATATACTGTATATACTATTAGAGGAGAGATATACTCTATATACTATAAGAGGAGATATACTGTATATACTATTAGAGGAGAGATATACTCTATATACTATAAGAGGAGAGATATACTGTATATACTATTAGAGGAGAGATATACTCTATATACTATAAGAGGAGATATACTGTATATACTATTAGAGGAGAGATATACTCTATATACTATAAGAGGAGATATACTGTATATACTATTAGAGGAGAGATATACTGTATATACTATTAGAGGAGAGATATACTCTATATACTATAAGAGGAGAGATATACTCTATATAATATTAGAGGAGAGATAAGAACGTTTGTTCGATTTTCTAATCGTTAGTGGGGTCAAATCGATGTTCATTTTCAACCACAGTAACGGGAAAATTTGGAAATAATAAAAAAAACTTCTTGGTGAAAGGAATTATCAGACAGTGTATGTGGTTTTCGTTCAGAAATTACAATTATTTTAAAAACAGAATGTTAAAAACAAGTGAAAATTTCAAACATTCTTTCATTCATCGAATGTACAAAGATTTTTCGTCTGCATATTCTGGTCTGAAAATTGATCGGTGTGGCCAGCATAAGGCTCGGTGCACACCTATGCAGTTTGCTTGTGATCTGTTTCTGCAGTGCTCTTTGCTGTGCGTTGTGATTTTTGCGCACGTGATTTTGCTGCGATTTGCGTGTTTGAATTTTTTGTGGCCAATTTGTTGTTGGGCAGATTAAAAAACACAAATTTCTGCAAAAACGCATTACATACTTATGCTCTGCAGATTCTCCATTGAAGTAGGTTGAACCAAAAAAGCACTGTTTTGCGTTAAAAAAAAGTCACTGGCCTTTTCCAAATACGCAGCGGCTGAAAAAGCATAGATGTGAACGTGTCCCATAGGAATCCATGTAAATGAACTGCAGTGCGCTTCTGCAAAAAGCACCAAAAAACACATAAGAGTGAACCAGGTCTAAGACGTTTAGTAACATAATGGGGTTAAAAAAACGAATATTAGCCCTTTATAGTACAACAAAAAGCAAAACATCACTACTGTAAGGGGTTCATTTTTTTTTTTTACTGTAGAACTGTGAAAGAAATAGTTACAGTAGTGATTATTTGCTCTTTTTGTACTATAAAGGGCTCATTTTAGTTTTTTTTTAACCACATTATGTTACTGGCCGATTAATCGATTATGAAAATAGTAATCGATTAATTTCATAATCGATTAGTTGTTTCAGCCCTAATTTTACATAAATAAATAAAAGCTGATCACTGTAAGCACCCCTGTCAGTGGTAAATGGTTTGCCTCAACCAGGGCTTTTTTTCAGCGGGAAGGGGTGGGGGATACGCAGTTCCGGCACGTCCAGCACTGAATGTATCTAATGGCAAGGAGTGCTGGGGTGTGTTAGAGGGGCCATTGATGCTGGCTGCTAGAGGATCTATTGTTGCTTAGGGGAACCTGTTGTTGACGAAGAGGTATATTGTTCCTGGGGGGGGTCTTATGTTGCTGGGAGAGATCTACTGTTGAGGGAGGGGTCTAATGTTGCTGGGGGAGTCTTATGTTGCTGGGAGGGATCTACTGTTAAGGGAGGGGTCTATTGTTCCTGGGGGGATCTTATTTTGCTGGGAGGGATCTAGTGTTGAGAGAGGGGTCAATTGATCCTGGGGAGGGGGGTCTTATGTTGCTGGGAGGGATCTACTATTTGAGGGAGGGGTCTAATGTTGCTGACTGCTGGAGGGTCTATTATTGCTGGCTGTTTGGAGACCTATTGTTGCTGGTGGGGGGTTTATTGTTTCTGAGTTAGTTCTGTTGTTAGGGGTATTTTTTTTGCTTTGGGGATCTTTTGTTGCTGGGGGGGGGGGAGGGGGTCTATTGTTTCCAGAGGGATTTATTGTTGTGGGCTGCAGGGGATCTATTTTTTTGCTTTTTATATTATCCTTAACAAATTCCATCCAAATTACTTAGCACCACAAAATAATACTTGCTTCTGTTTTCTATAAAAAAGGTGGTATTGGGAGGTGGGTAGGGGGTGGAACCAAGGGATGGTGCTTGGAGGTGGGTAGGGGGCGGAGACAAGGCGTGACTTGGAAGAGGGGAGTACCTGCACCTATTTTCTAAGAAAAAAAGACCCTCTAACTGCTACATGCGTGCTGGCAGGCTTGCCAGATGAAAGAAAGCATATAAAAGAAAACTAATGCAGCCATCACATCTAAGAATTGGTAAGCTGCAATATAATAATTTTTTTAAAAATTGGGGCTTGCTACTGCTTTAACATAGACCTAGCATCAGATATACTTTTGTTCATTTTCTCAAGGCTCATCTGTATAATGGGGCCCTAATTCTATTTTCTGAGAGTCTCTGAGTTGGAGTATACTGTATATAGCAGTGGATAAATTAGGGGCAGGGCTGCTATATGTGTTAGGACCAGCGGCGGCCCGTGCATTAGGGGCACACGGGCGCTACCCCCTCTCTCCTGTCACCCCCTCTAGCACCATTGCATGAATCTATCTATGGCCGCCGTTGCCACCCCCTATTCATGCACCCGGCCCCCTTTGGGGAGGGGGGGGTTTGAAGCACCTGATTAGAGCCAAAGGCTCTAATAGGCGTCAAAAAAGGTGACCTGTGAGCGCCATGCTGGGCGCTCGCAGGTCACTCAGCTGTGTTAGAAAAGCGAATGAATATTCGCTTTCCTAACACTAAACCACCTCTCCGCCAATCAGGTGCTCGGATGTGTTACCTGTCACCTGATTGGCTGAAACGACAGTTGCTGTGATTGGACGCCAGGAGTCCAATCATAGCAGAGGATGGGAAGAGAGGACGGGAGAAGGCATCGAGGAGCTGTCCCACCGAGACAGGTAAGTGCAGATGGCGAGCCGGCGGGGGGCACACTGGCAGCATTTGATATGGCACAGTGGCTGCGTTTGATGGCACAGTGGCGGCAATTGATGGCACAGTGGCTGCGATTGATGGGCACACTGGCTGCGATTGATGGCACAGTGGCTGCGTTTGATGGCACAGTGGCTGCGATTGATGGCACAGTGACTGCAATAGATGGCACAGTGTCTGATAGATGGCACAGTGGCTGAGATTGATGGCACAGTGGTGGCAATTGATGGGCACAGTGGCTGCAATTGATGGCACAGTGTTGGCAATTGATGGGCACAGTGGCTGCGATTGATGGCACAGTGTTGGCAAATGATGGGCACAATGGCTGCGATTGATGGCACAGTGGCTGCGATTTATGGTACAGTGAGGCTGCAATTGATGGATTTTTTTCAGAATTTTTCAGTTTGTTTGCGCCCCCCCAAAAATTTTGAGCACCAGCCACCACTGGTTAGGACCGCAGTGTGCAGAGGAGCCTTGACGTAGGCACTTACACATATTTTTGCAAATGTGTGCAATTGTGTTTTTTGCAGGCTGGCTGGTTGGGAAATTTTTTATCTGTTTGTGTTGTGCATCGACCTTCCATGTGCACCTTGCTGCAAAGGCTATAAATTGGGGTGATTGTAGACATGTACAAACAAATGGCCACTGCCCTCACCTATAACTGGCCATTGCAGCAAGGAGGACATGGAAGGACGACACATGCAAAACAAAACCAGAGAAATTCCCAGCTCAAAGTACAAACCAGCCTGCAACCAACCAAATTATCCTAACAGTATGCATTAAAAACAGGGGTTTAGTCTGCACACATATGAAATATGGATGAGAGGACGCACTGGACACCTTTGCTGCCATGGTGCTATATGCTGGGTGTCCAGTGCCATTAAGGAGGGGGGGGGGCTCCCTCCAGGCTCACCTGACCTATCCATATCCTCATCTATCCATTATAATGCATGTGCTTCCATTGTGGAGGCTCTCAAGATTTAGAGTTCGGACTACAGAAAATGGAATGCCTTGCTGGGGCTCTGTGGCTTACGCAGGTATTTGCAAATGTGTGCAAACTAAAGCCCTGTTTTTAACGCATACTGTTAGACGGGACAGTTCGGTTGGTCGCAGACTGGTCAGTAAGTTGAGCTGGGAATTTCTCAGTAATTCAGAAAGAAAAAAAAAGAATAGAATAAAACATAATAGAAAAAAAAATAAAATATAAAAGAATACAGTAGAATAGAAAAGAATGAAAATATTAGAATAGAAAATAATAGAATAGAATATAAAAGAATAGAAAAGAATATAGTAAAACAGAACAGAATAGAATAGAAAGTAAACGTATAGAATAAAATAGAATATAAAATAGGGGAAAACAATAGAAAATAATATAATATAACAAAATAGAAAAGAATAGCTTAAAACAGAACAGAAAATATGTGCAAACTAAAGCCCTGTTTTTAGCGCATACTGTTAGGCAGGACAATTCTGTTGGTCGCAGACTGGTCAGTAAGTTGAGCTGGGAATTTCTCTGGTCCGAATCGAATTTTGGATGTACTTCTTGTTATTTGGAAATTCAGATGTACTAAAATTTGTGAATTACATTAGTAACAAATTGAAACTAATCTGAAATAACGAAGCGAAATTTGGCCAAAATTTTAATTAGAAATCAAGAATAGAATAAAATAGAATAGAACATAAAGTAATAGAATAGAAAAGAATAGAAAAAAATATAGCAAAACAGAATAGAAGAGAAAATAAAAGAATAGAATAAAACATAATAGAAAATAAAGAAATAGAATATAAAAGAATACAGTAGAATAGAAAAGAATGGGAAATATTAGAATAGAATAGAAAATAATAAAATGGAATAGAAAATAATATAGTAAAACAGAACATAACAGAATAGAAAATAAAAGAATAGAACAGAATAGAAAAAAATAAAATAGAGAATAATAGAGTAAAACAGAACAAAATAGAATAGAAAATTAAAGACTACAACAATAATAATAGAAATTAAAGTCCCCTCCATGGCTGTTTTTTTCTGTAATTCATTTTTGGGATTGGCACCTGATCAATGAGTTTTTTAGGCATAGGTACATATATGATTATAGAAATTAAAGTAATGGAATAGAATAGATTAGAATAAAATATAAAATAAAATGATAGAATAGAAAATAATAGAATAGAAAAACAATACAATAGAATAAACAGGATAAAACTATTATTTGAAATTCTAATTTCGAATAGAATCAATTAGAATTCAATTAGAATAGATTCGAATAGAATAGAAAAAAACAATACAATAGAATAGAATAAAATAAAATTTAAAAAAATGTAACCATCCTCCGAAATTCAAATTTTGAATAGAATAAATTCAAATAGATAAAAATAGAAAAGAAAAGAATAGAATAGAAAACAGGAGAGTAGAATAGAATAGAAAAAAAATAGAATAAAATAGAAAGAATATAATCGTCTTCTTATATTCGAATTTTGAATAGAATAAATTTGAATAGTTTAGATTAGAAAAGAATAGAATAAAAAATAATAGAAAATAATACAATAGAAAATAAAAGAATAAAATTGAAAAAAAAAAAACAATAGAATAGAATAAAATATAAAGAATATAATCCTCTTCTGAAATTTGAATTTCAAATACAATATTCAAATTCGAATACCATTTAGAATGTCGATTCGAATTTTACGAATGTGGTCGAATTCAATTGGACCGCATTCAGAAAATTCAAATCGCATTTGAAAACGAAGAAACTAAACAAATTTTCGAATACGAATGGAATTTTACGAACCTAACAAAATTCTTTAAATAACTAAACGAAACGTAACAAATGTTTTCGTTCTGTACATGTCTAGGTGGTTGCCATCTTTTCATATGGCATCTATATAAAACCTACAGCTGTGTATTTATTATATTGATTACTATTATTTCTCTCATCATTAACACTTTTTGGGGAAACTGTTTATAATTCCACAGGAGGGGCTCAGAAAAGATTTGTAACAACCTTCATGGAAAATTTTTTTGTATCCGAAGTCACAACATTCCAGCTGTACCTTGTCACCTACGATAAACCAGCCACAGTCACCGTATTGGTGTCCCTACCAGAATTCAACCAAACCGTGCACATCGAGAGGGACAGTTATTCCCTGGTGACCCTCAACTACACTTATATGATCACAGAAAACCATGTGACGTCTAAGGCCGTTCTGGTCCAATCAGATGCCGCTCTGTCTGTCTTTGGCTTTTACACGGCTGATGGCACCGCTGACGCCATGACCTGCCTGGCTGTAGAAGACCTGGGCACAGAATATTACATATCAACCAC
The DNA here is from genome assembly GCF_042186555.1 of Aquarana catesbeiana. Taxonomy (NCBI): domain Eukaryota; kingdom Metazoa; phylum Chordata; class Amphibia; order Anura; family Ranidae; genus Aquarana; species Aquarana catesbeiana. Next base: position 23,939,904 of record NC_133330.1, on the reverse strand, counting down.
TGCGTCAGGATTAGCAAAACAATTTGCCGTGGCCAACGGTCTGGAGGATACGGCTCTGGTCAATGTGACCGTCTCAGGATCGATCGTGTATAATGGTGTGGAGTACACCAAAGGACAGTCTTTTTTGTTTAGTCTCAGATACCAACAGTCGGTTCAGTTTCAAAGTTCTTCTGACCTAACTGGCACCAGAATCTCATCCACGGTTCCTGTAGCCGTTTTCAGTGGCCAAAGATGCTTCAGCGGGATGAGCACCTCCTGCGATACCCTGGTTGAGCAGTTGTATCCTGTGTCCCGGTGGGGCCACTCTTTTGTTTTGGCGCCGTTCTTGAACCACACCCAAGATTCTATTACCATGGTAACATCAAGTCCCGACACCCAAGTATTTGTTGACGGAGCAATGGAACCCAGGGAGTACTTGATTGAGAACGCTAGAAGCCCTGTTCGAATTGGTTTGAAGGAAATGTCTATCATTAATGCTTCTAAGCCTATTATGGTCAGCTATCTCCTTCAAGAATCCAAGCCTGGTGTGGTTACTAGTTATGACCCCTTTTTTGTTACCATCCCGCCTTCTTCAGCATCAAGAAGTTATTACAAATTTGTAACACAAAAAACATACTTCAACTACCTTTTCATTGTGACTCAGGCAACCTCAGAAGATGGGTTCTACCTGGATCACCGCCCGCTGAGCCTGTATAGTTTCTCCATACAATACTTCAGAGGTTACAGCGCATTCAATGTCTTTCTGGATAAAAGTGAAGGTCAACATGAAGTATATCACGACTCAACGCCCTTTACGATTTTAGTCTACGGCGTTGAAAAAGCTATTTCATATGGATACTCTATGGGCCAAGAATCTATATATCCAGGTAGACATTTTTTTTTTTAGTTCAAAGTAGTACTATAGGTTTATCCCCAAAAAATTTTTTGCATGCTAGGCTGAGACATTTGCCATCATGCCAACTGCTGTATGGGTAAAGTTGCAACATAAACTTCCTTTAGGGCTCCTCTATTTAGATTCCATGCACACTGGCGTAAAAAACATTGCTTCTACAGGAGTTTTGTGTTCTGCCTGTAGAAGCAGTTCAATGTTCTCCTATGTGTCCATGCACATCAGGACGTTCACAGACATATTTTAAGATCAACGTTTAGAGGCAGGGAAAAAAAAAATCTTCTGATTCGCGTTTCTGATTGGAGCTTACTGGCAGAAAAAATTTAAAACTTTCCTAAACTCGTCTAAACTTTGTACAAAAAAATGCTCTATATGAGCGTTTTTTACTCCAAGGAGAACAGACGTTTTTTTTTTTAAGCCCAGTGTGCATGGAGCCTTATGCCCCGTACACACGATCAGATTTTCCGACAACAAATGTTGTGTGTGAGCTTGTTGGCTGAAAGTCCGACCGTTTGTATGTTCCATCGAACATTTGTTGGTGGACTTTCCGCCAACAAATAAATATAGAGAATGAATGGGGTGATTGGCGCTACCTAGATAATTGCGGTTGTCACCGTAAGTGACAAATGTTCGATGGAGCATACACACAGCCAAATGTTGGCTAGCAGGTTCTCAAATTTTCCGCCAAGAAAACTTTGTTGCCGGAATTTCCGATCGTGTGTACACAAGTCCGACGCACAAAAGTTCACGCATGCTCGGAATCAAGCAGAAGGAGCCACACTGGCTATTGAACTTCCTTTTTCTCGGCTCGTCGTACCTCTTTTGTGCGTCACCACGTTCCCGCGTTCGTAATTGTTGGCCAACATTTGTGTGACCGTGTGTATGCAAGACAAGTTGGAGCCAACATCCTTCGATCAAAAAATCCACGGTTTTGTTTCCGGAAAGTCCGATCGTGTGTATGGAGCATAAAGGAGGAAGGTCATTTATGACCATAGAGGGTAAAGTGATGGGCTTGAAGCAGAACTTTACCCATAACAACTTGCTTCTTGCTGGAGGCTGCCATTTTGCTGAAGCCCAGAGTCCCCAAACAGCAGTAAATCATAAAGTGGAACTAAACCCATTAATTTAGCAGTTTCAAAAAACTGTTACATTCCTGGAACGCTGGGATTGCTAACTGTCACATTTGCTTGTGTCCTCAACCAAACTGTCAAACCATAAAATGTCCGGTGTCAAAACTGATCACATGTGCAGCACCATGGCAGTTGCAGATCAAACAGAAGCAGAATCCTTGGCTGTAAAGGATAGGTGGCTTTATTTTTGCTTTAAGGCCGTCAGATTGGCCTCTACAAACTCAGCAGTGCCTAAAAATGCCTAAAATGGGAGAGCAACTGAGCATGTGCAAAGCAGGGTGAAACAATGCATTACTGGATTTTAAACAGTATAGACACTTATTTGTAATGTTTTATGGGCCAGCCTGAAGTGATCTAGCAGGACTTCATTTTCTGACTAGAGTTCCACTTTAAGGTTCCTTTCATGGAATCTGATGTCACATATCCCAGACAATTTATTGTATCTCTCTTACAATATTCTGCCCTTAACCTTTTTGTTTACTAATTTAATCACTACCCGCCCGTAGGATGTCAAATGACGTCATGGACTTTCAGTGGTATACCAGGATGATGCCTGCAGCTACAGCCATCGTCCTGGTATTGTTTTTTTAAGGACTGGCGATTCTCTTTTAGGTAAAAGCAATCCTAGCGTCTAATTAGGTGCTGGATTGCTTTTACAGGCAGCGTGAACAGTCCACCTCCCTCCCGTCATCCTCTGGTGCTTCTCCGGGCCTCTCCATCATAAGGTACATGGAACAAACCAAGAGTATACTATATATTATATAGCGCTGTGGGATCTCTCCTCCAGGCCTCCTCTTTCTCCCCTTAAACTTTATCCAGGTGTATCACATTTTCTCCTCCACAGACCACCATAGGGTACATGGAACAAACCAAGAGTATACTCCAAATATAGTGTAATATTGCTTTATTATCGTGGATTAAAAACACTGTTAAATGTTAAAAACACTTACATATAGCATATGCTTGCCACACACAAGTTAGAAGTGCATTACAGTATGTCCGGGACACTCATCCATTTCATGGACTGGAAGTGAGCAAACCAGAAATGACATAGGGAGGCTCCTTCCAACGCATTTCGTCGCCTTACTGACATCATCATCCACGATAATAAGGCAATATTACACTATTTGGAGTATACTCTTGGTTTTTTCCATGTACCTTCTGAAAGAGAAAGTGTGATACCTAGACACCTCGATAAAGCTTAAGAGGAGAAAGAGGAGGCTTGGAGGAGGGATCCACAGCGCAATTAAACTACTTACTATACTAAGGGGTCATGTATGTCTGGTGAGTGTGATATTTAGAGGGGGAGCTCATGAACACTGGCACTGGAGTGGAAAACAGCACTTTTTTTAGCAGCACTTTAAATTTTGGCAAGAAAATATTACGAGAGACACTTGCGGCACTTTCAATGCACTTTAATGGACTCTTTGTTTGTTTATGATTAATTCCATCTTTTTTATACACATAAAATTGGTATATTTTTAGATAGGTTATTGTTGTATTGTTGCACATTAATTTATTGAGAATATATATATTTTTTTTATAGTGCACTGAATAGTTGTATGGTGTATTGTAGTGCCCCTCCTATGTCATTGTCATTGTGTCATTGTACCCTTTAATTGGGATATAATTAAGGTGCAGGCAGCTACTTTAAACACAAAGTAACCAGCCCAGAGCGCAGGATTATTTGTCATTATATATACTTACCGACTTAGTATTTCATTTGTCCATTTGTTCTTTTTGTTAGATGCACCTTTGCCAACACCCACAGAAGGCTATAAACCAGATGGAACCCTGCATTGTCTTTCTAATGGTGCAGAATATCAACTTCCTCTCAGTATGGTGGTTGAAGCCCACCTAGATGTGCCTGATATACACCTCGAAGACCCTCTATGCCAGGCAGTGGCTGATGAAGATTTTGCTTTCATTCAAATACCATTCAGTGGATGTGGATCCAATGTTCTGGTGAGGTTTATGGAACCCTTGATACCCTGTAAAGCAACCTTTCTCAACCAGGGTTCTGTGGGTCCATAGGGTTCCTTCAGAGGTTGCTAGGGCTTCCTTGAGCAATTAACAATTTCTGCATCTCAGATGAGTAACCACTGTGGACAATGTCTTTTTAACTATCTGTAAGGGGGATGGGGACCTCTTCTAAGTGGCCATCACACCTAATGTACTGTGAAAATTTGATATAGAATTTATTAGTAAGGGGTTCCTGGGCCTGAAAAATTATTTCAAGGGTTCCTCCATGATCATACTTTAAAAATTTATCTGGACCGTCTGCATGACCATACTTTTCCTCTGGCGAGGGTTCCTGGGAAATTTAGAGCAGCCCAATTCTTGCGTGAAGACACTCCTGTTCAGTGCATTTCCCAAGATCTTTCTTTACAGGTCTATTTTTGAAGTACTATCATGCAGGGGCTTTTACAAGGGGAGGATACCCAGACCTAATTAGTGGACCTGGCATTTTATTTGCATTGAGTGGACCAAATTTAAGCAGAGTAAGGATATTTCTTTGATAGCATTAGCAGATAATGTAACGATTTTTCTTGTAGACTCTTTAAGTTAACCATTTGCTTTGTAATATACCGTATATACTCGAGTATGAGCTGAGGCACCTAATTTTACTACAAAAAACTGACTCGAGTATAAGCCTAGGGTGAGAAATGCGCAGCTACTGTAAGTGGAAAAGAGGGTCAACAATGCCCATTTGCAGCCTCACTGTGCCCATTTGCATGCCTCACTGTGCCCATTTGCAGCTATAGGTCCCATTTGCAGCCATAGTTAAGGGTTCCTATATGCCCCCTAGCTGCAGCCAAAATTTGGGGTCTCTGGACCCAAAGGGTCCCGAAATGACATTGCTGCAGCTAGACACAGTTGACCGACTTTGGGGCGCCGTATCTCGGGGACACTTGGTGCTAGGAACCCCAAATTTGGTGTGCAAATCCGGTGGAACTAGCACTACAACATATCTGGGGTTCCTAGCACCAAGTGGCCCTGAGATATGGGGCCCCAAATTCGGTTCGGAAAATGTTAAGCACTTTTCTGCAGCAGAGAATGACATTTTCCGAACTGACTTTGGGGCCCCATATCTCGGGGCCACTTGGTGCTAGGCCCCAAAGTCGGTTTGGAAAATGTCATTCTTTGCACCAGAAAAGTGCTTGACTCGAGTATAAGCAGAGGGGGCACTTTCAGCACAAAAATGTGCTGAAAATCTCAGCTTATATTTGGGTACATACGGTACTTAAAGCGTTTGTTAACCCCCCCCCCCCAAAAAAAAATGATCCTGCTCCTTTAAAGCATTTTATACAGCACAGTGCTTGTCCTATGTCATTTGGCCCCCTGTAACACTTAAAATAACCTGGCTGATCCTGCCAGATTTTGCCCTCCCCTATGTAAACTGACCACCGTGTATCATGGCTGCTGAGCCCTGACACCGTGGTCAGTTTACGTGCCTCCGCCATCCGCAGCTTTCCTCTCTACTCCTGTGTCCTCCTCCCCCCTCCTCTCCCTGCCTGTCAGCTCGTGACACCTCCTGCTGCTTGACTAACTCTAACATGTATACACCATCAGCACTGGCTACTATTGTAGTGTCCTCCTCTGTGTGTGATTTATAAATGTAAATGCTGTAAATACCTCATTTCAGAGCTTAGATTGCGATCACATGACTGGCCAGCTCTCTCCTCCTCCCCTCTCGACTGACATTAGCGGGAGAATCTCGGCTCCGTCTGCTGAATCTGTCAGGGGAGGAAAGGAGAGATCCGGCCGGTCATGTGATCGCAATCTCAGCTCTGTAATGAGGTATTTACAGCATTTCTTTTTATAAATCGCACACAGAGTGGGACACTACAATAGGAGGCAGTGCTGATGGTGTATACATGTTAGAGTGGTTTAAAGTGGTTGTAAACTTACATCAAAAAAAAAAAAAAAAAAAAAAAGACCTGTAAGACAAAGGCATAATGAGCTAGTATGCATAGCATACTAGCTCATTATGTAATACTCACCTGAGATCGAAGCCCCGCTGCGGTGCCCATACACAGCACTGGCCGGCGACATCGCTCCCGGAGTTACTTCTGGATATCGCGGCTCTGGCGCTGTGATTGGCCGGAGCCGCAATAACGTCAGCGGTTCCCCAACTCACTGGTACCGTCATTTAGCAGGTTCCCTGCTCAGTAGTACCCTCAGCTCTACTGATGCCCCACTCAGTAGTCCCCTGAGCTCTGCTGATCCCCACTCAGTAGTCCCCTCAGCTCTACTGATGCCCCACTCAGTAGTATCCTCAGCTCTCTGGTCCCCGTTCACCTCCCGCTATATTGTTCCCACGCTAGGCACCACATCTGACATCCGCTATAGAGGCTTTGGAGACGCATTGAAGTACCAAGTGAGTGACATAGGGGATCATTTTTGAAGTGAAGCAAAGCAAACACAACAGAATGAACAGGACTATAAGGAAACCATTTTATTTAGTGACAGGAGCTTTGATTGGCATTTAGAGTGCTTTAAAAAAGCGTGTCCAATGGCACATTTTGAAGGAAGTGTAAACAAGCCCTAAGTGATATCCTTTATAGGCCATCTTGAGTTATATAAAGATGCAAGCTTTTGCATCCCCCAAGCTTGCATCTTTAAAAAACTTAGGTTAGCCAATAAAGGGTACCACTTTAACCCCAAACTTTCTTCATTAATTGATGGCTAACATGGTACAATACTCTACTACCACTATGTACTGTATTTATTGTGTCATTTGTGATCCCAGTCCATGGAAATGTATGCATATTCTCATAGAGTGAAGATGGGAAAACCTACTATGAAAACACAGTCTATGGAACGATCCCTGGGACCAGCATCCATCGTATTGAAATCCCAGTGAAGTGTGAAATGCAGATGAATGAGACCCTTGGGATGAGCCTTCACCCTAAAGTGACTGATGTAGTCTCTCTAGGTCACTATAATGTCTCTCTGCAACTCTATCAGTCCGAAGACTTCAGCAATCTGATTACAACATATCCCTATGAGGTGGACATCCATGGACGCTTGTATGTTCAGTTTCAAGTGGTGTCCAGTGACCAGAATCTGCAGATACTTGTCGAAAACTGTAAAGCTTCTCCATCACTAGAAGACAATGAGCAAATGTACCGTCTCATCCAACAAGGGTAACTAACCTGTACATAATGAGCTGAAGCTTCACTTTGCTTTTCTATATTTCTGCATTCTGATCTTTTTGTGTTGAATTCTCTTTTATCCTTAGGTGCCCCCAAGACACCACTTTGCAGACTCATGCAGTTTCCGACCAGAGGCTACAGCGCTTCAGCCTCCATGTTTTTAAGTTTAACAGTTTTGGGGAGGTATACCTCTCCTGTAATGTCATTGTCTGCCATAACGGAACTTCTCCAAATCGCTGTACCCAAGGGTGCCACAATCTAAGGCACAGACGTGACACTCGTGGCTCTCCAGTACATATGGCCACTGCCAGGTTGTCTCAGGGGCCCATTGTGTTTAAATCTGGTGAGGTTTTTCATTTTAAGTTCATTGCAATTCTGAGCCAAACGCAGATCTTTTTTCCAGGTCTCAGTGACTAACTGAACCCTGTCTAGGCACATTAACTGCTGGAGTCAAGGCCATATACAGATGTGTAACTAGGGCTGGCGCAAGGATTTTTGACACCCTAGGAGAAACCTCATTTTGCCGCCCCCCCCCTTGGCTCCACCCCTGACTCCACCCCCTTTGCCCTGCCCATGTATACACCACTTTTTTAATGAAGCGCCCATCAAATGCAGCCTCATCAGAGCCCATCAAATGCAGCCTCACCAGAGCCCATCAAATGCAGCCTCACCAGTGCCCATCAAATGCAGCCTCACCAGTGCCCATCAATGCAGTCCACCAGCCCCCATCAAATGGAGCCTCACCAGCCCCCATCAAATTCAGCCTCACCAGTGCCCATCAAATGCAGCCTCACCAATGCCCATCAATGCTGTCCACCAGCGCCCATTAAATGCAGCCTCACCAGTGCCCTTCAATGCAGCCTCACCAGCGCCCATCAAATGCAGCCTCACCAGTGCACATCAATGCAGCCTACCAGTGCCATTAATGCAGCCTCACCAGCACCCATCAAATGCAGCCTCACCAGTGCCCATCAATGAATGTTTGCTTGCTTCCATTCATTCAGGAGTCAGGACACAGACACAGTCCTTCACCGCGCCTCTGAGACTATGTGCGAACGGAACTGCGCCTGTTTGCTGATGCTGGGACTTAGTTGCTTGCTGCAGAGAGAAGAGAGTAGGAACACCAGTGGCCGGGTGCCCTAGGCAGCAGTGCACCCTAGGCGGCTGCCTAGTTTGCCTACTGGTAGCACCGGCCCTGTGTGTAACCTTATTACAGTTTAGAGCAGTGGTCTCCAAACTTTTCAGTACAAGAGCCACATCAAATATTTTATAAATTTTCAACCCCCCTCAAAAAAATCAGTTTTTAAATGGACACATTCCAATAAATGACTTCTTGAATCAGAAGCCCCCATTACATCAGATCCCCCTACACTTAAGAGTCCCCAGTCCTACCTTCCAATCTTCACCATAGCATGTATGGCACAGGGCAGGGAGGGTGGGAGGCGATGCAGGGCCTCTTCCCCACTTCTGAATGCTAGGGTGGCTCTGGATGCTGCCACCCAGGATCAGCGTCATGCGCTTTCATGGTGCAGTTGGATCAGCCACCAGCACCAAAGCAACCATTGGTATGGTGCTGGAAGATGGTCCACCTGCACCACATTGCTGAGGGTCAGGTAAGATCTTGGATGTGGCCCACAGGCCGTAGCTTAGGGACCCCTAATTTAGAGGACAAGTCAAGGAAATTAAAAAACACTCCATCTCCCCTCTCTAACCTACTAATATCCACACCTGTGCACTAAACTTGAATAGGACGTTCCCGAACTGCAGGAGCAACAGCACTTTTCACTTGAATAGGATGCCCTATGCATGTTTGTCGGCCCGAAAAGAAGCTCCTGCTTCTTTTCCAGCTTCAAGCTTTGTGCAATTTGTGAAGGCACGGTTTGCAGCAATTGCCATGTGAAAATCGTGGCAGTACTGCATTGCGTTTGGGGTGCCATTGAAGGATAATGGCACCCAAATGCGTGCAGCGCATTGTGCTGCAATTGCCACGTGATTTGGGATCCCGAATCACAAGATGTGAACATTGGATTGTGAGAAGGATCAGTGAGACATAATCATTGTGTAGCACTGCTAAGCATGAAACAGAGCCTGAGTATGCAATTAACAAATATGGCTTCCCTTGTGTACATACTGCATATAATTACAACCTAGAAAGGGTTTTAACATTGGCACAGATTGTTTGTTCCCATTAGAGAAAATCTGTGCATGGGCAAAGCAATAGGTTCACTTTAAAGCCCCCTTCAACAGCAGCACACGCTCATCTCTCCTTTACTCCCTTGCTGCTCCATTCAGCCACCAGGATCAAAGAAAATACCCAGTATCTCCATCTCCGTACAGCATATGATTACCCCTGCCCTTGTTTCATACTGTTTCTGCTTTGCAACTGTCCCAATGCTGCCATATGGGGGCAAGGAGAGTCCTCGGCCCGGGAAAGCTCTACCTAGAGTGACTTGGACTTTGCATGGGGCTTCCTATTCTTGCTCCCAGTGAACAGAGCGGAGGAAGGACACAAAAGGTAAGTATGTGCTGCTAGGGGGCATTAAAGCAACTCTGTCACCTTACTAATGTTTCTACAGTACCTGTAAGCCCCCCCAAAAAAGGGAATACTTACCCCTCCTGCCAGTTATACCACCGAATGCTGCTTTACGTTCAGGCGTGTGCGATTTCTGGTCTTTTGCCACACAATGTGGTTCCTCCCACTGGTCCCTATGTCACTACTATGTCCTGTAGTAATGTGCAGGTCAGTAGTAGGATAAAGTTCTACGGGCACTTTCAGTATGTGCAGAGTTCTCCAAACTTTCTAAGCAAAGGACCGGTTTACTGTCATTCACAGAATTTCAGTGGGTGTAGAAAACGTCCTGGTGTCTATTGAAGCAAAAACAATGCCTCAGACTTGGTGGCCAATGGAAGTAAAAAAAAAAAAATACATAGAGCCTGGGGATAGTAGAAGGAGGAAAGGTGCCCCATCATTGGTATCAGCGGGAAGAATAGAGCCCCATCATTGGTATCAGTGGGAAGAATAGAGCCCCATCATTGGTGTCAGTGGGAGGAATAGTGTCCCATCATTGGTGTCAGTGGGAGGAATAGTGCCCCATCATTAGTGTCAGTGGGAGGAACAGTGCCCCAGCATCGGTATCAGTGGGAGGAATAGTGCCCCATCATTGGTATCAGTGGGAGGAATGATGCCTCATTATTGGTGCCAGTGGGAGGAATAGTGTCCCTTCATTGGTATCGGTTGGAGGAATAGTGTCCCATCATTGGTGTCAGTGGGAGGAATAGTGCCCCATCATTGGTATCAGTGGAAGGAATGGTGCCTCATTATTGGTGTCAGTGGGAGGAATAGTGCCCCTTCATTGGTGTCAGTGGGAGGAATAGTGTCCCATCATTGGTGTCAGTGGGAGGAATAGTGCCCCATCATTGGTATCAGTGGGAGGAATAGTGCCCCATCATTGGTATCAGTGGGAGGAATAGTGTCCCATCATTTTTATCGGTTGGAGGAATAATGCCCCATCATTGGTGTTAGTGAGGGGAAGAGTGCTCCATCATTGGGATTAGTGTAAGGAATAGGGCCCCATCATTGGGATTAGTGGGGAAGAATTGGGCCCCATTGTTGGAGTTACTGAAAGGAAGGGGCCACATCATTGATATTAGTGGGAGGAATAGGGCTCCATCATTGGTATCAGTGGGAAAAACAGTGTCCCGTCAATGTCAGTGTGGGGAATAGGGCTCCAACATTGGCATTAGTTTAAGGAATAGGGCCCCATCACTGGCATTAGTGGGACGAATGGGACCCCATTGTTAGAGTTCATGGAAGGAAAGGGCCCCATCATTGATATTAGGAGGAGGAATAGGGCCCCATCATTGATATTAGTGGGAGGAATAGGGCCCCATTGTTGGAATTAGTAGGAGGAATAGTGCCCCATCATTGGTGTACATGGAATTTTGCACCACTGTTGGCGTCAGTGGGAGGAATAGTGCCTTGTATCAGTAGGCATTACTGTGCCCCAAGGGCCAGATAAAGGCAAGCAAAAGGGCCACATCCCACCTGTCGGCCGCAGTTTGGAGACCACTGCTTTAAAACACTGTATGGGCAAAGCATAGATCTGTTTTATGACTTTATAGGTAGTTCAATTGTCATAATCCGTCCACCATAAGATCACACACATAAAGCAGGTGTTAGTGGGAGTACATAAGTCAAAGGTGAAATATTTTCAGCAATATATAGAAAGTTCAGTCCAGTATATATTCCATGATTCAAGTCACTTTCAATGATGTGTTTATAACACCACTTTTTTTTTTTTTTTTCAGGTGATCTTCAGACTTCACATACAGTTCCTTCCTTTATGCTCGTGGCTGTGTTCGGTATGATGGCTTTATTAACCACGCTGGCCCTGGCGATTCAGAAGCGTGTTTTAAAAAGTCGGGACTACTCGCTATTGCAGTGCACGGAAGACTGAGACATTTATGTCATCCATCGCATGAGATGTGACACATTAAATATGTTTTTATTCATGTAATCCTGAGTTTACAAGTCATTAAAAATTAGCATATTTAATAAGAAAGGGCAACATGGATCAAGAGCGGGTTTAGGGCCCCCGAGGTCTCAAGGGGTTTGATTTTATTTTTGTATTTACGTTGAACCCAAAGGACCTGGGTTGTTGTTAACCTAATTATGTAAACGCTGAAATGCCGAACCACGGCAGGAATACCAACAATGGACATCTGTAGGGACACAACTTTAGGTGTCGAAAGCAATCCCTTGTTGTAGGATCAACGTTTTCAAACAGAACATGTTCTTGACCCTTCCTGGTTTAAAAAATAATGACAACCAAAGATTATACAAAAAAAAATAAATTATGACAATCATATATCGATCAGTCATAACTTTATGACCACCTAATATTGAGTAGTTCCAACTTTTGCCACCAAAACAGCCTTGACCCATCGAGGCATGGACTCCACTAGACCTCTGATGGCACGCTGTGGTATCTGGCACCAAGCTGTCAGTAGCAGATCCTGCAAGTTGCAAGGTGGGGCCTCCATGGATTGGACTTGTTTTTCCAGCACATCCTACAGATGCTCAATTGGATTGAGATATGGAGGTCAAGTCAACACCTCAAACTCATTGTGTTCCTCAAACAATTCTTGACAGTGTGGCAGGGCGCATTATCCTGCTGCAAGAGGTCACTGCTATCAGGGAACATTGTTCCCAGGAAGGGGTGTACTTGGTCAGGTAAATGTCAAGTAATATCCACATGAATGGCAGGACCCAAGGTTTCCCAGCAGAACATTGCCCAAAGCATCACTCTCTCCACCAGCTTGTCTTCTTCCCATACTGCATCCTGGTGCCATCTCTTCCCCAGTAAGTGCTGCACACACACCCGGCCATCTACAGGATGTATTAGAAAACTATAAGACCCCACATCTCTCCTCCAGGCTGGAAAGCCTGAGATAAAAAAAAAACAAAAAAAACTGAATGATCTCAGCTTTCCAGCCGAGTACACGGCAGTACTTACAACCGCCAGGCTGGACGTGACATCACAACGTCCCGCTCAGGCCTCCAAGAGTCAACCATCTGTTCCTCGGAAATCTCTATGGTCAACTTCTGGCACCGGCGGATTCCTTCTCTGGCTCGCCAATCGCCCGGACGAGCCGGTAGAAGCCCTGGAGGGCGGCGGGGGCATCCCCTCCCATCGCCTGTAAGAACAATCAAGCGGCTGAACTGCTTTAAAAGCCTTAACAGGTTACCAGTTTAGATATACAGAGGTGGTCTGGTGCTAGAATTACTGCCCATGATCTCATGTTCAGGGGTATACCGCACGTGTGATACAATCACAGTTTGAGTACGTTCGGGACCGACACACACGTTCGTTTTTCACGCTAGCATACGGGGCATGTTAAATTTTTTTTTCATTAATTTATTTTATACGTCGTTGCTTTAATTTTTTTTATGACTTTTATTGCTGTCACAAGGAATGTAAACATCCATGTGACAGTAACAGGCAGTGGCAGGTACTCTTTATGGAGAGATCGGGGGTCTATAGGACCCCAAATCCCTCCTTTACACTTAAAAAGCATTCATAACACCAAGACTGACGTTTTTGAGTGCTTTCGTTTTTTTAAAACTGGAGCCATTAAAGTGATTAATCTGCTTTAAGGGACGAGAATCTGTAATTTTTGGGGGGTTAACACTTTAAAACTCCAGTAACCTGGAAGTGATGTCATGACATGGCTTCCGCATTACTACATCCGAGACCTGATCAAAGCCGATTCCGGCTTTCTTCAGGGCTTCGGCCAGCCGGCGGACGTGCACGGGTCTTCAGGTGGGATGGGAGGGCCCAGGCGAGTGGCAGAAAGGGAAGAGGGAAGTCGCCTTCCTCTGCTTGTAATAACAAATGAGTGGCTTCTTAGCCACTTCGATTGTTATTATAAGAGAGTTGACTCTAAACAATGATACCGGGGTTATGCTTGCGGCTGCAGTGCAACCACTTGAAGCCAAATGACATACAGATATGAGATTTGGCGGCAGGTGGTTAAATACCGCTTTAAAGAGGTTGTAAAGGCTCGAAGTTTTTAAAATAAAAATAACAAACATGTTGTACTTACCTGCTCTGTGCAAGGGTTTTGCACAGAGCAGCCTCTATCCTCCTCTTCTGGGGCGCCCCGCCTGCGCTCCTTCCCTTCATCTGGTGCCCCCACAGAGAGCCGCATTTTCCATTGACACAGACAGCAGGACTCGGGCCCACCCCCTGCTCCTGTGTCATTGGATTTGATTGACAGCAGCGGGAGTCAATGGCTCCCGCTGCTATCAATCTATCCAATGAGGACACGAGACAGCGACTGGAGCTGCTGGGCTCGTCCACATTGCTGGAATGGATGGGTTCGGTTAAGAAAAAAGGGGGGGGGGGGGGGGTGCTGCAGCATAGAAGGTTTTTTACCTTAATGCATAGAATGGTAAATAACCATGAGACTTTACAATCACTTGAAGCCATGTATGCATGAGGCCTAATCCACATTGTGAGAAGCTCATAGTGTGCAAGACTGAAGGGAAGGCCGGGGTTCAGCTTGAACTTTTCTCATTACATAAAAACAAGCGCTAAAGCAAAAAAGTTTAATACCTTCCGCATCCACCAAACTTCACCCATTAAAAAACAAAACAAAAAAACAAACAACCAGAATGGGGAAAAACAAAGAATAAGACATACGCTCGGCAGTCTACCAGGAGTACAGTATATAAATATTCATTTGTACAACTTTGTACATTTAAAAAAAAAAAAAAAAAAAAAAAAAAAAAGGATCACAGTTCTGCCATATACACAAATAAAATCCAATATAATTTAAGGTGTAGAGCAGCGGATGCTCAAGTCAGCAACGTCCGCAGTCTGCTAGAAAAGGATCCGATCGTTAATGTGGGATGGGATGCCAACTCATCCGATTCACAGCTGACCGCTTTGTATTCCAGAGGTAGGTTCACCATCAATGAAGGGATTTCCAATGTAAGAAAAAGAGAACGAATGCTGCAAGAATGACGGAAATCCTGTCAACGGAAGCCACGTATACAGCCAGTCACCTTACAATCACAGGCTGAAGTGAGAGGACAAGTCAGATGAAATCTATAAACATGCATTCCTTGCTGGTCACCACAGGGCTCTGGTCACACCGCACCGATGTGAGGGAGTTGGAGACTTTTTTTTCCTTCTTAAAGTAGTTATAAAGTCTAAACATTTTTTTTACCTTAAAAGGAGTTGTAAACCCTCTTTTTTTAACATGTTATACTCACCTGCTCTGTGCAATCATTTTGCACAGAGTAGCCCTGATCCTCCTCTTCTGGGGTGCCCCATTGGCGCTCCAGGCTCTTTCTATGGCGGCACTCAGTGGAGCACTGAGAGGACCCAAGAAGAGGAGGTTCCGCTCCATTGCACAAAGCAAGTAAGTATAACATTGTTCTTTTTTTTTTTTAACAAATAGCATTTACAATCACTTTAATTTAAAGCTGAAACTCTCCCGTGGTTCCTGCTTTTCCCCATAATATGATAAAATGTTTAAATAAAACTTTTCCATTATATACCTAATTTTAGTTTGTCACCTCACCACTGGGTCTCTCTGCTTCTCTACGCAATGCAGACATATCATAGCTGGTGGGAGGAGTTGTGCAAGGCTTCCTGAATACATCACAGCCTCAGAACTCCTCCCAGGGGCCCTCAGTCCTAATGCATGCAGTCTGCTAGCTTGTGGGAGGAGTTATGCAAACATTAAAATGCCTTGATTGGTTGGCGTCAGTCTGGAGGAGTGGACAATCCTAGGCAGGCTGCCTTTGCATGCATTCAGTCCAGGAGAGGAGCCGGTACACCCGTGCAGGATGGAAGGGAAGGCCCGAGGTCAGATTTAAAGTGTTACTAAACCCAGTAATATGCCCACCCACAGTGCTCACAACTTATAAATCTTTTTTTGATGTTAAAATACTGCCACTTTATTCCCTTTTGGCTGATCTGTATACCACGATTACGTGATAAACTTCAGAGTTTGTCCAATGCTGTGTGTGCAGGTAGGAGATTTCTACTGTTGCCTGTACCCACGCCCACATGTGTGATGTCAATATCATGTGACCTGGCTAGCTCTGAGAACAAGGAACTGTTCTCTCCAACATTAAAGACACAACTGAACATGTGCAGGTTGGCTACCCTGCCTGTGTGTTAGCTGGCTTTCCCCAGATAGAAAGTGCAGGGGGGGGGGGGGAATCATACAGGATCAAACAGCCTTTTTACACAATGCAGAGGATTGACACCCTAAGTTCCACAGTGAGTATAATAAGCATGCTTTACTGCATATACAGACTGATTTTACTGTTGTGGGTTTAGTAACACTTTAAGCAACACAGCTTATTCACCTCCCTACCCCCACCCGCAACTGGACAGCAAAGGAGCAGAAATGAGCTGATAAGGTCTTCTCTCTGCTCACTCCTGGCAGCGCACCAGACTGGCCCCAAATGTTGCCTGTCTCTCTCCCAGTCTGACTACTTTACACATGATTACAGAAGGCTGCAAGTTCAATTCATGGACCTTACATATTGCATTTAAAGTTACTTTTTAATACATTTGCAGGTTGCAGTTCGGCTTTAAGCAGTATCCTGCTTTTCAGTTTTGTTTTTTTTTTTAGATCATCAGATTAAGGATGCTTTCACACTCGAGTTTTTTTAAGCACAAAAAAAAAAAAAAAAAAAAAAAAAAAAAAAGGAAAAGGCGCCTGAAAAGCTCAAGAAAAATGCTTCCTTTTAAAATCTATGAATGTTCACACTGGGGAGTTGCGCTTCCGTTGCAGTGTAAAAAAAAAAAAAATCTTGCTTGCAACATTTTTGGAACATGTTTGGGAAGTTAAAAAATCCTCCCCATTGAAATGAATGGAAAACACATCAAAAACGGCCCCCGCTAAGTGTTTTTGGTGCAGTTTTTGAGTCACAAAAAAAAGAAAAACCAGCACTGCATAAGTGTTTTACTGGCAGTTTTGAAGCGATCCAGTGTGAAAGTGGCCTCAGTCATTTTATTGATGGCAATGGGCTCAGGTTGTACCATTTTTGTTTCAGATTGAGTGGGGAAAAAGGTAAAATATCTGCTGGACTTTTACTGCTTTCAAGAGCTTCATTAGGAAGAATTTCAGTCTTGGTGACAAGTTTTATCAGACAGGAAGTGAGAGGAAAATCTGTAACAAGGACCCAGAAAGTAACAGACTCTTTTTATTAACCTCATGGTTAAAAAAAAAAAAAAAAAGCATCTGTCATGTATTTCTTTTATACCCAATGCATGCAGCTGCATGTTATTTAATGTGGCCATGGAAATATGGGAGCTTATGCGCATATTTGCAAAAAGGCTTCAGGGGCATTAAAAAACAAACCTGGGTTTGTTTTTCTTTATGATTAAATGAGCATAAATTATTTTAACAAACATCGAGAATAAATGAATATTCTGGTCAGTAGAATGCATTTACGCTGAATGCAATATGCAAATATACATGGCAGAAAAATCCAGCAATACCTTGTGCATAAGGCCTTGCGCCTTCCCCTCCTCAACTAAAGCACAAATGTTTTGATTGCACACTTTTAGATTTTTCATGCTTTTACAACTTTGTAATCCTTTTTCTACAAGGATAGCCATATTGGGTCATTCCACTTACAGGCTTTTAAGGGGTTCATTCACCTTAGGGCCTGTGATCCAATCACGTCCAATGGAGACGTGAGTAGATCATGGCGGACCTGAGTGGAAGGTAAATGCGCTCGTATGGACTAGCAGGTGTAAATAGGCTTGTGTCTAAGTATTTACACCTGCCTACCACCAGGACCGATCAGGAGGTCGGATCAGAGGCAGCCGGGTGTAAGCCTAGGTTCACACTGAGGGACTCGGACGACTTCAAACCCGCCTTTCATTGCGAGTTTGGGGGCGATTTGACAGACATCTGTGCGGGTTCATGCACAGAGGTCTATTGAAATCGCTGCCAAAAGAGCGCAGGAACTACTTTTGTAAATTGGTGCGGCGCCATTGCCGGCAATAGGCTCTGATTTGGCATGCGATTTGACATGTCAAATCAGCCCAATGTGAATGTGAGCTAAAAAGGAACAGCGGTCAGTTTACCCCCCCCTGGATGCCCTTAGAGCAAAGTGGGGCTTGTCCATGTCTGCTTTACATAAACTGATCGGACACAGACCTGTCATCCACCTGCTCTGCTCAGATGTCTGCCTATGCAGAGAAGAGGCACATGTAGATTTAAAAAAAAAAAAAAAAAAATCTACAACAGTGCAGCTTTTTACCAAAGTTGAAGAACACTCTACAGGTAATTTGCATTCCTCCTAAAGCCTGACTAAAAAACTCCCACAGGTGGCATCATCCCTTCCCGCCTTGATGCTAAAACACCTCCAGTCAATTCAAAACATGTCTTCTCTCCCCTCAGCCACAATAGCTCCAAACCTCCAAGCTCAGCATCAAAGAGAAACGTTCACGCCTGAGATGGTAAAGGTGAGCAGTAACAACAAGGCCTCACTTAGCAACATCCTGGGAGTTTTTCAATTTGGCTTCAAAAGGTACGTAAATGGCCTATACCTATATCAAGGCCATTATTTAACTTTGGTCAACGCTGCAATTTTGTTTTTATCTGCTGGGACCCCTCATCTGCACAGGCAGTTTTTTTTTTTTTTGTTGGTAAAAGGTGACCTTTGGACTGTGGAGATGAGGCTCTCTAGATTGAGGTCTATCAGTCTGCCCAGCAAGGAATGCACACTCTCATATCATTCATACTGACATTTCAGGATAATTGTCCTTTGTGCCGACCACAGAATACTCCACTCCAAAAGAAGCTTCTCCAGTTTTCTGGGAAAGAATATGTAGAAAATCCTATACTGATAAACCAAATCCTCAGGGGATTCAGCAGACACCATAGCGGAAAGCAGCTTTTTGTGCACTGCCGTGTAAAAGTAGAAAGAATACATAGTGCAAAGTGATCACTTTCCACAGACAGATGGGGGGGGTCGCAGTTCTCTCTGCTCCAGAATACTCCTATGGTTGAGGGGGGGGGGGGGGGGTGAACGGAGGAGGAAGCTGTGATTGCAGCACTGTATTGACACTTCCTTGTATCCTATGGATGGGGGAGGGGGTCCACTGTTTACTCGAGGTCCTGCAGGTTTATTGTGCTTCCTGTAAATTGTGAACTGTCTGAGGCGGCGTCATCCTCGGTGGAGGCGTGAGGCTCCTAGGACAAAAACAAGAAATAAAAACATGTTTAAAAAATGGCTAATTATTGTTTACAGGGCCAAAAAATGCTTTGGTGACAGAAAGCATGATACCTGCAGGATGTGCACTGGTAGATCGACTGTGAGCTGAGCATGCGCTGCTGGAGACTGAGCGCTCAGCTGGAAAGGCAGATCGCTGTCCCCGGAAGGATCGTCCTACAGACAAGGAAGACATTGTACATTATAGCTCCATTACTTGCATGTCTGCGTAGTATTTTTCCTGCCCAACGTCAAATGTTTATATCTATAAAAAGGAAAGTGTTGTACTTCTGCATAGTAAGAGGTGCACATTACCCAGTTCAATACTGGACATTTTCACCCCAATCCTGCCCGGGCCAATTTCAGATTTCTGTGCTGTCACACTTTGAATGACAAATACTCATGCAACACTGTACTCAATTACTTTTCTTTAATCTTTTGGCAGTAATTAACTAGTTGCTGCCTGCTATAAGGAGGCCGTTCTCGGTTTATATATATATATATAGGATTATGTAGATTTGTATATATGTAGATTTTTGGCACTGATCACTGTATTAGTGTCAATAATTCCCACAAAGTGTCAGAGTGTCCGCCGTAATATCGCAGTCACGCTAAAAGTCGCTGATCGTCGCTATTACTACTATTAAAAAAATAAAAATAAAAAATTCCAGTATATATCCCATAGTTTGTAGACGTTATAACTTTTATGCAAACGCTTATTGGGTTTTTCTTTTACCAAAAATATGTAGTAGAATACATATTGGTCTAAACTTATGAAGTAATTTGTTTGTTTTTTTTGTTTTGTTTTTGTCATTGGATGTTTTATAGCTGAAAGTTTCTTTTTGCAAAATTGTCAGTCTTTTTTCGTATACAGTGCAAAAAATTAAAAAAAACAAATATCACCAAAAGAAAGGTGTGTGTGTGTGTGTGTGTGTGTGTACATCCCTTCTCTATAACTTGTTAGTTGACCTATGACTTCCATTTGCCGCCGAAATTGGAGGTTAATCTGTATTGTATGTCTGTATTGTAAGACTTGTCCCCTCACTTCCCCTCTAAGGGTTCTCTCGTATTACCATTCAAAGCTTAAAGAAACATTGGACACACAGTATTGTATACTTTTGCTCTAACTAGAAAATTTGTGCTACTTGGGTGTTTCTGTCTATGCACATGGCTGCTGTTTACAAGATTTGGTACGTGTATCGCTGCTTTTCTAGATGTTCTAAGTCGGTCCCGACTTTTCCTGTTTTTTGTGTGCCATTCTGTATTCTGGGTTTAAAAAAAAAAAACTCCTATACAAAGTTGTAACAAGGCCATGACAATAAAGCATGCAGAGCCGCCTGCACCGTGTTGGTACAAATTGCAGTAAGTGAGATCTCACCTGCAGCAGCTGGATCTGTACATATTGAGCCCCTGTGGCTGGGTCCCGTAACGTCAGGCCACCATTTGGCATAACAACACTGTTCCCTATCCGGTTACCAGCCGGAGACACTTGTTTTGTACTTTTATTTTTCTTCTGAGTAGGTGAAGTGCCTAAAAAGTTACACACAAAACATTTACATTAGATGTTAAATCAGTTAAAACAGAAAAAGGGTGCATGCAATAACTGTCCATTAAACAATGTGGCTGCCAACACTGGCAAACAGGCAAAAAAGACAGAAGCAGTGAACCGAAATAGAAGTGTTAAGCCAGTTGGAGGTACATCATCCCCTGTTTTTTAAACTGTGGGCACATTTCTAATAAAAAAAATTGTATTCTAATTGTATTTTTCTATTAAAAGAAGAAGTACAGTCAATTTGGCTGTACTTTTCCTGTGGATCACAGAAGTGCAGTGAGTTCTGCACTCCTGTGACCCCTTCTCAGCAGAGGGTGAAGCCCGCTGTTGGCCGACGTCACAGAGTCGGTCCAGGTTCAGGAAAGATCGTGGCCATATGGTCGGGATCCACTGAGAGGCTGATCCGGCCGCCCCCCTCCACAGCCCAGCACTCCAGTGAGCACAGGGGGGCAGAACATGACAGTCACCAGCTCTCTCACTGAGAACCGAGCGATCGGTGGTTCATAGTCCTAGTGCGGGGGGGGGAGGAGTGGGGGGCTTGGGGTGTGGTGGTGTCGGATGCTGCAATGCTGCATCCACCTAGGTAGCATGTAAAAAAAACAAAAACACAACCCACACTTCTTTTAAAGCCTCAATTAACAGCTAAATACATTCCCGGTGCATCAAACCGAAAGGGTGTGCCAAGTCATAAGCCACAGCCTGAGTGGAAAAGCCTGTCCTACCAGCACGCAGCAGTGAAGGACCCTTTTTTTCTCTGTGTGGCAGCAGTGATCCGAAGAACCCACTGGCTTTTGCTCTTTGCTATCTAGAGATATATCTAGATAGCAAAGAGCAAAAGCCTATCCGATTGCAGAGCTACAGGTCTGACCAACCAGAGGGCTTTAAAAATAAATAAATTGAATTTTGTAAAATCCACCTCCTAGTCATGTGACCAATACAAAAAAAGTGTTGCACATGTGGTCTCTGCCAATTCAAAGAGGGAGAGTTACTAAAACTGGAGCACTCAGAATCTGGTACAGCTGTGCATGGTAGACAATCGGCTTCTACCTTCAGCTTGTTCAAAGTCAACTTTGACAAAAAAAAAAAAAAAAGGAAGCTGATTGGTTTCTATGCAGGGTTGCATCAGATTTTGCAATCTCCAGTTTTAGTGAATCAACCCCAAAGTGTCCTGAAAGAATGACATTATCAGATTGTTCAGTAGGCAGGACACCACTGCATGAATCTTAGTCCCCTATGTTCCTATGGCATAGATCACATGACCAGAAGCAGAGCTTGTCTTCAAAAGGAAAAAAATAAAAATAAAAAATCTAAGCTTCATTTTTTCCTGATTTAACAGAAAAAATTAACTAATGTATATTCAGAGAACTCGGAGAACTTCCTTTATAATGAGATTTCTGCTCACCTGAGCTGCTGCTGCCACCTTTCTTTTTGCTCTTCACCAGCTGAATGGCTCTGTAGTCTGTCCTGGCCGATCCGCCACTCTCCTGCTAAGACAGGGACAAGTTTTAGAGGAAGTCCATATCCTGCCAGGACTATGGCACTTCTGTTTTACAACTTCAAAGTCTCAAAAATAAAATTAAGCACATTTTTTTGATGAACCGAATTTCTCCAGGCTGTTACACACACTAACACTGACCAGCATTTATCACGGATCTATACCTTGAAGCGTTAACTTAAAAAAAAAAAAAAAAATCCTGTTCCTTTATAGCAGGTTATGCAGCACAGTGGCTTGTGCTGTGTCATTTGGCCCCCTGAAACACCTGGCTGATCCCGTCAGTTTCTGTCCAACCCTTTGTAAACGGACCACAATTTATCATGGCTGCTGAGCCACGACACCGTGGTCAGTTTACGTGCCTCTGTCATCCGCAGCCTGGCTCTCCCCCTATCGACCTCTGTCCTCTCCTCCCTCCCTGCCTGTCAGCTTGTGACGGTGCCCCCGCAACTCCTGCTGCTCAAATAACATTTACATTGTCATACAATCAGCGCTGTGTCCTTATCCTGTGTTTCCCTGTGTGAGTGATTTATACAAAATAAAAAAAAGCTGATTATACCTCATTTCACAGCACCTCTCAGCGATCACGTGACCAGTCGGCTCGCTCGCTCTCCTCTTCTCCTCCCCTCCTGAGTGACGTTAGTGGGGGAAATCTCAGCCCCGCCCACCGCAGCTGTCAGATGGGGAAAAGAGAGAGCCAGTCGGTCACGTGATCGTCGAGAGGCGCTGTGAAATGAGATATAATTGGCTTTTTAATAATTCACCTCACACAGGGGGACACAGCGCTGATAGTATCAAGATGTGAAAATGGCTTAACAACTACTTTAAGCTGAAGATTAAACTGCTCATATTTTGCCTTCCCTAGTTTCTCTCCCTCATCAACATGCTAAATAAAGTGGTTGTAAACCCCCCCCCCCCCCCCCCCCCCCAAAAAAAAAAACCTTCAAGACAAAGGCATAATGAGCTACTAAATACTCACCTTAGATTGAAGCCCTTCGCAGCGTTCCCAGTACACAGCTCCAGCCTGCGACGTTGCTCCCAGAGTTACATCTCCTGGTATCGCGGGCTCCCGTGATGCGATTGGCCGAAGCTGCGATGACGTCACTCCCGCACATGCGCGTGGGAGCCGCCGGTAACGGCACACTAGATGAAGCAATGGCACGAACCGTGCCATTGCTTCAATGCGCATGTAGATACAGGGGATATCTTCTAAACCGTGCAGGTTTAGGAGATATCCCGTGTAGCTACAGGCAAGCCTTATTATAGGCTTACCTGTAGTAAAAAGTGGATAGTAAGGGTTTACAACCACTTTAACCATCTCCAGTCCGGCACATTTTTTTTTTTTTGTACACAAACAATTGAATAAACATTTTTCCAAGAGTAGTGATTCCATACTTTTTGCCAGGGGTTGTACATAGCTTCCTAAAAACATCACAGCATCCTGACCCAGTACTCCTCTCAAGAGCCCTCAGCCATGATGTAAGAGTGGGCTTACTCTTGGGAGGAGTTATGCAAATATCAAAATGCCTTGATGGATGGGTGTCAGTCTGGAATAGTGGGTGTTCCTAGGCAGGCTGTGTTTACCAGCAGACCAGCCTAGGAAAAACGCCCACATGTGACACCAAGGCTCCATGATTACAAGAACTGAAATCTAATGAATGAACAGGCCTGTCAAAGCTAGATGACGCTGGGTCTCCTCCAGCCAGGAAATGGGGCAGGCTCTTTCCGGCATGCTGCAGCTTCTAATGCACATTGTGAGAAGCTCACAGTGTGCAGTGAAATCAGAGTAAGCAATTTCTGTAAAGGAGAAGAGCCGGTACAACTGTGCAAGACTGAGGGGAAGGCTAAGGTTTAGCTTTAAGCACATCACAAGCATTTGTGCACATGAAGAAAGAACGCCGCTCTCTCAAATAGCCCATGTAACAGAGGTATGGGGAGGCCTCAGCCCCTGCCCCCTGGGGCAGGCTCCCACCCTATGAGTAAGCCCCGGTGGGCAGGGTGCAACTCGTCAGTGGGGGTGGGGTTTTTGGCAGAGACAACTAGGCTGAGGTCGTTCCATACCTCTAGGTTATATGGGCTGGTCGGGAGAGCAGTATTCTGCTTTATTCATGTGCACACTACTCTCTGGATGAGAAGATCAGCTGAGGTCGCAGTCACAAGCATATATATTATATATATATATATATATATATATATATATATATATATATATATGACTTTGCAATTATTAAAACACCTCCACTTTATAAAACATGGGAACAGAAACTCTTACCAATACTGAATTTCCAGCCACAATGAAATCCACCTCCTTCTGTGCGCTGTAGCTGCCGGCAGGGCTGGGGAACACAAACTGCGTCACAACTTTACTGCCTTCCTGCTGGTCTACAACCTCCGAGCTGTGAAGAAGGCTTCTCTCAGGTTTGGTCTGCGTCAACAATTCTGGAATTGAGCCGCTGGCCCCAAGGCTAACGGAAGGCGTCAGGCTAGCTGAATCTATAGTCAGGCTATTAGTGGAGGTCAGCGCATGCAAATCCTGGTTGGAGCTTCTCATAGATAAGGAAGCCAGGGAGCCCAGTGCCTCTGCATTCACAGTCTGTACATCGTCTAAGTTCAGATTTCCCTGCTGGAGGATGGAGGCTGCTGCGCCAAGCAGGAGGGAGCTGTCCAGACTGCCGTGGTTCTCGCTGTTGGACACCAGCACCAAGGGGTCAACGGGATGTACCAAAGAGTTACTGTTGGTCGACAGGCTGCCGCCCAGGGTGGATCTCACAGAAGATACATCGATGGTCAGTATTCCAGAGTTGACAAGGGTCAGGTCAGCTGAGATTCCAGAACCATTTGAGGACACATTGGTGAAGAGAGACGAGATGTCCAGATTACTGAGGTCACTTTGCCCTGAGCTTGTGAGTTCACTGCTGGGGGTGAGGGAGCTGGAGGCTTCCAGGTCTGTGAGGAAAGAGTGCACAGGTCAGCAACACAGGAGACCACTTTAAAAGTAGTTATAAAGTTAAGTAACACGATGTACAACACTGAATAGCTAAATGTAAACATGTAATAGATCAATCTTTGTAATTTTAAGATAATTTGCCTAGATATCCCTTTCACAATTTGAAAACTGCAGGTCACGCCCTTGCTTTTCATTCCTGAGCAATTCACGGACCTGCAGATGGGCGTATCAATATCGGGGTCATCACGTCGTAAACGCCATAAATCACGTTTGCCAATGAGCATCACTTCCCACCAGCCAAGCTCTGCGAGTTCAATCAGTAGTAGCAAGGGATGGGCAGGAGATGTGGCTTTAAACGGACCATGGAAGATACAAGCACATCG
Source organism: Aquarana catesbeiana (assembly GCF_042186555.1). NCBI lineage: Eukaryota > Metazoa > Chordata > Amphibia > Anura > Ranidae > Aquarana > Aquarana catesbeiana. Next base: position 23,914,600 of record NC_133330.1, on the reverse strand, counting down.
TGCATGTATCTCTGAACAGGATGCCGGAGGACCTAAACTGACCACGCCAGCATGGATCGACTTCCATGGTTGGTGTGGTCAATTTTATACTAGGGAAGAAGGGAACTGGCAGGATCAACCAGGCAATATGTCGTCTGGTGGGACGAAACGCGTCGGACGTTGTTCGTGGCAAACGCTTCCTATGAAACAAGCTTGTTTTTTTATCTGATATCTTGTAAGTGTGAACCCCTTTTTTTTTTTTTTAAATAAAAAGATTGTACAGAGTAAAACTATGTGAATTAATTTGTCCTCCGTGTCCAATACAATGGGATACTCCAACATCTGAGATTTACCTGCTGTTTATTTTGGAGTTTGTTTGTCTGAAGTGGGATCACCTGTTCCTTGAGGTCTACTTTCCATCTATGGATTACTTCATTGAGGAGATTTCCTCACCATGCCAGTTTGACCCATGTTCTATATAGTACGTGTCCATCTTATCTAGTAAGCGCGCCAACCTTACTTCCCTTGATTGCACCCCATGATCAAGCACTGTTCAAGATTCATCACTGCAATTTATTCACCATTGTTGGTTTCATTCACATCATCATGTTTTACCCAATCAAGATGGACTAATGTGATGTGTTATGTTATCCATTTTCTTCCAGTTTTACATATCAATGGTTTTGTATTGCATATTCACAATTTTTCTCTTTAATTTGAGCGCTACACTAAAGTTTTTTTTATTTTGTTTTTCACTTTGTGTCTAGTGGAGTGTTGGCTGCTCACCTATTTTTCCTATGCACAATTTTTTTTGTTTTCCTTTTATCAATATAGATAGGATAGTAGTTGTACTGTGAGCGGGTGGCAGCTCCAGGCGACGTACCTGTATGTTGCAGTTTTCTTCTGTGCCCCCCCCCCCCACTAGACTCATGCTATGGTCACAGCACAGGTTTGGCTGCTGGTTTTAGCCAATGATTCTGGCGGCAGTCAGCTGATCGACTGTGGCCAATCACACAGAGTTGCAGAACTCTGTACTATGAACAGCAATCTCGCTGATACACACACATATATATACACACACATCATAGTTTGTATAATCTAGAACTTTTAAACAAACCAATCAATATACACTTACTGTGATTTTCTTTTTATCCAAAGGCATGTGGCAGAATACATTTTGGCCTAAATTTATGAAGAAATTAGATTTTATTGGATATGTTCTATAACAAAAGTAGAACATATTGGAGTTTATTTATTTTTTTCAAAATTTTCGGTCTTTCTTCATTTAGGCTCTGTTCACACCTAGGAGTTTTATTTTCAGGCAAAAAGTTGCGTGTTTTATGCCGCAACTTTGTACAGGTCAAAAGGTCACCAATGTAAAAAGCAGAAAACACCTGTAATCTGGCAAAAAAGAAGCTCCAAGACAAAAAGGCATAATGAGCTAGTATGCATCACATACCAGCTCATTATGAAATACTTACGTTAAAACGATGCCCTGAATTGGCGTCGGCCCTCCGAGTACAGCGCGGATATCTTCCACCAGACTTACTTCCGGGTTCGCATGCACGAGGGAGCTGCTGATCATGGCACGACTCCTGAAGAAACGGCACCAGCTGTCTGTTTCTTCAGTGCGCCGATGACGTTGGCAGCAGCTCATATACTGAAACTGAATAGGTCTACAGGTAAGCCTCATTGTAGGCTTACCTGTAGGTAAAAGTGGTGTTTTCAACCACTTTAAGCAAACTATGGGTAAAACCTATGGCCTGTGTCAATGGCATCAGTTTAAAAAAAAAAAAAAAGAGAGCAGCACTGAATCTTATGGTGCTTTTGACCAAGTTTACAACTTCAAGGGGAACGTCTAATGACCACAATAGATAGCTGTGGACAAACATAGTCAGTGTGTATGAAGTCATCAGCACTCCAAAAACACATTTCCACAATTTAGTGCAAGTCCATAATGTCACAAAGGTCAAGCTGCCACAGGAATTTATGGACATGTGCATATGACCTGCATTTGACCTCCTCCTGACCTGCAGCATGCAGGCTTTACATTCCCACTTAAGAGCACAAAACCTGTTTGAAGCAAACAAAAGCCTGCCGATGCAATGCAAATATTCTCACTAATCTACAGCATCCCTAAAGTGATATTGTGCTCCAGGGGAACTGAGAGCGAACACTCATACTGACATAGCACAAACCAGGCTGCTATTGAAATGTGATGCAGGTATAATAGTGTAAACTTTGTGTTAGGTGTATGTTGAGTTTTAAATATTTTGCTAATTTAGATAAGTGCCGCTTGTTATAGGATTGCAGGCATAAAAGAAAAAAAAAGTTCCATTTACAATTTGGCCTCATCATAATCTGCCAGCCTGTTTGAGGCTCACCGATGACCGTTCTCACCTCGGCCGTGCTGCTTAACCATGTGGGACTTCAGGCTCTGTCTGGATGTGAATATCTTGCTGCAGTTGGACACAGAACATCGAGCCTTGGAGGCATCCACATCCTGAAGGTGCTTCTTTGAATGGATGTACAGACTGCTACGAGCAGAGAACTTGGCTCCACAACCTGAGGATGAAGACAAAGAAAAAGTCTACTCAAATATGAGCGATACTGAGAGATTAGTGTAGTGCTGTATCTGCATCTAAACTGGCAATATGAAGAAACTCCAACACCATTTCAGAATACCAACCTTCTGATAAAACATCCAGGGTATGACTCCATACACAGTACTAATGTCCAGGCATATATTAAAGCCGAGCTCCACCCAAAAGGGGAAGCTCAGCTTGTCTGCCTCCCCCCTCCGGGGCCACATTTGGCAGCTTTTGGGGGGACCAGGTACCTGGTTTTTAACAGGTACCCGCTCCCACTTCCGGCTCAGTTCGACCCCTCCAACACCTGCAGCCTTCTGGGAACACTTCACAGGTCCCAGAAGACTGTGACCCATGCATAGCGCAGTGCGCTTCACTGTCGGTTTCACTTATTTAAAATGGCGTCGCCAGCACGCGATAGCAGATTGAATAATCAGCTCAGGTGAAGACAAAGCAGGATTCCTGGACAGACAAGTGTCCTTATATTAAAAGACAGCAGCTACAGCATTTGTAAGGCTACTTTCACACTGGGGTAGGGTCCATTCGGGGTAAAAGCACCGTTAGTTTTAGCAGCGCTTTTTGACCTCTAGCGGGCCGCTTTTAAACCCCCGCTAGCGGCCAAAGAAAGGGTTAAAAGCGCCCATGTTGCGGTGCTGCCGAAGTGCTTTGGCAGCGCTGCCCATTCATTTTAATGGGCAGGAGTGGTGTAGGAGCGCTGTATACACCGCTCCCGCACTGAACAAAAGATGCTGCTTGCAGAACTTTTTCCCGTCCCGCAAGCGCACTGCCCCAGTTTGAAAGCACTCGGGTTTTCACACTGGGGAGGTAGGAGAGGCGTTTTTAAGATGCTATTTTTAGAGCTAAAACACCTCGAAAAGGGGTATAATTGCTGACTTAATATTTTTTTTGAGGGGGGCGAGGGAGAAACTGGAGCTCCTCTTCAAAGAGATCAGGGTGATAACTATAGCAGCAGGACTAAGTTATAAGAGAACATGGGTTATAACACTGGAAAAACATCTAGGGGTCTATTTATAAATGTTTTCATAAATGATTTATAGAAATTTTACCCGGGGTTGATGATGAAGATTGTACACTATTAGTTTACATTTACACTTTTTCTGTAATGATGTACGAACCCTTTAGAACAATTTTTAACCACTTAAGGACCGCCGCACGCCTATGTACGTCCAAACTTTGAACGGGGATATCGTTGTTATGGCAGCAGCTAGCTGCCATAACCCCGGTATCCCCGTTTTCGTGCAGCGGTCGGCTTTCAGATAAAAGTGGTCCCTGCAGCGGATTTGCCGCGAGATCACTTTTATCGGTGGCGGGAGAGGGGCCCCACCCTCCCGCCGCGATCCGGTGCCCTCCCGCCGCTTACCGGAGCGTCGCTAGTGGCGGAGGCGATCGCGTCCTTCCCTGTGGTGTGTCTGGAGACGAGTGAGGCCAAGATGGCGCTCACTCGTCTCCATGACACTGCTGGGCGGAAGCGACGTCAAAACATCACTTCCGCCCACGCCTCTCAAAGGCACATTTTTTTCAAATGTCATTTTTCTAAATGACTTTTTTTTTTTTTTATTGCATTTTAGTGTAAATATAAGATCTGATGTCTTTTTGACCCCAGATCTCATATTTAAGAGGTCCTGTCATGCTTTTTTCTATTACAAGGGATGTTTACATTCCTTGTAATAGGAATAAAAGTGACACCTTTTTTTTTTTTTTTTTAAACCGTGTAAAAAAAAAAATCAATAAAATATTGTAAAATAAATAATAAAAAAAAAAATAAAAATTTTTAAACCCCCCCCGTGCCGACGAGCTCGCGCGCAGAAGCAAACGCATACGCGAGTAGCGCCTGTATATGAAAACGGTGGTCAAACCACATGTGAGGTATCGCAGCGACCGGTAGAGCGAGAGCAATAATTCTATCCCTAGACCTCCTCTGTACTGCAAAATATGCAACCTGTAGAATTTTTTAAACGTCGCCTATGGAGATTTTTTAGGGTAAAAGTTTGACGCCATTCCACGAGCGTGTGCAATTTTCAAGCGTGACATGTCTCAGTCTAGGCCATGCAAGGACATTCACCTTTTTCTCCTTCAACCACTGTGTGCTCATTGTTGCAGTGTGCTTTGGGTCATTGTCATGTTGGAAGGTAAACCTTCTTCCCATTGACAACTTTCTGGCAGAGGGCTGCAGATTTTCCTCAAGAATTTGATGGTATTTTTCCCCATTCCAGGCGGGGATTCTTTTCTATACCCACTGTATCTATATCCATCTATCCCCTGAACATACACACACATATATATATATATATATATATATATATATATATATATATATATATATATATATATATATATATATATATATATATATATATATATATATATATATATATATATACACACACACACATATATATATATATATTTCTCAGAACAGGAAGAGTTTACCCCGTCTATGAATGCAATGAAGTGGCTTACCATCCACGGGGCACTCAAAGGGTTTAGTGCCCAGGTGAGTAATCTTGTGGCCTTTCAAGTGCTCCGCTCTAGTGAACGACTTCCCACAGCCTTCTACAGGACACGGGTACCGCCGGTCATCTTCATGTTTCCTTGAATAAAAAAAAACAAAACAAAAAAAAAAAAAAAAAAACCAGTAAAATGACTGAATGTCACCCACAGAAAACATCCATCATGTTTATACTCTGACATTATCCTGCTACTGCAAAAAACTATTCAGCACATATTTGTTATTCAGGAAAAACTGATGTATTTGAGTGGCTCTCTCACAAAAAAAAAAAAAAAAAAAAAGACTCTCGCCAGGACTTGGTCATGTTTTTAGTAGCTGGAAACACTAACACTGCATATTGCACCCAGCCATGTACAGACACGATATTACAGAGTTCATACCTTTTATGCCTTAGCAGCTTTGACATGCTTGTGAAGGAGACACTGCAGCTTTCAAAGTCACAGATAAAAGGTCTCTCACCTGTAAAGTAAGTAGTGAAATCAGATTACATAGGAAACAAAGATCTCTCACCCTGAGAGACACATTTTAGATATCTATTAAACAGTCTAATATAAACAAGCGTAGAGGTTATTCTGCAAATCTGCAACTCTTAAAGTGGAAGTCCATTCACAATCTAAAATCCCCGCATCTAAAGACACCAGGGATTGAACACTAACCTCTCTATCCCTGTGAAGAAAAAAATATACATACCTTTTTGGAAGCCGATCTGACCGGATCCCACGCTGAGCTGTCAGCCGCAGGTTCTCTGTGTAGGTGGGTGCAGAGGAGACGGAGGACAACGGAAGCCCCATAGGAACTCTATGGGTTCCCATTCATTTCACAGCTGTTTTCCTCTGTGTTCTCTGCAGAGCTTCCGGCGCTGGAGATCGGGTCGGAGCGGGTCAGATTGGCTTCCAAAAAAGGTATGTATACTCCTCTTTTCTTTACAGGGATAGAGAGGTTAGTGTTAGATCCCTGGTGTCTATAGATGCAGGGATTTTAGATTTTGCATGGACTTCCACTTTAATCCCCATCTGTATCTAGTAAAGATTAGCTGGCCTTCTGTTTGTCACTTTCGGGTTCAATGAACCATACCCCCCATGGGCATGCTGTATGCTGGGCTCACTAAACCTAATCTGCAAAGGGTTGAACTGTTCTATCAGATGACTGGCCAGCAGAGGAGATTAAGCAGCCATTAAAAGAGACCAGGAGTGCCATATAAGAGAAGAACAAGAAATGGGAAGGGGGGGGGGGGCAGTAACAGGATCTAAGGTAGGATCTAGGTGGTGCCCTTACATATCTACACATAGGGGAAACCTTTGTGTCCTTATAGGTTCCTGCACACATTTACATCTTTTTTTGCAAATCTACCAGTAAGGTCTGACCAATTGACAACTTTTATGTGTATGTAGGTTTATCTCAGCAGCTGTTGACCAGGATGGCTGAGTGACTGATGTGAAATCCTACAACCACTATTGGGAGAACTTATAGGTCTTAACCCATTCCCACTGACCATACACATCTATACAGCCTCAGGGAGGTGGGTGTTTATCCATGGGGTCTCATATATGAGCATTTCTCTTTGTGTTGGTAGCACGCCACACAGTGCGCTCCCAGCACAGAGACTGAGCTCATACCTAGAGCCCCAGGTCTCTTACCAACAATCAGGACCAAGGACTCCCGGTTTCGAGTCACCTGATCGCTAGGATAGCCTCCGATTGGCTATCAGTGATCACGGTGAGCCCGCCCATGTGTTTACTTATGCAGGCCTCAGAAAAGGTCAAATCCCCAACAAATTTCCTTTCGAAAATCAGAAATTTAATTTATTTTGTGATCTGACCATTGGATTTTGAAAATTGACCAACCAAGCCTTCAATTTCAGCTCTTGTTGCTAAAGAAAATAATTTTTATTGCCGGGAATATTCTTTTCTTTCCGTGAAATGTTCTTTTCTTGAGCTCATGTGAATTTCTTTTTCGATTATATTTCTCGCACGATTCTCCAATCATTGATTAGAAAATAGTTTGTTTTTCAAAAAATTTCCAACATGCCCGATCACTTAAATTTGATGGCTGCACAATAATCGGCTGTTACCGCGGCCTCCAATTGTGCGAAATTCAAACGAAAATTCAATTTTCGAAAGAAAATGATTTCAGAATTCTACCCAATGTACGGCTGGCTTCACTCTTCTGAATGAGGAGAAAGATACATTATATCTTTCTCTTCTCGCAGGAAAGAAAGATATAAACAAAAGTGTGTAAAAAATAAAGAAAAAAAATATTACAAAATAACTAGATCCAGGTTTGGTAAAAAAGGTAAAAGGTTACAAACAACTAACATGCACGTGGTATCGCTGTGGTTGTCAGGAGCAGGAGAATTTTGTTTGGTTTGTCCTTCGGTGGTAATTTATTGTAATAGGAAGAAATATAGATCAAAATTTTTATAAAAGTGCATTTTTTTTCCTTCCTATTTTGGGCCAGTTTTTCTTCAATAATAATAATAATAATAATAATAATAATAAAAAGTAGAAAAATAAATAGATAAATAAATAAAATAAATCAGGGGATACCCGTTAGCATTTACGACCTGCAAAAAGCCCAACTTGTCCCAAAAAAAGAAAAAAAAAAAAACGTAATTCCACCTGGATACACAAATGGTAGATGCGATGATATGTACAGTTTCACTAACATATGTCAAAGTTGCAAAATTGTGCTTAGGCATTAATATCTGTTTTACCCTCAGGCACAGGGGTTACAATAAAGAATTAAAGTATAACTAAAGGCACTTTAAAAAAAAAAAAAAAAAAACTCCTGGGGAGAGGGATTGGAACACCTGTAAGTTTTTTTATTGTTGTCTGTGTTCCCATTAAGGAGATTAACTTAGGTTTCCTGTTTACCATAGAAAGTGAAAGTAAAATAAAATCCCAAATTTGGGTTGCCTGGATATACACCAACTCCTGTCAGTGCAGACACCTCTTATGCCCTGTACACACGGTCGGACTTTGTTCGGACATTCCGACAACAAAATCCATGGATTTTTTCCGACAGATGTTGGCTCAAACTTGTCTTGCATACACACGGTCACACAAAGTTGTTGGAAAATCCGATCGTTCTGAACGCGGTGACGTAAAACACGTACGTCGGGACTATAAACGGGGCAGTGGCCAATAGCTTTCATCTCTTTATTTATTCTGAGCATGCGTGACACTTTGTGCGTCAGATTTGTGTACACACAATCGGAATTTCCGACAACGGATTTTGTTGTCGGAAAATTTTACAGCCTGCTCTCAAACTTTGTGTGTCGGAAATTCCTATAGAAAATGTGTGATGGAGCCTACACACGGTCAGAATCTCCGACAACAAGGTCCTATCACACATTTTCCATCGGAAAATCCGACCCTGTGTACAGGCATTAGGCTGCTTTCACACTGAAGCTGTTTTCAGGCATTTTAGTGCTAGAAATAGCCTCTAACGCCTGAAAACCGCGGTGGGGCGGTGCACTTGCGGTACATATTGAAGTCGTGCAAGCAGCATCTTTGGGGCGGTTTGGAAGCAGTGTATACAGCGCTCCCAAAACGCCCTGCCCATTGAAATTATTGGGCAGCGCTGCTGAAGCACCTGCAAAGCACATTGGCAGCCCCACAACACGGGCGCTTATAATGCTTTCTTCGGCTGCTAGCGGGGGTTAAAAGCCCCCCGGCTAGAGGCTGAAAAGTGCCGCTAACGCGGAGCGGCTACAATGTGAAAGGAACCTTACTGAGCTCTCTGCAGAACTACAGCTACTTGGAACACTGACCTGTGTGGCTCCGTAGGTGGATCTTCAGGCGGCAGGCTTTATCATACTGCTTGTTGCAGCCAGGAAAAGAGCAAACAAACTGTTCCTGTTCCCGGACATGAGCTCTGTGATGGGAGAACAAGGCAGTCACTGTAATAAACGTCTTGTCACAACCTATAGGAAAACAAAAAAGGTTTTGTTTATTTTACTGCATTTGTACAAATTGTAAAAATAGTTACAACTAAGAAAAGGCCACCACTAGAGCCTTCTCATTCCGCAAATACCATCTGGTTGTAAAAGGCGATGCTCTGACTTTAGTACTTTAAAATGTTTTCAAGAAACATGTAACTTTGCTCAGACTTCCTAGATATAGATACTTGCTCTCGGTCAATAAGGGCCCTTTCACTACTCTGTGCTGCATTGATGCAAGTTAGGCCATGTGTCAGTGTGTGAAGGCACCCCGATTTATAATGGATGAGAAGCCAATGTAAAAAAAAAAAACAAAAAAAAAAAAAAAGGTGGAATTTCTGTCAATATACCAGTAGTTAGTGCATTGCACTGAAAAGCACATCTGTCAGATTAGTTGGTCGGCCATTAAGAATGAATATCACCACATCACAGCAGCCCAAGTGGCGAGTGTTAGTGCAATGCAGTGGTGTGAAAAGGCCCTAAAAGTACTGAGCAAAAAAGACATATTGGCTAATATTTGAAACAGAAGACGATTCGGTCTGTGTGCGGACATCATTCTCATTACTCCACTGTTTATACTTTATTTATGGTACAACCACACCATTTATGTTGAAGTTGCCTAAAAGGAATTCAGTGGCGGCTCATCTCTACAGGGCGCTGCCCCCCTAATCCATGCGCCCGGCCGCCTAATATACATGCAGGGCGCCAGATGCATGGTTTTTTTTTTTTTTTAAGCACATGATTAGAGCCTGAGGCTCTAATTGGCTACATAAAAAGGTGGGCACAGGATGCAAAGCACTGGGCCTTGAGCCCACCCAGTTGTGTGACAACAGCAAATTTTCGCTATAGTCTTCCCGATTCTCCTTCCGGTCAATCAGGAAGCAGGTCCTGAGACCCAATTGGCCAGGGAGTCTTAGGACTCCCGGACAATCCAGACTTAGCACCCACTTCCTGTTTGGCCAGCAGGAGAAGCCCCGGCTCTTCCCTCGGCAAGTTCATCTCTTCCCGCATCCCATCTGCCGCCTTACGGTAAGGCCTCCGATCGCGGCATTCCCGTCCATCTCCCGTGAGTGAGGGGGACAAGTTGGTTTGCCCCCAAAATATTGAGCACCAGCCGCCATTGAATAAATCAATCCCCCCCCCCCCCACTTATTGAGAATCATAGTAGAACCTTTGTTAAAGCTGAGCTCCACGTTTTCTGTCATTTCGCTCTAATCAATTTGATCCAAACAAACTATTTGCTTCACTAAATGCTGCACTGGCTTTTAGCGCTGCATGAACTGTATGTAGCTTCAGTTGCAGTGCTAGGTTCCATCTGTGGGACAGAGGCTTCCCATCTCACACCCTGAACAAAAGGGAGTCAGGTTGAGCGGTGCTCAGCCATTCACAAGCAGCTTTGTATTGTGTCAATGAATGCAAAGCTTCCTCTGATTGGCTGAGGGGCCTTACTTTATACTAAAACATTGTTGCCATATTCCATTGTATTGGCTGATCAGGTCACCAGATCTGCCCGGCCTTGTTCCGGAGGATACACTCTGCTCCACTGAGAAAGTAAATACAGATCCTCTGATTGTACAGCTCAGCTGAACAGGATCCATCTGATCTGCTCTATGCAATGCTGGTGTCCTAAATGAAAATAGTTAACCATGGATTCTGCATGACATTCTAACGTGGCCACCAAACCCCTGGGCAACCAGGCAATCCTTATGGCAGGGTTCCTACAACCCCAAAAGCCAGGCAACAGTTATGCTGGGGTTCCTACACCCCCATGGAATCTAGGCAAACCCTATTGTGTGGTAGGGTTTCTACACCCCGGGAAGCCAAGCAAGGTTTATGATGGGGTTTCTACACACCCTGGAAGCCAAGCAAGGTTTTTAGAGGGGTTTCTAAACCTCCATGGAAGCCAGGCAGCGTATATGGCAGGGTTCTTAAACCTTCATGGAAGCCACGCAATATTTATGCCAGGATTCCTACACCTCCATGGAAGCCAGGCAAACCTTAGGGTGGGGTTCCTATAGCCGAAGAAGGCAAGCAAGCTGATGGTAGGGTTCCTACACCCCCATGAAAACCAAGCAAAGTTTATGGCAGTGTTACAACACCTCCATGGAAACCCAGACATTTATGGCAGGGTTGCTACATTTTCATTGATACCAGGTAATCCTTAACACGGGGTTCCTTCACTTTTAGAAGCCAGGCAATCTGTATGGCGGGGGGGGGGGGGGGGGGGGTCGCACACACCCTTTTCCTAGGCAACATTAATGGCACCTTCATGGAAGCCAAGCAAACTTTACTTTGGGGTCACTACACCTCCCGGAAGCCAGGCAATGTCTATGGCAGGGTTCCTACACCCCGGGAAGCCAGGCAGTTTCTTTTGCAGGGTTCCTACAACAGTGTCTATGGTGGGCTTACCACACTCCCAAAAGCCAGGCAATCTTTATGAAAGTGTTCCTACACCCCTCCATCCCCCTTTCCCTGGCAATTGACACCCCTGGAAGTCAGGCAACTTTTATGGCATGGCTCCTACACAAAAGCCAGGCAAACTTCATGGTGGGGTTCCTACACCCCTGGAAGCCAGGCCGGGTCTATGGCGGAGTATCTACAACCCCAGAAGCCAGGCAGAGTCTATGGCAGGGTACCTACACCCCTGGAAGTCTCTATTGTGGAGTTTTTACACCCCAAAAAACTAGGCAACATCTATGGTGTGGATGCTATACACCCCAGAAGCCATGCAGTGTTTACAGAAAGGCTCTTACCCCTCCATGGAAGCACATTTATGGTGAGCTTCCTACAATTCTATGGAAGCCAAGCAAGGTCTACAGAAGGGTTCCTACACCCCCTCCTCCCCCTGGAAGCCAGGCAGTGTCTTTGGTGGGGTTGCTACAACCTGGGAAGCCAGGCAACATCTATGTTGGGGACAGTATACCCCCACAAGACATGCAGTGCCTACAGCGGGGTTCCAACACCTCCATGGAAGGCAGCAACATTTATGGCAGGGTTCCTATACCCCCCCCCCCCCAACCCTGGAAGCCAGGCAGTGTCTTAGGTGAGGTTTCTACACCATAGAATGCCAGGCAAGATCCGTGGTGGGGACGGTATACCCCCAGAAGACATGCAGCGTCTATGGCTGAGTTCCTACACCTCCATGGTAGCCAAACAATGTCTATGGCATGCCCCCCCCCGAGCTAGGTAGCCTCTTTGGTGGAATTCCTACATTGCAAGAAGCTAGGCAACATCTATGGTGGGACAATATACCCCCAGAAGACATGTAGCATGTACAGCAGGGTTCCTACACTTCCATGGAAGAAAGCAACGTTTCTGTCAGGGTTTCTACTCCCCCCCCCCCCCCCCGACAGGGGCAGCATCTTTGGCAGGGTTCTTACACTGCGAGAAGCCAGGTGGGGATGGTATACTTCCAAAAGACAAGCAGTGTTTACAGTGGGGTTAATACACCTCCATGGAAGCCAGCAAGGTTTAAGATGGGGTTCTCACACCCCCCCCAAAGCAAGGTAGTGTCTTTGGTGATGGTATACCTCCAGAAGTCATGAAGCATGTACGGCTGGGTTCCTACAGCTCCAAGAAAGCCAGCAACATTTATGGCAGGGTTCCTACACCCTCAGAGGCCAGGAAACCTTTATGGAGAGGTTCCTACACCCTCTGAAACCAGGAAACCTTTAACGGTGGGGTTCCTACACCCTCTGAAACCAGGAAACCTTTAACGGTGGGGTTCCTACACCCTCTGAAACCAGGAAACCTTTAACGGTGGGGTTCCTACACCCTCTGAAACCAGGAAACCTTTAACGGTGGGGTTCCTACACCCTCTGAAACCAGGAAACCTTTAACGGTGGGGTTCCTACACCCTCTGAAACCAGGAAACCTTTAACGGTGGGGTTCCTACACCCTCTGAAACCAGGAAACCGTTAACGGTCGGGTTCCTACACCCTCTGAGACCAGGAAACCTTTAAAGGTAGGGTTCCTACACCCTCTAAAACCAGGAAACCTTTAACGGTGGGGTTCCTACACCCTCTGAAACCAGAAAACCTTTAACGGTGGGGTACCTACACCCTCTGAAACCAGAAAACCTTTAACGGTGGGGTTCCTACACCCTCTGAAACCAGAAAACCTTTAATGGTGGAGTTCCTACACCCTCTGAAACCAGGAAATCTTTAACGGTGGGGTTCCTACACCCTCAGAAGTCTGACAATCCTCACAGCGGGTGTCCCAACACCACGTACCCTCGAATTCGCACTTGTAGGGCCTCTCTGGCTCGAAGTGAGTCCTTCGGTGGGCTCCCAGCTTGGTGGCGGTGGGGAAGGCCTCTCCGCAGGCCTCGCATCGGAAGAGGTTCTCCTGCTCGTGGGCCTTGAGGTGGGCTTTGAGGTTGTAGACGGTGGTGAAGCTCTTGCCGCAGCCGGGGGCCTGGCAGGGGAAGGGTCTCCGCTTGTCGTGGGATTGGAGGTGTCTCTTCAGCTTGTAGAGGGTGGTGAAGGACCAGCCGCAGTCGTCCACCTGGCACTTGTAGGGTCTGCGCTCCTCGGTGTGGCTCAGCAGGTGGACCTTGAGCTGCTGCTTGCGGTCGAAGGCCTTGGCACAGCCGGGCTCGGGGCAGCGGAAGACCAGGAGGACCCCCTTCCTGGCCAGGTCCAGGGCCTCCCCCAGATTCACCTGCAGCTCCCCGATATCCTCCACCAGGAAGCCCGCCACCTGCTCGTCCTTCAGCACCATGTCCACGTCCTCCAGGGGGTCGGGGAAGCCGCTCTGGGGCCCCGGGCCGCTCCCGCACGGCTCCTCCTCCTCTTCTTCCTCCTCCCCCCCGGCCCAGCTCTGGTGGGGGGTGGCCGGCGCGCTGCTACTGCCAACCCGGGGCTGCGGCCTAGTCCCGGGGGCCTCGCAGTTCTCCAGGCTCAGCACGCCGTTCTCTAGCCGGACGGTGACGAAGCCCGGCAGCCCTTGCTCCGGAGCCGGGCTGGGCCGGGGGGCCTCCCCGCCGCCGAGGCTGACCACCATGTAGACGGGGTGCGGGGCAGGGGCGGCGGCCTCCTCCTCACCGTCTTCCGCCCCGTCGCAGGGGACGAGGAGCCCCGGGCCGCCATCTTGGTGCCGCTGCCCCGCTGACGGCCCCTGGATTTCCATCTTGGTGTCCCTGTAGCATCAAGTGCGCGCGGAGGGAGAAGGGAGGAGGGGAGGGAGGGGGGAAGCGGTCAGGCGGCAGGTTGATTCAGACCCATCCGCCGTTGCTAGGCGACGGGCCGCCGGGACTATTTCTCTGAGGGCTGAGGGGGTTTCCCATGGCAACCAATCGGCAAAAAAGACAGGGCGGGGCTAAAAGAACGAGAAGTGGAAGCTGATTGATTGTTATGGGCAGGGGCGTTGCTAGGTCTACAAAAGATCTGGGGCTAAAGCCCATAGCAGCGTAGTAAATAAAGTTATACGCTTGGATGGGTATACACATGTATATACAGTAATATACGTGTGTATCCCCAGAGAGCCCCCCACTTACATCAGGGTCCCCAGAGAGCCCCCACTTACATCAGGGTCCCCAGAGAGCCCCCACTTACATCAGGGTCCCCAGAGAGCCCCCCACTTACATCAGGGTCCCCAGAGAGCCCCACTTACATCAGGGTCCCCAGAAAGGCCCCCCTCTTACATCAGGGTCCCCAGAGAGCCTCCCTCTTACATCAGGGTCCCCAGAGAGCCCCCACTTACATCAGGGTCCCCAGAGAGCCCCCCACTTACATTAGGGTCCCCAGAGAGCCCCACTTACATCAGGGTCCCCAGAAAGGCCCCCTCTTACATCAGGGTCCCCAGAGAGCCTCCCTCTTACATCAGGGTCCCCAGAGAGCCTCCCTCTTACATCAGGGTCCTCAGAGAGCCTCCCTCTTACATCAGGGTCCCCAGAGAGCCTCCCTCTTACATCAGGGTCCCCAGAGAGCCTCCCTCTTACATCAGGGTCCCCAGAGAGCCTCCCTCTTACATCAGGGTCCCCAGAGAGCCTCCCACTTACATCAGGGTCCCCAGAGAGCCTCCCCTCTTACATCAGAGTCCCCAGAGAGCCCCCCCTTGCATCAGGGTCCCCAGAGAGCCTCCCCCTTGCATCAGGGCCCCCAGAGAGCCTCCCCCTTGCATCAGGGCCCCCAGAGAGCCTCCCCCTTGCATCAGGGTCCCCAGAGACCCTCCCCCTTGCATCAGGGTCCCCAGAGACCCTCCCCCTTGCATTAGGGTCCCCAGAGACCCTCCCCCTTGCATTAGGGTCCCCAGAGAGCCTCCCTTACATCAGGGTCCCCAGAGAGCCTCCCCCTTGCATCAGGGTCCCCAGAGAGCACCCCACTTACATCAGGGTCCCCAGAGAGCCCTCCTTACATCAGGGTCCCCAGAGAGCCCTCCTTACATCAGGGTCCCCAGAGAGCCCCACCTTACATCAGGATCCCCAGAGAGCCCCCCCTTACACCAGGGTCCGCAGAGAGCCTCCCCTTTAAATCAGGGTCCCCAGAGAGCCCCCCCCTTTAAATCAGGGTCACCAGAGAGCCTTCTCCTTACATCAGGGTCCCCAGAGAGCCTCCCCCTTGCATCAGAGTCCCCAGAGAGCGCCCCACTTACATCAGGGTCCCCAGAGAGCCTCGCCTTTAAATCAGGGTCCCCAGAGAGCCCCCCCCCACTCACATCAAGGTCCCCAGAGAGCCTCCCCTCCCATAGGAGACCCCTGCAGGTCCTATGGGCCCCAGATTCGGGGCTATAGCCCCAAAAGCCACCCCCTAGTGACGCCACTGGTTATGGGCAGCACAGGCTGACCATTGAGACGTGGAGCTGTTGCTCATGGCAACCAATGAGCTGGGAGGGAGAAGGAAGTGTGAAAGCTGATTGGTTGTTATGGGCAGCACGGTCTGGCCACTAAGGCGTGGAGCTGTTGCTCATGGCAACCAATGAGGTGTGAGTAAAAATAAAAAATGGGTGAATGCCAATTGGTTGTTATGGGCAGCACAGGCTGACGGGTAATGGCTCGTACACATGATCCGACGATCGTACGACAGATCGTACAACTTTCTTTTCGCTTAATAGTCGCAAGTAGAAATTGAATAGGTAAAGTCACGAAAATTCTCGTACGATAGAAAAAAAAACCTCGGAAGTGATGTCGTGTTGTAATCTATTTGTTTTGTATTTTCGGACGACAACTATACTGACTACACGAAAATCATACGCTCTGGTATCGTACGAGGAAAATGTTCGTGCTTGTCCAATCAAATAATATCAGATGAACCGTCGTGATCAGCTCTCGAAAGTAGTGTACACAGGATCCGAACATCATACGATTCTTCCTCGGATATCAGTTTTCGTACGATATTCGGATCGTGTGTACGGGACATAAGGGGTGAAACTGTTGCTCATGACAACCAATGAGCTGTAATAAAGAAGGGTGAAAGCTGATTGGTTGTTATGGGCAGCACGGGCTGGCCACTAAGGCGTGGAGCTGTTGCTCATGACAACCAACGAGGTGTGAGTAAAAATAAATTAACGGGTGAATGCCGATTGGTCATACCTCCCAACTGTCCCTGATTTGGAGGGACTGTCCCTGATTTGGAGCAATGTCCCTCAGTTTGGTCTGATCTATATAGTTGTATATAAAAATGCAATTTTTATCTATCAAAAAGTTTTTTCCAGTGCTAAACCTTTCATCTGATTTCTAAATTGCTGCATTTGTAAATTCCAAAAGCCAATATAAAGGAATAGTAGTGGTAAAAAAAGCACTTGTGGGTTTAACCAATCTTGTTTTTTTTGTAAAAATTTTCCTTTAAGGGGGCGTGACAGGGTGTGTGTCCTATGCTTGCATACTTTTGCTGATAGGTGTCCCTCATTCCCAGCTCAAAATGTTGGGAGGTATGTGATTGGTTGTTAGCCGTCAGCCTGTGCTGCCCATAAGGAGTGGAACTGTTGCTCATGACAACCAATGAGCTGTAATAAGGAAGGGTGAAAGCAGATTGGTTGTTATGGGCAGTGCAGCCTAGGCCCCTGAACAGTGGAGCTGTTGCTCGTGGCAACCAATGAGCTGTAAGAAAGAAGGGCGAAAGCTGATTGGTTGTTTTGGGCAGCACAAATTGACAGCAAAGGAGTGGAGCTCTTGCTCATGTCATGGCAACCAATGAGCTGCAAGGGGAGAAAGATGGGTAAAAAGCCGATTGGTTGTTGTGGGCAGTGCAAGCTAGCCACTAAGGAGTGGAGCTGTTGCCCATGGCAAGCTGTGAGTTAAAAAAAAAAAAAAAAATTGGGTGAATATTGGTTTGGTATGGGCAGCACAGGCTGATAGTTAAGAAGTGGAGCTGTTGCTCATGACTACCAATGTGTCCCTTGACCCTAGCTCTTTTTTGGCATTTTGTTTGCTTTTTACTCCTTTATATAGGTTTGTATTTTTTTTTTTTTTTTTTTTTTTAATTTGTTATTCTTTTTTCTTATTCCTTGTTTTGTAACATTTTGCGTTTTTTTCTTATTCTTGTAGTACTTTGTACCTTTCACCGCTTGGAGGACTTGGCCGTATTCAAAATTAACTCCAGGCCCGCTTCCTCCCCTGGCTGGAAATATGGATCATACAACCCCTGGCAAAAATTATGGAATCACCAGTCCCTGAGGATGTTCCTTCAGTTGTTTATTGTTGTAGAAAAAAAAAAAAAGCAGATCACAGACATGGCCAAAAACTAAAGGCATTTCAAATGGCAACTTTCTGGCTTTAAGAAACACTAAAAGAAATCAAGAAAAATAATTGTGGTGGCCAGTAACAGTTAGATTTATAGAACAAGCACAGGGATAAATTCTCCCGCTCTACAAGACTCTGGTCCGGCCACACCTGGAGTATGCTGTCCAGTTCTGGGCACCAGTCCTCAGGAAGGACGTACTGGAAATGGAGCGAGTACAAAGAAGGGCAACAAAGCTAATAAAGGGTCTGGAGGATATTAGTTATGAGGAAAGGTTGCGAGCACTGAACTTATTCTCTCTGGAGAAGAGACGCTTGAGAGGGGATATGATTTCAATTTACAAATACTGTACTGGTGACCCCACAATAGGGATAAAACTTTTTCGCAGAAGAGAGTTTAATAAGACTCGTGGCCACTCATTACAATTAGAAGAAAAGAGGTTTAACCTTAAACTACGTAGAGGGTTCTTTACTGTAAGAGCGGCAAGGATGTGGAATTCCCTTCCACAGGTGGTGGTCTCAGCGGGGAGCATTGATAGCTTCAAGAAACTATTAGATAATCACCTGAATGACCGCAATATACAGGGATATGTAATGTAATACTGACACATAATCACACACATAGGTTGGACTTGATGGACTTGTGTCTTTTTTCAACCTCACCTACTATGTAACTATGGAATAAATTATGGAATCACTCAATTCTGAGGAAAAAATTATGGAATCACCCTGTAAATTTTCATTACAAACACTAATGCCCCGTACACACGGTCGGATTTTCCGATGGAAAATGTCCGATCGGAGCGTGTTGTCGGAAATTCCGACCGTGTGTGGGCTCCATCGGACATTTTCCATCGGATTTTCCAACACACAAAGTTGGAGAGCAGGAGATAAAATTTTCCGACAACAAAATCCGTTGTCGGAAATTTCCGATCGTGTGTACACAAATCCGACGGACAAAGTGCCACGCATGCTCAGAATAAATAAAGAGATGAAAGCTATTGGCCACTGCCCCGTTTATAGTCCCGACGTACGTGTTTTACGTCACCGCGTTCAGAACGATCGGATTTTCCGACAACTTTGTGTGACCGTGTGTATGCAAGACAAGTTTGAGCCAACATCCGTCGGAAAAAATCCTAGGACTTTGTTGTCGGAATGTCCGAACAAAGTCCGACCGTGTGTACGCCCTATAACACCTGCATCAGATTAAATCTGCTTGTTAGTATGTAGGTAAAAAGGAGTGATCACACCTTGGAGAGCTGTTGCAACAAGTGGACTGACATGAAGCATGGCTCCAACACCAGAGATGTCAATTGAAAAAAAAAAGGAGAGGATTATCAAACTCCTTAAAGAGGGTAAAACATCACGCAGTGTTGCACAAGATGTTGGTTGTTCACAGTCGGCTGTGTCTAAAACATGGACCAAATACAAACAACATGGGAAGGTGGTTAAAGGCAAGCATACTGGTAGACCAAGGAAGACATCAAAGCGTCAAGACAGAAAACTTAAAGCAATATGCCTTGAAAACAGAAAATGTACAACAAAACAAATGAGGAACAAATGGGAGGAAACTGGAGTCAACATCTGTGACCGAACTGTAAGAAACCGCCTAAAGGAAATGGGATTTACATACAGAAAAGCTAAAAGAAAGCCATCTCTAACACCTAAACAAAAAAAAAAAAAAAAAGTTACAATGGGCTAAGGAAAGGCAATCATGGACTGTGGATGATTGGATTTCTGTCTTGACGCTTTGATGTCTTCCTTGAGAGAGGTCGGCTGCAAACCTGAGTACTTGGACTGAGTCAGAGTGTCGCTGCCCGTCGCAATTCTGTTCTGTTCCCCAACGAGGCCTAGTGCTTGTAATATTCAGGGGATCCATGGCACTGCATCCAGACTTGCTGATCACTGCTGTGGCCATACAGATTAACCAAAGACTGTTGCTGCACCGCAGAGTCTGCTGCTCAGATATAATTTTCATCTTAAAGCCCCCCCCCCCCCCAAGAAGGTTGGCTTCTACAAATACAGGGAACAGTCACCCATTTTATGGCCCCTTGACTTTATGTCAAGACACCCTGCAAACCCTACTGTCCCATACCTTCCAAGGATACCACTCTTTGCTCATCATAGATCTCCAATAGCCCATCAGTCCAGAGCACAGCTAAATTAGAAAAAAAAATAAGAGCCGCCATCATATTCCAGAGCCTTAACCCCTGCCTGGCCACTTCCCATTCAGTGCTCCCGGGAGATCAGTGCTCTGTTTGCAGATATGTTCCCTCAAGGGCCCCAACATTGCCAGCAGAAGACTTCATTAGAATTTCCTGATATTGAGCATCATATAGTATATGCATAAACCAGTCATAAAACTACAGCCTAGTCCTAGCTTCCTCACCCCCAGCGACTCTGGGCAACTTAGCCACTAGCCTATTGCCTTATAGTTGCCATAAAGAGGAAGTAAACCCTGATGGGTTTTACTTCCTCTTTATTCCCCTGCAAAGTAAAAGCATAATGGGCCAGTATGCATCACATACTAGCCCATTATGTTGCACTCACCTGCAAACGAAGCCTGCGATGTCTCTGAGGTCCCCGCTGGTGGCCACATCCTTCTTCACCCCTTTTCCTTCCGGGGCCATGGACTCTTGCTCTGCGACTGGCTGGAGTCGCGTGAGGTCACTCCCATGCATGCGCGTTGGAGCCGGCAGTCACAGCCTGGGCCCTATAGAAAACGACAGGATCGTGCCCTTTCAGTGCACATGCGCCGATGATGTTGGCGCAAGCGTATACAGGTTAAGCCTATAATAAGGCTTACCTGTAGGTACAAGTGATTTATAAGGGTTTACAACCACTTTAAGCTGCTGATTTTAGTGAGGAAAGCTACAGTTTATGCTGACTATTTGAACTTAAAAGATAGCACTCTCACCTTGAGATTTTAAGTTTATAGGCATGTGAGCTGCATGGTGTCTCTCATTTCACTACTCAGTTTATCTGAGCATTCTTTTTCCTCAGTATATTTAGTTATCCTACCTCAAGGTCTCAAGTCTTGTTTGAGGGGAACCCTAAAAAGGTACTAACCAAAATGACCAGTCTTTACCTATAGACATGCATACCCGAGGTGTCAGTGGTGCCGAGGTCTTTGCCAAGGGCAAGGTAAGAACAGAGGGACACGATACAACCGGCGGCTCCTGTGAGGGTAGCACTACGAGTGCATTTGAAAAGAAAGGCCGTCACCATGAGCATTACGTATTATTTTTTTTTTTTAAGGCAGCTCTTTTCGATGAGACTTAAAAGTTGCAGGTCCATGGCTAAAAAGACTGATCCTTCAATGATTCTCTCTCCCCCCCCCCCTTCAAAATTAAAGCAGGAATTCCGGCCAGCTAAAAAAAATTTTTTAAAGTCAGCAGCTACAAACACTGTAGCTGCTGACTTTAATAAGTAGACTTACCTGTTCTGGGTGCCCCTGATGTCGGCCGCCCGAGGCCGACCCGTCCCTCGGGTCCCGGCGCCGCCATCCTAGGTAAGGGAAACAAGCAGTGGAGTCTTGCGGCTTCACTGCCAGTTTGTGGCGATCTGAATGGCCCCGTGGTTATCTGGGAACACGCACAGTTCCCAGAAGGCAACGGGGCCGCTCAGCTAGGAGCAGAACATGCCACGGAAAAGGGAAAAGGCAGATTAGGAAGATTGCCTAGCAACAAGGGTTCAGGTAAGTATAAAACTTTTTTTTTTCCCCCCAATTTTTTTTTTTTTTTTTTTTTTTTTTAGGATTTTTGGTGCAATTTTTTTTTCAGGTGGCCCTTCACTTTAAGCCCATTATATCTGGTGTGAACAAGTTAGGTTATTTCTCCTCTTATACACTAGGTGGCGATGTGCATCCTCATTGGATCATGCTGGTTAGTATGAACCTCATCCATACCTAGAGGACATTCTCACGAGAAAGGGCGGAAAGCTGGATATCACCAAAGATTTGTCACTTGTTAGGCTTTCATATAATAAAAAAAAAAAAAAAAAAAAAAAAAAAAAAACACCCAAAAACATATCTTGGACACATTGCAGGGCTGAGTCTGGATAAACACTTCTGTGATATTCTCTTCTTTCTCTCCTGTTAGCCCAAATACAGGTCAGTATTTGCCATAAACTACTTGATCTCCAGGAGATTTACCCCCCTTCATGACCAGGTTATTTTTTGCAATAAGGCACTGTGTTGCTTTAACTGACAATTGAGCAGTCATGCAACGCTGTGCCCAAATAAAATTGATCTAATTGTTTCCACACAAATAGAGCTTTCTTTTGGTGGCATTTGATCACCACTGCATTTCTTTTGTTGCATAATAATAAAATATATCTATCTTTTTTTTTTTGCAGAAAAACCACCACTATGGGCTCTATACTGGCATATTAGTTATTTTATACTAGTAATGGCAGCGATCAGCTAATGACTGCGATATTGCGGCAGACAGTCTGAGATTTGACACTTTGCGGGAACCAGTGACACCAATATAGTGATCAGTGCTAAAAATATGCACCATCACTGTACCAATGACACTGGCTGGGAAGGGATTAACATCAGGGGCGATCAAAGGGTTAACTGTGCACCTAACCAGTGTTTGTGTACTGTGAGGGTTTTTTTTTTTTTCTAAGGGAAGTGATGGATTTTATTCATTCCTCCCCCCTCATCAGAACGGATCTCTGCCTTCATCACATAGGCAGAGCTCCATTCTGCGGCTCTTGCCGACGGTCGGCAGGAGCTGGACATCCATTGCCTGGCACCCGCCGATCGGCTTCTGCTGCGAGTAATCACAGCAGAGGCGGCACACGTTTGCGCCCCTAAGTAGAAGTGCAGAATTACGTAGATGTATGCGATTCAACACAGGACGGCCGCCCTGTAGTAGTAAATCTGGTTAAAAGTATAACTGAAGGCAAATCTTTATTTTTTTTTTTTAGATTTGGATAGAGTGGAGAGGGATTAGAACACCAGTCAGGGTTTTTTTTTTTTGCTGTCTGTGCCCCCCCCGTTCTATTTGTCCTGAATAACGTCATCACCGAAAATGAAAGAAAATCCCAAATTTCGGGTTGTCAGCAAAACAGGGATAGAGAGGGAAGCTTCCACTGGGGACACTAGTAAAGGGGACAACCAGAAAATCCCTAATTTTGGAGGGATTTCCTCTCACTTCCTGTTTTGGCTATGGGATAGGAAGTGAAGGGACATCTCCCCAATGGGACACAGATAGCAAAGAATGAAAAGGGGTTATAACCCTCCCTTACTCTATCCAAAATGGGGGAAAATAAAAAAAAAAAATAAATAAAAAAAAAAAAAAAAAAAAATTCAGGAACACAGGGCCATCTACGGACATTTAAAGACACAATCTTGTCTTGATTGGCCCGCCTGAAATAGAAACTGGACAAAAAGCAAATCTTGCTAATGGGGACAAAGACAGCAATAAAAACCTGTCAGGTTCTTACCCTTTCCACTCTATCCAAAAGTAAAAAAAAAAAAAAAAAAAAAAAAAAAGATATATAAATCAGATTTGAGATATTCACACAGGATGCTAATAAAATATTTTTTTTTTATTCAGGTGAAGTTGGTGTAGAACAGTATGGCCCAGTTCTAATCATTACATCCGACATACAAAAAGGACTATTGGCCGTTGCTCTATGAGATTACAAAAAGAGTCAAAATGCGGATTGCCCATCAGGACGATTGGACGTGTGCAGGTGGGAAGGACCCAGAGGTGCAAGCAATCGATTTCATTGGTCACTGGAGATGCGAGCGATGGACAGCAAGGAGATCAAGGTTGAGCCAGAGCCTTCTCCAGGGCACTCGGGTCTTTCACAGCGTATGGAAGCGTCACTCTCAGTTTACGATTCCCCTCCATGGTTTCAATGATGGTGTCATAGGCATTTTTGTTACCTGACCAGCAACGCCTCGCCACCTAGCAAAAAAAAAAAAAAAATAAAACATCCCAAACAATAAGACATACAGTGCCTTGAAAAAGTATTAACACCCCTTGACATTTTACACATTTTGTCATGTTACAACCAAAAATGTAAATGTACTTTATGTGATAGACCAACACAAAGCGGCACACAATTGTGATGTGGAAGGAAAAAAATTGGTTTTCCAAATTTTTTTACAAATAAATGTGAAAAGTGTGGGGTACATTTGTATGGCGCCCCCCGGAGTCAATACTTTGTAGAACCGCCTTTCTCTGCAATTACAGCTGCAAGTCTTTTTGGGGATGTCTCTACCGGCTTTGCACATCTAGAGAGGGACATTTTTGGCCATTCTTCTTTGCAAAATATCTTAAGTTCTGTCAGATTGGATGGAGAGCGTCTGAACATCAATTTTCAAGTCTTGCCACAGATTCTCAATAGGATTTAGGTCTGGACTTTGGATTGGGCCAATCTAACACACGAATATGCTTTGATCTAAACCATTCCATTGTAGCTCTGGCTGTATATTTAGGGTAGTTGTCCTGCTGGAAGGTGAACCTCCGCCCCAGTCTCAAGTCTTTTACAGACTCTAACAGGTTTTCTTCTAAGATTGCCCTGTATTTGGCTCCATCCATCTTCCCATCAACTCTGACCAGCTTCCCTCTCCCTGCTGAAGAAAAGCATCCCCACAACATGATGCTGCCACCACCATGTTTCACAGTGGGAATGGTGTGTTCAGGGTGATGTGCAGTGTTAGTTTTCTACCACACATAGCGTTTTGCTTTTAGGCCAAAAAGTTCAATTTTGGTCTCACCTGATCAGAGCACCTTCTTCCACATGTTTGCTGTGTCCTCCACATGGCTTTTTGCAAACTGGACTTCTTATGGTTCTTTCAACAATATCTTTCTTCTTGTCACTCTTCCATAAAGGCCAGATTTGTGGAGAGCACGACTAATAGTTGTCCTGTGGACAGATTCTCCCACCTGAGCTGTGGATCTCTGCAGCTCCTCCAGAGTTACCATGGACCTCTTGGCTCTTCTCTGATGAATGCTCTCCTTGCCCGGTCTGTCAGTTTAGGTGGACGGCCATGTCTTGGTAGGTTTGCAGTTGTGCCATACTCTTTCCATTTTCAGATGATGGATTGAACAGAGCTCCGTGAGATGTTCAAAGCTTGGGAGAATTTTTTTTTTTTTTATAACCTAACCCTGCTTTACACTTCTCCACAACTTTATCCCTGACCTGTTTGGTGCGTTCCTTGGCCTTCATGTCGCTGTTTGTTCACTTAGCTTCTCTAACCTCTGAGGGCTTCACAGAACAGCCGAATTAATACGGAGATTAAAATTACACACAGGTGGACCTAATTAGGTGACTTCTGAAGGCAATTGGTTCCACTAGATTTTAGTTAGGGGTATCCGAGTAAAAGGGGGCTGAATACAAATGCACACCACACTTTTCACATTTTTTTTTTTCCAAATAAGTTGAAAACCATTTATCATTTTCCTTCCACTTCACAATTATGTGCCACTTTGTGTGGTCTATCACATAAAATAGATTTACCTTTTTGGTTGCAACATGACAAAATGTGGAAAATTTCAAGGGGTATGAATACATTTTCAAGGCACTGTGCCATGAAATTAAACTTATTCAAGAACAAAAAAAGTAATACCAGTAGAGGAACAGGGAGTTAGATACACTGAGGATGATTTCCTAAGTGTGTTCCGTCTCCTCTACATGCATTTTTTTTTATGTTGTATTGTAACGTTTCCAGTGGCTATTTGTTCACTAAATTATAAAAAAAAAAAAAAAAAAAAAAAAAAAAAAAAAATATATATATAATATAATATAATATAATATAATATAATATAATATAATATAATATAATATATATATAAAAATATTAACCCCCCCCCCCAAAAACACACATGTCATCTTACCCCATTGGACACATCCCAGCTCAGCATCATTTTAGCATTGTGCTCGGCCTCTGGGGATCCATCCAGCACCAAGCCAAAACCTCCATTAATGACCTCGCCCCTAAAAAAAAAAAATGAAAACAGAAAAAAAACTTTGTATGACCCTGGGAAGGAGTGGGAGGAGTTTTACTTTACTGGGAAACAAAAACGCAAGGCACGGTCACTGCCAGGAAAATAAACTTGTCTATTTGTCCTCTTTATTAAAATTCCTTTCATCTTATTCTACAGATCGTTCCTGCGTATTCCCCCACTTACAAAATGTTTGCAAAGCGAGCCACAGAACACTGTATCTGTACTGGGCTCAAAACTAAAATCAGCCCACCAATGGATTGACTTCATTTGCTGCATGCTTGTTCCCAGTGACTCAGTATTATGGCCAGGGACATCCAGGCAAGTAGCAGCTTTTAGAAGGAGGCAAGTATTGGCAACCTACAAGGGTTCAATAGAACGCTAGACAAAGCATGATCTGAAGTGTGCACAAAAATAGGGGCAACGCTGCGGGGGAGGAGAGGAGACTGCCGATTGTTGCCACTACTAACAAGGGAGAAGTGGTCACTGGCAGGATCAAGTATTTTCAAAAAAGTCCCTCTCCAGCTTCATCTAGTGGTTAGAACGAACACATTCATTTTCCCCCGATTTTGGCTGAAGAATAACAATCGACCTGGAGAGGAAATGGCCTAACATTTGTGAAGTCAGTTAGATTAAGCAATACAACCCCTGGCAAAAATTATGGAATCACCAGTCCCTGAGGATGTTCCTTCAGTTGATTATTGTTGTAGAAAAAAAAGCAGATCACAGACATGGCCAAAAACTAAAAGGCATTTCAAATGGCAACTTTCTGGCTTTAAGAAACACTAAAAGAAATCAAGAAAAATAATTGTGGTGGCCAGTAACAGTTAGATTTATAGAACAAGCACAGGGAATAAATTATGGAATCACTCAACTGAGGAAAAAATTATGGAATCATGAAAAACAAACAAAATAACACTCCAACACATCACTAGTACTTTGTTGCACCACCTCTGGCTTTTATAACTGCTTGCAGTCTGAGGCATTGACTTAATGAGTGATAAACAGTACTCTTCATCAATCTGGCTCCAGCCTTCTCTGATTGCCGTTGCCAAATCATCTTTGCAGGTTGGAGCCTTGTCATGGACCATTTTCTTTAACTTCCACCACAGATTTTTAATTGGATTGAGATCCGGACTGTTTGCAGGCAATGACATTGACCTTATGCGTCTTTCTTCAAGGAGTTTTTTCACAGTTTTTGCTCTATGGCAAGATGCATCATCATTTGGATAAATGATATCATCCCCAAACATCCTTTCAATAGATGGGATAAGAAAAGGGTCCAAAATTTCAGTGTAAACCTGTGCATTTATTGAAGATTTAATGACAGCCATCTTCCCAGTGCCTTTACCTGACATGCAGCCCCAGATCATAATTGACTGTGAAAATTTGCATGTTTTCTTCAGACAGTCGTCTGCATAAATCTAATTGGAACGGTACCAAACAAAAGTTCCAGCATCATCACCTTGCCCAATGCAGATTTGAGATTCATCACTGAATATGACTTTCATCCAATCATCCACAGTCCACGATTGCCTTTCCTTAAATTTATTTTATTTATTACAGGTACTTATATAGCGCCGTCAATTTACGCAGCGCTTTACATATACATTGTACATTCACATCAGTCCCTACACCCTCAAGGAGCTTACTATCTAAGGTCCCTAACTCACATTCATACATACTAGGGACAATTTAGACAGGATCTAATTAACCTACCAGCATGTCTTTGGAGTGTGGGAGGAAACCAGAGTACCCGGAGGAAACCCACGCAGACACAGGGAGAACATGCAAACTCCAGGCAGGTAGTGAAGTGGTTGGGATTCGAACCAGTGACCCTTCTTACTGCTAGGCGAGAGTGCTACCCACTACACCACTGTGCTGCCCATTGTAACCTTGTTTTTTTGTGTTTAGGTGTTAGAGACGGCTTTCTTTTAGCTTTTCTGTATGTAAATCCCATTTCCTTTAGGCGGTTTCTTACAGTTCGGTCACAGATGTTGACTCCAGTTTCCTCCCATTTGTTCCTCATTTGTTTTGTTGTACATTTTCTGTTTAAGGCATATTGCTTTAAGTTTTCTGTCTTGACGCTTTGATGTCTTCCTTGGTCTACCAGTATGCTTGCCTTTAACCACCTTCCCATGTTGTTTGTATTTGGTCCATGTTTTAGACACAGCCGACTGAACAACCAACATCTTGTGCAACACGGCGTGATGATTTACGCTCTTTACCTACATACTAACAAGCAGATTTAATCTGATGCAGGTGTAATGCCCCGTACACACGGTCGGACTTTGTTCGGACATTCCGACAACAAAATCCTAGGATTTTTTCCGACGGATGTTGGCTCAAACTTGTCTTGCATACACACGGTCACACAAAGTTGTCGGAAAATCCGATCGTTCTGAACGCGGTGACGTAAAACACGTACGTCGGGACTATAAACGGGGCAGTGGCCAATAGCTTTCATCTCTTTATTTATTCTGAGCATGCGTGGCACTTTGTCCGTCAGATTTGTGTACACACGATCGGAATTTCCGACAACGGATTTTGTTGTCGGAAAATTTTATCTCCTGCTCTCCAACTTTGTGTGTCAGAAAATCCGATGGAAAATGTCCGATGGAGCCCACACACGGTCGGAATTTCCGACAACACGCTCCGATCGGACATTTTCCATCGGAAAATCCGACCGTGTGTACGGGGCATAAGTGTTTGTAATGAAAATTTACAGGGTGATTTCATAATTTTTTCCTCAGAATTGAGTGATTCCATAATTTATTCCCTGTGCTTGTTCTATAAATCTAACTGTTACTGGCCACCACAATTATTTTTCTTGATTTCTTTTAGTGTTTCTTAAAGCCAGAAAGTTGCCATTTGAAATGCCTTTAGTTTTTGGCCATGTCTGTGATCTGCTTTTTTTCTACAACAATAAACAACTGAAGGAACATCCTCAGGGACTGGCGATTCCATAATTTTTGCCAGGGGTTGTATAAGGACTTCCATAATTGGGTTA
Source organism: Aquarana catesbeiana (assembly GCF_042186555.1). Lineage (NCBI taxonomy): Eukaryota > Metazoa > Chordata > Amphibia > Anura > Ranidae > Aquarana > Aquarana catesbeiana. The sequence continues at coordinate 23,885,909 of NC_133330.1, read as the reverse complement.
CAGAACACAAACCATTCTGTTTTCTGTTAAATCCCACCACTATGCCCCATCCACTCACCAGCCGACGCCTCCTCCATTATGTAGGGCTACCCACGTGGCTCCACGGAAGGAATCTCCCACAAAATTCTGAACAGCCATATCTACAAGACAGGACAAGGAGATTTTTAGATTAGGACAAAATACATATTTTAAAACTATAGTACTTATTTTGTATTCTCTTTTTGAGCCATCAGCAGGAGCTGTAGGCTCCTTTTCCAGACTAAGCCCTTATTCTTTGAATGTAAATAGCCCATTGATGTGACACTTGTAATATCACTATACTCCACCCAAGGTTTCAGTCAAAGACAGCCAAAAGGCAGGCATCTCCCAGCTTCTGTTATACCAGGTCTTTAAAAATAGCCCATAGTGCTCTAGGATTCCTTTGTGGTGTATTAAATATATGCAAAATAAAAAATGGACACAAAACTGCCATCCCTTTAACAGATCTAAAGATGCAGTTCTAAAAGTAAAGAACCACAGATGGTTTTCCCTGCAGGAGTCTGGTTGGGGGGGTGGGTGTGTGAGGATCTCCATGCCTATACAGAATAGGCCCACATTTTCAATTCCTCACAGCTGCCACCCCCTTTCATCATCATATCCTTATATAGTTCAGTAAGCATCACCGCACCCTGCCTCAGATCTACTTTTGAGAGTGTTATAGGAAAAAACACCTCCCCAACATCCAATTAGATGTGCATGTTCCTCTCTGTTGGGCACTACAGACTTTAGCTGTCAGGGTCTGGACCTGAACCTCTTCTGTGTCTGGCATCAACTCTTCTCGCTGAGCCACCTGAGATGCTGACAGCTCTATGCATGATTGCCTATACCAGTGGTTCTCAACCTGGTCCTCAAGTACCCCTAACAGGCCATATTTTAGGAATTTCTCTTAGATAAAATAGCTGTCCACAATACCAAGTCATTGTCTCCGATTTAAAAGCATCTGTGCAAGATAAAGAAAAACCAGCAAACTTGTCCTGTTGGGGGTACCCAAGGACAGGATTGAGAACCGCTGGCTTAGACAACCTTGGCTTAGGTGTTGCTTCTCTTGAACCTTGAACTCTTTGCTCCTCCCATGAATTTCCTGATTCAAGCCATGTCTCTGCACTTCCTGCTTGCCAGATTATAGTGATCTCTCCAGCCAATAGCACACTCTTGTCACCCCTGCTGCCATTGGTATCTTTTGCTGCCATTCGTTACCAACCTTTGGCCGGGTCCTCGACTACACTTCTACTTGATCCCAACCTGCGACCACTTGTTATGCTTTGACTTGTTTACCAACTAAACTTTTGCTTGATCCCGAATGGTTACATCAGCTCCTGGACCCCAGCTTGCTCACCTCCTGGTGGGGCGAACCTGAGGACCGCAATCTGGTACTAACACGCAGCAAAACTCATCTCCACCATCAGGAGCTCTGGTGAACACCAGATAGTACTTAAGACCGCGCACCTCGGGTGAGACCGCATCATCTGCCAGGGTGACCTGCTTGTTCACCAGTCCAGCTGGTCAGTGGGAGTCCCTCTACAGCTATAACTACTGGTCTTGAAGCCTGACCTGACCATGACATTAGCTGTGCAATCTGATCAGTTGCGTGAGCATGCTTTTCTAAAGGGTTGTTAAGGATGCATTCTTTCATAGAATATATAATAATAATAAATAATCTGTAAAAAGGTTGAATTGATGGAAGTCATTCAGGTAGCAAATAAAGGTTCAGTTTAGTGGTTGCAGCAGCTAGGGGTGATAATGATGCAAGTTTGCAAGGTATTGATGGTAATCAATACAGGAGAGGACTTGCTACAAGTGTGGGAAAGGCAAGGCTGGAGCTGATCTTAAAAAAAAAAGGCACGCAACCAGTCCTAATCAATGCTCACATGGTCAGCTCATAGATACCTGCACAGAAGGCGGAGCCGTCATATATATTGGAAGTTTCTCTGTATGGGCTATCTGTCCCACTCACATCATGGTGATCCCGACTGATGACCACTGGAGCCTGGAGAAGAAAAAGAATCTGAAGCAACGATCCAGTCTAGTAAAAAGGAGCATGAATGCATTGGCCAATACCCCCTCACATTTCTCTGAGTTAATGTGTGAGGTCATTACTGGGTCCCTGTGCTTGTCTATGCAATGCAGGTGAATCATAGCTGGTGGGAGGGGTTAGCAAGGAGCAGTATATGGCTTCCTGAAAATATATTGCATTGCTTTTCCTTAATACTCCTCCCAAGAGCCCTTAGCCCTGATGAAAACAGCGAAAGGGCTTATGCCAATAACAAAGTGCCTTGGACGGCTGTCAGTCTGAAGCAGTGCGTATTCCTAGGCAGGCTGTATTTGCACACAGGTAACACCCACATGTGATGCTGAACCTCCATGATAAGACAGTATTGATATACAATGAATAAAAAGAAGGCGGGCCGGGGGGGGGGTGGGGGGGGTGGGGTGTTTAAGAATTCAATGACCTCCAGCCAAGAAATGAGGTGGGATCTGATTTCTAATGCACGTTGTTAGTTGCTCAGTGTGCAGCTGAAATCACAGTAAGCCAAATGAATGCAGGAGAAGTCTGTAGAATTGTGCAAGACTGAAGGGAAGGCTGGGGGTCAGATTTAAATCAATATTGTTTCCCTGTATATATAAAAAAAAAAAAAAAAAAAAAAAAAAAAAAAAAAAAAAAAAAAAAAAAAAAAGTGAAATACTGTAGATTTCCTTTAAGGCCTGGTTCACACCTATGCATTTTTTTTTGCGCGTTTTCAGTTTTGCAGAAACACACTACAGTCCATGTAACATGGTTTCCTATGGATGTAGTTCACAGCTGTGCATTTTATGGAAATGGCCAGGGACTTTTTTCTGTTTTTTTTTGGTTCCATAGACTTCAATGGATCAAAAATGTGAAAAACATGGGGGGGGGGAAAAAAAAAAAAAAAAAAAAACCCCACACACCACGAACCTGTAATATGCAAACTGCAACCTGCATAGGTGTGAACCAGACCTTAAGGACAGTTCTGTTCCTTGACCTTATCCCGCATTACCTGGACCCGGCCAGTTGCTACAGCGTTGTTTATGGCAACTGCGATGGCAATCCTCCCTTTCTGGTCAGAATATAAAATCCTTGCTTGAGAGCCAACAACCTGCAGAAAAAAAAAAAAAAAAAAAAAAAAAAAATTAAAATTGTATTGTGAGTCCTCTGAATTCTGCTGGACTTATTCTTGGAGTTTATTTTTTTGGGGTGATCATATACAAGTTGTGGATTTTTCAACACTGACATGGATTATCAGACGCTGGGGGTTCATTAGCAACAAACAAGTGCCTCCCGTACTCAGGTTTCTTATTACACAAGGACATTCCCAACTTGTGGGCCCATTCCTGCTATGGGAAAGAGGAAGAACAAAGTGCCCCCATGTATGGTATGGGCCTTCAATACCAGTGGCTTACAATCCCGTCATTGGCAGACAAGAAATGGATTGTAGAATCCACCAAGAAGCAGCTTGTCATGGTGGAGCCACGCAATTTCTGCATACCCTGGCAATAATAATGATGACATTATCACATTGATACTGAAAATATGACTTTTTTTGGCATGATCAAAGTCTTTCATTTAACACTAGTGATCATATGAAGCCATTTATCACACAATTGTTTGGCTCCTTTTTAAATGATACCAAAAGAAAAATCTCCCAAATGGCCCGGATTAAAAGCTTCCATCTCCTGCAATATTTGGTACAGAAACACAGCTTAAAAATGGCAATTAAAAAATGTTAAGGGGTCTGTGAACCCATTTGTCCAAGCCTATGCCAGACCCTCTATTAGAGTCTAGCACATAGCTCCCAACTGTCCCTGATTGGGAGCAATGTCCCTCAATCCTCCTCATTTGTCCCTCATTTTAGTCTAATCTATATAAATAGATAAAAAGTGCATTTTATATACATCAAAAAGCATTTTCCAGCGCTAAACCTTTCATCCGATTTCTAAATTGCTGCATTTGTAAATTCCAAAAGCCAATAAAAAAAAAAAAAAAAAAAGGGAATGATAGTGTTAAAAAAGCACTTGTGAGTTTAACCAATCTTGGGGTTTTTTTTGTACAACTCTCCTTTAACCTGGTATGATTATTTCGGATTTTAGGTGCTGAAAGCGGTACAATTATTTTGCATGGAAATTTGGCGTTTTATATTGTAGGTCTGTAATTCTTAATAACACACTTAAATCTGTCCAAACAAGAGTCTAGTAGATATCCCGGGTATGATAAAGTTTGAAACACAAAAACATAAATAATATAATAAAAATAAGTATAAAAAAAAAAATATAAAATAAAATTTCCCCACGATTCACTATCGCTCAATTCTGCAAGTGTTCTAATTTACTATCGCTGTTTTCTAGCTGGTCTAAAGCCACTTTTGACGTAAAGGGACACTTTTTGGTTGCTATGGACAATCTCCAGTTTCCAGGCAGAAAGAACAGTATATATAACATAAAACTGCATGCAGGGCATGGGCCAAAGCACTGGGGACAAAAGGGATGTGTGTGAAATCATTTCATACAGTACTGTAATCTGTAAGATTACAGTACTGTGTTATGATTTTTACAATTTTTTGAATTTGCCGCCAGGCTCCGCCCCCGTGCGTTGCAACGCTCGCAGGGAACGGAGCCTGGCACGGAGAGGCTTCAGAGGAGGACGGAGTCCGCAGAGCGGGGGACATCGCAGGATCCCGGGGACAAGGTAAGTAAAGCCACACCAGGATCCTGCGATGTAATCCCGAGTGTGGCTCGGGGTTACCGCTAATGGTCCTGAATTTTAACCCCGAGCCACACTCGGGAAAACCGCCAGGGAGGCTACGGGGGCGTGGTAAGGGGTGTGTCCTATGCCTGCATACTTTTGCTGATAGGTGTCCCTCATTCCCATCTCAAAAAGTTGGGAGGTATGCTAGCATAGCACACTGTATAAAGCATTTTTAAAAACGGAGAGGTGTAAATACAGATTTTCACTGGTCTTCAGGCCGGTCACATGACTCACGGTAGCTTTACAGCTCCGATGGATGGCTTCTGAGGGAGGGGACGTGATCTCCCTCTGACGGCAGCCGGGAAGATCACGTGGCTGCTCGGCTCCACCCGCAGAAGCCCTGTCTCATAGCTGTAAAGTGGCCACGAGTCACGTGACCGGCCTGTGGACAGATAGAGATAGGGAGATGACAGGCAGGAAGGAGAGGGGTGGGGGGGGAGAGGAGAGCTGAGAGCAGGCAGCGTACGATGGAGGGACGTACTCTGACCACGGTGGTCAAGGCTCAGCAGCCATTATTTTCGTGGTCAGTATAGAGAGGGTATATAGGAAGTGGCAGGTTCAATTAGGTTTTTTTTTTTTTTTTTTACAGTTTAGAGGGGAGCAGATTACACAGCACAAGCACTGTGTTTAATCTGCTTTAAAAAGGGACCAGGATATTAAATTCTTTTGGGGGTTAACAAACGCTTTAATTTCCCACATATGTGGCTATTTAAATTGTAATTCATGTTTGTGTATAAACTGTCAGTTTGTTAGCGCTCATGTGGATGCACTGAGCCTTTAGAAGTCTTTACTACGCCAATGCCGCAAAAAAAGAAAAAAAAAAATCCTGGATTACAATATGCCTGACAACACCTTGACACTCCTCACCGTGCTTCTGTGACACTGGCGCAGTAAAAGGCTTCTTTCTGGCAACTCGACCACGCACATACATTTTTGTTCAAGCATCGCATTTTGCTCCTTGAAACAAACCACACCCTCTTTCCAGAGCAGCCTGCATTTCTCCTGAGGTTACCTGTTGGTTTTTCTTTGCATCCCAGACAGTTCCTTCTGAAATCTTTCTTGGTCCACCTGATCTTGGTATCAAGAGATCCAAAGTTTTCTACTTCCTGATAAGGGATTGAACAGTACTGACTGGCATATTCAAGGCTTTGGATGTCGTTTTATATCCTTTCCCATCTTTATAAAAGTTTCATTAACTTGTTGCGCATGTCTTTTGACAGTTATTTTCTGCTCCCCATGGCTCAGTGCATTCGTGTGAGAGCTAACAGATTCATTGACTGTTTATACCCAGACACTAATTGCAATTTAAAAAGCCACAAATGTGGGAAATGAACCTTTAAATCACCATTTTAACCTGTATGTGTCACCTTGTATGTCTGTACCAAGGCCAAAATTCCAGGGGATTGAGACTTTCCATCATGGTCACTTGGGTGATGTGTTATGAATAAAAAAAAAAAAAAAAAAAAAAAAAAAAAAAAAAAAAAAAAAGGGGGGGGGGGGGGGGGAAGGAGCCAAAAATAAACTATGTTATAATAAATGGCTTCACACGATCACTCTCCTTGAAGTGGTTGTAAAATCAGGTGTTTTTTTTTTAATCTTATCTTCATGCATACAGAATGAATGCCCCCCCCCCCCCACACACACACACACACACCTTGTGTGTAGCAGCCCCCCTAATCTTTAACCGAGCCCATCTTTATCCAGTGATGTTACACGAGAGACTCGGCTGTCCGGGACTCTTCTCCTCAATGGCTGAGAGAGCAGCGTTGGCCCATTGGCTACCACTGCTGTCAAAGTCCGTGAGCCAATGGAAGAGGGAAAAAAAAAAAAAAAAAAAAAAAAAAAGAAGAAATAGAGAGAAAGAGAACCTAACCGTCTCTGAATGGATACATGAAGCTGCAGCTCGGCTGCCCCCATAGCAAGTTGCTTGCTGTGGGGGCACTCGTCAGGCGCCGGCGAGGGAGAAAAGGAGGATCGGGCATGTCTAAAACTATTACACAGAGCAGGCAAAAAAGGTTTTTTTGACTAAAAATAACAAACTTTAGTATCACTTTAAATAAAAGACAGTTATTGGAATGATCAGTACTATTTTCAATGAAAAAGCTAAAATGTCATGATTTCTGCCAAGGTATGCAAACTTTTGAGAGGAGATAGATAGAGAATATATATATATATATATATATATATATATATATATATATATATATATATATATATATATATATATATATATATATATATATATATATATATATATATTTTTATTTCCTTTCTAACTCTAGCAGGCTGCACATTGAAAGGGGGGGACTTGAGGCTGCAATAGAGAAAAAGAAACAGACAGTAAACTTCAGAAGAATACATCTGCTGTAACAGAAGACATGGTCTCCTCCTGTACAAGCAGCACCTTCCAAAAACAAGATTTTACAGCAGTAACACTTTTTTAATCGTAAAAAGAATAAAAGATATATAAAAAAGTACTAGTTGATGTTTTCCAGCTTCCCGGATCCAGCGAATATTGTCTCCATATTGCTTCCGGACCGGATCACTGACTGAAGAGAGAAGAACACCACATCTTCATTATTTCCAGACATCAGAATTTATGACTCAGTACAGTTCTTCAGCTCTACACCCTATTAAAGTCCAAAAGCCAATTTATTGGAAATGGATATCGGAGTGCAGCCTGGACACTGCTTTCTTAGAGCTCAAAAAGGACTCTAGCAGAAAGAGGTGTGACCAAAATTACCTACAGTCCTGCTGCTGCACTCAAGAATTTGACATCCTCTCGACGCCCCCTCTCTTACACAATTGGATTTGATTTACTTTACAGTCCATTTTTTTTCCTTTTTTAGTTCCTGTAGGCTTGCCAATGCCAGGCAAGAGCAACATATTGAGGTGAAATGTGAGCACACCTCGCACAGGCATGCCACCAGTCTATGGGGCCTGGCATAGACCTGCACAGGAGCAAAATCTCCCACAGAGCAGCAAGTTTCTGCCAGTCTTGGAGATGTAGCGTCTGCGCATGCATAGGGGGTTTCACTTATGTTTTGCGCTTGTGACTTAATTTATGGGCCATAGATGCGCAGGATTTTATTCCAAGATGGCGGCACAGGAGCCGAGTTGCAAGGAAGTTTGGTCTGAATTAAGGACAAATGTTGAACTTTTTTTTTTTTTTTTTTTTTTTTAATTTTTTTTTAAGATTTGCATTTACATACAGAATTAATTTGCATGTGCTAGTAAAATTTTAGTTAGGGAGGGTGGAGTTGCTCTTTAAGAGGCCAGTGTATGAATCATTCTGCTTGCATTGACCATGCAAATGTTGGACCGCTGTCCTTCACCCCACTGGTCATACCTCTTTTGCTCCCACCCATTTCACGGTCCTACAATTTACCAACGGCTGCCTTTTTGCACACCCAAGATTGCTCACATGACCAAGTACAGTGGACACCTGGGCTGGAGCACTCAGAATCTGATGCAGCTGTGCATGATAGCCAATCAGCTTCCAATTCCTCATTTTTCAATTAAACTTGGACAATAAAACATGGAAGCCGATTGGTTTCTGTACAGAGCTGTACCAGATTTTGCACTCTGCAACTTTAGTAGATAAACCCCCCCCCAAAAAAAAAAAAAAAAAAAAAAAAAAAAAAAAAAAAAAGGTCTTGGCCTACCAAAAAGGTCTTCCCTATATAATCCCATATCTGTTGCAGCATTTATATCCATCCACAGACCAATTTGGTAACTTTGTATAACTTCATTATAAAGAGGGCAGATGTTACCTCCCCGAGAGATAATGTCTTCTAATACAGTGGCTGCGATTTCATCCGTGGCAGCAAGGTCAGATGGCTCAGTAGATGTACACACCCATCGGAATGGCCCGAATCCCAGAGAAAAGATGTCTCTGAAGAAAAAAAAAAAAAAAAAAAAAAAAAAAAAAAAAAAAAAAAGGGAAGGAGGAGGAAAACAAAAACACAACTTAATTAGCAGATGTTTGAGATTCCTCGCTGATTAATCTTGGCCGACACGCTCCGTCTTTCATCTAATCTGGGGGAAGATTATCGCTTAGCATCCAAAAAGCAAAATCATTAAGATTCAACTCATAAGCCTGTTCTGAGAAACTTCAGAGATAAAATTAGCGGTCAGGGCTTCGGAAACTGGGGATCTGTGCGATTCTCACACCATTACCCCTCTTTATAAGCCATGATGAACGCCAGACTTCCCTCCAGTCTTGCACAGTTGTACCGGCTCCTTTCCTGGACTGAAATGGTTTACTCGTGCACCCAGTGTGCATGAGAAGCTGTAGAAAGTCAGATGGAGCCCACATTTCCTGGCTGGAGGACATCCAGCATAATCTTCCTTTTTTCCCCCCATCCTGACTGGCCAAACCCTTTCATTCAGTGGATTTCAGTTCTTCCAATCATGGATGCTCAGCATCACATGTGGGCGTTACCTAGGGTGGTTTGCATGCAAATGCAGCATGCCCAAGCACACCCACATATCAAAGCTCCTCCCATGAGCCAGCCTACTGCTTGGGGGAGGACCAAGGGCTCTGGTGCTGGGGAGGACCAAGGGCTCTGGTGCTGGGGAGGACCAAGGGCTCTGGTGCTGGGGAGGACCAAGGGCTCTGGTGCTGGGGAGGACCAAGGGCTCTGGTGCTGGGGAGGACCAAGGGCTCTGGTGCTGGGGAGGACCAAGGGCTCTGGTGCTGGGGAGGACCAAGGGCTCTGGTGCTGGGGAGGACCAAGGGCTCTGGTGCTGGGGAGGACCAAGGGCTCTGGTGCTGGGGAGGACCAAGGGCTCTGGTGCTGGGGAGGACCAAGGGCTCTGGTGCTGGGGAGGACCAAGGGCTCTGGTGCTGGGGAGGACCAAGGGCTCTGGTGCTGGGGAGGACCAAGGGCTCTGGTGCTGGGGAGGACCAAGGGCTCTGGTGCTGGGGAGGTTGTCAGGAAGCTCCGTAAAGCACCCTGCTGGCCCCCTCCCACCAATCATGACCCCTCTGAATTGCCCAGAGAAGCACAGAGACCCAGTGAGGAGATCACTGGGTCTAAAATGTAGTATGCCATTAAAATGGAAAGATTGTTTAAAAAAGGTTATTAGTATGTTGATGGAAGGGTGCAAATGCCTGACTTGTCATATATACCGACACCAATATACCATATATGAGGTCTCACCCCATTATATGCTGGACATAGGACGGGTATCTGAATTCTGCACCATTTCCTCCTTTCTGCTCCACATCAGCACCTGGTTCAGGGATAAAATGGTTTCAGATAAAGCATATTTAAACCAAAATGTAACATATTGCAGCTTACAGTCTTTGGATGTGATGGTTGCATTAGTTTTAAGGCTTCACCACCCCCCCTCCCTTTTTTATTTTCACCAGGTGATCCCATTCACTGCGCTGTGTCAATGGAGAAGAGTTGTCACCCTAGGACAGGAAGTATATTAGGACTAAAGAACACCTTCCTCTTTTTCCAGCCATAACAGAAGGTTATTTTTTATTTTATTTTTTTTGAAAGCCCATGGCATGTGAAACACACTCTAAAAACTTCACCCGGTGCCAAAAAAAAAAAAAAAAAAAATATTATATATGTGCACACACATAAGGAGTGAAACACAAAAAAGTGCAAGGGGTACACAAGCCCTCTAAAATCAGACGGCCTTGCCCTGACGGGGACAAGGGTACTTACACTTGGTCCATCTGGCCCCCTTTCTCTGGAGGGCCTGCCGAAACAGACCCAAGTACCCGAAGAGAGACCCCATGAGAGAGAGGGCGAACCAAGCCAAAAGGTCATGTCCACCCCCTCCCAAGACTTTCAGGGCAGGCCCGAGGACCTGCAACCCTACTCAGACAAACCGTGTACAACACAAAAATACAAAAAAGGTGACACACAAAGGAAATAAATAAAAAGAAAGTAGGGGGAGAAGGAAGGAGAGTGAAAAAGTGGCCATTGTGCAATATAATGGCCAGGCATAAAAAAAATTCCTCCGGTCCCAGCCAAAAGGCCTGGCCCAGGAGGCAGGTGCAAAAAAAAGCGTGTAATGGGGCAGTGACCGTGGTGCCACAAATCAAAGGGACCCTCACTCAGTGATTTTATGGCACCCCTGGACTGCCACTCCAGGGGCACATACACTATAGGCTTTCGGACCAACAACCCAGACCACAGCAGCTCCCACCCCAGCCAGGAAGGCCTGAAGTTCAGGAAGCTTGGCGAGAGCCCTTGCTATCAGGCCCCACCGTCGCTCCCATCACTCCTACCCAATTACATTCGGGGAATACTAACCGCTCCTCCCCCTTAGAGAGGAGCCGGTGTTCTCTCCCGAAAAACTGACTGGAGCTAGAGCTACCCCAATCTAGGCCAGAAGGCCAGGGACCCGACCCTCTGGATCAGACCCAGATGCAGCACCTATCCTCACCAGGAGAACCCTTCCGGACGGCTAGGACTCGGCCCCACTGACGTCTCAGTGGGCGTCCAGACACCGGCACTGGCGAACCGTCTTTCCAGGTCCAATTACACCATTGGATTTGCACGTGCCCTCCCTACACTCGGAAGTTGCACAGCGCCTCCTCTGGAAACTGATAAGAACAGATACTACACTTGATCTTAGCCAAAAGCCATAACATAAGGTGATGTAGTACACACACAGAGCACTAGAAAAATGGCAAGTGATAACAATAGCTGGCTCATATTAAAATTACTTTTGGTAGGAAAACGGGAAGAGTCAGGAGGTATCTTCCAATAGTCTGCAATTAGCCTGAATGCCTCTTAAGGAGGTTATGTAACAAACAGGTCTTTATGGAAAGTTTCAAAAAAATATATTGTATTCGGTCACTCCAACAACTTTCCCCTCCCCCTTTTAAACATATTAGCTGCCTTATATTCCGTATTAACATTACCTGCTCTCTTAGCCTCCAAAAGAAATGCATTTCCGTAGTCCCAGAAGAACATTCCGCTATCCGATAGCTTGTTGATCGCCGCTATCTGCCTTCTTAGGCTGCAAGAAACGCAATTCAGCATTCCTCAAATAAAATATATACTCGCAGTAATTAGAGTTATTTAACTGAAAAAAAAAAAAAAAGCCAGGAGCTATGGAAATCACCACAGCACTCACTCCTCACTTATCAAAGGGCTAAATGTGGGGTTTCAATCATACAAAGGGAGCCTCAAAGCAAGCTGCTCTGATACTGCTTTAGCCAACTTATAGTGCTTTAGGAATCCTGTGTCATGTCAACTGGTGTATTGTAAATAGTTCAATTTAGGTTTAATCTGAGTTTTACAAGACCAAGATACAAAAAGGAGACACAAAAAGTAAAAAACTGTGCTGCTAGCTCTTTAGCTAACCCATAGTGCTTTAGGAATCCTGGTGTCGTGTCAGCTGGTTTATTGTTAAAGTTCACTCAGTTTAGATTTGGTCTGAGGAGTTTACAAAACAGAGTTCTAAAAAAAAAAAAAAAAAAAAAAAAAAAAACCACAAATGTCAGCAAGTTTGTTGCATTTTGACCTTATTCCCAGGTAAACAAGTTCATTTCATGCCCATTTTGGCAGCAATACCAAAAAAAGTTAGGGAGGGGGAACAGACTATACAGATTATTTCCGTTGGTTATTAACAAGAAGCGCCGACATCTCACCTCTCTTGTACATGCTGGTGGAAGGTCTGAGGGTCAGTGGAAAGCATCTGGTTGGCTTCCTGGAAAGGAAGCTGTACAGGGTAATATCCGCCGCTAAACGGGTTGTGGCAGGAGGTTTGGTCAGATCCCAGATCTGCCAGCAACTCGCCCGTCCTCTCATACTCTTCCACAAGCCTCTCCCTGCAAAGCAAGACACATAAAATATTCAGAGGTGTGTGGGTCTCTGTGTATAACACTTCAATGGTAAGGGTGGCTACCTGGTCTTCAACCTTTGCAACCACTACTACCAGGGTCAGAATAGACAGAGAGGTTTTATAACCAAAACTAATTACCAGCCCGTTAGTTTCCAAATATGCCTTTGGATAATCAACTAGATAGAGGACACGACTATCTTTCACTCACATGCTGCAGTTTACTTCAAGTTGACATTATTAATGGATACTGGGAGATCTTTAGTGACACATTCCCCCAGGAATGGGTTTGTTTTTCCCCCTCTGCCTCCATAGCTCCCAAGCCGGGCGCTCATTACTTCCGCCTCTGGGAATCAAGCAATTGGTAGTCTGATCAAGCCTTTGATGTACTGTAACTACACACGCATCTACCCCTGATGAAGCGAGCATGGTCTTGCGAAACGCGTTGGGATACTTTTATGCATGTGTACTCTGCAATTTACATTTTATACGTGTAATGACATTTTCTACTATATGTATCATTTCAGTGGCTTGGCTACGATTCATGTTTGCATGACGATTTTAATAAATTTTGAGACTGCATTTACTCTGTCAATTGTCGGCTAAACGCATTCACCTCATTTAAAGTCCCGGGGCGATTTTTTGTGTTGCATATATTGGGATGGAGGTGGTTTGCGGGTGACACCAGACCTTTTCCTTTTTTGTCTACAACCGTGACTAGACTAGAGATATCTTCCTTAGACAGGAAACGGTTTTGGAGATCTTCTCCCCATACAATTTCCAAGAGAATTTGATCCCTCTCTGTGCAGTTCCTTTTATTACGGGACATACAATAGTAACCATAGTCACGTATAATAGTAATGACCCAGAAAAGAACAAAAAATTCTTACTCCGCCTAACACAGGAAACAGTTTGAGATTTTTATTCATAAACATTGTTATGCCAATATTTACCAAACCGGTGCAGATGTCAGCAATAGCGAGGAAAAACTGAATCATCCACCACGTTGCTGGACAATAATTCATCTCATAACCCATCATGTGACACGAGTACATAATGGGTAACAGACTGCCGCCTGGCACTCACACCGATCTTATCTCACATGTGTTTATAATGTTAATACAAAGCAGAGCCAACACTTCCCAACCCCCTCCCCTATATTGTTACACAGAGAGAAAAAAAAAAAAAAAAAAAAAAAAAAAAAAAAGGGAAGAAGAAGGACTTGCCAGAGGTGCACAACGTTCCCATGATATCCCAGGCTTAGGGTTTCTTTATCCTTTCGTGCTTTTCTGAAAGACACAAAAATAAATATTTTTACTAAGAATTTTAAGTTGCACACCAAGCTTTCCAACATGGACAAATGCTCAGCCATATAGTAGACCAACTGAGAAGCTCTGATGATCATAATATAAAAATGTGTATATATAATTTTTTTTTTTTTTTTTTTTTTTTTTTTTTTTTTATTACACACACACACACACACACACACACACACACACACACACACACAACTCTCCCTACTCCAGCCCTTAAAAAAAAAAAAAAAAAAAAAAAAAAAAAAACTTACCTGAGCCCAATCCAGAGCAGTGCACAAGAGCAATGGCAACAGGAGTCATTGTCAATCACAGCCAGTGAGGAGGGAGTGGGGGGGGGCTTTGCAGGGCAGAGCCGCACTGTGTGTCAATGGACATACAGAGAACATACATACACGTGCCCTCATAGCAAGTGGCTTGCTATGGGGGCACTTGGCAGCGGGGTACCCAAGAAGAGGATCGGAGGTGCTCTGTGCATGACAGATGATAAATATTATTAAATAATTCAGGAGACAGGATTGTCTGTTTTTTCGGCTTAAAAGGATTTGGAGTATTTTGTTTTGGAATGGGGGGGGGCACACCAGTTGAAACGGCTGTGGTAATTACTAAGGCAGTGAAACTGATCAAATCACCTGTGCAAAATAGAGGAAAGTCTAAAAACCATGACCTGTTGGGGTGCCTTGAGGACTGGAGTTGAGAAACACAGGAATGGAGCACTCCTAGAAAAGCCTTCACCTGCTTCTCTTCCCAGATGAATAGCACAATTCTTTGTTCAGGCATCATCCAGGGTCACTACCGGCTCCCTGGATGGAGATTCCGGTTTGGAGATAACACAATCAAGTAAAACCTAGCATCTGTTCAGTTCTTGGTTGCGTTTAAAGTGGTAGTAAAGTCAGCTTTGTTATTTCTACCTACAGGTAAGCCTAGAATAAGGCTTACCTGTAGGTAAAAGGAAAAGGTCTTAAAAAGAGTGCCGTATAGGAGATATTCAACCTGCATGCAGCCGCTGACGTCACCGGGCATACCGTGCGGGACCTTCAGAGCTTCTTGCCGGAACCGAGGTCTCCCGCACACAGATGTCATCGCGGTTTTGGCCACTCACAGCACCGGAGCATGCAAAAGAGGTCAGCCCTCAGCAGTGACAGCGCATCGCTGGAGGGCTTTGGTCCAAGGTAATGATTTCATAATGTGCTAGTATGTGATGCATATTAGCACATCAGGACTTTGTCTTAAAGGGTTTTTTTTTTTTGGGGGGGGGGGGGGTTCCCCCTGCAGCAGTTTACTATTGGGAAAAAAAAAAACAAAAAAACACTTGACACAGATCAGACCTTTCCGCTTCATCTCACTTTGCGATTTGCTACCAAGTTACAATGTTGCAGTCTGATTACTGGGGGGAGAGGAGACTGAGAAAACCATTCCTTCTGCCTGCAGTAGATTGATGACATCTCAGCCTAGGCAAAGTCTCTGACTGGGGCACAAGGGACTTTTGACTGATGCAGAATTTTGTAAGATGTTAGAAATGCATTCCTGGTTAGTGAAAGGTTCACTTTAATGGTTTAAATCTTCATTTTTTTAGTAGTCATTTAAACTTCATACATGCCTTAGAAACACTGTTAGGGTAAAGTATAGTATCTATGTTCTGGTTAGATCTTCCGAATACACAGCTTACCGGATCCTCTGAATACACTCATCCAGCGAGTTTGTAACCTCCATCAGCCAACCCTGCTTGTGACGCTTTAACAAAGCATTTTCATCAACCTAACAAGACCAAAAAAAAAAAAAAAATCAGTTTTGTTCTGTTATTTACTAAAATTTGTTTAGTTTAATTTGTTTTCATAATTTGACTGAATTTCAGAAAAATTTAATCGGTTCAAATGGCACTCAAATCAAATTACATTAAAAATTTTAAATTTATCCCATTTCAAATGTCAGAAGGTCCCATTCTATTTGAATTTCGGAAGGTTCTATCCTATTCCTTCAAATTGGATTAGAAAACTATTCAAATTCCGTCCGAAATGTTGTTTTGTCATTTCAGATTAGAGGCCAGCTCCAATTTAAAGGCAGGCAGTGGATCGACCGCCAGGTTTAGTTTCCACAAAGCTGATTCTTCTCCACAGTCTTCTGAGTTCCACATTTACTACTGGATAGATCGGTATAGGTTGTGGGTGACCTGATAATTTCCCAAATGCCTGGTGAGACCACTGTCATAGTGGTCATTCTGAGCTGGTAAGGAGCCTCATACCTCACTTGGGTGCAAGTCACACTGGATGCTGCCATTAAGAATTACTGTAACCACACCCCCCTTGCATCTGCCAAAGTACGGCTCATTTCTCTTAGATTCGTGAATGCATGCAATTTCGCACTTATTCCCCACTTTTAGAACCTAGTCTATATAGCAGTTGTCTCCAAACTGCGGCCGGGGGGCCGAATGCAGCCCTTGGGGCACTATTCCTCCCAAACTAACAAGGGGGCGCCATCCCTACCAACAAAGGGAAATCTGAGGAATGTTTCCAAAACCTTGTTGAATCTATGCCACGAAGAATGAAGGCAAAAGGGGGTCCAACCCAGTACTAGCAAGGTGTACCCAATAAAGTGGTCGGCGAGTGTATATCAGCTGTCAGAGAAGCCAATATATGTACATACTTGTTAAGGGTCAATGACTCACTAAGTAGGGAAAGATAGATATAATAATAAAAAAATAAAAAAAAAAAAAAAGGGGGGGGGGGGGGGCGCATCCTAGATGCAAGCAGCCTTCATAAATTTGAGGATACCTCTGCAATGACTCCTACACAGCCAACAATCGTGGCCGCCTTCGCCTGAGCGCCGCTCATCCCTCCGAGACCAGACGTGACAAACACCTTCCCAGCCAGGTCCTCCAAGCCAAGGTAACGGCGTCCAGCGTTTAACACGGTCAGCTGTGAGAAACAGACAAGACATAGAACCTTGCCAACACCCATCTATTCTTCTACTTAAACTGCAGAGCTACCCTATAGATGTCTGGTACAAAGTCATAGCGGACCACCTCAATCACTCCAGACTTCCTTAGTGATAATATTACTTACCACTGTACCATGCACAATACCCTGCGGACCAATGTAACAATAGCTCCCTGCAGTCATCTGTCCATACCTGTCAAGAAAAAAATAAATAAAAATTAAGTTTTGGCTTTTAGGAAGGAGGCTTTCTAGTCTGAGCCCTCAAGAGTAAAAACCGAGAGCTGTGTAAGGGTCTGAGCCCTCTGCGTAAAACCTAACGCTGTGTAAGGGTCTAAGCCTTCATGGTAAAAAAAAAAAACAAACAAACAGAGTGCCGTGTAAGGGTCTGAGCCCACATGATGAAGCCAACTGCTGTATAAGGCCTGAGCCTCATGGTAAAGCCAAACACTGTGTATGGTCTGAGCTCTCATGATAAAGCAGAGTGACATGTAAGATCCTTTATCAAAAAATCTGCTGTATGAAAACAAAATTTGTTTTGTTGGAAGATGGTGCCCTAGACACTTCTAGAACTGGAAAGTATCTGGGGCAGCATCTCTAACAGCAAGTACATCGTAGCAATAAAAATGATTTCATGTAAAGAATCAGACCCCACATAGCCCTCCCATACAAGTTAATGTGCTGAGAGTGTAGACTGCTTTTCTAGGGAACTTCTTTAAAATCTGTAGTCCTCATTGAATAAGAAGTTTTTTTTGTTTTTTTACTGGGGAAAAAAATTAGATGATTGCTTGGCATGCATGGGTGGAACCAGATGTACCAAGGGTCCCATCAAATCAGAAAATTTTGGCTTAATCTACAGCAGCTTATCAAAATGGATCCGTGTGATCCAAGTTCAGCAAACACATCTGATTGGCTTCTGTGGACCTGCAACTTACACTGCTTCGATAATGAAGCCCCAAAATAGTGACCATTTTACTATCAGATCATGAAAACACAGCAGGTGGGGCAACTGTGCTAAAATTGGTTAGAAATAAGGGAATGTTCTTACATTGTCACACCCAATGCGAACATCCTGTTGTAGTCTTTCCTGGAGGAGTAGTTGGGAATCACCTTAAAGAAAAACCAAACAAGGGGGAGAAAAAAAAAAAAAAAAATTATGAGAATGAATCCAACTTGATTGCAAGAGGAATGAAAACAAGATGTAGGTTGCGACTTACCATCCCGTTGGTGATGACCACCCGTGGAGCTCTGGGGTGACTAGGAAAGAGGCCCAGAGGATGTCCGCTGTACATCACCAGGGTCTGATCTTCTGTCATCTCAGCCAGGTAATACATCACAAGCCAGAACTGAAGATTCAATGGAGAGAGAAGAAGAAGACCAAACCTTGAAGTAGAACTACGGGCAAAACTTTTTAATTTTGGATAGAGTAAGGGAGGGTTATAACCCGTCAGATTTTTTTTTTTCCTGCCAACTGTGTCCCATTCACTTCCTGTCCCATGGCCAAACAGGAAGTAAGGAAATCTTTTAGGAACCCCCAGATCATCAGAACTAGAAGTTTACCCTTTAGGTTATACTTTAAAGTGTATCCAAAGCCAGCAAGTTTTTGAAACAGCAATGGCCAAGACTAACATCAAGATTTTTTATTTTTTGCCATGTGTCACATTGGGGAGGAGATTTTCCTTTATTTGCCATTGCAAGATACAACAGGAAGTAGGATAAAATCTCTTCAAAGTAAAGGAACTTAAAGATAAAGTAAAGCACTTTATCTAGTGTGTGACAGCACTGTTCTAGACGTTATTTCTTTGCACTATTTTTTGCACATTGGAAGATATAATTTATATTAGCATTCTGCACTGTAGAGATTGCATGCCGTGTACATTGTTCTAGACGCCATTTCTTTGCACTACTGCCTTTTTTGCACATTGGAAGATATTATTCATATTATGAGCATTTTGCACTTTAGATTGTACACTGTGTATTTTGTGCCCTGCTGAAATATTTCATTTTGGAGGTCCACTATCCATGAATATTTAGCACTTCACAGTAGCCACGTAGCACGCATATAGTCATTTGAGTATCACTTAGAGCGCACCACCGCTATTTTATAGTAACTCAAAATTTTAGCCTTTCCTCTCACTTTAAATTCATGAGAGGGTCACCAGGGGAAAAAAAAAAAAAAAAAACGGAGTTACTAACCGGTAACATCCTTTTCCAGGAATCTTTCAGGACAGCACCATAGAGAGACACCGGCTCCTCCCCTCTTAGGAAACACCGCCTTCCAATTCAATATTTAAATCTCATCCTCCCAACGGCCCCTCAGTTCTTCACGAGTTCCTCCGGCCAGCTGGGGAGACACAAGAATACGTCATACAAATCTTTATCTTACCTGACGTTCTCATGCGATGAGTTCTCATAGATAATCAAAACCTGGGTGGGTACTAGTGCTGTCCTGAAAGATTCCTGGAAAAGGATGTTACCGGTAAGTAACTCCGTTTTTCCCCATTCATCTTTCAGGACAGCACCATAGAGAGGATAAGCGAGCACCTTACCTTAGGGAGGGACTACTGCCTGCAGCACCTTACGCCCAAAGGCTTGGTCTTTGGCTGACAGCAGGTCCAATCTGTAATGCTTCACAAACGTGGAAAAACTGGACCACGTTGCTGCTCTACAGATCTGCTCCGGAGAAGCACCAGCCCACTCTGCTTGAGAAGTTGCCACTGCCCTGGTGGAATGTGCTTTAATACCCTCCGGGGGCTCCAAACCCCCGATTACATAGGCCTGGCTAATGGCCAACCTTAACCATCTGGCTATTGATCGTCTAGAGGCTTTGAACCCTTTCCTAGCCCCTGAAAACAATACAAAAAAAGAATCGGATTTCCTAAACTGTTTTGTACTAAGTACTGAAGGACGCACCTTCTAACGTCCAGTTTGTGAAAAATATGCTCCTGTTCCCTCACAGGATTCGAACAGAAGGTAGGTAAAATAATTTCCTGGCCCCTATGAAAACTAGAGGCCACTTTTGGTAAAAAGGCCGGATCCGTTTTAAAAATCAAACGGTCCGGAAAAACCTGAAAAAAAGGCGCCCTAATAGAAAGGGCTTCGAGTTCACTTACTCTCCTTGCTGTGGTGATCGCCACCAAAAACACAGTTTTGAGGGTGATCAACTTCAAGGTACAGGATTCCAATGGCTCAAAAGGATCCCCTGTAAGAGACTGTAAAACTAAGGAAAGATCCCACACTGGGAATGGGGAACTTTTAACAGGCCTCTGTCTGCCTAAAGCTCTAAAAAACCTAGCTACCCAAGGATCTATAGCTAGCGGCTTTTCCAGGAAAACGCTTAGTGCCGATACTTGTCCTTTCAAGGTGCTAAGGGCTAATCCTTTGTCCGCTCCTGCCTGCAGAAACTCTAATACTGCTACAGAACTTCGTACATCGAAGGAGCTTTCTGTGCACCAACTGTTAAAGCGTTTCCACACCTTTAGATAAATGGCTTGCGTCTCTCTTTTCCTGCAATTTAGGAGAGTTGTCTCTAGCCGATCCGAGAAACCTTTGCCCTTTAGCAATTCTTCCTCAGTAGCCACGCTGCGAGGTTCCATCGCTCCACCTGAGGGCAACAGATTGGACCCTGAGAGAGAAGATCCTCCCGGATAGGCAGAATCCAGGGAGGCTCCACTGTCAGACTCTTCAAGAGGGAGAACCACGGCCTCCTTGGCCAGTGTGGTGCGATCAGAATGAGGGTTGTGTCTTCTGACCGAAATTTTCTCAGAACTGCTGGAATCATTACGGGAGGGGGGAAAGCATAACACTTTGAGAAACGCCAGCTCTGAGCTAGTGCGTCCACCCCGGCTGCTCCGTCCCATCTGTTTAGGGAAAAGAACAGACGAGCTTTCGTATTCGCCTTTGAGGCGAAGAGATCCACGTAGGGGACCCCCCACTTCCGAGTAATCATCTCGAAGATGTCCTGGTTCAAGACCCAGTCGCCTTCCTTCAGCATTTTTCTGCTCAGAAAATCTGCTACGTGGTTCTGCTCCCCCTTCAGATGTATTGCAGAGAGAGAGAGAATGCTCCCTTCGGCCCACCTGAGGATGGATTCTGCCAGACCCCACAAGGATCTGCTCCTGGTTCCCCCTTGCCTGTTGATGTAGGCCACTGCTGATGAGTTGTCCGAACGGACCCTCACATGCTGCCCCAGGAGTTCTCTCTGAAAAGCTCTGAGAGCCAACTCTATTGCTCTCAGTTCCCTCCAGTTCGAGGACTTCTTTGCGTCTTCTTTTTCCCAGGTGCCCTGCATCATCTTGGAATCTAGGTGTGCTCCCCACCCTGTGCCGCTCGCATCGGTCGTAACCGTTATGGACACTGGAAGAACCCACTCCAGGCCCTGTGAGAGATTGGACCCTTTCCTCCACCACCAGAGGGACCTTTTGACCTGACTTGGCACAGATATAAGGGAGTCCAGAGATGCTGGACTGTGGTCCCAGACACTCAGAATAAACAGCTGTAGGGGGCGAAAGTGCAGCCCTGCCAACTGAACTGCCGGAAGCGTGGAAGTCAGTAAGCCCAGTGCTGACATTGCTTTCCTTACTGAGATCTGACTGCTGCCCTGGAGCAGTAATATTGCTCTGTCCACCTTCTGGATTTTTTCTGCTGGAAGGAACACTTTTTGTTTTGTCGAATCCAGTACATAGCCCAGGAAGGTGACCTTTTGGGCCGGAACCAAACTGGATTTTTCCAGGTTCAAGAGCCATCCCAGGTTTTCTAAGCTGTCTCTTGCTACCTGAAGATCCTGGTACAACTGCTCCGGGGAAGGAGCAAACAGGAGTAGGTCGTCCAGGTACGCGACTACAGAGATGCCTCTGAGCCGCAAGAAAGCCAGGACCTCCACCATCACTTTGGTGAAGATGCGGGGGGAAGAGGATAGTCCAAAGGGGAGTGCTTTGAACTGTAGATGAAACGTTCCTTCCCCAGTTCTCACCGCCAGTCTGAGAAACCTCTGGTAACTTTCTGCGACTGGAATGTGCAGATAAGCGTCCTTTAAGTCTATTGACGCCATGAAGCAATTTGGGGGAAGAAGCGCTTTCACCGAATAGATAGAATCCATCCGGAATTTCCTGTAGGTAATTGAGACATTCAGAGGCTTCAGATTCATGATAAGCCTGAATTTTCCCGAAGGCTTGCGGACCACAAAAATGTGGGAGTAAAAGCCTCTGCCTATCTCCTCTACAGGAACCCTCACTATCACCTCTTGTTCCTCTAACTCCTGTAGGGAGGATAGAAGAGCTGACGCTTTCTCTGCACACTTTGGCAGCTCGGTGACCAGAAGTCTGTGCTGAGGAGGTTCTGAGAACTCTAGCTGGTAACCTCTTCTTATGATCCCTAACACAAACTGGTTGGAGGTGATCATCTCCCATTGTGGGAGGAAGGCCCCCAATCTTCCTCCCACCGTGGCTACCCCGTCATTGGGTCTTCTTGGGCTGTTCAGGAGGGCGAAAAATCGCCCCTCCCCGCCCCTTGCCCTTCTGCCCCCAAGCTTTTTTCTGCCGCTCTCCTTTTGGGGTTTCAAACTTTCTCTGGGGGCGAAACTTTCTTTTAGCCTGCTCCCCAAACTTCTTTTTAATGGGAAAGGCCTTTTTCTTATCGGCCGTCCGGTCTAAGACGGTCTCTAACCCTGGGCCAAACAAGAGATCTCCTGTGAGGGGAATTCCACAGAGTTTAACTTTAGACGCGCTGTCTCCTTGCCACGTCTTAAGCCATAGGGCCCTTCGAGCCGAATTAGTGAGGGCTGAAGACCTTGCGGACATGCGCACTGATTCGGCGGAAGCGTCCGCAATATACGCTACACCCTTAAGTAGCATGGGAAAGGAAGCCAAAATAGTCTCTTTTGGCGTTCCTGCCTCAATATGCGCCTTTTGCGTAAGCCAATATTCCATATTGCGGGCCACTACTGTGACCGCCATGGCAGGCTTAAGGTTTCCCTGTGACGAATCCCAGGACTTCTTTAAGAGAGAGTCCATCCTTCTGTCCATGGGGTCTGCAAGAACCCCCATGTCCTCGAAGGCCAGATCTGTTTGCCTGGAAACCTGAGAAAAAGCAGCATCCAGCCTAGGGGTCTTATTCCAGACTAGAGACTCCCCTTCTGAAAAAGGAAACCTTCGCTTCAAAGCCCTTGAAAAGAAAGGTTTTCTCTCAGGATCTTTCCATTCATTCTTTATGGCCTCAACCAATACATCATGGACTGGGAAATCCTTCCTTTTTTGTTCCCCAAGACCTTTGTACATTTGGTCATGGAGCGATAACACCTTCTTTTCTTCCTGAATTCCCAAAGTGGTGTGAATAGCTCCCAAGAGCTCCTCCACTTCGTCCAGGGAAAGCTTATAGCGAGAGGTTTTTGTGGATTCCCCATCCACCTCCTCCACATCCGATTCCCTTTGAGAATCTGAAGCGGTGCTATCTGGCTCCTCCTCAATTTCCACTCTGGAGCCCCCTGGTCTCTCTCCACTAACAGAGGGAGTATCCACTGGGCTAGGTGTAACACTCTGCTGCACTGGTAAAGGACTGCTTTGGGCTTGCGGCAACTGGAAGCTAGAAAAGAGTGCCTTAAAGGACTGAAAGGTGCTAGAAAGCTCTTTGACGGATGCAGCAAGATCTGTACCCTGTTCTGCTGCCTGTTCCCTGACTAATCCATCAATGCACTCCTTGCAAAGTGCCTTGGTCCAGGATTCCCCCATACTAACTCTACAAGAGGGGCATTTTTTCTTTGAACCATGAGGCGACTTGCTTTTCTCTGTGGCTTTCTGAAAAAGAAAGAGAGAGTCGCCATAAATGCCCAATCCCACCAGTGCTTTTACAGAGGACCACCAGGAGTGCCCCCCCCAGGACCAACCACCACCAGGGTCCCAGACACACTCCCCTTCCCCCCCAACCACCAGTGAGGGGAGAACACCCGTGAAGCCATCGGGATTTAGGTAAGGGAACACCACCCCAGGGTTCCACTTACCTTAGCATGGCTGGTGCTACTGTCTCCTGGAGCAGTTCTAGAGACCTCTGTCTCAGACATGTCCGCTGAGGATGGTGGTCGATCGTTTCCCCCGACAGCTGACTCTACAGCAAAGCAAGAGGGTCGCACCAGCCGAACGCTCCGTCCGTTTTCTTTCCCCGCGTCCGGAACCGGAAGACGCGGAATCGTCGGAAGTGCCCGCCCTCGCCGGAACTGACGTCACCCGTCATCCGACCCGGCCATAGAGCTTCAAACGCTGGCTGCACAAGCAGGAGAGACTCAGGCACTTCCCACAGCGCCCCCCTGGGCAGAAGAAACACGGACCTCCTCAGCTGTCTCTTTCCCCAAGAGAGGCTGAGGCGCGCCAATTCAGTTTTAAAAACAGGTAAGTATGGCTTCCCCAGCCTTTACCTAACTGAATAAACAATAGTAGAGGGAAAGAGCTAGAGAGACCCGACTCCCCCTCTTCCTCACACCAAATCTTTGGCTTCAGTCTCCCTGACTGATCCGCCACGGTTCCCAAGCAGTGTCTCCCCACCGGAGGAAACACCTGAACTGAGGGGCCGTTGGGAGGATGAGATTTAAATATTGAATTGGAAGGCGGTGTTTCCTAAGAGGGGAGGAGCCGGTGTCTCTCTATGGTGCTGTCCTGAAAGATGAATGGGGAAAAATAAAATAAAAAAGTGTGACTTTAGATGCACCTTAATCTGACCTCCGACCTTCCCTTCAGTCTTGCACAGTTGTACCAGCTCCTCTCCTGGAATGAAATGGCTTCCTCTGATTTCACTGCACACTGTGAGCTTCTCACAATGTGAATTAGAATCTGCAGCAAGTCAGATAGAGTTCCACCCTCATTTCCTGGCTGGAGGATATTCAGCATCTACACCCCGACTGTCCTCTCCCCTTTTATTTATTGGGCTTCAGGTCTTGCAGTCATTCTTGGCATCACAGCTTCCCATTGCCAGAACCCTGCCAGCCCCTCCTAGCATCCATGATCTGTCTGCATTGCATAGAGAAGCACAGAGACTGAGTGATGTCAGAGTCTAAAATAAAGTATGTAATGGAAAATGCAAAAGGCCCATTTAAAAATGGGGGTGGGGGGTTTGCAACATCAGCTCCCAAAGCAATGGTACAGTGGCCATTGATGCTCCCAGCCTGTACCAAGAACCACTCTATAGATGGCTGATGTTTTCAGACACTTGCCATTACGTCACATGAGCTGCAGCAATTCGGCATGGCATGACTCAAGGTCACGTGACTCAGGACAGAACCTCTGCAGGGCCTGCTTAATTATAACCGACAAGTATGCTTTGCTGCCCCCCCGAACCCCCCACCCGCCAAGTGTTGGATTCATTTGAGAATAGGAACCTAATGTTGGGGTGGGCGAGTCTGGTTTAATTATCCCAGGAGACTCCCACTAGACAGTCGCCCCATGCCAGGTAAAACAAAGAGCAATGCGAAGAATCCCAACGCCGCGCATTCTGCTTCCATAATTAGGACACAACCGATGAGCCAATGACCTGCCCATGACAAAGGAGAACCTGGCACATCCACATGGAAAACTTTAATGAGAAAATAGCAACAAGCCTGCAGTCCTTAAAGAGAACCTGTCCTTCACCCACGACAACCATTTACCCCCTTTATAGAGGGTGGGGGGTTTGCAATTCGAATAGTTTTTACATGTCATGTTCTTTGCATTTGTGCTTTTCCACTTCTTTGGTCGTTTACAGTTACATAGCTCCCAACTGTCCCCAATTTGGAACAAAGTCCCTCATTTTGGTCTGATACAGAAATATATATCACACACATACAAACTTTATTATTACCCAAAATGAATAGTTGTGTTGGATGACAGAATACTGCAATGATAAAATCATATCACCCACCTGGGCCCAGTTGCTGAACACCTGCCCGTTCCCTCCGTAGGTCACCAGTTCCTGGGGAAACTTATCGGAAGGAAAACAGACAGCTGTCAGGATTAGCCAATATTACAATATTCTGAGCATCTCATTCAGGGAAGCATTTCAATGGGCTGTCTTATACATGAAAAAAAAAAAAAAATTTTATTATATAATAAATAAATTCATACTTTGCGCACCCCAAAATGGTTACATAAGCAAAGTGCGTTGGGGTGCCATTAACAATTAATGGCACCACTGTGCGCCTGCAGAGAGGGATGCTCCTTTTTGCGATTTTGCACACATTCCCGAATTGCACAAAATGTGAACCTGGCCCAACACAGCTTTCAACTCAAAAGATGAAGCCTTTCTGAAAAATGAAAATAGTTAAAGGAATTGTAAAGTCACTATTATTTAAAATTTAACAAGTCCCACGCCAGCCCTGTCCACTCCTCCTGTTCAAGTGCCACCAAAGGAAGCCAATTGCATGGGGGAACTTGTGCAGGCTCATTTCTGAGCCTGGCTGTGTGCATTCATAGATACACCCAGTAGGACCTTCCCTCCCTGACAATGCAAGGTTTTTTTTAGCATAAAAAACACAAAAGAAAAAAGAAAGTACACCAACCCATGCACTTAAAGTCCAACTGAAACTTCAGAAAAAAAAAAAAAAAAAAAAAAAAAAAAACAAAACCACCCAATACATTTCAGGTGCATTGGAACAAAAAGGAGTCTTGTTCATTTTCTTCCTAAAGCAGCCACAGCCTGAGTATAAAAGCCTTTTCCCTGCCAGCATGCTACAAAAAAAAAAAAAAAAAAAAAAAAAAAAAAAAAAAAAAAAAAGACCCTTTCTCTCTCTGTGTGGGAGCAGTGAGCTCTCTCCAACACAACACCTGCCAAGTCAAACCTATAGCTACTACAGAGAGACCACTGCTTCCCCACAGACTAAAAGGGTCCTTCTCTACAGCATGCTGGCAGGGGAATCAGCCTTTTCTTCGCAAGCTGTGGCTGTTTTACAAAGAAAAAAAGACTTTGCACGCTTTTTGTTTCAATACACCTGGAACGTTATTTATTCAACTTAAACTAATAGGATGAGTGGGTACACAAGGCACCACCATGGGGAGTCTCAGCAAAGGTGAGCAGGAAACAATGAATCTAAAGTTTTTGGCTATCCACACCAATGCCTGGTACATATACAGTGAGATTAAGCGGACAAATTATCTTTTTTTTTGGGCATGCTAGTCAAATATTGAAAATGAAGAGGTTACTAAAGTTACGAAAATTTTCGTACAAAGGAAAAAAAAATAAATAAATAAATAATATATGTCTCAATGAATTTTTTACCTGAGCTACGGCTGGATCCAGATTATTCATAATCATGTGCATTACAGCCGCAGCCTGCTTTGTTTTGCATGGATACTCCGAGATCGGATACGCCCTGAAAAATAATAGCAATCCAGGATTAATAAACTGATTTTTCACCTTGCGCAACATCAGCTGCCTTGTATGTGCAACGTCATGTGATCAGCGGACCCTGCAACACGCAACTCTGCTCTGGGATCCAAGATCTTTATATACACTATATTACCAAAAGTATTGGGATGCCTGCCTTTACACACACATGAACTTTAATGGCGTTATATTCCGTAGGGTTCAATATTGAGCTGGCCCACCCTTTGCAGCTATAACAGCTTCAACTCTTCTGGGAAGGCTGTCCACAAGGTTTAGGAGTGTGTCTATGGGAATGTTTGACCATTCTTCCAGAAGCGCATTTGTGAGGTCAGGCACCAATGTTAGACGAGAAGGCCTGGCTCGCTGTCTCTGCTCCAATTCATCCCAAAGGTGTTCTATTGGGTTGAAGGTCAGGACTCTGTGCAGGCCAGTTAAGTTCCTCCACCCCAAATTGAGCCCCAATTAGCCATTTTTCCTCTCTGGTGTCATGTGACTCGTTAGTGTTACAAGGTCTCAGGTGTGAATGGGGAGCAGGTGTGTTAAATTTGGCGTTATCGCTCTCACTCTCTTACTGGTCACTGGAAGTTCAACATGGCTCCTCATGGCAAAAAACTGAGGATCTGAAAAAAAAAAAAAAAAAAAAAAAAAAAAAAAAAAAAAAAAAAAAAAAAAAAAGGGGGGGGGGGGGGAGAGAAGAATTGTTGCTCTACATAAAGATGGCCTAGGCTATAAGAAGATTGCCAAGACCCTGAAACTGAGCTGCAGCACGGTGGCCAAGACCATACAGCGGTTTAACCGGACAGGTTCCACTCAGAACAGGCCTCACCATGGTCGACCAAAGAAGTTGAGTGCACGTGCTCAGCGTCATATCCAGAGGTTGTCTTTGGGAAATAGACGTATGAGTGCTGCCAGCATTGCTGCAGAGGTTGAAGGGGTGGGGGGTCAGCCTGTCAGTGCTCAGACCATACGCCGCACACTTCAAAATTGGTCTGCATGGCTGTTGTCCCAGAAGGAAGCCTCTTCTAAAAGATGATGCACAAGAAAGCCCACAAACAGTTTGCTGAAGACAAGCAGACTAAGGACATGGATTACTGGAACCATGTCCTGTGGTCTGATGAGACCAAGATAAACTTATTTGGTTCAGATGGTGACAAGCGTGTGTGGGGGCAACCAGGTGAGGAGGACAAAGACAAGTGTGTCTTGTCTACAGTCAAGCATGGTGGTGGGAGTGTCATGGTCTGGGGCTGCATGAGTGCTGCCGGCACTGGGGAGCTACAGATCATTGAGGGAACCATGAATGCCAACATGACTGTGACATACTGAAGCAGAGCATGATCCCCTCCCTTCAGAGAATGGGCCGCAGGGCAGTATTCCAACATGATAATGACCCCAAACACACCTCCAAGACGACCACTGCCTTGCTAAAGAAGCTGAGGGTAAAAGGTGATGGACTGGCCAAGCATGTCTCCAGACCTAAACCCTATTGATCATCTGTGGGACATCCTCAAACGGAAGGTGGAGTAGTGCAAGGTCTCTAACATCCACCAGCTCTGTGATGTCATCATGGAGGAGGGGAAGAGGACTCCAGTGACAACCTGTGAAGCTCTGGTGAACTCCATGCCCAAGAGGGTTAAGGCAGTGCTGAAAAATAATGGTGGCCACACAAAATATTGACACTTTGGGCCCAATTTGGCTGTGTGTTGAGTTATTTTGAGGATCAGAGCGGGTCGGATGTCAGCAGACATGTCACCGCTGACATCCGTCGCTCCATAGGCCTGTATGGAGCATCCATTCAGGTCCGCAAAAAAAAAAAAAAAAAAAAAACACAAAAAAACACCGGCATGTGAAAGGGCCCTTATACAAGCTATACAAGCTGTACACTCACTACTTTACATTGTAGCAAAGTGTCATTTCTTCAGTGTTGTCACATGAAAAGATAAAAAAATATTTACAAAAAATGTGAGGGGTGTACTCACTTTTGTGAGATACTGTAATCACACACATTTTTTAAAATTCTCTTTTTTAAAATTCTCTTTCATCATTCATTAAAAGACAGAGAGAGGAAGCGCACCTCTCTGGTACACCACATTATTAAAAGATATATAAAAAACACTTACACTCACATGTCATCTGTCAGTATTGGCACCTGGCTGTACTGCAGGGGAGGGGAGTCCTCGCCATGTACTGGGTGCCATAGGTGAGGTTAACTTCAGCAAAACGAACACAGCATGTCGAATGGACAGGCAGCGGCGCCAGTGGAACTTGGCCATTTAAGTCAATGGGGCACAAGCCAAATGCTTTGTTCCATTGAAAACTGCTGCTTGGCCGATAAGATAGAGATAAGAGATATAGAGATCTCTATCTTACTTTATCCAAAGAGTCCTGCCTTGGTTCTACTTTAAAATCTATTTTAGGTACAACTATAAGTGCCTGACTTCTATCTTTATTTTAGCTTTCAGACTCGAAGAGGGGAGGCAGTACTCAAAACCATTTAGGGTTCTGTTGCTTTGCACTGTGCTGTCAGTGTAGCAGGGAGAGGGAGAGGGATGTACTAATCTATATGCTGCTTCTCCTTTGCTGACCAATCAGCATAAAGGGGTGGTCCCTGACCAAGCCGTACTTCCCCAATTACACTGGAGGTCACAGAGCAGACTCTGCTATTTGGATCACAATACTGGCTGAGCAGAACATGGAGCCTTTTGGCTGTGATAAAAACGGTAAGGGGAGTCACCTCATGTGGATATTGGGAAGGAAGCGGTACATGTAGATGTGTCCATAACTCCGCAGCTCGTTCACAAATTCCGGAGCCAAAATCCCATGATGTTCCGGGGGGAAATATCGTAAGGCGTTCTGCAGGGCGAGCTAAATGGTGAACAAAAAAGCAATATTAACAGAGCAATAAACACCAACGATACATCTGCAATGCTATGAATACTTTTGTTTACCAGCCATATCCAACATAATTCTAAAATACTTTATGCCAAAAGGGAAAATTTATAGAATATTAACCCAACTGTAAAAAAAAAAAAAAAAAAAAAAAAAAAAACCAAACAAAAACACAAATTTATAGGTAGAAGAGTTAAAAAGGGGGTGTGTGCACGCTTCTGCATGTCACTGCTGTTGAAGTCCTGCTTGTACCAGACCCTTTAACTGACCCCTTTAGTGTAGTCTGTGCTTCTCTATGCACTGCAGGCAGATCATGGCTGGTGGGAGGGGCCAGCAGTGTGCTGTACATAGCTTCAGGTGGTGTTTTACTGGCCAGATCACCGTCTTAAGACAGGGTGAGGGGAAAAAAAAAAAAAAAAGAGAAAGAAAAAAGAATGCAGCTACCAAATCTAATGATTGGTAAGCTGCAATATATAAAATGTGTGGTTTAATACCGCTTTAAATTTAGTTTTGAGTAGAGTGCTGAAAAGCGAGAACCTCTGTCAAGTTTTTATTGCTGTGACCCCACTTGCTTCTTTATCTTTAAATTCTTACCTATGTTCCAGTCCCCATTTGTTTTTTTTGTTTTTTTGTTTTTTTTTTTTTTAAAATGCTCTTCGTTTTTGTTCCTACTGCTACATTTTGATTCTGTAAATAAGGTTTTCCATGTTAAATCATACTCGATCTTGGAAGCAGGCAGGGTCCATTGCTGCAGTTGTTGGCCTCTGAAGCCCACCAGTCTTTATTTCTGGGATTTCGGTGCAGCTGGCTACCCAGCATGCACCCCCTGTTCTCGTGCCTGCACAGTAATGTCACTGCGTGGCCCCGAATACAGTAATAGGCAATTCCCATGGACTGCAAGAAATAAAGCTAAAGACGGCTTTTTTTTTTTTTTTTTTTCCCCTGAAACTTCCCTCTTAAAATGTGTGTGTGTGTGTGTGTGTGTGTGTGTGTGTGTGTGTGTGTGTGTGTGTGTGTGTGTATGTGTGTGTGTGTATGTGTGTGTGTGTATATATACACACACACACACACACACACACACACACATTTTAAGAGGGAAGTTTCAGGGGAAAAAAAAAAAAAAAAAAAAATTAAAATTTTAAATAAGGAACTTTGAAGCAAAATAAGGGCAAGTGCCCATCTGCAGCCTCATCAGTTCACATCAATGCAGCAGCCTCGC
This sequence comes from Aquarana catesbeiana, assembly GCF_042186555.1. Taxonomy (NCBI): domain Eukaryota; kingdom Metazoa; phylum Chordata; class Amphibia; order Anura; family Ranidae; genus Aquarana; species Aquarana catesbeiana. Next base: position 23,854,601 of record NC_133330.1, on the reverse strand, counting down.
CAATTCCATCTATTGACTTCCTATTACAGAGGCCGCCAAGTAAACAGAAGATTCTCACTGTATGTAATCTGACGGCGCTCATCCCGCCTCCGAGGCAGCCAAAATTGAAGTATTGGCGTATAACACGCACACGCTATTTGCACCCGATTTTCATGGTGAAAAAGTGAGTATTATACATATACACATACATACAGTTTTTTTGGCCAGTGGGTGGAATTCCACTATAAGTTGGGCCCATGACCGTTGCCCCCAGGTTTCCCGTTTCAGGGTGGCTCCTTTCTCTAGCAATGTCCTATGGAACCACCCTTGTATGCAGAGACTAGAGTGGTGTCTCCCTACACTGTGTGCATCAATAGAAACACACAGCCCCATAGCCGAGGATGGCAAGGCATTCCCCTTCTCACCTCCACACTAACAGACTGGCTGAAGACTGCACTGTTAACTCTTTCCTGTGAAGTTCAGGGAAGCAGCACAGAAAGTTGTAAACTGCAAGTGCTGGGGTAAGGATTTTAACAAATAGTCTACTGGGGAATGGTTATTTTTACATACGGAGTACGATAAAATTAATGGACTGGAGGAGAAGTGGAGAATGCAGAGTTTGCACCTGGAATAAAAACAAAATGATGTTTATTGGCGGCGGTGAAGAGACGGGAGAACATCCTACAGATAGGAATTTACTAACCGTGATGAGAGGTTGTCCCATTGATCGGATCCTCATGGAACACTGAGCAGCTGTTACACAAGAGCTGACAATCATTAACCTGATGTGCGAGGAGAACCTTGTCTGCGCTCTTAAAAGAAGAGGAATTGCAACCTAAACCATGTTCGTTTTAGACAAAATAAATACGGTTGCAGTAATCCTGCATTCACGTGCCATTGTAAAAGTAAATAGAAGGTTAGAAAATTCTATCTGAATGATTTACAACCCTGTTTGCCAACCTGCGTATGGCCCTTGGCATTCCTCATGCGGCCCTCGGGGCCCCTGCAGGCACTAATCTGTTTCTTTATTTCCCTGTTATAGCAGAGATCTCTAGCAGTCTTGTGTACATGTGTCTCCAGTCTATGACCATTCCTTGAAACATGCCCATCTCCTGAATGGTGCCCATCTCCTGAATGGTGCCCATCTCCCGTGCTCACAGTCCCGCGACCAGCTCACATCTTGTTTGCGATCTCTGCCCATCTCTTGTATCATATGCCTCTAGTCTGACTATATCCTGTTTTGTGCCTGCTGTCTCTGATAATGAATTTTAGGTGCCACCTTTTGGTGAGGTTGGGTGGCAACACTTGAGGTCTCTCCCCCCCCCCCCCCCTCCCTATATCAAGAAAGTTGACCACCACTGCTTTACAAAATTTAGAGGATCAGATAGCAATATTTTTTTTTCTAACTGAGCCCCAAGTTTCTAGGGTTTCCAACTCAAAAAACTTTTTATTCCCCATCAGAAAATTGGTCAATGGTCAAATAACGGTCTGATCCATTGCCTGGAAAGAAGGTTAGTAGAAGCTTCCACAACTTTTTAGAAGGCGGGAGTAAAAGCTACAAACATTCATTGCTCTCGATGAGTAATCACGTTACTAATGCCTCATGGGCGCAGCGCTACAGATAATGGGTACCCCCCCCAGCTGTTCTGTCCATCTATGCCCAGCCTAATACACAGTATAAGAGAATCAGACGAATGATCGTCCGTTTTTTGCATGCTAGTCTCAATAGGTTACACAAATTCTTGTAAGACAGAATACAACTTCGGAACTGTAATCTTTCATTTCAGAGCATGAGTGGTGTTGGTCACATGAGGTTTTTCATACAAACACTACATGAATTACACTAAAATCATTCGTTTCGGTATCTCGAGAAACTTTTCATGTTTGTCCCCTTGAATATTTTTTTTTTACATGATCAGCTCTTGAAAGCTGTGTACTAACAATCAGATGATCACTCTGAAAACCTTCCCCCCGCCCCTTCCAAATTTTCTCATCTCCAGTACAGGCCTTTAAACTGACCCCATACACCCCAACTTTAAAGATCTCTTATTTTCAAAAAAAAAAAAAAAAACCCACACACACTTCAATCTAATTGCAGTGCTTTACAAATGTATTCATTTGTACAATTCTTTTATATCCACCATCAAGCATGGAGTACAAGGGTCTGCTTGATTGGAAATAAAGTTAAATTTCTGGTTTAGGTAACAATATGAATGCGATCTATACACTGGGGGGAGAACCTCTGGGGGAATATAGGATGGAAAAGGACCTGGGGGTCCTAGTAGATGATAGGCTCAGCAATGCCAAGCTGCTGCTAACAAAGCACACAGAATATTGGCATTAAAAAGGGGATCAACTCCAGAGATAAAACGATAATTCTCCCACTCTACAAGACTCTGGTCCGGCCGCACCTGGAGTATGCTGTCCAGTTCTGGGCACCAGTCCTCAGGAAGGATGTACTGGAAATGGAGCGAGTACAAAGAAGAGCAACAAAGCTAATAAAGGGTCTGGAGGATATTAGTTATGAGGAAAGGTTGCGAGCACTGAACTTATTCTCTCTGGAGAAGAGACGCTTGAGAGGGGTTATGATTTCGATATACAAATACCGTACTGGTGACCCCACAATAGGGAGAAAACTTTTTCGCAGAAGGGAGTTTAACAAGACACGTGGCTACTCATTAAAATTAGAAGAAAAGAGGTTTAACCTTAAACTACATAGAGGGTTCTTTACTGTAAGAGCGGCAAGGATGTGGAATTCCCTTCCACAGGCGGTGGTCTCAGCGGGGAGCATTGATAACTTCAAAAAACTATTAGATAAGCACCTGAACGACCGCAACATACAGGGATATACAATGTAATACTGACATATAATCACACACATAGGATGGACTTGTGTCTTTTTTCAACCTCACCTACTATGCAAGGTATATCCCTATATTACAAACTTTTTTTTTTTTTTTTTAAATAAAAAAAAAAAAAAAAAAAGTATTTAAGATATATATATAGATATATATATATATATATATATATATATATATATATATATATATATATATATATATATATATATATCCCCCCCCAGAAGTGATGTCATGTAGTGTATTTTCAGACAACTTTCATGATTGTCCCTTTGGAAAATTTCGGACGACAGCTGTGTACGAACAATCAGATTATCATACGATCGCTTCAAAAGCGGTATTTTTTTTTTATACAACATTCTGATCGCGTGTACGGGGGCTTAATGCTGATGTCAGGCGGACGATTCTGCTGTTGGAGACCAAATCGCCAGGATCACTAAAGAAGTGTCCGGTCTGTCCCTATAGTATCTCTCTTATATGGCCTGATCACTGCTGAACCTCAATCACTAGCATTGGGGGGGGGGGGGGGGGGGGGGGGGGGGGGGGGCACCATTCCGCTTTGCGAATCTGCCAGAGTAATTCCCAGCAGTCGCCCATCTGACATCGGTCAAAGAGAACCAATTGTTCAGGATAGGCAAAGCGGTTAATAAATAAATAAATAAAAAGCAGCAATTTGGACTTTTTTGGCTCCCTTGTAACTTTTTGCATTATCTCCTAGAAGCTCCCTGCAGCCCCCCCCCATACACCTACCTTCTCTTCCTGGGCTGACAGCTGGGGTGTGCGGATGGGAGCGTGGGGTACCCCATTATCCCTCCCCCGGTTTTGGGGTAGGGGGTGGAGAGGAAGCCCAGCACACAGTTCCTGGAGACTAGTCATCAGGGAAGAAGCAGCAGACAGGTCAGCTGAACACACACAAGTCTGACCCTGGGTGTCTATCAGGTGAAAAGTCCACACCCACTATGGATCTGCCACCTGATTGGTCAGCGGAGCTTCCCAAATTAATGTGTTACCTGACCTAACATTGCACAGACACAGGGAGCATCCTGTCATTAAAGGGCCAGGCAGCCTCAAAGGCAAGTTTGGCTTGTGGAAGAATGATTGGGGTGGTTATCGGCATCGGAAGGGTCTGTACCTGGGTGACAGTGCAGTCACCACTCTGCCATCGTCAGTCCAACCAAAGAAAGTGATATTTTAGATATAGGTGGAGGGGTGTCAAACTGGCGGCTCTCCAGCTGTTGCAGAACTACAAGTCCCATCATGCCTCTGCCTGTGGGAGTCATGCTTTGTAGCTGTCAGCCTTGCAATGCCTCATGGGACTTTCCGCGACAGCCGGAGAGCCGCCAGTTTGACACTTGTGGGTTTTGTACTAGTGGGGTCTCCATATAATCTGTAATCTATTTCTCATGAAATCATTTCTTACTATGTTTTCCTACCTTCTCCTTGTGCTCCCAAACCTCTCCCCCCCCCCCCTCATTTTCATTTTGTTTGCACCGAGTAGTGCACTGCTCTATACCAATGTTTCTCAAGACTCCAGGTCATGTTTTCAGGCTTCCCATTATTTTGCACAGGTGATTTGATCAGTTTCACTGCCTTAGTAATTACCACAGCCGTTTCATGTGAGGGAAATCCTGAAAACATGACCTGCTGTGGCGCTTTGAGGACTGGAGTTGAGAAACGCTGCTCTATACACAAATCCCATATTCCATAGTCCATCTCAGGAGTGAGCAAGAGAGGGTGGCCGCATTCCTGCCAGTGGTGGCCCGTTCATTAGGGGGCGCACGGGCTCCCCCTCCCTGTCCATGCGCTCTGCCCCTAATATACATGCAGGGCGCCGGATGCATGGATTCCAATGGGTTTTTTAAAATTTTTATACAGGTGATTAGAGCCTGAGGCTCTAATAGGCTTCAAAAAAGGGTGGGCTCGGGGCGCAGAGCACTGTGCCCTGAGCCCACCCAGTTGTGTGACAATAGCGAATGAATATTTCCTATTGTCACACTGATCCTCCTCCCGGCCAATCAGGAAGTCTGAAAGGACGGGCGATCCTATTAGACGCCTAGGAGGAGGAGGGAGAAGACGCACAGCGGAAGCCGCCGTGATGCAGAGCAGGAGGAGACGCGATGGAAGCCGCCGCCCGTAGGAGTGCTGCCCGCCCGCAACCTAGATGGAGTAAGTGTGGGGCTGGATGACTGACCGACCGCTCATGTGGAGGGGGTGCAGGTTACCCGATCAACAGCGGGGGGGGGTGCGGGTTAACTGACCGACATGGGGGGAGGGGGTTGTTTGCCATCCCACCCAAAAAGGAAAACCACCAGCCACCACTGATTCCTGCATACAGTGGGACCATGGAGAAGGAACGTAGCCACCCTCTAACAGGAAGTCAGATCACAGCGACAGAAAGCAGAAATTTGGGGATTCAGTCTGTGTTCACATATGTGCGGCCGCGGGTTCGTGCCTGGGGTCCGGTGCGTTTCTGTTCACCGGTTCAGGTGCGATTCAGGTCCAAATTTTTGCCTGAATTCACACTTGAATAGGACGCAAAGACGCACAGGACCCTTTTGGAATTCGCACCACGGCCACCCCGGGAGCTGTGTGAACCGGCTCCATTGAGAGAAGGGCACACTCGCCTGTCATGTGAATTGGATGCGGAGAAACAAGCATCCGATTCGCATAAGTGTGAACCTAAGAGGCTAAGAGCAATAGAAGGGACATATTTGTGTTAAAGTGATACTAAAGTCTCTTTTTTTATTGTTTAAAAATAACAAACACATCATACTAACCTGCTCTGTGTAGTGGTTTTGCACAGAGCAGCCCCGATCCTAATAATAATATTAATAATAATAATAATAATTGTTACATGTAATGATAAACCAGATTGTCATATGTATAACTAGCTTTTGTATTAATATTATTATTATTATTGGCAAAGCTGGTTATACATGTAACAATATCTTTTATTTTATTAATAATACTATTATTACTATTATTAATAATAATAATAATAATAAAAGACATTATTACATGTATAACCAGCTTTCCCAATAATTTTTGTGCGCATAAATAGCTTTTTATAATACTGATTGTTACATGTATAACATGCTTTTGCAATAAAAACAATAATCATAAAACTGATTTTAATATAGTTTTTGTAGTAATAATAATAAAATAGATTGTCATTTGTATAACTAGCTTTTGTAGTAATATTCTTATTATTAATATTATTATTGCGAAAGCTGGTTATACGTGTAACAATCTCTTTTATTTTTATTATTCATAATAATAATAATAATAAAATACATTGGTATATGTATAACCAGCTTTCACAATAATAATAATAATAATAATAATAATAATAATAACAAACAGATTGTTATATGTACAACTAGCTTTTTTAATGCTAATATTAATAAACATAATAATACCGATTGTTATATGTATAACTATAATATAATAATTATGTAATAAATAATAACAATAACATCATTCCCATTACTATCCATACTGCCACGTGCAGCAGGTGCTTGCAGTCCCCCTTTCCTCCCACCAGATGGCGATGCCCCGTCACATTCCAGAGCCAGTGGGCGGAGCCTTTTCCCACGTGTTGGGCATTTAATTTAAAGGGACAACAACCCCGGAGAGCCTAAGAAAGTGACAGCCTTGGGGATCGCAGGAGGGAGAGGAGTTTGAAGCATCCTCAAGGGAGGGAGAGAGGCAGAGGACCGCAGCATCACCTGGGCATCTGCATGGTGCTCCTGGAGCAGGAAGAGGTGGCAGCAGGACCACACTGGCAGTTCTGCCCACATGTTTAATTCTGTTTGCAAGAAGCTGCAGGATTAATTAGACACAAAGTTGTCCTGGATATTTAGCAATCTCTGAGTGATGGCAGAAGAAGCAAATTGCATGCAGCTGCTCCAGCAGGGATGATAGGAGCAGTGTGTGCCAAGCTGAAATAGTTTCCCTCTTTGTGTGTAGTCTGGTACATGGGGTGGGGTGAGATAAAAGCCAGAGGGATGTGGAGGTACAGGATATAATTATATACTGAGGAGGTTAGAGAAGACAGCCAAGCCCTTAATGCTATGCCAAGGAGGTGAATACCTGCTGCTGCTGTATGATGTGTCAGTGACAACCAGAGAGTAGAGAGGTTGTCAGAGATCCCTGAGGCTCAGACACTGGGTGACCTGGGAGGGTGCAGAACATGCAAGACTGAAGATCTCCTCTCATCATCCTTTATCTGATCTTCCCCATCACCTGGGACTGAGAATCTGACATGCAGAAGATCACTCTTCTTGTCCTCTTGGAGTGGATGGTCCTCCTTGTGCACACAGATCCAGGTAAGACCCCTGACCTCTCCCTCACATCTAGCCTTCCTCAATTAGGGATTCTCCAGAGGTAACTAGGGGTACATTGAGCAATGAGCATTATCTGGCTCTCAGATGAGCTATCACTGACAGCAATGGTCATTTCAGCTATCTGTAAGGAGGACCTTCTCCCCACTGGCCACCAATTTAAGGAGGACATTCTTCCAACTGATCACCAATTTAAGGAGGACATTCTTCCCATTCTTTCTATTGGCTACCAATATAAGAGGAACATTCTTCCCACTGACCACCAATGTATAGGGGGCATTCTTCCCACTGATCACCAATGTTAGAGGGACATTCTTCTCACTGGCCACCAATGTAAGAGGGACATTCTTCCTACTGACCACCAATGTTAGAGGGACATTCTTCCCACTGACACCAATGTGTAGGGGACATTCTTACTAATGGCCACTAATGTAAGAGGGACATTCTTCCCACTGACCACCAATGTTAAAGGGACATTCTTCTCACTGGCCACCAATGTAAGAGGGACATTCTTCCTACTGACCACCAATGTTAGAGGGACATTCTTCCCACTGACCACCAATGTATAGGGGACATTCTTCTCACTGGCCACCAATATAAGAGGGGCAGTCTTCCCATTCGCCACCAGTGTAAGGGGGGCATTCTTCCCACTGGCCCCCAATGTAAGGTGGAAATTCCTCCCACGGACAACCAATGTAAGGTGGGAATTCTTCCCACTGACCTCCAATGTAAGCGAAAATTCTTAACACTGACCTCCAATGTAAGGAGCATTCTTCCCACTGACCACCAATGTAAGGAGCATTCTTCCCACTGACCACCAATGTAAGGTGGAATTTCTTCCCACGGACCACCGATGTACCTCAAAATTCTTCCTGAAGACCACCAGTGTAAAGGGCACTTTCTTCTCATTGACCACCAAGGTAGAAGGGCACTTCTCCACAGACCACCAATATTACAGGGTACTACATTTTTCACTGTCTCTGTTTCTTTTCTGGTTGGCCCTGGGCATCAATTACTCTAAGCATGCCACATTTGTTTTTTTCTGTTTATTCTTCAAGCTACTACTTAGGCTCCTTTCACACAGACGTTAGGATCTGGTTCACCTGTCAGTTTTTCAGGTGGACCGGATCAGAAGCCCATGTAAGTCCATAGGCAGAGCCGAACCGTGAACCACATGCTTGGGTGGTAGTTGCGGAGCCGCCCATAGACCCAACATGGGTCCAGGAAAACTCCGGCTTGTAAAAGCTGAATGAATATAAACGTGATAAGAGTGACTTCCGTCCCGTTCTGCTCCGATTCTGCAGTGAATCTGTTCATGGATCCCCTGCCGATCGGACAGAATGTCGCCCATGTGATAGGGGCCTTACTGATAATGTCCCATAAGCTGTAGGTATATTTATTATTAGGCAGCAGCCCACCCTTGATAGTAGAGCAGTGGCTGCTAGACATTCAGGAGACAATACTACTGCCTCCTAAATGATCAAACTAGGATTTTCTATTTCCAAGCTTATGGCACGCAGATGCGGTGCAGCCCCATTCGCTTGAATGGGTCGTGTTTGGTGGCTGTACAGGGTGTCATTTTTGCGTGTGTAAGACCGCGAGCAGCTGTATGTTATCTTTAAGGTGGACGGTCAGGGGTGGTTAAACTGCAGTTCAACCGCCTATTTTTACCACCCACCCTGGCCCACCCCTGTGAACAAGACCTGAGACCTGAAAGTCAGTTCAAGAGTTCTTCGGTGTTAAAAATGTTCAGAAAGGCCGAGCTAACCTATTCCTCTGCAAAGGCAGCGGAGGAAGTGCAGGATCTGCGGTTGTTCCTTATCCTGCTAGCCTGTCTTTACTACAGAGTGACCCACATGGGACAGGAGCAGGACAGGACTTTTCTGACTTCACTGGTTGCATGCTTGTTTCATTGACTTCCTCAGATACAGATATAGGTATATAAATAGATGGATGCAGAGAGGGACAGAATAGATAGATAGATAGATAGATAGATAGATAGATAGATAGATAGATAGATAGATAGATAGATAGATAGATAGATAGATAGATAGATAGATAGATAGATAGACTCTAAAGACATGCTGGTAGGTTAATCGGATCCTGTCTAAATTGTCCCTAGTATGTATGAATGTGAGTTAGGGACCTTAGATTGTAAGCTCCTTGAGGGTAGGGACTGATGTGAATGTACAATGTATATGTAAAGCGCTGCGTAAATTGTATATAAGTACCTGAAATAGATAGATAGATAGATAGATAGATAGATAGATAGATAGATAGATAGATAGATAGATAGATAGATAGATAGAGATATATATATATATAGATAGATAGATAGATATATATATAGAGAGAGAGAGAGAGAGAGAGAGAGAGAGAGAGAGAGAGATAGATAGATAGATTAGATACGGTCGATAGAGTGATAGAAATTAGATACATGGTTTAGATTTATATTTGATCATAATGAGAGAACAAAAGATATAGATAGATAGAATTCTGCAGCATCATGCCTGTTCTGTGTGATGGAGGGCTGTGCTGGTATTGATGATCTGTATTGATCTCTCTATTCCTGATCTTATACGCTCTCCAGAGATATTATATTTAATTATTGATGTTTTTGAATGTAACTTCCAGAAATGTCTGACACACGATCGATGCTGTGAGATGGCTGAGCACACAGATATGTACAGTCCACACATGTATTGATAATGTACCGGGATACAAACCTTCCTCTGCATAATGTAATACTGGAAATCATCTGTCTTTCCATACTTCTGTCATTTGTGGATATGAATAGAAAAGTGTCAAGGCATTTACAAAAGAAAACTTAAAGGGCTTGTAAAGGCTTGTGGTTTTTTTTTTTTTTTTTTAAAACTAAAATCATTTTACAGGCTAATACTTACCTGCTCTGTGTAATGGTATTGCACAGGGCGACCCCGATCCTCCTCTTCTGGAGTCTCCCACCGGCTCTAGGCTCCTCCTCTTCTTAGTGTGTCGCCATAGGAAACCGCTTCCTATGGTGGCACACCTGCGGACTCACTCCCGAGCAGGGCTGTGTGCATCTATAGACACACACACAGCATGGCTTGCCCCCCCCCCCTCTGCTAACAGGATTTGATTGACAGCAGCAGGAGCCAATGGCTCCCACTGCTGCCTCTCTGTCTTGTGAGAGAGAGGAAAGAGCTGCTACAGGCAGGCACAGCGCTGGATCGAGTGAAGACTCAGGTAAGTAGTTAGGGGGTGAGGGAGCGATACAAATAGTGCAACTTTTTTTTACCTTAATGCAGAAAATGCGTTAAGGTAAAAAAAAAAAAAATTCCCTTTAGAACCACTTTAATATTCCACTTAAAGATAAACCAATTAAACATAAAGGAGTTGCCTTTATATCTGACCTCTGGTCTTCTCTTCAGTCTTGCACAGTTGTAGCGGCTCCTCTCCTGGACTGAAATTTCTTACTCTGATTTCACTGCACACTGTGAGCTTCTCACAATGTGCATTAGAAGCTGAAGGAAGTCAGATAGACCCCCGCCTTATTTCCTGGCTGAAGGACGTTCATCATTATCTAGCCATTTTTTTTTTTTTGGCAGCGCAATTTAAAGTATGTTAGTCATAAAATGCGTTGAGGTAGCCTTACGTTACAGTTACATGCATTGGTACACTGGAATGGCACTCCAATGCCTCTTACCAACAGGACCGGATCTGGCCTATCTGATCTGGGGGTGCAGTAAAAAAGTCAGAGGGCATGATGTCAACACTGTGTGCCAGTCATTGACAGTCTATCACACAGTGTCACAACCTGGGAAACACTATTAAACAGAACCTGTGCCCCCTTTTTTTAAATGTCCCTATCAGAGTTCCCCTCTACACCATGACTACTCATCAGATTGCCTCCTTATATCGGGTGTCCCCATCAAGAGTGCCTCCTTACATCAGATGCCCCCATCAGAGTGCTCCCATACATCAGTAATGTCTATGACTGTTCAGTTGCTGTGTTTTCTAGAAAGCATAGGGCAATCCATAATTAATTTTGCTTGTTGCTAAAAGGGATGGTGGGAACCCCTCATAATGGGTACAGCAGGTGTACAGACCTCGGAACTCAGTGCAGGGATGGTGGGAAACCCTTAAAATGGGCACAGCAAGTGTACAGACCCAGGAACTCAGCACAGGGAAGGTGGGTACCCCTCATAATGGGCACTGCAGGTGTACAGGCCCAGGAATGCAGCTCAGGGATGGTGGGGCACAGCAGTTGTTCAGAGCTGAGAACTCAGTGCGGAGCTGGTGGGAAACCTTCATAATGGGCAGAGCAGATGTAGAATCCTGGAAACTCAGTGCAGAGTTGGTGGGAACCCCTCATAATGGGCACAGCAGGTACTCAGAACTCAGCACAGGGATGGTGGGAACTCCTCATAATGGGCACTGCAGGTGTATTGACCTGGGAACTCAGTTCAGGGATGGTGGTAACCCCTCTCATAATGGGCACAGCAGACCTCGGAACTCAGTGCAGAGATTGTGGGATCCCCTCATAATGGGCACTGCAGGTGCTTTTAGCTTTTTTACAGTCCTAAACCAGTGTTTCTCAACCCCTTTGAGACCAGGGCCCAATACATTCTTCCAAAACATTCCATGTCCCAACAGTAAAAAATAAAATTTATACTTGCACAACAAACTATGGGAATGCAAAACATTAATTGAAATGCTGGAAGGCTCTGGATGGGACTGGATGTCACTGTGGCAGGAATTGGGTTGTGGAGATATTAGGGGACTCTGCAGCAGGCTTAACATCCCGGTAGGGAATGGGGTTTCTGGAGGATGCTGGGGGTTACTGCTGGAGGTCGGGGACCTATAGAGGGCTGGAGGCTTTGCAGCCGCTTGGGGGCACTGTGTAAGGCTGGGTGGCACTGTAAGAAGTTAGGGGCACTGTAGAGGCTGAGGGCACTCATGAGGCCTGGAGGCACTATGGGCCACTATGGGAGGTTGAGGGACACAATGGGAGCTGGGAGACACTGTGGGAAGTTAAGAGGCCTGTAGTTGGTTGGAGGCCCAGCAGAAAGGATGAGGGTTGTGGAGAAGGTTAGGGGACTCTGCAGCAGACTTGGTGTCCCCGTAGGATATAGGTTTTTTGGAGGATGCTGGGGGTTACTGTGGGAAATTGTTGGAGGTTGGGGAACTATGTAGGGCTGGAGGCTTTGCAGCATGGTGGGGACACTGTGCAAGGCTGGGTGGCACCGTGAGAAGTTAATGGCACTGTGGAGGCTGATGGCTCTCATGAGGCCTGGAGGCACGATGGGCCACTATGGGAGGCCGAGGGGCAATATGGGAGCTGGGAGACACTGTGGGAAGTTAAGAGATCTGTAGCTGGCTGAAGGCCCAACAGATGGGAGGCCATGGGCCTGTGTTTGAGAACCTCTGTTTTAAACTATAACAGCCATTCTGAAGCCCTAGGGTTACTCCAGAGATTGTTAGGGGTTCCTTGGTCTGTGGCTGATTGACCTCCCATTTGATGGAGTCTTCATAGTTTCAGGGCGAATGCAACTTAGCAGAGCCAATATCATGACACCAATGATCTTTTTTACCTGTGTGTAAGGGTGGCACTCTGGCCGCTACTGTAAGGATTGTATTCTTCTCATTGACCATCAGCTGACCCTTGGCGGATTGGGTTAGGCAGGGGTTCCCTGAGACCTGAAAATTATTTGAGGGGTTCCTCTGGGGTATAAGGGGTGAGAAAGGCTGAACTAGAATTATAGGGAGAATAATCTATAGCAGTGGTCCCAAACTGTAACCATTTGTTTGCTTTTATCTGGTCCTTGGGGCACTATTTTATTCACTGGCACCAATGAAGGGCACATTTCCTCCAAATGACATCAACGATGGGGCACAGTTCCTCCCAATGACTCCAACAATTGGGCCCAATGACACCAATGATGGGGCATAATTCCTCCCAATGACACCAATAATGGGGCACTATTCCTGCCACTGACACCAATGATGGGGCACTATTCCTCCCACTGACACCAATGATGGGGCATTGTTTACTCTCACTGATGCTGGAACATTTGGAACTCCAGATGGCCACAGTCTGGCACGTCTTAAAGTCTGAAGGACAGTAAACTGGCCCGTTGTTTAGAAAGTTTGGAGACCCCTGATCTATAAGATACACCATTTCCTGTAGCTTACAATCCTCCCACGGTAAGAGAAGGTGCACGAGGTACTTATTTGTATATTCGTTGAGTGTTTAGGGTCATCCGAAAAGAGTTCTGAATGTTCTGAGATCATTATCTAGGAAACACCAGGAAAACAAAACTTTGGTAGAGCTTGGATTTCAATAAAATTTGTATTAGGGAGCGTGTGAGAAGCTAGCCCAGAGTGTTTCAGTCCTGCCCAGCCCTGAGGACACTTTATCCCACATCATGAAACTCTTGTCTTCTGATTCTGTCGTTAAAAGAATATTGGAATTGTTGGACTTCTCTCAGGCTCACAGATGTTTGGATGGTGTATTGAAGCCTTGGACTGACCTTTCCTCATAATGGACTATGTTGGAAAGCTGAACTTATTTTGTGTTTTTTTTTTAATTTTTTTTATGAAAACGAACTGCCAGCCATAAAACAATGGACTATACCATATTTTTCAGTCTATTTTTGGGCTGAACCAGAAGACTATCACCTACATATATTGAAGAAAGCTGTCCTATGACATCATGGCAGCCTTATTGTGCAGTATATCGATCTCAGAACAATGCCAGGACAGGAAGTGATGGGAATACTCTCCAATGGGGAAGCAGAAAAACATACTTTCAGAGTAGGGAAGGGTTGGAACGTCTGTAATGTGCCTTCTTATTCTGGTGACAATTAACCCCCCCATTTCTTGTATGGACACCAAAGGGAGAGGAAGTGAGAAAAATCTCCCCAAATTCGGCTACAGTTGGCTTTAAATGAAGCTTGTATTTACAAGAGGCTTCCATTAGTTCCAGTGAGAGCCATTGCTGGCTCTTGCCAGCGTTTATGAGCGTACATCGACGTGTGGATCTAACTGGGCACAGCATTAGGGTGCTGAAAGACCTTCATAAGATGTTTGATACTACTGTGCCATTTGATAACATGGTGATTAAGGCAGCCAGCTCCTGCTTGGTTGTTGTGGCTTGCTAAGTGCTCCGTTTGAACTTCCATGTGTACACCTAGCATAACAAAACATGTCGATTAGAGACTTGCAACCTAAGGCACGAGGACGAGAGTGGGCGTGCAATGTCATTTTCAGCAGCACCCGGAAAATTGTCACATTGCATTTCTGGAGGTTAGGATGGGCCTACTGGAGAATCCTCCAGTGAGGCCTCTGCTCCTTACTGCCATATTCTGTAATTGACAGCTCACCAGGCTGTAAAGGTTCAGGAATTGGGTTGACCTGAAAATGTGAAGGTGCAGGGATTGAGGTTGAACTGTGGTGTGGAGGTTCAGAAAATGGGGTGATCTGAGTTGTGAAGGTGAAGGAATTGGGGCGATTTGAGGCCTGAAGGTGCAGGAAATGGGGTGATCTGAGGTACAAAGGTGCAGGGATTGGGGTGATCTGAGCTGTGAAGGTTCAGAAATTGGGGTGATCTGAGGTACAAAGGTGCAGGGATTGGGGTGGTGTGAGCTGTGAAGGTGCAGGAGTTGGGGTTAGTTTAGTATGAAGGTGCAGGAATTGGGGTGATTTGAGGTGTCAAGATACAGGAATTTGGGTGATCTGAGGTATGTACAGTATCTCACAAAAGTGAGTACACCCCTCACATTTTTGTAAATATTTTATTCTATCTTTTCATGTGACAACACTGAAGAAATGACACTTTGCTACAATGTAAAGTAGTGAGTGTACAGCTTGTATAACAGTGTAAATTTGCTGTCCCCTCAAAATAACTCAACACACAGCCATTAATGTCTAAACCGCTGGCAACAAAAGTGAGTACACCCCTAAGTGAAAAATGTCCAAATTGGGCCCAAAGTGTCATAATTTTGTGTGGCCACCATTATTTTCCAGCACTGCCTTAACCCTCTTGGGCATGGAGTTCACTAGAGCTTCACAGGTTGCCACTGAAGTCAAAAACGCGTCAAAATCACGCAACTTTGAAGTCTCGGTAGTGTGAAAGGGGCCTAAAAACTGTTATACAAGCTGTACACTCACTACTTTAAAGTAGCAAAGTGTCATTTCTTCAGCGTTGTCACATGAAAAGAATAAAATATTTACTCATTTTTGTGAGATACTGTAGGTGCAGGAATTGGGGTGATCTGAGTTTTGAAGGTGCAGGAATTGGGGTGATCTGAGGTGTGAAGGTGAAGGATTTGGGCTGATCTGAGGTATCAAGGTAAAGGAATTGGGCTGATCTGAGGTGTGAAGGTGTAGGAATTGGGAGTGATCTGAGGTGTAAATGTGTAGGAATTGGGGTGATCTGAGGTGTGAAGGTGTAGGAATTGGGGTGATCAGAGGTGTGAAGGTGAAGGAATTGGGGTGATCTGAGGTATGAAGGTGCAGGAATTGGGGTGATCTGAGGTGTGAAGGTGCAGGAATTGGGGTGATCTGAGGTCTGCAGGTGCAGGAATTGGGGTGATCTGAGGTATGAAGGTGCAGGAATTGGGGTGATCTGAGGTGTGAAGAGGCAGGATTTGGGGTGATCTGAAGTGTGAAGGTGCAGGAATTGGGGTGATCTGAGGTGTGAAGGTGCAGGAATTGGGGTGATCTGAGGTGTGAAGGTGAAGGAATTGGGGTGATCTGAGGTCTGCAGGTGCAGGAATTGGGGTGATCTGAGGTATGAAGGTGCAGGAATTGGGGTGATCTGAGGTATGAAGGTGCAGGAATTGGGGTGATCTGAGGTATGAAGGTGCAGGAATTGGGGTGATCTGAGGTGTGAAGGTGCAGGAATTGGGGTGATCTGAGGTGTGAAGGTGCAGGATTTGGGGTGATCTGAAGTGTGAAGGTGCAGGAATTGGGGTGATCTGAGGTGTGAAGGTGCAGGAATTGGGGTGATCTGAGGTGTGAAGAGGCAGGATTTGGGGTGATCTGAAGTGTGAAGGTGCAGGAATTGGGGTGATCTGAGGTATACAGCATGCTATTCTTCACTGACACGACAGTTGTGCAATGCTAATAAATTGACACTTAGGGGTTGATTTACTAAACTGGAGAGTGCAAAATCTGGTGCAGCTCTGCATAGTAACCAATCACCTTACAGGTTGTATTGTCAAAGCTTAATTCAACAAGCTGAAGTTAGAAGCTGATTGGCCGCCATGCAGAGCTGCTCCAGATCTTGCACTCTCCAGTTTTAGTAAATCAATCTTTTAGACCACATACACACTATTAGATTTTCTGCAGATTTTTGTCTTCAAATTTACCAAAACCATATAATATGGAGGTCAAACCTTAAGAGTTTCAATTTGTATGCAATCAAGCAGGCCCTTACACTACATGGTTGTGGTAAATCTGAAGACAAAAATCTGCAGAAAATCTAATAGTGTGTATGGGGTCTTAATGTGGAAAACGCTGATTATCTCCGACATGGATAATTGAACTGCTTCTATATGTCTCCGCTCTCCATCATCCACAGACACAACATGACACCACTGACTCCTGCCTGATGACAGGTCTGCTTGCTTCTTTCGCTGGGCCATGATGTGGTTAATGGAGCCGGCCCTTGGCTTATCCCGGGGTTATTAGACAGGATGCCGGATGATTATTGGAGAATAGTGACTCTCGGCTGCGGCCGTCGGTCAATCAGTGTATGCAACAGCAGCTCCAAAAGAGATAAGACAGCTATGCGGGTCATCAGCATTTTATGAATTATTGAAGTTCTGTGGCAGAATCTAGAATCCGTCTGCCCCCTCCTGTCTGTGTGCCCGGATTACAGCGCTGGCTGGCACCATGGCCCGCATCATGACTTCACTTACCCTAAGAAAACTGCCAAATGGTGATGGTGTATTTTTTTTTTCCACACCTGGTCAATTTGAGCAGATTGCAAGCTCTTGAGGTCAAGAAAATTATACAATTCTAACCTTTTGTTAATAGTAAATGCTTTGGAATAGCTGAAATGCTTTTCTGTTCCAATCACTGACTGCTTGGAAAAGTTCTCCTCCTAAACACAGTCCTTAAAGCTGAAATAGAATCTACTAATGTGTTGCCTTCAAATCCTCCCTTGATGATATTTTTAAATAAAGCCTTTTTTTCTTTCATTACATATCTTATTTTAGATACAGTCATGTAATCACAGGGTCTCTGTGCCTCTCTATGCAATACAGGCAGATCATGGCTGGTGGGAGGGGCCGGCAGGGTGCTGTACATAAGAGGTAAACGAAAAATCCTGGACAGCCGCACTCAAAAGAAAATTTCGATCTTTATTTAAATATGGTCATAAAAATACATGCCACAGCATCACAAAGCAGGAAAGCTGACGCGTTTCACACTGTAGTCTGTGCTTAATCATAGCTATGATCAGATAACCCCCTGGAGAAGCGCTTCCCCGAGGGGATTACCTTGCGGGCGCGCTCCCGAGTCCAGCATTCGGCCTCCTTAGAGGCCGAATGCAGGACTCGGCCCCGCCCCCCCCCCCGGCGCTCGCATCATTGGATTTGATTGACAGCAGCGGGAGCCAATGGCCGCGCTGCTATCAATCTATCCAATCAAGAGCTGAGAATCCTGGACAGAGAGACCGCACGTCACCGCCGGGTCAAGTTCGAGGCTTCAGGTAAGTAAAACAGGGGGGGGGCTGGGGGGCCGGTCACTGACAGAAATTTTTTCACCTTAATGCATAATATGCATTAAGGTGAAAAAAACACGAAGGTTTACAACCCCTTTAATTGAACAAAGTGAAGTTAGAAGCTGATTGGCTGCCGTGCACAGCTTCACCAGATACTGACTGCTCCAGTTTTAGTAAACACCCCCCCCCCCGTGTTCATATAAAAAAATACAAGGTGTTCTATAATTGGCAGAAGGGCTGAGCGACCAACCCCCCCCCCCCCCCCCCCCAGTGGTCAGTGTGTAGAGGGGAAGCCACTGGCACAGAACTCAAGCAGGACCCACAAGATCGTGGCTATCACAGTAGTACCGGTAGCACCGAATACTACAGTCATTTCCAGATTCTTCATTAGGTATGAGATACTGTATACTTTTTATAGTGCCCGGCTGGATCAATATACAAAAAGTATGCAATCCGAAAAATTCCTGGAGTTCAGCTTTATGATTTTGCATTTTCTTTTTTGAGCCAGTAGGTGGAGCGTTAAGCTGCTTTATATACATTAAAAAAAAAAACCTTTGTTTACAGGCTTCGTAGCTCAAGCTAACACAAAAGTTAGTGACTCATCCCTTCTCCAGTAACTCAGTTCAAAGTTTCAGCTAGACCAAGGGACACAAAGGATAGCAGCTCTGTGGTGCTGTCTCTTAGTGCTCTGGAAATCATTTGCTGTGTATTAAATGTCTGTTTGTAAAATAAGGATTGTATATTTCATTAGTAAAAAAACACTATAAAACAACCGTTAAATTATAAGCCAATTTATTGACCAAAAGCAAATATAGTTTCTCCATCATTGGTGTTAGTGGGAAGAATAGTGTCCCATTATTGGTGTCAGTGGGAAGAATAGTGTCCCATTATTGGTGTTAGTGGGAAGAATAGTGTCCCATTATTGGTGTCAGTGGGAAGAATAGTGTCCCATTATTGGTGTCAGTGGGAAGAATAGTGTCCCATCATTGGTTTCAGAGGAAGCAATAGTGCCCCATAGTCTCTGTCAGTTGGAGGAATAGTGCACCATCATTGGTGTCAGTGAGAGGAATAGTTCCCCATAGTTGGTGTCAGTAGGAGGAATAATGCCCCATTGTTAATATCAGTAGGAGGTATCCCTCAAGGGTCGAATAAAGGCAAGCAAAGAGCTGCATCTGGCCCCCGGGCCGCAGTTTGGAGACCACTAACCTAAATAATAAACCCCAACCTGGTATACATCAAATAATGTTTGGTGGTGATTATGTGAGGTAGTTGTCACTGGAACAAGTGTCCCCATTGGAAGATTTCCTCTCTATTCAACTAAAAATGTTGACTGATGTCAACTCAAAATGTTTGGCTTGTCCCTCACTTTCAGTCCTGGTGACAATGGTCACCAGGGAAAATGACATAGACAGCAATTCAAACAGCTTGACCCCTCTCTATTACATCCAAATGTATGCATGGGCAGGCATCCACAGGTATCTGAGGGTGGTCAGACCACCCTTGCATGTCCTAAGGATAGTCCTTGTCTTAAGGACATGCAAGGATGGTCTGACCACCCTCAGATACCTGTGGATGCCTGCCCATGCATACATTTGGATGTAATAGGTAGGGGTCAAGCTGTTTGAATTGCTGTCTATGTTCCACGTTAGTAAATACTGACTATGTCATTTTCACTGAAAGTGAGGGACAAACCAAACATTTTGAGTTGACACCAGTCAACATTTTTAGTTGAATAGAGAGGACATCTTCCAATGGGGACACTTGTTCTAGTGACAACTGTCTTAGAATATGTTAATGTCAATCTTACCTCTCCTGGGATCCAGCAACAGTTCTCCTGATCGGCTCCATTTAAAATGGCAGTGACACGTGGCTCTGTGCCTCCTATGTTCTCTGAGTCTGCCTTGAGCCTTTTGGGTACTCTGTAACTCCAGCACACTCCCAGTCTATGTGTCCTCCAAGAGCCCAGTGACTCCACGAGTGCTCCCGCTCCATGTGCCCTCTAGTGACCCCAGTGCACCCAGTGACTCCAAGTACACTCTCAGTCCACATATCATCTAGTAATCACAGTGCGCCTAGTAACTCCACGTGCACTCCTAGCCCATGTGTCCTCTAGTGACTCCAATTGCACTCTCAATCCATGTGTCCTTTGGTGACTCTATTGTGCCCACTGACGCCAAGTGCTCTCCCAGCCTGCATGCCACCTAGTGACTTCAGTGCGCCCAGTGACTCCAAGTGCGCTCCCAGTCCAAATGCCATCTAGTGATTCCACAGCGCCTGGTGACTCCAAATGCCCTTCAAGCCCATGTGCCTCCAGTAGTGCCCAGTGACTCCAAGTGCACATCCAGTCCATGTCTTCTAGTGACTCCAGTGCACCTCGTGACTCCAAGTATACTCCCAATCCACGTGTCATCTAGTAACTCCAGTGCACCCAGCGACTCCAAGTGCACTACCGTTCCATTGGTAGTGCAATCCAAACCTGACAGGGGCTTTAACCGTTCCATACTTTGTCTTAAGTAGATAAAAAAATAATTTGCCTTAGATAATCCACGTGTCATATAGTGACTCTAGTGCACCACTACTCCACTGGTAGTGAACACCAGACCTAACAGGGGCTTCAACCATTCCATAGTCTATCCTAAATTTAAAAAAAATAAACTTTTGGCCTTACATACACTTTAACTTGGAAGGATGAAAGGACAATGGTAGTCAGTACACCCATCGAAACCCCTGAATGGGTAGTGTCAAGTGTGTACAAGTATAAATGCATTTTTTCAGCGATGTATATGATTACTGAATTTCTCAGTAATTCTCATTTTCTCTGTTATGTATTTTTTCTTAATGGTAATTTTTATATGTTTCCATTCACTGCTACAGATGCAGCCAAGTTGCACCGCTGTGATGGACACTCTTGTAACCCACCGGTTGGGAACCTTGCAACTGGCCGGACACCGGTCACGCTCACCACTTGCGGAATGGACACCAGTGAACTCTACTGCTTTTACACCGAGGACCAGCTATTCCATAAGGCCCCGGTCTCCTGTGGTCCACCCCAGTGTACAAAGTGTAGCCTTAACCAGCCTGAGAATTCCCACCTACCTGCTCACATGACAGATGATGTGTTCTCAAGTCCAGCGACGTGGTGGCAGTCTGCCCAAGGTGTCCTCCGGGAGGAGATAAGGCTGGACTTCGAGACAGAGTTCTACCTGACTCATGTCATCATGGTGTTCAAGTCTCCGCGCCCAGCAGCCATGGTGCTGGAAAGGTCCGGGGACCACGGCAAGACCTGGAGGGCTTATAAATACTTTGCAAATAACTGTACGGCCACCTTTGGTTTGGCAGATGACCTGTTCGAGGAGGGAGCACGATGTACTTCCAGGTATTCAGACTCCTGGCCCTGTACAAAAGGGGAGGTAAGAAGTCTTCCATGCAATTTAAAGCAGAATTCCAGGCAATCAACTGTATGCATAGAATAAATACATATATGAGTGCTATTTTACCTCCCACTGATACCAATAATGGGGCACTATTCCTCCCACTAACACCAATGATGGGGCACTATTCCTCCCACTGACACCAACTATGGGGCATTATTCCTCCTACTGATGCCAACTATGGGACGACAATATTCCTCCCACTGACACCAATGATGGGACACTATTTCTCCCACTGTTACCAACTATGGGGCATTATTCCTCCTACTGACGCCAACTATGGGACACTATTCCTCCCACTGACGCCAATGATGGGTCACTATTCTTTCCACTGACACCAATGATGGGACACTATTCTTTTCACTGACACCAATAATGGGGCACTATTCCTCCCACTGACACTAATGATGGTGAACTATTCCTCCCACTGACACCACCAATGATGGGACACTATTCCTCCCACTGACACTAATGATGGGGAACTATTCCTCCCAATGACACCACCAATGATGGGACACTATTCTTTTCACTGACACCAATAATGGGGCACTATTCCTCCCACTGACACTAATGATGGTGAACTATTCCTCCCACTGACACCCCCAATGATGGGACACTATTCCTCCCACTGACACTAATGATGGGAAACTATTCCTCCCAATGACACCAATGATAGGCTACTACTCCTCCTCCTAGTGACCTCCAATCTTGAGGTCATGTTTATTCTCACTGATGCTGGGCCAGGGACATTTTCTACCCTCGCCCACAATCTGGCCCCCTAAAGTAAACTGGCCCCTTGAAAAATTTGGAGACCCCTGGTCTTTACCTTTCTGTGTTTACTTCTGTCCCCATACATTATCCACACCAGGGCTGGAAAAATCCCAAGAGCCAGGTAGCCAATGCTCCTTAAAGCTTACAGCTGGCGCCAACTTTTGAGGTTTTATCTAGTTGTTGGTAGTGGAGCTGGCTCCTAAAAAAAATCCTGCTTTCTCCTGGATTGAACAGACTGGCATTCCATATTAAATTGTCCACCCCTTATGTACACCCAAAAGCTTCTGCAAAGTTTGGCTATGTGTCCAAAAAACAATACTATTTCTATTTAGGAAAAAAAGAAAATCCAGTGCACTTTGGGGGTTCCAAGAGGCCCCTGCATCCTGACTTAGTGATGGTTGACTAAACAAGATGGTTGGGGCAATAAAAGTTTGGGAATACTGGAGTTCTAATTTTGGAAATCCTATGGCACTTCTCGAAAATGCGTTGACTGCTTTAAATGACTGCTTAAACAAATTTACTTTATCTGAACTGTTTGAGCTTTGCTTTCAGTTTTTTGAAGCTTTGGAGGGCCAAGTTGGGGATCTTTGTGTACTTGAGAGCTGCTTTAGAAATACTCGAACACTGGACTCCCATATTCTATATTGAGTCCAGTGTTCCACCATCTCACTTCTTTACTTTGATACATCAGGGTTTCTGTATATGAAAGACTTGGGTGGAGGACTGCATGGAGTGATGCACATTGACATTACCTGGATTCAGGGATTTTTTTTTTTATTAGAGTATAAGTGCAGGTACTCCCTGTTCCGAGTCACCCCTTGTCCTTGCCCCCTACCCACCTCAGAGCACTGTCCCTTGTCTCCACCCCCTACCCACCTCAGAGCACTGTCCCTTGTCTCCACCCCCTACCCACCTCAGAGCACCGTCCCTTGTCTCTACCCCCTACCCACCTCAGAGCACCGTCCCTTGTCTCCACAACCTACTCACCTCAGAGCACCGTCCCTTGTCTCCACTCCCTACTCACCTCAGAGCACTGTCCCTTGTCTCTACCCCCTACCCACCTTAGAGCACCGTCCCTTGTCTCCACCCCCTACCCACCTCAGAGCACTGTCCCTTGTCTCCACCCCCTACCCACCTTAGAGCACCGTCCCTTGTCTCCACCCCCTACCCACCTCCGAGCACTGTCCCTTGTCTCCACCCCCTACCCACCTCAGAGCACTGTCCCTTGTCTCCACCCCCTACCCACCTCAGAGCACCGTCCCTTGTCTCCACCCCCTACCCACCTCAGAGCACCGTCCCTTGTCTCCACCACCTACCCACCTCTGAGCACCGTCCCTTGTCTCCACCCCCTACCCACCTCAGAGCACCGTCCCTTGTCTCCACCCCCTACCCACCTCAGAGCACTGTCCCTTGTCTCCACCCCCTACCCACCTCAGAGCACCGTCCCTTGTCTCTACCCCCTACCCACCTCAGAGCACCGTCCCTTGTCTCCACAACCTACTCACCTCAGAGCACCGTCCCTTGTCTCCACCCCCTACTCACCTCAGAGCACTGTCCCTTGTCTCTACCCCCTACCCACCTTAGAGCACCGTCCCTTGTCTCCACCCCCTACCCACCTCAGAGCACTGTCCCTTGTCTCCACTCGCTACCCACCTTAGAGCACCGTCCCTTGTCTCCACCCCCTACCCACCTCTGAGCACTGTCCCTTGTCTCCACCCCCTACCCAACTCAGAGCACTGTCCCTTGTCTCCACCCCCTACCCACCTTAGAGCACCGTCCCTTGTCTCCACCCCCTACCCACCTCAGAGCACCGTCCCTTGTCTCCACCCCCTACCCACCTCCGAGCACCGTCCCTTGTCTCCACCCCCTACCCACCTCAGAGCACCGTCCCTTGTCTCCACCCCCTACCCACCTCAGAGCACTGTCCCTTGTCTCCACCCCCTACCCACCTCCGAGCACTGTCCCTTGTCTCCACCCCCTACCCACCTCAGAGCACTGTCCCTTGTCTCCACCCCCTACCCACCTCAGAGCACCGTCCCTTGTCTCCACCCCCTACCCACCTCAGAGCACCGTCCCTTGTCTCCACCCCCTACCCACCTCTGAGCACCGTCCCTTGTCTCCACCCCCTACCCACCTCAGAGCACCGTCCCTTGTCTCCACCCCCCTACCCACCTTAGAGCACCGTCCCTTGTCTCCACCCCCTACCCACCTTAGAGCACCGTCCCTTTTCTCCACCCCCTACCCACCTCCGAGCACTGTCCCTTGTCTCCACCCCCTACCCACCTCAGAGCACTGTCCCTTTTCTCCACCCCCTACCCACCTCCGAGCACTGTTTCTTGTCTCCACCCCCTACCCACCTCAGAGCACTGTCCCTTGTCTCCACCCCCTACCCACCTCAGAGCACCGTCCCTTTTCTCCACCCGCTACCCACCTCCGAGCACTGTCCCTTGTCTCCACCCCCTACCCACCTCAGAGCACCGTCCCTTTTCTCCACCCCCTACCCACCTCCGAGCACTGTTCCTTGTCTCCACCCCCTACCCACCTCAGAGCACTGCCCCTTGGTTCCATCCCCCTACCCACCTCCCAGTATCACCTTTTTTATACAATACAGAACTAAGTGTCATTTTGTGGTGCTAAGTAATTTGTATGGAATGTGAAAACCAGTAAAGCAGTTAAATAAATCCCCTGCAGTTAGCAACAATAGCCCCCCCAAGCAACAATAGACCCCTCCCCTAGCTACAATAGGCCCCAGCCAGCAACAATAGACCCCAGTCAGCAACAATAGATCCCTCCAGCAACAATAGACCTGCCACAATCATAGATCCCCCGCAAGAATAGATCCCCCAGTAACAGTAGTTCCTCCCAGCAACAATAGTTCCTCCCAGCAACAATAGATCTCCCAGCAACGATAGATCTCCCAGCAACGATAGATCTCCCAGCAACAATACATCTCCCAGCAACAATAGATCCCCCCAGCAACAATGGACCTCCCCAGAAACAATATTTCCTCCTAGCAGCAATAGACCTGCCACAACAATAGATCCCCCAGCAACAATAGTTACTCCCAGCAACAATATACCTGCCACATCATTAGATCCCCAGCAAGAATAGATCTCCCAGTAACAATTGTTCCTCCCAGAAACAATAGACCTGCCACAACAATAGATCTCTCAGCAACAATAGATCCCCACCAGCGACAATAGTTCCTCCTAGCAGCAATAGACCTGCCACAACAATAGGTCCTCCAGCAACAATAGTTCCTCCTAGAAACAATAAAGCTGCCACAACAATAGATCCTCCAGCGACAATAGATCCCCCCCAGCAACAATAGTTCCTCCTAGCAGCAATAGATCCCCCAGCAACAATAGTACCTCCCAGCAGCTAAAGACCTGCCACAAAAATAGATCTCCGAGCAACAATAGATCATCCTAGTGACAATAAATCCCCCAGCACACCCCATCACCATTACATACATTCAGCGTTGGAGGTGCCAGAATTGCATGT
Organism: Aquarana catesbeiana; assembly: GCF_042186555.1. Lineage (NCBI taxonomy): Eukaryota > Metazoa > Chordata > Amphibia > Anura > Ranidae > Aquarana > Aquarana catesbeiana. Next base: position 23,829,004 of record NC_133330.1, on the reverse strand, counting down.
CCTACAGGTACCTACTGATTAAAAGCCCTGCCTGGATTTAAACCAGAAGCTCTAAACTTGAGGCTGAGCTTGTAATAGGATGTCACCAGCACAGGAATTGAGGGAAAATCTTCTAATGGGGACACAGACAGCAAAAAAATCCCCTCAAAAGACATGCATACGATCCAATGAGAGCACCAAACAAATGTCCGAGAGTCCAAGGTAAATTAATGATAACATTGATTCGTAGCAAAATAAGGCCAACACGTTTCCGGGGCCAAACACACTCCTCCTTCATCAGGGCAATCCTTTGATGTGGCAGCTGCATCAGTTAGATTTTTTTAGAATTAAAACCTGACAGAGGTTCTAACTCTTCTCCACTATTTTTAAAACTGATGGTCAGCATTAGGGCCCCATCCAGACCTCGGATAGCAGGAACAAGTGTTCCTGTTCGTGATTTTTAAAGTGCTATTTACACACCGAAACGCGTGTCGCGCATAGGGCAGCCCAGTCACTTCAATGAGCTGCCCTATGTGCATTTGTTGCCCAAAACAAGCTCCTGATCCTTTTTTTGGGAGGCAAGCTTAGCTCGGTTTTTAAGTGTTCCATTTTGTTGCGCGACAATTGGGCAGGATTGCACTACGATTGGGGCATCATCAGTGGCTGCTGGTCCACAATGGGCGCAGGGGCGCTGCCCCCCTAGTTTGCATGCGGGGGTCTTTCTATGAGGTTTTTTTTTTCTTCAAGCACATGATTAGAGCCTAAGGCGTTAATTGGCTTGCAAAAAAGGGAGGGCTCGGGGCGCAGAGCACTGAGCCCCGAACCCACCCACTTGTGACACTAGCGAATCAATATTCACTATCAGTTTCTGGTTTCTTCTCCCAGCCTATCAGGACAGGAGGAGGATCTAAAGGGTTATCCTGGAGGAGAAGCCAGGGAAGCCGCGGCGCCGCGACCCTGGAGGGGTAAATGCGGACCTGGGGGGGGGGGGGGGGGGGTTGGGGGTTGTTTGCCGCTCCCGAAAAAAGTTTAGCACCAGCCTCCACTGGGTGCCATTGAGAATAATAGCGCCCAACCGCAACTTGCGCGTTCTGCCTTGATTTGAAATCGCCTTATGTGAACGGGGAGCTAAGGATATTTTGCAATGGGCAACAGCTTGGCTTTATTTATTCCAAATAATATATATAGCTGTGTTGATTCAGTACTTTGCCGTTTCTCCTGCAGGTGATATTTCGTGCCATAACTCCAGCAAACAGGATCGAAGATCCCTACAGCCTCCAGGCCCAGGATCAGCTAAAAATCACCAACCTCCGGCTCCTCCTTTTAAAGAGACAGGAATGTCCTTGCCAAAGTGTGCCCGGGTCCTTGGAGAAGCCACAGAGATTCGCCCATTATGCCATCTACGACCTCATCGTCCGCGGAAGCTGCTTCTGCAACGGGCACGCTGAGGAATGCCAGCAGGCTGGGAACGTGGCCGGTGTGGACAGCATGGTGAGTCCAGGAAAACATTAAAGCTGAACTCCGGGATAAGCAAATGTTGCCTAAATATTGAAGTCATGTGTATTCTTCCTTCAATCTTTGTGAGCTTTGTGAATTTCTTCCAGATCTGTGCAGTAATCCCAGTGTGAGACTTCCTGTAATAAAGACCGCTCACTGCTGCTCTCTCTCCTTGTGCAGGGTGACCGGTCTTGTTTCCGCCCCCTCCTGTAGTTTTCTGCAGGCAGCCTGTGGTGGGTGGGACCGGCTAGGCCCCTCCCACAGCTCTGCTCTCTCTCTCTCTCCTCTTGTGCAGGGTGACTGGAATTGTCTCCGCCCCCCCGTAGTTTCCTGCAGGCAGCCTGTGGTGGGTGGGACCGGCTAGGCCCCTCCCACAGCTCTGCTCTCTCTCTCTCTCCTCTTGTGCAGGGTGACTGGAATTGTCTCCGCCCCCCCCCTCCTGTAGTTTCCTGCAGGCAGCCTGTAGTGGGTGGAGTCTGCTGGGCCCCTCCCACAGTTCTGCTCTCTGCACAGACTATGTACAGCACAGTGATGATGTCACTGCTACCTCTACAGGGTAATATCTGGGTTTGAAAACGCATGTATATCCTTCTTGGCTATTATTGACTTAAATGAAGGTTCTTTTGCCCAGGAATTTAACAACATTTAATAAAACTTTCAGCAGAATTTTAGTACTTACTGTAAAACTATTTTCTCTTTCGTGCATCAAGAATTGCTGCTGTTGACTGAAGATCAACTGTGGGTTATGCTACCACCTCCAGCTGCCATTTGTGCATGGCTGATCTTCCTGCATCTCTCAATAAGCGAAAGAGAAAACCTGTTTTTTATGCTTTTCCTCTCTCAGTGCTGCTAAACTCCTCCAGCCTCTTTTCAGTCACTTCCTGACTGCCTGCACTCGCTCCAGTGTCAGCTGCACATCATTGCTCTGGACAGGCTTCTTAATAGTAACAACGGTGGACCATGCCTGCCCAATATGTGTTGGTAGAGTGCATGTGAGAGGGTGACAATGCAGGAACACAAACAGGAGACAAGGACCAGTGTTGTCACCCTGTAACAGGAAGTGTTAACGGTGGACCATGCCTGCACAATATGTGTTGGTAGTCTCCATTGGGGGGGGGGGGGGGGGGTGCATGTGACAGGGTAACGATGCACGACCACAAATGGGTAACAAGGACTAAGCGAGGACTAGTGTTTTCACCCTGTAACAGGCTGTGTCAACGGTGGACCATACCTGCCCGATATGTGTTGGTAGTCTCCATGGTGGGGGGGGGGCATATGACAGGGTGACAGCGCAGCAACACAAACGGGAGACAAGGACAAGTGTCGTCAACCCATAAAAGGAGGTATCAATGGTGAACTATGCCTGCCCAATATATGTTGGTAGTTTCCATCGGGGGGTGCATGTGACAGGGTGACAACACAGGAACACAAATGAGTAACAGGGACAAGTGTTGTCAGCCCATAACAGAAAGTGTCAGTCGTGGACCATGCCTGCCCAATATGCATTGGTAGTCTCGATTGAGGGGGGGTGCATATGGCAGGGTGACAACGCTAGACCACAAATGGGTAACAAGGACTAGTGTTGTCACCCTGTAACAGGCTGTGTCAACGGTGGACCATGCCTGCCCAGTATGTGTTGGTAGTCCCCATCGGGGGGATGGGGGGGGGGCGCATATGACAGGGTGACAATACAAGAACACAGGGACAAGTGTTGTCTCCTTGTAATAGGTGTCAATGGTGGATTGCCTACCCGATATATGTTGGTAGTCTCCATTGGGGGGGTGCATAATATAACAGGGTGACTAGGCAGGAACAGAAATCTGAGGCAAGGACAAGTGTTGTCAGCCCATAACAGAAAGTGTCAGTGGTGGACCATGCCTGCCCCATGGGTGTGGGTAGTCTCCATTGGGTGGGGTGCATGTGACACGGTGACAACGCAGGAACACAAAACAGGGACATGTGTTGTCATCCCATAATAGGAAGTGTCAATGGTGGACCATGCCTGCCCCAATGCGTGTGGGAAGTCTCCATTGGGGGGTGCATGTGACACGGTGACAATGCAGGAACGCAAAACGGGGACATGTGTTGTCATCCCATAATAGGAAGTGTCAATGGTGGACCATGCCTGCCCCATGCTTGTGGGTAGTCTCCATTGGGGGTGAATGTGACACGGTGACAACATGCCTGCCGAAAATGTGTTGGTAGTCTCTATCAAGGGTGCCTATGACAGGGTGACAACACAGGAATAAAAATACGTGACGAGAACATGTGTCGTCACCCTGTAATAGGAGGTGTCAATGGTGGACCATGCCTACCCAGTATATGTTGGTAGTCTCCATCGGGGGATCCATGTAACGGGATAACTAGGCAGGAACATAAATCTGAGGCAAGGACAAGTGTTGTCATACCATAATAGGAAGTGTCAATGATGGACCACACCTGCCCAATATGTGTTGGTAGTTCCCATCGGGAGGACAACACAGGAACACAAAGGGAAAACAAGTGTTGTCACCCCATAACATGACGTGTCTGAACAAGGACCTTCATGGCAGGATCACCAGGTAATAAAAGATCCCTATTTATAAAGATTGAGGTGAACATAGCAGAGGTCGTATGAGATTTTAGTAATTGGGTTTGGAACTTCTTTAATTGAATTAGTGGTCAGGAATGTGTTTGCTCACTTTAGACTTCAGCTGTGTGTCATGTCATGATAACATCAGTTTGATGTCCTGGCGCTGTATATCAGCGGTATTAGTAGTTTTTGTTTTGCCCTACGAGACAGAAAATGGCAACCCGTGTTGTGTTAGCGATAATTCGGTCAGCTGAGCCCAGTGTTGTCACACTCACTGAGCATGAGGCCCTGGGGGAAGCTGGCACAACCTGACCTCCAGAGCCAAGGGGTGGCTGGACTCAGCTAAACCCCCCCATCACCCCGCCCCCATCGCATACCACCCAGCTGGCAGCGCGCCCACCGCCGCCTTATCTGCCGCTCTATGACCAAGCCTTACCAGCCATCCACATTGTATTTACAGTAGATCTAAACCCAATCCATTAAAATCTCTAAAAGCTTTACCATGCCCATGTCATTTCCAAATATTTTTTAAAAATCTGCAATATTCATTAAAATTATTCCATGGTGATCCTGCCAGGAACGTCCATGTTCAGGCACTTCCTGTTTAGGTTGACAACTGTTTCCCAGTATTTCTCTTGTGTTGTCACCCATTCACATGCATCCCTGGTGGAGACTACAAGCGGTCGCGCCAACACATATTGTCCAGGAATGGCCCACCTTGGCACTTCTGCCTTAGAGCACTGGGGCTCCTGGTCGCCATTCCGCAAGGACAATTGCTGTATGGAGTTTGCATAAACTCCCTGCGGGTCACACCCCAAAAACATGTTGGGAAGTTAATTGGCTCCTGTGTAGAATTGACCCTGGTATGATATTATATCTCACTGAAGTGGCGTTATTTCAAAGCTGCATCGGCGTGAATGGGGGCTAAGTTGTATTGAAATCGCATCAAAGTGGTGCAGGAAATTCTTTTCAAGTCGCCGCAGCTTGAGTCACATTGGAGCAGCTGCAGGTGAAATAAATGTGTTTTGACTTGTCATGCGACTTTATGTGTCGCAAGTGTGAAAGCAGATGGCAGGTCAGGTAAGTATGAACTGTGTGCTCATCCCTAGAACAAATTAGCAGTTCACACATGCAGTGTGGGCACAGCCCCACTGCATAAGGGAAAATTGCCAGAGTTGGGCTTTAAAGCAGCCACAGCCTGAGGAGAAAAGCCTGCCCTCTGCCAGCAGCTACAGAGTGGGACTCATGTGGAAGCAGTGGTCCAACACACTGAGGTTGATTTACTAAAACTGGAGAGTGCAAAATATCACTGCAGCTGTACATGGTAGCCAATCAGCTACCAGCTTGTTCAATTAACGTTTGACCAAAAAACCTGGAGGCTGATTGGTTTCTATGCTGAAGCGCACCAGATTTTGCACTCTCCAATTTTAGTAAATAACCCCTATGATGACCACTGATGACCATCAGTGTAAGTAAGGTATGAAGGGAACAGCATCTGTGTAATAGGATAACCAGTCAGTCTCTTAGTGTAGGTGGCTCCAGGGGGTCTTGCCTTCGCCAAGAAGGTGGCCCTGCCTTCACCAAAAGGTGGCCCAAGGTGACCCTGCCTTCGCCAAAAGGTGGCCCAAGGTGACTCTGCCTTCGCCAAAAGGTGGCTCAAAAGGTCTTGCCTACCCAGAAGTTATCAGCTCTCAAGATTTCTGGCAGATCAACAGGTATTTTGTGCATATATCAAATAAAAATAGCAAAACACTTTCCATGGTAGATATAATTGACCACAATGGAGCAAATAGGAGAGGTTTATTATTAGGGTTTTCAGACGTTTTATCTTGTATAACACATTCGTATTTACTAATTAGGAGCATGAAAAGAGCAGTGATGATGCACAAAATGAAAGTAACCCGGTCACCCGTAACAGATTCCTGCAGTTGGATCAATCGATTGCTATTTATGACTACATTGTTCTTTCCTTCTTGCAAAAATTGGAACAATCTTTCCTTGAGTTACCAGGACTATATAATATGAGGACAACCCTAAGCAACGTATTCAGTTAGTATCATAAGTTCAGGCAGGCCCTTGAACTACATAGTTGATAGTAAATATAAAGCAGTGGTTGTAAACCACCGGACCGTGGCCCATTGTCAGATGGTGGCCTCCGTTCTACCGGACATCTAGCTAGCAGATCCCTTAACCTCCCATAGTGCCTTTCAGCTCTCATGCTGCCGCCCAACGTCCCACAGTGGCCCACAGTGCCCCTCAACCTCCCATAACGACCTACAATGCCCCTCAACCTTCTATAATGGCCCGCAATGCCCCTCAACCTCCCATAGTGGCCCACAGTGCCCCTCAACCTCCCATAACGACCTACAATGCCCCTCAACCTTCCATAATGGCCCGCAATGCCCCTCAACCTCCCATAGTGGCCCGCAGAGCCCCTCAACCCCCATAGTGGCCCGCAGAGCCCCTCAACCTCCCATAACGGCCCACAATGCTTCTCAACCTCCCATAGTGGCCCACAGTGCCCCTCAACCTCCCATAACAGCCCGCAATGCTTTTCAACCTTCCATAGTGGCCCACAGTGCCCCTCAACCTCCCATAACAGCCCGCAATGCTTTTCAACCTTCCATAGTGGCCCATAGTGCCCCTCAACCTCCCATAGTGGCCTGAAGTGCCCCTCAACCTCCCATAGTGGCTCCCAGTGCCCCTCAACCTCCCATAGTGGTTTGCAGTGCCACTCCCCTCAACCTCCCATAGTGGCTTTCTTTCACTGACGCCAATGACGGGGTACTATTCGTTCCAATGAAACTATTGATAAGGCACTATTCCTCCCACTAATACCAACGACAGGGCATTATTCCTTCCAGTGACACCAACACTTGGGCTCTATTCCTTCCACTAACACCAACGATGGGGCATTATTCCTCCCACTGACACCAACGCTCGGGCTCTATTCCTTCCACTGACACCAATGATGGGGCACTATTCCTCCTCCTACTGACCACAGGCACTATGAAACTGAGTACCACACGAGGCATTGTTTATGCTCGCTGATGCCGGGCCTGGGTCATTTTGTACTCCCAATGGCCACAATCTGGCCCCCCAACAGTATGAAGGACAGTAAACTGGCCCTTTGTTTGGAAAGTTTGGAGACCTCTGGTTTAGTAGGTTGCTGTTAGAGTTTTAAAAAGTTGGAGGAAATGGTGTTACATTCATAATGATATGTCTGTTAATAATTTACTGATGTGTGAGGAGACTGGTGGTGTGAGCTTAGGGGTAGGAAGATAATTTTGGTTGTCATCACCATTGAAATGGTATTGGAAGCCATCAGCTAACTCAGGAGGGAGGTGTACATAGAGGTTAAAAGACGTCCAAGGAGAGAACCCTGGAGAACCCCAACAGGAAGAGGAGGGGAGGTGGTAGAGTTGTAGGTGACACTGAAGGTACGGTGAGATAGCTAAGAGGAGAACCAAAAAGAGTCGAGTTACGAAGGCCAAGGAAATTGAGTTTTTTAAGAAGGAGAGAATGGGCAACTCTATCAAGGGCAGCAGAGAGGTCAAAGAGTAGGAGTAAAGAATTGTGACCATTGGTTTTAGTAAATCATTATCATCATTTTAGGAGAGCAGTTTCCATGGAGTATTGTGGGCAAAATCCATACTGAAACGGGTGAAGAAGGTTATTCACAAGGAGGAGATAGCTCAGGTGGTTGTGGACCAGGCTTTCAAGTTTAAGGCTGGGTTCACATATGCCGCGGTTCCCAGCATGGGGTCTGGTGCGTCCCTATTCACCGGTTCAGGTGCCAATTTATGCCAGAATTCACACCTGAACCTGACCCACAGACACACAGGACCCTTCTGGAATGCGGACCACAGCCGTCAGGCACACTCGCATGTCATGAGAATTGGATGCGGCGAAACCCGCATCCAGTTCGCACATATGTGAACCTGGCCTGAAAGTAAATGGAGCAAGGAGATGGGTTTTTAAGATTAGTGGAGTCCAGCAAGGGCTTTTTAAAATGGTTGTAAATCCTCACCCAGTGAAGTGACTGGCCTCAGATGATACACAGAGATGAATCGAATCACCCTACATAAGTTGTACCTGTTTATCTACATCAGTCTTTCCCCAACATCCATTCAAAGTGCAGAATTTACACAGGATCTCTCAGCTCTGAAAAGCAGGGGGCGGAGAGCTAAAGTTACATCAGTGAGGAGAGCTCTTAGAGCTGATTGGAGGGAAGGGACAACACTCTCCCCATTCACACAGCACACAGGGACAGACTGTGCCCTCCCCGTCACCATTTTTCTCTTGGTGTCAGGAAAACTCTTTAGAAGTGACACAGCAGAGCTTATAGCAGAGAAGGAGGCAGCAGACAGATGTTACACTTAGTGCTCTGGAATGAGACAAGTACACACTATAGAGGGATGTGCTTTGTTCATATTTCATGTCTGAGATTTACAACCACTTTAAGTATGGGGGTGACCAGTGCCTGTTTTTGAGGGTTGGGGAAGGTGCCAGTAGAGAGGAAAAAATGAATATGTGAGTTAGAAGCTGGAGCAAGTCAGACTCGTTAGTGTTACAAGGTCTCAGAATGGGAATGGGGAGCAGGTGTGTTAAATTTGGTGTTATCGCTGTCACTCCCTCATACTGGTCACTGGGAGTTTAACATGGCACCTCATGGCAAAGAACTCTCTGAGGATCTGAAAAATAGAATTGTTGCTCTTCATAAAGATGGTCTAGGCCAGAGGTAGGCAACCTTGGCCCTCCAGCTGTTTTGAAACTACAAGTCCCATGAGTCATTGCAAGACCCTGACAATCACAGGCATGACTCCTAGAGGCAGAGGCATGATGGGATTTATAGTTTCACCACAGCTGGAGGGCCAAAGTTGCCTTCCCCCTGGCATAGGCTATAAGAAGGTTGCCAAGAACCTGAAACTGAGCTGCAGCACGGTGGCCAAGACCATACAGCGGTTTAACAGGACAAGTTCCACTCAGGACAGGCCTTGCCATGGTCGACCAAAGAAGTTGAGTGCACATGCTCAGCATCATATCCAGAGGTTGTCTTTGGGAAATAGATGTATGAGTGCTGCCAGCATTGCTGCAGAGGTTGAAGGGGTGGGGGGTCAGCCTGTCAGTGCGCAGACCATACACCGCACACTGCATCAAATTGGTCTGCATGGCTGTCATCCCAGAAGGAAGCCTCTTCTAAAGATGATGCACAAGAAAGCCTACAAACAGTTTGCTGAAGACAAGAAGACTAAGGACATGGATTACTGGAACCATGTCCTGTGGTCTGATGAGACCAAGATAAACGTATTTGGTTCAGATGGTGTCAAGCGTGTGTGGGGGCAACCAGGTGAGGAGTACAAAGACAAGTGTGTCTTGTCTACAGTCAAGCATGGTGGTGGGAGTGTCATGGTCTGGGGCTGCATGAGTGCTGCCGGCACTGGGGAGCTACAGATCATTGAGGGAACCATGAATGCCAACATGTACTGTGACATACTGAAGCAGAGCATGATCCCCTCCCTTCAGAGACTGGGCCGCAGGACAGTATTCCAACATGATAACGACCCCAAACACACCTCCAAGACGACCACTGCCTTGCTAAAGAAGCTGAGGGTAAAGGTGATGGACTGGCCAAGCATGTCTCCAGACCTAAACCCTATTGAGCATCTGTGGGACATCCTCAAATGGAAGGTGGAGGAGCGCAAGGTCTCTAACATCCACCAACTCTGTGATGTCCTCATGGAGGAGTGGAAGAGGACTCCAGTGGCAACCTGTGAAGCTCTGGTGACCTCCATGCCCAAGAGGGTTAAGGCAGTGCTGAAAAATAATGGTGGCCACACAAAATATTGACACTTTGGGCCTAATTTGGACTTTTTCACTTAGGGGTGTACTCACTTTTGTTGCCAGCGGTTTAGACATTAATGGCTGTGTGTTGAGTTATTTTGAGGGGACAGCAAATTTACACTATTATACAAGCTGTACACTCACTACTTTACATTGTAGCAAAGTGTCATTTCTTCAGTGTTGTCACATGAAAAGATAGAATAAAAGATTTACAAAAATGTGAGGGGTGTACTCACTTTTGTGAGATACAGTATATAATACTATATGACCGAACCTCGGGCTGTGTGTCCCCGGGTCACCCGAGGTGAGCCTTGTTTGTGCACAGAGCCGTTCCTTGGTGGATTTGCTCACATTCCTTCTGTCTCCCTCCTCCATTTCTAAAAGTTATCTCTTGTTCAAACATCTTGTGCCTTCCACCCCCCCCCCCCATAATCCCCAGCAGGGTTTCCAAAGTATCTGATCTAGGCTGTGCCAGGCTGGGTGACCCCCAGGCACTGCGCAGCTCCGCTGTTGGGTCGGCAATTCAAAGAGCAGCTGGAATAAAAAAAAAGGTTCAATGCCAGAAAAAAAACACATCCCAGACAGTGACATGGGGCTGGCTGTGCCCGCAGAGGGGGGGGGGAGGGGGGCTGCCACCCAATGCTGCCACTGCCCGCTGCTAGCTGCAGATTAATATAATGGAAGGGAACAATGAGCGTCCGGAACTGATCTGTTATGGGGCCGATTTACAGGGAAGTTCCACGTTTTTATCCCAAACATCAAGTGAATCAGAATGCTACTAAATGTTCTATAGAGATATTTTGAAAAATTAAAGCAGATCTAAAACTACAGAAGAATCTTTCTACTTGAAACATTATTCATGGCCCATAAAGCCATTGCTATTAGATGATAATCCCATTCCCTCCTAGTCTGTCCCAGTGGATACTATTAATCCCTTTACAATGATGCAAAATAGAAGTAGTTTTTTTTTTCGTGGCACTGCATATACACTATACTACCAAAAGTATTGGGACACCCCCTTTACACACACATGAACTTTAATGACATCCCAGTCTTATTCCGTACGGTTCAATATTGAGTTGGCCCCCCCTTTGCAGCTATAACAGCTTCAACTCTTCTGGGAAGGCCGTCCACAAGGTTTAGGAGTGTGTCTATGGGAATGTTTCACCATTCTTCCAGAAGCACGTTTGTGGGGTCAGGTCATGATGTTGGACGAGAAGACCTGGCTCACAGTCTCCGCTCTAATTCATCCCAAAGGTGTTCTATCGGGTTGAGTTCAGGACTTTGTGCAGGCCAGTCAGGTTCCTCCACCCCAAACTCGCTCATCCATGTCTTTATGGACCTTGCACTGATCCAAATCATTTGGTGGAGGGGGGATTATGATGTGGGGTTGTTTTTCAGGGGTTGGGCTTGGCCCCTTCGTTCCAGTAAAGGGAACTCTTAAGGCGTCAGCATACCAAGACATTTTTAACAATTTCATGCTCCCAACTTTGTGGGAACAGTTAGGGGATGGCTCCTTCCTGTTCCAACATAACTGCACACCAGTGCACAAAGCAAGGTCCATAAAGACATAGATGAGCGAGTTTGGGGTGGAGGAACCTGACTAGCCTGCACAGAGTCCTGATCTCAATCCGACAGAACACCTTCTCATCCAACATCAGTGCCTGACCGCACAAATGCGCCTCTGGAAGAATGGTCAAACATTCCCATAGACACACTCCTAAACCTTGTGGACAGCCTTCCCAGAAGAGTTGAAGATGTTATAACTGTAAAGGGTGGGCCAACTCAATATTGAACCCTACGGACTAAGACTGGGATGCCATTAAAGTTCATGTGCGTGTAAAAACAGGTGTCCCAATACTTTTGGTAATATAGTGTATGTGGCATGTGTTTGTGCTGAAGCGTGCACAATTGCGTGTCCCCAGCATCATTGACAGCTCCTGGTCTTGTATTGCTGGCTCCTGATCATGTGATCACTGTGACAGCTGATCATCAGTGGCGTCTCCAGCTTTCATATTTAGGGGGGCACATGGGGGGTCAGGGACGAAAGTAGGGGGGCAACTATAAAATGCATATATATATATATATATATCTATATATAGATATATATCTATATCTATATATAGATATAGATATATATCTATATATAGATATATAAATATACACTGGGGCCCTTTCACATGTTCTGCAGTGAGCTCCCTTCCTACTGTATTGGGTCCCCCCCAGGGTGGCAGAAAACAAGATATATATGTCACCAGCATACCAAGAAAATATAAGGGTCCAAAGCAGTGGGAGAACTATCAGGGTTGCAAAGGTTGTCTTGCCTCCGGGCCCTGGTGTTCTGTCACTGTGGGGTTCCCCAGCCTTCTCTTGCTGTCCTGCCCCTGCTATTGACAGCGCTGGACTGGCATCTCTTGGAATTTACAGGCTGGTTCTCCTGTCCTAAGGAGGGGAGAAATCAGTCTGTTTTTTCAGTAACTGAGAGTCCTGGTGGAGTCCTTCCTGCAACTCGCTCTTCTCCCTGCCAATGAGGATGCAGGGGAAGGAGCAGATCGGGCGGCCGTGGTTGTGTGAGTGCTCGCATTATGCAGGGAGGGGGGAGGAATCACCCGCAGGAGCTGACTGGGGACTCTCTCCCTCTTAGACATAGATTTTTTGTAAAAAAATAAAAAAAAATTGGGGGGGCACATGGTGGGGCACAGCATAATGTTGGGGGGGGTCCGGGCCCCCTCTGCCACCCCCCCAGGGAACGCCATTGCTGATCATAGTGATTGGTTTTATGTAGGATATTCTACATCAATTGGTCAACAATCGGTAGTGTTAAAACCTCCTCTGTACTGTTTCTCTTTGATGAAAAGTATAAGATACATAGAGGTTGATTTACTAAAGGTAAATAGATTGTGCATTTGCAAAGTGCAGTTGCTCCAGAGCTTAGTAAATGAGCAGAAGCTCTGCTGACTTCCATCATCCAATCATGTGCAAGCAAAAATGCTGTTTATTCTTTTATTTCCCTTGCATGTGATTGGGTCTTCATTGCAAAGTGAAGCTTTACCTCATTTACTAAGCTCTGGAGCAACTGCACTTGCAGAGTGCAGTTGCACTTTGCAAAGTGCACAGTCTGTTGGCCTTTAGTAAATCAACCCTTATCTGTCCACCGGTCATGGGGAACCTCTCCTAATCTGATATAGAAGACCTTGGCCTTGTCTCTTAATGACACATCTTAGGCCTTGTTCACATGGGTGGTAAAATCTAATTATGGGGCAGATCATAATGAATGATTAATATTATTTTTATTTTTTAACAGGTCCCTGGCAAATGTATCTGTCAGCATAATACAGCCGGAGACCACTGTGAGCAGTGTGCCCTTCTGTACAACGACCACCCATGGAGGCCTGGAGATGGGAAAACAGGAGCACCCAACGAGTGTAAGAGTGAGTACAGAAAAGATGGCCGACATAAAGAGAGCTTGTATGTTTATAGTTATTTAAAGGATCTGTCCATCCAAAAATTTGATTCTAGGTATGGCTGGAGACTGATGGACTAAGAGAGTCCCTGGCTTCCTATTTATATTGGATGCTCCAAAAACTCCAACTCTCTGTCCTAATTCCTAGTTCTGTTCCTGTCCACCTGAGAGTTTTAGAGTATCCCTGTCCGCCTTTGTGTGTTTCAGCTAATACTATTACATTCTCTATTTTTATATAACAATTCTAGCAAGGATATTGGGAGTCCCTGATAATAGGCACAGCAGAGGTGCGGACCTGGAAACTCAGGAAAGGAATGGTGGAAATCCCTCATAATGGGCAAAGTAGGTGTGAAGGCCCAGGAACTCAGAACAGGGATGGTGAGAACCCCTCATTATAAGCAGAGCAGGTGTGCAGACCTGGGGACTCAGCACACGGAAGGGTAGTAAGCCCTCAGAATGGGCAAAGCAGGGGTGCAGACCTGGGAACTAATGGCAGGGATGGTGGGAACTCTCATATTGAGCACAGCAGGTGTACAGGCCTGGGAACTCAGAGCAAGACTCTATCTGGATAGCAGACCTAGCCTCGAAAGATTAGGTCTACTATAGGGAAGCCATAAGGCTCTCTGAAGATTCGAAAGGATGCATCAAATACCTCACTTTAGCCTGATCTCCTCTAGCTTTTGAGAATGCATAAAACTAATTGAACCCCATAGTTGCTGATATTTCTCTTAAGTGCAGGGCTGCTATTTGATGCTGTTATGTCCTCAGAGTCGGGAGAGAGTGTGTGAGGTCCCACAGTTGGCAGAGCAGTAACTGCCAGATGACCTCTCACTTCTGACTTCTACGACCTAGAGTCATCCTGAGACTGCTGCTGGGTGCCACCATCTTAGATGTGATGTCAGCAGACCCGGCCGACTCAAGTGACACTCTATAGCAGCCTTTCTCAACCTTTTTACCCCAAAGGAACCCTTGCAATCATTTTCAGGTCCCAGGGAACCCCTGACAAAAGTAGTCCATTGGTGGCCTTTGGGAAATTGCTCCCTCCTTTGGTGGTGGACAGTGGGAAGAATGCTCCCTTTACAGACATGGCTCTGGCTATGCCAAGTGGTGTTGGACCTGGAACTATGCAGGCACCATCACATGATTGGTCATTTAGCCACAGCTCAAGGAACCCTTAGCCACCTCTGGAGGAACCCTAGGGTTCCACGGAACCCTGGTTGAGAATGGCTGCTCTATAGTATTCTCCGTTGCTCTTCCCCTGGCAGGTATATAAAAAGTAGGGAGGGAAGGAGCAAAGGAGCTGGGCCAGCTTTGACAGTAATTAGACACTCACAGAAGAGGAAAGAGCTATAACATGCATGAAGGGAGGGGGCTGTGCTACAAAATTGACTAGTTCAAAGATACATTGCAAGTGAATAAATATAATTTATTGAATGAAGAAACACTGCATGCAAGCATGTAAAGTTCTTGAATTCTCTCTGCTTTATTTGAAATGTTTTAAGTTGGTGACAGGGTCTCTTTAAGCTACAATTTGCCCATGTTGTTCATCACTCGCAGGGTGTCGCTGTCACAATCACGCCCTCAGCTGCCGCTTTGATCACAACCTTTGGCTTGCTTCCGGAAATAAGAGCGGAGGGGTCTGCGAGAACTGCCAGCACCACACGGAGGGGTACCGCTGCCAGCGCTGCCAGGGCGGCTACTACCGAGAATACAGCGAGCCCATCAGCTCCCCACTGGCATGCAAAGGTAAGGGGTGGCATGGACCTGTATTGGATAGGTGGAGAGGTTGCAGCAATAAACATATAGAGGAGAAGGTGGTGAAAGAGGCACTGCTACTAAGTCCTTCTATGATGTTTTCAAATGTATGAAAACCCAAGTACAAATGTAGTGTATTGTACATGTAGTGTACATGTAATATATTGCAGTTTACCACTCCTTAAATGTGGTGGTTGTATTCGTTTTCCTTTTTTAAGGCTAAGAACATTTTCTGCAAGTATATAATAAAGACCTGCCAGGTTTTCAGTGTTCTTATAACTCCCTGTGCACTAGACTGATATCTCAAACTACTGTGAACTACACATCCACCTCCCTCCCTATGTAAGGGGGAGGGGGAGGTGTCAGTAGTCCTGTCCTAGGGTGACAATGCAGCTCCATCATAGGTAGTACAGCAAGTGTTTTCACCCTACCATAGAAGGTGTGTTACTGGCAGGATCACCAGGTGAAAATAAAGAGAAAAAATAGCCCGAAAAAGGAATAAGGCATCCACTATATATGAATAATAATGGGGTTGGGGGGCCGGTAGATATGCTTTAAAGAAAAATGTACAAAGCAATACAGTAAGGAAGTGGAGAGGAGTCCGTTATATAATTATCTATGCTAACTAAGTTTATAAGCTCTTGAAAATAAATACAAATATAGAATAATGAATTTAAATATGCATATGCCGAAAATGATCTGCACCAACAAAGGACAAGAAAGCAACACGAAGCAAGAAGGCCGAGCAGGGAGAGCGCAATCATTAAATTATGTGCTGGAAAAAGAAGAGAGAGAAGAAAGCCAGGAAATTGTGATGACTGAATTTTACTCAGTGGTGTCCGTCCAAATCTGATATATCATTTTTAGATGAAAGAAAACCTTTATTTTGTTGTGCCAGTGGAGATAGTAAAATGAGTTTGTTAGGGGGTTGGGAGGTGGAGGGGGCAAAGAGAGGAAGAGAAGGATTATGGAAGGAAGGGGAAAGAGAGAGGAAGAGAAGGTGTATGATAGGAACAGGAATGAGTGGAATAAACAGTATATAGAAGGAATGGGAGAGAGAGGAAGAGTAGGTATATGATAGGAATGGGAGAGAGAGAGAGAGAGAGGAAGAGAAGGTGTATAGAAGGAATGAGAGAGAGAAGAAGAGAAGGTATATGGAAGGAAGGCATGAGAGAGAGAAGAAGAGAAGGTATATGGAAGGAAGGAATGAGAGAGAGAAGAAGAAAAGGTGTATGGAAGGAACGGGAGAGAGGGGAAGAGAAGATGTATGGAAGAAATGGGAGAGATAGGAAGAGAAGGTGTATGGAAGGCATGGGAGGTATAGGAAGAGAAGGTGTATGGAAGGAACGGGTAAGAGAGAAGAAGAGAAGGTGTATGGAAAGAAAGGGAGAGAGAGGAAGAGAAGGTGTATGGAAAGATTTGGGAGAGAGAAGAAGAGAAGGTGTATGGAAGGAATTGGATAGAGAGGAAAAGAAGATATATTGAAGGAACGGGAGAGAGAGAGGAAGAAAAGGTGTATGGAAGAAATGAAAGAGAGAGGAAGAGAAGGTGTATGGAAGAAATGAAAGAGAGAGGAAGAGAAGGTGTATGAAAGGAACGAAAGAGATAGGAAGAGATGATGTATGGAAGGAATAGTAGAGATAAAAAGAGAAGGTGTATGGAAGGAAGGAATGGGAGAGAGAGAGAGGAAGTGAAGGTGTATGTAAGGAATGGGAGAGGGAGAAGGGAAGGTGTATGGAAGGAATGACTGAGAGAAGAAGAGAAGGTGTATAGGAACGAGAGAGATAGGAAGGTGCTTGAAGGAATGGGAGAGAGCGAGAGAGAGTAAGGCAAGGTGTATGGAAGGAATGGGAGAGAGCGAGAGAGAGGAATGGAATTTGTAGGGAAGTAATGGGAGCGAAAAGAAGAGAAGGTGTATGGAAGAAGCTGGAGAGATAGGAAGAGAAGGTGTATGAAAGGAATGGGAGAGAGAAGAAGAGAAGGTGTATGGAAGGAACGGGAGAGAGAAGAAGAGAAGGTGTATGGAAGGAATAGGAGAGAGAGGAAGAGAAGGGAGAGAGAGAGGAAGAGAAGATATATAGAAGGAACGGGAGAGAGAGAGAGGAAGGGAAGGTGTATGGAAGGAACGGGAGAGAAAGCAGAAGATAAGGTGTATGGAAGGAACAGGAGAGGTAGGAAGAGAAGATGTACGGAAGGAATGGGAGAGATAAAAAGACAAGGTGCATGGAAAGAATGGGAGAGAGGGAGCAAGAGAAGGTTTATGGAAGGAACGGGAGAGATAGGAAAGAATGGGAGAGAGAGAGGAAGAAAACGTGTATGAAAGGAACAGGAGAGAGAGGAAGAGAAGATTTATGGAAAGGAATGGGAGAGATAAGAAGAGAAGGTGTGTGGACGTAATGGGAGAGAGAGAGGAAGAGAAGAAGGTGTATGGAAGGAATGGAAGAGATAGGAAGAGAAGGTGTATGGAAGGAATGGGAGAGAGAGGAAGAGAAGGTGTATGGATGGAATGGGAGAGAGAGAGAGAGAGGAAGAGAAGAAGGTGTATGGAAGGAATGGGAGAGATAGGAAGAGAAGGTGTATGGAAGGAATGGGAGAGAGAGGAAGAGAAGGTGTATGGACGTAATGGGAGAGAGAGGAAGAGAAGGTGTATGGAAGGAACAGAAGAGATAGGAAGGAACGGGAGAGAGAGGGGAAAAGAAGGTTTATGGAGAGAATGGAAGAGAGAAGAACAGAAGGTGTATGGAAAGAACGGGATCGAGAGGAAGAGAAGGTGTATGAAGGGAACTGGAGAGAGAGGAAGAGAAGGTTTATAGAAGGAATAGGAAAGAGAGGAAGCGAAGGTGTATACAAAGAATGGGGGAGAGAAGAAACGAAGGTATATGGAAGGGATGGGAGAGAGAAGAAGAGAAAGTGTATGGAAGAAACAGGAGAGAGAGGAAGAGAAGGTGTATGGAAGGAACGGAAGAAAAGGTGTAAGGAAGGAACAGGAGAGAGAGAGAGGAAGAGAAGGTGTATATAAAGAATGGGAAAGAGATGAAGAGAAGGTGTATGGAACGAACGGGTGTAAGAGGAAGAGAAGGTATATGGAAGGAATGGGAGAGAGAGAGGAGGAGAAGGTATATGGAAGGAATGAGGTATATGGAAGGAATGAGGGAGACAGGAAGTGAAGGCATATGGAGAGAATGGGAGAAAGAGGGACAGAAGAAAAGAAGGTTTATGGAGAGAACTGGAAAGAGAGAGAGAGAGAAGAGAAGGTATATGGAGGTAATGGGAGAGAGAAGGAGAGAAGGCTTGTGGAAGGAACGAGTGCATGGAGGAAAGGAAGGGTCAAGAGTATCAAAGGAATGGGAAATAAAGAGAGTAAAAGAGTATATGAAAAGAATAGATAGATAGATAGATAGATAGATAGATAGATAGATAGATAGATAGATAGATAGATAGATAGATAGATAGATAGATAGATAGATAGATAGATAGAAAAGGCAAAGAAGGCTGAGAGAGATGCAGAGAAACTTTAAGAAAAGAGGTGAAGGATCTGAGAAAGAAAGGCAGAGATAAAGAAACAGGAAGAATGAAAGAGGGCCAGACAAGATTTGGGGAAAAAAGAGAGAGAAAGAGAAGAGGAAATGATAAACCCGAGAGGAAAACAATAAGGGAACTAGGAATAGAGAGAGATATATAAAGAGAGCGTGTGATGTGATGCATTGGTGAGCAATTTAGCTTGTGTCTCTGCCAGTAAAGTCCCCCCCCCACTTTGTGTGCCATCTCCGGCCCCTCAGACACAAAAGGAGAAGGGGGGATAAAAGTCCGCCAGCCGCCTGACACACACCTGCCCTTCAGCTAGGGCAGAACACCAGATTCCTGGGTTCTGATACGGTGTGATATGATTCATCTGGAACTGGGATTTTCGCTCATAGTCGGGCATGACTCCTCGCGGGGGCCATAATGCCAGCCCTTTGTTCCCTTAAGCCTCTGTCTCCTTCTGTGGTACATCTGTGGCATTAGCTATGCTCATTCAATTAAATCTTGGCTCCTTTTTTTTTTTTTTGAAGCCCAATAATCCGAGCTTGTGTACGCGGGACACAGCTGTGAGCGAGGCGAGGAGGGAGCTGTCTAATTTAGCTTCATCCTGGGCTAGGGTAAAGGGGAGCTCCAGCCAAAAATGCTGTATACTATACACAGGCAGAGGGGGAGTATTGTGATCTCTGTGAAAGGTAATAAAAAGCCTGGAAGGGTTTCACGGACTCATTACGCAGAATGCATGCATTAAACATCAAACTGAAAAAAATCAGTATATCTATACCTAGCCCAACTTTAGGATTTGAACCAAGGGAAAGGAGAAGTGGAGTTGTGTTGCATCAGAGTTTTTTTTTTTTTTTTTTGCTCTCTCCATACAGAATGCTCCTGCAATGTCATCGGTTCAATGAACGAAACATTAAACCGGAGCTGGAAGTGTCACCCCCGAACGGGATTCTGTTACTGCAAGCCCGGTGTGGCCGGCCCATACTGCGACCACTGCTTGGTGGGATACTGGGGGTTCGGGGAAAATGGCTGCCGGCCCTGCGACTGCTCCAGAGACTGCGATCCCAATACAGGAGAATGCCAAAACAGGTACAACATCCCACCTGAGTCATGATGATGATCACTAACACCAGTCTTCAGGTAGGATCAGGTTCTCACCTTGAACAATTCTAAACAGACCCAAAGCACTTAAAGAGTAAATCCACTTTTCCTGAGAAAAAAAGAATCCTCCTCTGGGTGATGAATGTACATTGCAGAGATATTAACAAACCTTTTGCAGCTTCTGACCTGTTTCTTCTCTGAAGGAATAGCTGTTTGCTATTCTGTGTCTTTGGATGCTGATTCTCTGCAGGAGTGACTTTTTCATTATTAATCAGCTGCTGCACTTGCAGGGATCTAATGGGAAAATTGGCAGTGTCTGCATCCCTTTAGAAATGAGTAACCCTTTGGTAATACAGTAACTCTCCAAAAATGAAATTTCTGTTGCAGAGGATGCCTAAAATCTGACTTGTATCTTAGTGTAGAATTCAGGGAAAATCATTGAGCCAATCACACAAGCAGGTAATTACATTTCTGGGGGGCGTTCTGTATACCATCTGTGTACAAAACATCTCCAGGTTGCCATATTTTACAGAAAATTACAGCACTGCAGACTGAAAAAAGAAAGGTCATTTTTAACCACTTGCTGACTGTGCTATAGCCGAATGACGGCTACAGTGCGGCTGGCTAGTTCTGGGAGGCCGTCATATGATGGCCTCCCGTGATCGTGCCCGTTGTGAGGCACGGGCGGCACCCTCTGTGATCACAGTGTCCTTAGGATACTGCTGATCACAGATTGAGCCAATCAGCTTTCCAATCACAGCTGATCATGGATGTAAACAGAAGCTGGTTATCGGCACTCCTTTCCTCACACTGACAGCATGAGGAGAGGAGAAGAGAGCCGATAACCGGTTTTTGTAAAATGATCAGTGATGATCAGCGCAGTCCCACCAGTGCTGCCAATCTGTGCCCACCAGTGCTGCCAATAAGTGCCCATCAGTGCTGCCAATCAGTGCCCACCAGCGCGGCCAATAAGTGCCCATCAGTGCTGCCAATCTGTGCCCACCAGGGCTACCAATCTGTTCCCACCAGTGTTGCCAATCTGTGTCCACCAGTGCTGCCAATCTGTGCCCATCAGTGCTCCCAGTCTGTGCCCACCAGTGCTGCCAATCTGTGCCAACCAGTGCTGTCAATCAGTGCTGCCTACTAGGGCTTGCTCTTTAGTGCCGCCTACCAGTGTCCATTAGTGCTGCCTTTCCGTGCGCATTAGTGCCGCCTATCAGTGCCCATCAGTGTCGCCCATAATTGCTGCCTATCAGTGCCACCTATCAGAGCAGTCTATCAGTGCCCATTAATGCCCAGTGCCTTCACATCAGTGCTGCCTCATTAGTGCCCACCAGTGAAGAAGAAAAATTACCTGTTTGCAAAATTTTATAACAAACTGAAAAAGTTTTATTTTTTTTTTTTCAAAATTTTCTGTCTTTATTCCTTTTAATTAGCAAAAAAATGAAAAACCCAGAGGTGAATAAATACCACCAAAAGAAAGCTCTATGTGTGTGAAAAAAATGATAAAATGTCACACGAGTACAGTGGTGCATGAGGGCGCAATTGTCATTTAAAGTGTGACAGCGCTGAAAACTGGGTTGGGCAGGAAGGGTGTGAAGGTGCCCGGTAGGCAAGTAGTTAATAACATTCAATTACAATATGACTTGTGTCTGAATTGTATATGCAATTTTTTTTTTTTTGTATTTGCTACATTTTTTTTTTCCCAATGAGAGTGGAGTTACCCTTTCAAGTAGAACCCACTTGGGAGATTTTCCCTCACTTCCTTTCCACGGGAAGATGTCTCTAACAGAAATACAGTAAAACCTTGGATTGTGAGAATAATTCGTTCCAGAAACATGCTTGTAATCCAAAGCACTTGTATATCAAAGCAAATTTCCCCATAAGAAATAATGGAAACTCAGATGATTCGTTCCACAACCATTTATTCATAAGTCCTTCAGTTTATAGTCCATATAAAAAGATTATAGCAATGTGACCAGGTTGTGTAACTATAAAATGTCCATCCACAAATGGAAGCCTCCACAAGGGGATTAGAAGCAAAATCCAGCAGGAGCTCCAGCGTATAAAAGAGAAGAGAGAGCGCCTCTAAGTGTAGCAATATGTTGCTAAATGTTGTACCTTCAATAAATGTAACCATATTGCTACACTTAGAGGCGTCTCTCTTCTCTTTTATACTCAGTTGTGACATGACGCTACTTGTATATCAAGAAATCGCTTGTATATCAAGTCAAACTATATTAAAAAAATTTGCTTGTCTTGCAAAACGCTCTCAAACCAATTTACTCTCAAACCGAGGTTTTACTGTACACAGTTCTGGTGGAGCCGGGGAAGGCAAAGAGATTCCAAATAAACCTCAGACCATCAGAGTTCCCCCTTTACATTAGAGCCCCTCCAGAGTTCCCTCTTTACATGAAAGCCCCCTCCTGTAGTTTTCTGCAATTGGTGGAGCCAGCTAGGGTCCCTCCCACAGCTCTGCTCTCTGCACAGGTTCTCTATCTGAGTATTTGGTGCTCACAAAGTGGATTTCTATCCTTTGTGGCTCTTGAGGAAAATATTTGAATGAAGGTTTTTGTGCCCGGAGTTCAGCCTTAAAGTTCCTAAAAGCAAGGGTTATTTTTTTTTTTTTTTGGAATAGCGCTCCATTCGAAGTCTTAGCTTTTAACAGAAAAGTGTTGCCCTGTTCTGTTTTGCAGCAGTGACAATGAACATTATCTAAACATTCCAATTGGTGGGAGGATCCCTGACTTCATAGAGACTCCAGCCAATGAGAGCGAGGACGAGTGGAAGTGGAACGACGAAAAGGGATTTTCGGCGTTAAGGCATCCAGGTAATGTTGTGATGGCCAAGCCTGGACTTAATGTAAGCTTGCGCAAGTTTTTTTTACAGGGCGCCTTTACCACTTGCCGGCCAAAAGATTTACCTCCTTCATGACCAGGCCATTTTTTGCAAAACGGCACTGCGTTACTTTAACTGACAATTAAACCTTAACCGTAACCTAATTAAATTTACGTTCTTTTTTCCCACAAATAGAGCTTTCCTTTGGTAGTATTTGATCACATCCTGCGTTTTTTATTTTTTGCGCTATAAACAAAAAAAGACCAGCAATGTTGAAAGAAAAACACAATATTTTGTACTTTCTGCTATAAAACGCATCCAATAAAAAAAAAAAGATTTAAAAAAATCAAATTTCTTCATCAATTTAGACCAATATGTATTCTGCTACATATTTTGTAGACGCTATAACAAACGTTATAGCGTCTACAAACTGTGGGATATATTTATTTTTTACTAGTAATAAATACATATATATATATATATATATATATATAAATAAATACTAGGAGATCGGTGACTTATAGCGGGACTGCGATATTGCTGCAGGCATTCTGACACTAATTGACACTTTTTGGGGACCAGCGACACTAATACAGTGATCAGTGCTAAAAATGAGCACTGTCACTGTACTAAAGACACTGGCTGGGAAGGGGTTAACATCAGGGTGATCAAAGGGTTAACTGTTTTACTAACCTGTGTTTTTTTTTTACAGTGTATGAGTTATTTTTACCAGGTAAGGCATGGATCCTGTGTTCCTGCTTAGCAGGAACACAGGATCCATGCCTTCCCTACTGACAGAACTGTGATCTGCCTTGTTTACATAGGCAGACCCTTGTTCTGCCTCTGTACTGGATGATCGGCGGGTGCTGGCTGTATCGAGTCAGCGGGATCCAGCAGATCAGCTACCGCTGTGTATAATCAGAGCAGGAGCGGGCCGCGGGCGGCTCACGTGCACGCCTCCAACCCAGGAATGTCAAATCACATACTAGGTAGCAGCAGTGCCGCTTTGCCACCGTATAGTTAAAGGGTAACTCCACTTTCGTGGGAAAATAAAATAGCAAATAAAGAAAATATAATATCGCACATATAATTGCAACACTAATCATGTTGTAAGTGAATGTTCTTAAAAATCACCTTTCCTTTTCAATCTGCAGCCAATGTAATTTTCGGAGAATGCATTGCAATATGGCTACCTGGAGTTGTTCTGTACACAGAATATGTACTGACCACTCCCCAGAAACATCATTCCCTGCTTGTGTGATTGGCTCACCAATTTTCCCAAAAGTCTGCCTAAGATACAAGTCAGATTTCAGGCATTTTTTGAGAGATACATTTAATAGGAACACGTCTAAAGGGATGCAGGTCCAGCAGACTTCCCCATTAGTGCCCTGCAGCTCCACACCTGACAGTTAATTATGAAACCACTCCCATTAGACCCACCCAGTACAGAGGCACAGACAAACACAAAGGGATTTCTTCAGAATAACAAAAGGAAGGAATCTGCAACAGTTTGTTATAACCCTTGCAATGTACACAGATCACCCAGAGGGGAATGTTTTTTTTTTTTCTCAACAATGGTGGAGTTACGCTTTAAGTTATACGGTCGGCAGGTGGTAATGAGACCCTTTTAGCTTGCTTATTCTGGCAAAGGTACAGGGTCTCTTTAAAGCCCACCCAACCCTCCTAAACTTGATTTCCCGATAGTTCTCCGACAAACCTTCCTCCATTTCAGCCTTTGCAAAAATACCTGATGTTGGTTGGTGTCGGAGCTTACAGTGAGCAATGACATCCCTCACCCTCCCGTCATGTGAGGTCGCATGCTTTCCCATTACCTAGAAGCACCGGGTATTTTGTGGGGGCGGAGATGTAGGAAGGAGTGGCGGGTGATCATTGCTAGAGAGGTGCATATAACTGGGTCAGGAGGTGGGTTTTAAATAGATGGTGTCATCTTGCCCTCATTGGGCAAGGTGTAAAGAAATCAAAGACGTGCCAAACCAAATATTGAAAGTGCTTTGATGATTAGCAATATTATCACATAGGACAGCAGATGCTTTTCAGGGGACAACACACTTCCCCCTTCATCAGGGCTTAAAATTGTTAACTATTGCAGGTACAGTGCATCCGGAAAGTATGCACAGTGCTTCACTTTTTCCACATTTTGTTATCTTAAAGCCTTATTTCAAAATGGATTAAATTCATTATTTTCCTCAACATTCCACAAACAATACCCCATAATGACAACGTGAAAGAAGTTTGTTTGAAATATTTGCAAATTTATTAAAACTAAAAAAAGGAAAAAATCCCATGTACATATATATCACAGCCTTTGCTGTGACACTCAAAATTGAGCTCAGGTGCATCCCGTTTCCACTGATAATCCTTGAGATGTTTCTACAACTTGATTCGAGTCCACCTGTGGAAAATTTGGTTGCTTGGAGATGATTTGGAAAGGCACACACCTGTCTATAGAAGGTCCCACAGGTAACAGTCAGAGCACAAACCAAGCCATGAAGTCCAAGGAATTGTCTGTAGACCTCTGAGACAGGATTGTATGGAGGCACAGATCTGGGGAAGGGTACAGAAAAATGTCTGCTGCATTGAAGGTCCTAATGAGCACAGTGGCCTCCATCATCCGAAAATGGAAGAAGTTTGGAACCACCAGGACTCTTCCTAGAGCGGGCCGCACAGCCAAACTGAGTGATCAGAGGAGAAGGGCCTTAGTCAGGGAGGTGACCACAAACCTGATGGTCACTCTGACAGAGCTCCAGCGTTTCTCTGTGGAGAGAGGAGAACCTTCCAGAAGAACAACCATCTCTGCAGCACTCCACCAATCAGGACTGTATGATAGAGTGGCCAGAAGGAAGCCACTCCTCAGTAAAAGGCACATGACAGCCCACCTGGAGTTTGACAAAAGGCACCTGAAGGACTCTCAGACCATGAGAAACAAAATTCTCTGGTCCGATGATGCAAAGATTGAACTCTTTGGCCTGAATGACAAGCGTCATGTCTGGAGGTAACCAGGCACCGCTCATCACCTGGCCAATACCATTCCTACAGTGAAGCATGGTGGTGGCAGAATCATGCAGTGTTGGGATGTTTTTTTCAGCGGCAGGAACTGGGAGACTAGTCACGATCGAGGGAAAGATGAATGCAGCAATGTACAGAGACATCCTTGATGAAAACCTCCAGAGTGCTCTGGACCTCAGACTGGGGCGAAGGTTCATCTTCCAACGGAACAATAACCCTAAGCACACAGCCAAGATAACAAAGGAGTGGCTATGGGACAACTCTGTGAATGTCCTTGAGTGATCCAGCAAGAGCCCAGACTTGAACCCAATCTAACATCTCTGGAGAGATCTGAAAATGGTTGTGCACGACACTCCTCATCCAACCTGATGGAGCTTCTGAGGTCCTGTAAAGAAGAATTGGGGAAACTGCCCAAAAATAGGTGTGCCAAGCTTGTAGCATCATACTAAAAAAGACTTGAGGCTGTAATTGGTGCCAAAGGTGCTTCAACAAAGTATTGAGCAAAGGCTGTGGGATTTTTTTGTTTTTTTATTTTTAATAAATTTGCAAAGGTTTCAAACAAACTTCTTTCATGTTGTCATTATGGGGTATTGTTTGTAGAATTTTGAGGAAAATAATGAATTTAATCCATTTTGGAATAAGGCTGTAACATAACAAAATGTGGAAAAAGTGAAGCACTGTGAATACTTTCGGGATGCACTGTAAAAGAAGGGCATTGTCAAGTGCATTTCGAGGGAGCAGCGCTTTCAGTTGCCAGCACATTTCCCCCTTCATCTGGGTTTGTAATCTTTTTTAGAGCTTGCATGGACTCAGAGAAACAAGTTACTGGGGAAATCTGTATTAAATTAGCGTGTTTGCTCGTAGAACATCAGTAAAAACTGGTATCCCGTGCCGCAGTTGGTAATTTTAGGCTACTCCTGTTAACTGACAACCCCCCAGCAAACAAGCTAGATTTAATACAGATTTCCCAATAACTTGTTTCTCTGAGTCCATGCAAGCTCTGATAACAATTTCAAGCCCTAATGAAGGGAAAGTACCTTGGCCTCTTAAAACGCATTAACCCTCTAAATGCATTCCACTTGTATTCTCCTTCTTTTACCTGCACTATTTCCAGTTGGTGACAGGCTCTCTTTAATATTTGTTCTTGTATCTCTTATTTCTCCTGTACCGGGCTCCTCGTCTCCACAGAGAAGTGTGTGTGTAAAGAGCGAATGCTGGGCAGCATGATGGACTTCTGTCAGATGAAATACGCCTATGGTGAGTACCATAAGGGTCCAGAGAACCCATCTGTGTTATCAACCAATCATATTCTAGCAACCATGTTTCCAGCTTTGGTTGTATTTTAGGTTTTGGTAGAGGTTGGAGAGTTCAAGAGGAACTATAGCAGTGGTGGTCAATTTTCTTGATATGAGGGGCCTCAAGTGTGGTTTCTGACATCACTTCAACGGGCCACACATAAAATTCAGTGAATATTCATTATCAAAGACAGCAGACACACAACAGATTGTGATCAAAGATTATAGTTATGATACAAGAGATGATCATAGACTGCAAACATGATTAGAGACGGCAGACATGATACAAGAGACGGTCAGAGACTAAAGACCTGACACAAGAGATGGTCAGAGACTGCAGACATGATACAAGAAATGGTCAGAGACTGCAGACATGATCAGAGACTGCAGACATGATACAAGAGCTGGTCAGAGACTGCAGACATGATACAAGAGATGGTCAGAGACTGCAGACATGATACAAGACTCAGGAGATAGTCAGAGACTAAGGACAAGATACAAGAGATGGTCAGAGACTAAAGACCTGATACAAGAGATGGTCAGAGACTGCAGACATGATACAAGAAATGGTCAGAGACTGCAGACATGATACAAGAGATGGTCAAAGACTACAGACATGATACAAGAGATGGTCAGGGATTAAAGACCTGATACAAGAGATCATCAGAGACTGCAGACATGATCAGAGACTGCAGACATGATGCAAGAGATGGTCAGAGACTGCAGAGATGATACGAGAAATGGTCAGAGACTGCAGACATGGTACAAGAGATGGTCAGAGACTGCAGACATGATACAAGAGGTGGTCAGAGACTGCAGACATGATACAAGAAATGTTTAGAGACTGCAGACATGATGCAGGACTCAGGAGATAGTCTGAGACTACAGACCCGATACAAGAGATGGTCAAAGACTACAGACATGATACAAGAGATGGTTAGAGACTGCAGACATGATACAAGAGATGGTCAGAGACTGCAGACATGATATAAGAGATGGTCAGAGACTGCAGACATGATACAAGAGATGGTCAGAGACTGCAGACATGATACAAGAAATGTTTAGAGACTGCAGACATGATGCAGGACTCAGGAGATAGTCTGAGACTACAGACACGATACAAGAGATGGTCAAAGACTACAGACATGATACAAGAGATGGTCAGAGACTGCAGACATGATACAAGAGATGGTCAGAGACTGCAGACATGATACAAGAGATGGTCAGAGACTGCAGACATGATACAAGAGATGGTCAGAGACTGCAGACATGATACAAGAGATGGTCAGAGACTGCAGACATGATACAAGAGATGGTCAGAGACTGCAGACATGATACAAGAGATGGTCAGAGACTGCAGACATGATACAAGAGATGGTCAGAGACTGCAGACATGATATAAGAGATGGTCAGAGACTGCAGACATGATACAAGAGATGGTCATAGAACATGCTATAGAAGTTGTTGGAGGCTGGAGACATGCTTCAGGAGTCATTGAGAGGAGACATATTACATGATACCGCAAGAAATCCCTGCTACCAGGGCAATAGGGAAACACAGATTAGTGTCTGTATGGACCCAGATGGCCGCACAAAAAGCTACATATGGTCCCTGGGCCAAGAAGATTTTATCCAGCCCACAGCTGGGTCCAGTGGCATATCCTCAATGTTGTAAAGCACTGCTGTGCATGGAGGGTCTAGGGCCTCTTCCCCACAACCCTGGCCGGTGGTTGTGGGGGTCTTCGGGTGGGGAGCTTATCAGAATCTGGAAGCATCCTTTAACAAGAGAGCCCCCAGATACTGTGACTGAGTGAATGAAGAAAATGAAACACCCGTGTGAAAAGAGGCCTAAAGCTTCAATAAAAAGGAAGCAGTAGCTTGATGCAGCTGCTGTTCAGCTGACAATTTTCCATCCGGCTCCTTTAATTTTTCAATGGAAGGATGCTCAGAGGGAGGTGGCCGACAGGGCCACACGTGGAGCGAATTTTAGTCCATTCTCCAAGAACCAGCTAAAATTTGCACGGGTTATGGCCAGTTCTTCAAGCTTCAATTTCAGGCATGCTAACTAGCATTTAATGCCGCGTACACGCGGTCGGACTTTACGGCAGACTTTGCCCGGCGGACTTTTCGACATACTTTACGACGGACTTTCTGAATGAACGGACTTGCCTACACACAATCCACCAAAGTCCGTCGAATTCGTATGTGATGACGTACGACCGGACTAAAATAAGGAAGTTCATAGCCAGTAGCCAATAGCTGCCCTAGCGTGGCTTTTTGTCCGTCGAACTAGCATACAGACGAGCGGACTTTTCGACTGGACTCGAGTTCGACGGATAGATTTAAAACATGTTTCAAATCTAAGTCCGTCCAACTTTTGAGCAAACAAAGTCTGCTGGAGCCCACACATGATCGAATTGTCCGACGAAATCCCGTCCGCCGGGCAAAGTCTGCCGTAAAGTCCGCTCGTGTGTACGCGGCATAAGGCATGCTAAAACGACAGAAGAATACTGACTGAGAGGCCAGCTTAGCATGCCTGAAGCACACTTAAAGGTGCCTTCAGTGGTTCGTCAGCTTGATGAATCAGAACCAGAGGGTTTTACTTTTGTGTGATCTAACCTTTTAACATACAGCAATACCCCCCCCCCCCCCCCCCCCCCAATTCCAAAAAAAAAGTCCTTTTTGTATGTGAGCATCCTTGCTAATGACTGCCCCAACTGAAATTGACGTAATGCAGACAAAGCAGTTGTCAGCGGGGGTTTAAATCTCATGCCACATGCAATTAAGATCTCAAGAGTAGTCCAGCTTTGTCAAGGCAATTTTTTTTTTTTTTTTAATATACAAATCTGTAACACTTATAGAGGTTGATTTACTAAAACCGGATAGTGCAATATCTGTTGCAGCTGTACATGGTAGCCACTCAGCTTCTAACTTCAGGTTGTTTAGTTAAGTTTTGGCAATAAAACCTGGAAGCGGATTGGTTTCTATGCAGAGCTGCACCAGATTTTGCACTCTCCAGTTTTAGTAAATCCCCCCCATAGACTTTCTCAGCATGCTTACGACATTATCATAGCAGCCTGAGGATGCGGTAATTCATGCATGGGCTGCAACTGGACCTAAGGATCAGCTCACAGTTCAGTGATGGAGGCAGTGAGCCAATCACAGGAGCAGGGGGGTGAGGATTCTGGAAGACCCCAGCTACTAATTGCATTCCGTTGCTATAGTGAAATGGAATCTCAATGTGAATTTTATCTGACAGATACAGGTAATCATAAAAGCTGTAGGCTGAAATGGAAAAGTAATTTTTAAAATATCAATACATTTTAAAAATGGCATGTAAGACAATCATATCTATTGTGTGTGTTCAACGAAGCTGGACCTCCATCGGTCGTATACTCTTACAGTATGTAAAACATAACAGGCAGGGGACACACTAATGGTAACAGACTCCAGAAAGATATTTTAAGAATCAATAATAAAAATAAGCCAAATGCGTTTTTGGCTGTTCACTCCCCCTTCATCAGGCCTTTAAAAGAGAAGTATGGGGTTTGAGTTTTCTTTTAGATTCATACTTACCTAGGTGGATGCTGCATATGCGCCCCCCCCCCCCACGACTCTATCACTGAGAACTGAGCAATCAAACACCGCCGATCGCTCGGTTCTCAAGGCTCCCTGAGCAGAGAGCTGCCGACTGTCAGTCACCGCTCTCTGCTCTTCCCCCTCCCTCATTCACTGGAGCGCTGGGCTGTGGAGGGGGCGGGAGCAGCCGTCTCAGGCTCTCAGTGGCTCGCTGGGTGCCAGTCCAGGCATGTGGGCGTATCCCGACCATATGGTCGCGATCCTTTCCAGACCTGGACCGGCTCGGTGACATCAGCCGACAGTGGGCTCCAGCCTGCTGTCTGCTGAAAACGGGTCAGAGGAGTGCAGAACAAACTTTGGCTGTACTTATCC
This sequence comes from Aquarana catesbeiana, assembly GCF_042186555.1. NCBI lineage: Eukaryota > Metazoa > Chordata > Amphibia > Anura > Ranidae > Aquarana > Aquarana catesbeiana. Next base: position 23,798,161 of record NC_133330.1, on the reverse strand, counting down.
TTTAAGCGGCCCACATTGCTCATTCTTAACCACTGAAAAACAACCCCACACTGTAACGACACCCCGAGTATGAAAGGGGTTAAAGCCATTTAGGACATTCCATTTCCGAACACAAAGGCAGCTACCAAACACTCCAATCAGCCGAAACAAGAAACCCACACGAATAATTCTTCCCCCCAAGTACGAGACGAGGCTCTGTACGGAGGGTCAAACAGGAATCAGACTCTCTATTAGAACCAAAATTACAAGTCTTTATATACAGTTAAAGAGGAGGTTCCCCCCTCCTGCTCATATTACTCTAACAATATAACTGTAACCAGAAACCTAATTAACATGAGCTAGTTTACTAAATCATTTACCCAGACTAGGTGGCTCAGAGACATGACCTTTACGACAGACTTGTGGTCACCGAGCTTCACACATTAGTATAAACACAGGGCATCTTCTCACAATAGCAGGAGCTAATTACAACTAATTACAACTAACAATACAAACAGTGATCTCCCCCCCTCCTCAGCCTAGTAGGCAACAAACTATAGTAGGAGTAGACTGTCCGGCTCCTACCCAGTCCTAGAGGCCAATGTGATCAGCTCTCTCAACTAACATGTTAAGTTCAGAATCAAACAAACCAAGAATAGTCTTTACATATATCCTGGGAGATATTGTGGATAAATATTACTGTCCCATTTTAAGTAATCCAATCATATTCTCAGGGTTCATTCTTTTCTTGGTCACCCTGCGCCCAACAGTGACTCCCGTCACACACACCGTAATCCCCCCTCCACCAAATGATTTGGACCAGCGCACAAAGCAAGGTCCATAAAGACATGGATGAGTGAGTTTGGGGTGGAGGAACTTGACTGGCCTGCACAGAGTCCTGACCTCAACCTGATAGAACACCTTTGGGATGAATTAGAGCGGAGACTGCCAGCCAGGCCTTCTCATCCACACCAGTGTCTGACCTCACAAATGCGCTTCTGGAAGAATGGCCAAACATTCCCATAGACACACTCCTAAACCTTGTGGACAGCCTTCCCAGAAGAGTTGAAGCTGTTATAGCTGCAAAGGGTGGGCCAACTCAATATTGAACCCTATGGACTAAGTCTGGGACGCCATTAAAGTTCATGGGCGTGTAAAAACAGGTGTCCCAATACTTTTGACAATATAGTGTAGCTTGCCTTCCATGGCATATAAGAAAATGGGACATAGTACTATAGTACTACATGTACATTGTGCCCTGGGGGGACACACAACACTGTAATATAAAAGGAAAGCAGACGTCCTTCCTCCGTATATTCTTCTGAACTTTCACAATTTTTTACTGCAGTTTCGTTGTCATGAAAACTCTCAACTTTGTTCATCCCGAAGGCGGTCACCCTTTTATTCTGATAGGAATGGTGATATCTAATGAGCCTTTCTGTCTTTCTATCAGTGATAAAAGCTCGGATCTTGTCCGCTCACGACAAAGGCACCCACGCTGAGGTGGTGGTGAAAGTCAAGAAGGTCTTGAAATCTGGCAAAGTCAAGATTGGAAGAAACAACCGGAGCATCTATCCGGAATCGTGGACCAATCGTGGTTGCACCTGCCCCATCCTTAACCCAGGTATGTTCCCGGGGATGCGGAGCCACCATGCAGCACATGATCCAGGCAGATCTCCACGTTGTCACCTGTAATGGAAGGGCGACGGTTGCTTCCCTTCAGTCTTGCACAGTTGTACCGGCCCCTCTCTTGGACTGAAATGGCTTCCTCTGATTTCACTGCACACTGTGAGCTTCTCACAATGTGCATTAGAAGCTGCAGGAAGTCAGATAGAGCCCCGTCTCATTTCTTGGCTGGAGGATGTCCAGCATTATCTAGGCCCACCCCCCTTCAACCTGTCCCCTTTCTGAGGGAGTCAGAAGGGTGCCCCTGGTGAAGATGGGTGCTGCACCGGTCTGGCCGGAGGCCGGGTCATCCCGGGCCTTTTGGCTAGGATTGGTGTGTCAACGTCCGGTGGAGGAGCTGTCACCCTGACCTTTGGAGCGGGTCAGGGTGTTGCCATGCAAATCCACTGGTATGATGGGGGCCTGAAAATTCTTTTGCTAGAATTATTGCTCTCGCTCTAACGATTGTGACGATACCTCACATGTGTGGTTCAAATACTGTTTACATATGCGTGCGCGACTTGCGTATGCGTTCGCTTCTGCGCACGAGCACGAAGGGATGGGGGTGCTTTGAATTATTATTTTTTTAATATTATTTATTTTACTTTTTATTGTTACACTGTTCCTTTAATTATTATGTTTTTTTTTTTTTATCACTTTAAACTGTAAACATCCCTAGTAATAGAAATAAGGATGACCAGTCCTCTTTATGGAGAGATCTGGGGGTCAAAAAGACCCCAAGTCTCTTCTTTACCTTTAAAAGCAAAAAGATTAAAAAAAAAAAAAAAAAGTGTTGATCTTTTGCTTTAAAAAAAAAAAAATCTCTCCAGCCTGGACCGGAAGTGACGTCATGACCTCGCTTCGGTCCTCCAAGGCCAAAGAGTTGATCAAAGAGTGTTAACTTGATCGCCTATGGGAGCAGCCGGCCGCACGGATCGTTACAGCAAACAATTTCTTTTCTTTTGGGATAAAGGCTTTACATAAATAAATAAAAGCTTATCATTTTAAGCACCCCCTGTCAGTGGCAAATGGTTTGTCCCATCCCTGTTACTGCTGCATCTGCAGGACAGCTTGTGGACTTACTGGCCGGATCACAAGCTTAAAAAAAAACGAAAGAAAGTTTAAAAAAAAGAAAATGAATGCAGCCACCACATGTAAGAATTGGTAAGCTGCAATATAATAAATGTTTGCTTTTGGGTTTACTAGCGCCTGCAGTGTGACTATGAAATAGGGTTGTCCCGATACCGATACTAGTATCGGTATCGGCACCGATACCGAGCATTTGCCCGAGTACTTGTACTCGGGCAAATGCTCCCGATGCTTCCCCCGATACGTAGAAGACAGCTGTGATCGGCGCATGGGGGAGTTACAAGATTCTCCCCCAGCGGCTTTCAGCGGCTTTAGTGACATACAGCGGTGATCGCTGTCCCCCTCTGTTCCTCTCTCCTTTTCTATCCCCCTCCGCTGTCCCCTCAGTTCTGCTGTGCCTCTCCGCTGTCCCCCTCCGTTCCTCTTTCCTTCCCTGTGCCTCTCCGCTGTCCCCCTCCGTTGTCCCCTCCGTTCCCCTCTCCTTCTCTGTCCCCCTCCGTTCCGCCGTCCCCCTCCTCCTTCCTTTGTGAATGGATAGAGTCAGCTGACTCTGTCCATTCACATAACTGAAACATTGTAATCTCCTGTGATTACGATGTGTCAGTTTATGAATGGAGAGGAGCCGCTGTCTTCTCTCTATTCATTTTCAGTGCAGCTGAGGCTGCAGAGAAAGGGACTGGGGAATCTCTATCCTCTGTCTCTTTCTCTGTCTCAAGGGGGAGATATCAGAGGTCTGTTAAGACCCCTGATATCTCACCAAAGCCCCCCAACAGGGCTGATTAAAAAAAAAACAAAAAAAAAAAAAACACATATTGCAATAAAGAATAAAAAAAAATTATTGTAAAAAATAAAAATTGTAAATAAAAAAAAAAACACACACACATACACTGTTCACCCCCTCCCCCCCCCCAAAAAAAAAGCACTGATAAAAAAAAAAAAAAAACACTGTCACGTGACATTAAAAAAAAGTATCAGTAATCGGTATCGGCGAGTACTTGAAAAAAAGTATCGGTACTTGTACTCGGTCCTAAAAAAGTGGTATCGGGACAACCCTACTATGAAACATAACAGTGCGGCTCTGGGCGCGGGTCATGCCCACACAGCATGGCACAAGCCTCATCTGCTCCTCAGAGGGTCAGGAGTGGGCACCCCGCAGCGAACACCAGTTTTCTATTCTCTCCCAGAAACTGGCGGCAGACACAGTGCCCTCTCTGTTCCCACACGTCTGTGCCGCGCGGGGGACCAGATCACTCGCTTCTGTCTCTTGTCCAAAACGTTCATTCTACAAGCGGAGCTGAATGAATCGGGCCGTTCATTAGACGTGAGCTGGCAGGGCAGCCTATCCATCTCCGCTGGATCAGAGGCTCTAACACTTGTCATTGTAAAGAGAGTAGTCTCTGATCGCACTGAGCGGCATTTGATTGGCTGTACCTGCCCATGGCATAGCATGGCATGGCAGGATGGGAAGGGGGGGTGCGTTGTGGAGGGTTAATATGGGTGAAAAGGTCTGCTTTTTACCTGCTTTGAGCATCTTCTGCAAAGCTCAGTTATGTTCTGGTTCACATACTGTAGATCTCCCCTGCAGCTGCAGCGGTGGTAAAGTGCTGACTGGATATTGCCAACGGTGATCCTTTTCTGTGATGAGTGTAACTTTCGCCATGTATTTTGTACCATATTTTCTGCAGATAGATGTAGGAAGGGCTACAACCCCCAGTGAGCTTTTATTGCTGCCTGTGTCCCACTGCCCATATGTGCAATGCAGAGCCATTGATTGTGAATAGCATCCAATGTATTTTACTATGGAGCCCAATGCACAATGCTACACAAGTGTTGTGTGCAATGAGTTTTCAAAAATGGTAATTTTTTTTTCATCTGTTAGCCATAATAAGTTTGCTGCCTTAAAGTATAACTAAGGCCTGGTTCACACTGGTGCGACAGTTGCTCCAACTTTGAGCGCACAAGTCGCATGACATGTAAAAATCAATGTTTCCGTATGAGAGCCGTCTTAAAGGGGTTGTAAACTCTCAAGGTTTTTCACCTTAACGCATTCTATGCGTTAAGGTGAAAAACCTCCTGTGATGCAGCTGCCCCCCAGAGCCCCCCTTTTACTTACCTGAACCCGGTCTTTCCAGCGACGGGGACGAGCACACCAGCTCCAGCCGATGTCTCGGGTCCTGATTGGATAGATTGATAGCAGCGCAGCCATTGGCTCCCGCTGCTGCCAATCAAATCCAATAACGTTGGGGGGGGCAGGGCCGAGTCCTGCTATCTGTGTCAACGGACGCAGCAGCAGGACATGGGAGCATGCCCCGAAGGGGAGCAGCTCTCCAACGGGGCACTCGAGAAGAGGAGGAGCCAGGAGCGCCACTGAGGGACCCCAGAAGAGGAGGATCGGTGCCTCTCTGTGCAAAACCAACTGCACAGAGGAGGTAAGTATGACATGTTTGTTTTTTTTTAAATGAACCTTTACATATCCTACATATCCTAACTGGTCTGACTTGTGTCGGTCCGACTTTTGAAAAGGCTCCTGCACTATTTGGTCCAACTTGGGTTCAATTTCAGCCCATTGAATTTAATGGAAGTTGCATCCAAATCGGATCAGCATCTTAACTGACTTGTAATATGCTCAGAGGCAATGTTAACAATGCAAAATTTATTGAAAAAAACAAACAAAAAAAAATGGCGTGGCCCCCCCCCTCAGATCCATACCAGACCCTTATCCGAGCATGCAGCCCGGCAGGTCAGAAAAGGAGGGGGGGTGACGAGTGAGCGCGCCCCCTGCTGAACCATACCAGGCCACATGCCCTCAACATGGGGGAGGGGGGTGCTGTGGGGCGGGGGGGGTCAAGGGTTATCCCTCCTGGGCTGCGGTTGTGGGGTTCTGAGGGCAGGGGGCTTATCGGAATCTGGCCCCCAGATCCCACCCCCTCCTTGTGAACGAGTATGGCATATATAGTACCCCTACCCGTTCACCCCAAAAAAAAACATTGTAGTGTAAGAAAAACATGAGACAGTTTTTGACATTTACTTTATTAAAAATGAATAATGTCCCCGTGGTAGCTCCAACGTCAATCACCATGGCCGTCGTCAAAAAAAGACTCCCACCGTTCTGTCAGCTCCGGTGTCTGATCGTTTTTATATAACTACGGGGCATGGCTATGTGGTGATGTCTCTCGGAGATCCCGCCCCATTGTGACGTCATCACTCCGGGCATGATGGGTCCAGTCACTCGTTCTCCCCCTCCTTTCCTGACCTACCAGGCTGCATGCTCGGATAATGGTCTGGCATTGATTTTGGGAGGGGGACCCCATGCTGTTTTTTTTTCTTCTCAATCAAAATCGGATCCTGATCATTAAAGTCGCATAGAAGTCGGATCGATATCAGACCGAACACAGTTCCAGGGCAAAGTCAGATCGACAGTCCCGCGACTTTCATGTCGCAGCAGTGTGAACTGGCCTAGAGGCAAACCTTTTTTTTTTTTTCAAGTTTTGGATAGAGTAGAGAGAGATCAGAGTACCTGTCAGTTTTTATTTATGTCCTCGTTGTGGAGATTCACCTTCTCTATTTGTCCTGATTACCATTATCACTGAAAGGGAAAGTAAAAGAAAATTCCAAACCTTGTTTTTTCCCCAGAACAGTAATAGAGGGGAAATCTTCCAAAGGAGACACTAGTTCTGGTGACCTGGGGGGGGGGGTCCCAAGAGATTCCCTGAAATTTGCAGGGATTGCTCTCACTTCCTATTTGGCTATAGGACAGGAACTGAAGAGAAATCTCCCCAATGGGACACAGATGGCGAAAAAAAGGGTTGCAACTCTCCCTTACACTATCCAAAATAAAATGGGGGAAAAAAAAGAAGTTTTGCCTATAGTTCTACTCCTTTCACACTAGTGGTGCATTGCTTTTCAAGAGGGCGATACGCTTGTCATTCTGATGCCTGTGCTTTTTTTTTTTTTTTTTTATTGACAAACAGCAAAATTTACATTGCGGGACCTCACTGCAAGTCAAACATTTGGCTCATGGTTGAGACACTGCCCCTTTTACCTATATTGGAGAGTTTGGCATGTAGTGTTAAAATTTTCTGTGCCATGTAGGTGTAGGGTGTGACAAAATTGTGCTAACAGTGGAAGGGGCCTTAAGGGACATAGTTAAATAAAACTTGAGCCTACTCCCCCCCCCCATACACCGTACAGACCCCTCAAGTACAGCACTACAGACCTCCCCCAGTAGAGACACTTCAGTACAGACCCCCCCCCCCCCCCAGCCTTCCCAGTACAGACCTCTTAGTAAAGACACTAAGGGGTTAATTTACTAAAGGCAAATAGACTGTGCACTTTGCAAAGTGCAGTTGCACTCTGCAAGTGCAGTTGCTCCAGAGCTTAGTAAATGAGCAGAAGCTCTGCTGACTTCCAACAACCAATCATATGCGGGCAAAAATGCTGTTTTTTTTAATTTTTCTTGCACGTGATTGGGTATTCTTTGCAAAGTGAAACTTTACCTCATTTACTATTCTCTGGAGTAACTGCACTTGCAGAGTGTAACTGCACTTTGCAAAGTGCACAGCCTATTTGCCTTTAGTAAATCAACCCCTAACTCTGTCCCCCCATCTCCTCTCAATACAGACCTCCATATGCAGCGAGAGTTCAGAGTGAGGGGAAGTCCTTCCATCGGCTCTGTGAGGATGAGCCTCCCCTTGCCTCTGAACTCCCGCCATCAGGAGAGCAATGGGTGGCAACCCACCGGGGGGGTGCTGTGGCTGCCTTATATTTGTTCTTGGTGTTGCACCATGCAGCCACAGCACCCCCAGAGAGTCAGCACCTGGCGTGTACCACACCTTCCTTAGTATGCTATTGACCTTGTGTAACTTTTAGTACAGATTGTCTTAATGGCTTGGTCAACCCAAAAAAGTAATTTCAGTTTTGGTAGATGCTAGAGATTTAACCCCCCTGATGGTTTTAGTTATCTTTTGGGAGCTCTATTGGTGAGATCTCTTCCTTGAGTTCCCGGGTCTGCACATCTGCTGTGCCAATTATGAGGGATTTCCACCATCCTTGTGGGATTTTGTATTTATTTTATGATATGGAGAATGTAAAAAGAGGAGCTGGAACACACAAAGATGGGAGCCCTCAAAAGTCCCATATGGACGGGAACAGTGCCGGGAATAGTGGTGGGGAGATCTCACTGTTGGAGCATCCAAGACATATAAAAAGCCAGGGGCCGACTTGGTCCAGGCTGTGACCCCATACAAAAGATTAAGGGTGCAGCTCCAGCATCTGGTAGGTCCTCATCTACTGTCAACTACTGGGAGTGCAGGCAGGGAAAGGGCTTGTCACAGCTCCGTGGAAATCAATGAAGGAAATAAAGAAAATCCCAAGAAACGCATATCACACAAAACACTAGTGTAAGAAGTAGAAGCAGCCTCAGCCTAGACTCCATTCAGGCCATGCACTGACGCGTTTTGCCAAACATGTCAGGGGGCATGGCCTGGATAGAGTCTGGGCTGAAACTGCTTCTGCTTCTTAGAGGTTTTGTGTGATGTGCGGCTCTCTGGAATTTCTTTTTCTTCACTTAGTCCAGGCTGTAAATTTAACTTATCTTAGGATGGGCTGGCCCTTTACACAAATGGCCGCATTGAAATGGAAAGCACAATTTTAAGCAAGTTAAGTAACAATTTATCTCATTTTTAGGCACAGACTACTTGATTGCCGGACCAGAAGACAGTCGGACCAACAAACTGATTGTCAACATGAACAGCCTAGTCAAGCCTTGGAAAGCGGTTTGGGCAAAACAAGCCGTTGATTTTATCCGGTCAGGCTGCAAATAGTTATTAACCCTTCTGAGGAGAAGATGGAAGTATCTTCTCTTCCCTTGGCACTTGACTTTAGCAGGACGACTTGTATAAGCCCAACTCCGGCAGTAGCATAGACTTCACTACAAGAAGGAACTAACTGCGCAGCCTCCACTGGCAAGCTTTGCGTGTCTTGGATAGACAAGCTTCTCGATAGACACCTATCACATGGCTTGAAATTTCAGTACGGGGTCTGTGGAGCACCAGATGACGCACCAAACTGACTTTTTTTTTTTTAAGTTCATGTAGCCAATGATATCAGGTGCTTTCTGGAAAAGTGCTGGAGGATGTTTATATGTTATCCTGGCTGTTTTGTACCTGGATTTTTCCAAAAAGTTTAACATTTCACATGAAGGAGTTTACAGGTTCGCCAATTAAGAGGACATCTAAGGACTTTTTTCCAAAAGGTTTAACATTTCACATGAAGGAGTTTACAGGTTCGCCAATTAAGAGGACATCTAAGGACATTTATATAGTAGGTCCACCAATCAAAAGGAGATCCAAGGATGTTCTTATAGTAGGTACAACAATCATAAAGAGGTCCAAGGTCATTCTTATATTAAGTCCACCAATCAAGACGAGATCCAATGATGTTCTTATAATAGGACTGCCAATTAAGAAGAAATTCAAGGGACATTCTTATAACAGTTTCACCAATTGGGAGGAGATTCAAGGATGTTCTACTAGTAGGTCCAGCAATCAAAAGAAGATCTGAGAACATTCTTGTAGTAAGTCCACCAGTCAAAGGGAGATGCAAGGATGTTCTTATATTAAGTCCAACAATCAAGATGAGATCCAAGAATGTTCTTATAATAGGTCCGCCAATTAAGAGGAAATCCAAGGGACGTTCCTATAACAGGTCCACCAATTAAGAGGAGATCCAAGGATTTTCTAATACTAGGTCCGTTAATCAAGAGAAGATCTGGAAACATTCTTATTGTAGGTCCACCAATCAAAAGGAGGTCCAAGGACGTTCTTATATTAAGAGTCCACCAATCAAGACAAGATCCTAGGATGTTCTTATAATAGGTCCGCCATTTAAGAAGAAATCCAAGGGACGTTTTTATAATAGGTCCAACAATTAGAAGAAGATCCAAGGATGTTCTACTAGTAGGTCCATCAATCAAGAGAAGATCCGAGAACGTTCCTATAATAAGTCCACCAATCAAATGGAGATCCAGGGACGTTCTTATAAATAGGTCCACCAATCAAGCCAGGATCCAAGGATGTTCTTATAATAGGTTTGGCAATTAAGTGAAGATCCAAGATGTTCTTTTAGCAGGCTCACCAATCAAAAGGAAATCCAAGGAACAGGTCCACCAATCAAGAGAAGATCCAAGGACATTCTAATAACAGGTTGACCAATCAAGAGACGATTCAAGGGATGTTCTTAGTATAGGTACAAGAGAAACCAAAATCACATTGAAATGGAAAGGACGGTTATCACTTAAAATGGCAACGCTATGGGGGTTGTTTACGTAAGGGAAATCCACTTTGCACTACAAGTGCACTTCGAAGTGCAGTTGCTGTAAATCTGAGGAGTAGATCTGAAATGAGGGGAAGCTCTGCTGATTTTATCATCCAATCATGTGCCAGCTAAAATGCTGTTTTTTATTTACCATGCATGTCCCCCTCGGATTTACAGCGACTGCACTTCCAAGTGCACTTTCAAGTGCACTTGCAGTGCAAAGTGGATTTGCCTTTAGTAAATTAACCCCATTGAGTTTATATTTTATCTTGCCTTTGGCTTCTCGCAATTGAATGCACCACCAAAGTAATGTCCAGCTTTTCCTGAACTGCTTTGTAAATAAAGGTTATGTGTAACCTAGTCATCTGCTGGGATAATGAGTAATATGACATAAAGTGCACTTGTCTTTCACAGACAGTGATGACAACCATGGAATGGCACGCGAGGCATTGTTGCAGATTTAGGTGATGCCACCAAGGCATTAAATGGCTGCTGCAACAATAAGGAGAGCACGTTCACAGGAAGAAGAAAAAGGGGGTGCTTTAGTCAGATGAAAGCAAAATCAAAGGGTTAGTTCAGATTTTCACAAAAAATGAAAAAGTGAACTAGCTCACAACACCCCCCCACCCCTGAAGTCCCCGCAAGATGTACCCTTTTATGATCCTCATCTTCTGCTACCCTCTCCAGCTGGTATAACAGTCCAGCTGTTGAAAATATCCCTACACAGCACCGGAGGCTGAGTAACAGCATAATGTGAGCATTGGCAAGCGCTCATTGGTCAGCGCTGGCAATGTAACCACCTTGACCAATAAAAATTATTTTCAGGCTCGTTTCTTCAGGGGCGGCATCTGGGGAAAAAGAAGCAGGTTCTCATTGGTCATTATGGTCACGTGGCCATCACTGGCTTTTTTTTTTTTTTTTTTTACAAAAAAGAAGTCATATATATTTGACTTTATTATTTATTTATTACAGGTACTTATATAGCACTGTCAATTTACACAGTACTTTACATATATATTGTACATTGACAGTCCCTGCCATCAAGAAGCTTACAATATAAGGTCACTAACTCACATTCATATATACACTACTAGGGCCAGTTTAGACAGGAGCCAGTTAACCTCTCGGCATGTCTTTGGCGTGTGGGAGGAAACTGGAGCACCCGGAGGAAACCCACGCAGGCACAGGGAGAACATGCAAACTCTATGCGGGTAGTGTCATGGTTGATATTTGAACCAACCAATTTTCTGGACCATTACACCAGCTGGAGAGAGCAGCAGAATTATCATTTCATATAAGGATTATAAAATGTACTTGCAGTTGGGATCATAAGGGTGGGGAGGGTATTGGTAGTCCATCTTTTAATTTTTGTGAAAAGGCAAACTAACCCTTTAATGCAGAGCTAGCATCAGATATACATTATATTGTCAGAAGTATTAGGACACCTGCCTTTACACACACATGAATTTTAATGGCATCCCAGTCTTAGTCCGTAGGGTTCAGTATTGAGTTGGCTCCGCCCTTTGCAGCTATAACAGCTTCAACTCTTCTGGGAAGGCTGTCCACAAGGTTTAGGAGTGTGTCTATGGGAATGTTTGGCCATTCTTCCAGTTCTATTGGGTTGAGGTCAGGTCTGTGGAGGCCAGTCAAGTTCCTCCACCCCAAAATCGCTCATCATGTCTTTATGGACCTTGCTTTGTGCACTGGTCCAAATCATTTGGAGCAGGGGGGGTTGTGGTGTGGGATTGTTTTTCAGTGGTTAAGAATGAGCAATGTGGGCCGCTTAAAGGATAAGTACAGCCAGTGTTTGACCATTACTCCAGAAGCGCATCAGTGAGGTCAGGCACTGATGTTGGACGAGAAGGCCTGGCTTGCAATCTCAGGTCTAATTCATCCCAAAGGTGTTCTATTGGGTTGAGGTCAGGTCTGTGCAGGCCATTCAAGTTCCTCCACCCCAATCTCGTTCACCCACACTATACTGCCAAAAGTATTGTGCCACCCCTCCAGGGGTTGGGCTTGGCCCCTTAGTTCCAGTGAAGGGAACACTTAAGGCTTCAGCATACCAAGACATTTTGGACAATTTCATGCTCCCAACTTTGTGGGAACAGTTTGGGGATGGCCCCTTCCTGTTCCAACATGACTGCGCACCAGTGCACAAAGCAAGGTCCATAAAGACATGGATGAGCGAGTTTGGGGTGGAGGAACCTGACTGGCCTGCACAGAGTTCTGACCTTAACTGGGTATTTCTTCAGCTCCCAGTGCTAAATGGAAGGGTAGCAGAATGCAGTAAAGGTAAGTCGATGATGCTGGAGGGGATTTAAAGCAAAGCACTGAATAGGCAAAGCACAGGTTTGCTTCAAGAGCACCAACTGTCCACAAACTTTGTACAGAATTAATGTGCCTCCTGAATGACTCCTGAGTCTACCGATTCTTTAGAGACACCATTAGACCCTTCTGAACTTACAAGCTGCCTCCAGCACGTACAAATGACAGACACATTTAAAGTGGTTGTAAACCCTTCCATATACCCAGTGAAGTGACTGATAAAGAGATGAAACAAATCCTCCTACATAAGCTGTACCTGTCTATCTGCAGTCTTCTCAACATCCATTCAAAGTTCTGAATTTATAAAACTTCTCTGAGAGCTCAGAAAACAGGGGGGCGGAGAGCTGAAGTTACACTCTGCAGAGCTCAGTGAGGGGAGCTGTGAGAGCTGATTGGGTGGACGGGGACACATACCCCTTTACACAGGAACAGAGGCCACCTACAAAGAAATGAAGGGTCTATAATTTTTTATCATAGGTGTATTTTAAATGATAGAGACAGAATATCAACCAAAAAGCCAGAAAAACACATTAAACAAATGTTATAAATTGAGTTGCAGTTCGGTGGGTAAAATAAGTACTGGTATTTGATCCCCAAGCCAAACATGACTTAGTATTTGGTGGAGAAACCCTTGTTGGCAACCACGGAGGTCAGACATTTCTTGTAGTTGGTGACCAGGTTCGCACACATCTCCTCGGGAGGGATTTTGGTCCACTCTTCTTTACAGATCTTCACTAAATCCTTAAGGTTTCTTGGCTGTCACTTGGCAACTCGAAGTTTCAGCTCCCTCCATACATTTTCATTGCTTCCCCCTCATTTCTTGTGCTGGTTGGGGTCTGAATCTGTCATATTTATTGCTAAGAAAAGGTGCTGGAACACCAAAGTTTTTTTTTTTTTTATATTATTGGTAGCATCCAACAGCATGGCGGGCGTTGTATACAGAGAGAGTCTGAGTAGTAGGCTGGCAGCCACTGCACACCGAAGGGTTTCCACGATCACTTTGGGTTGTGATAGGGGATCCAGGAATCTGGAACTGAAACATCACACCATAATATTCAAGTCCAAATACAAATTTATTCCAGCGACAGTTTATATATAAAGTCAATGCGTTTTGGGGGGCTGTAACTCCGCCCTCTTCATCAGGACTTAAATAACGAAACCATGTATGAATCTGGTGCAGCTGTGCATTGTAACCAATCTGCTTCCCGGTTTTATTGTCAAAGCCTAACCGAGCAAGCTGCAGTAAGAAGCCAATTGGTTACTATTCACAGCTGCACCAAATGCTTTGTGAATTTCTTTTTCTTAACTGCTTGCCGCCCCCCCACTGTCAAATGACAGCGAGGCGGTGCGGCTCTCGTTCTAGAATGACATCATATGACGGCGACCCAGAACGGCCGCGCGTGTCCTAGCAACACGCACGGCCCAATCTCTGTAAAGAGCCGTGTCCGAGGCTCTTTAACCATGTGATCGGCCGTGTCCAATCACAGCCGGTCACATGTAAACACGGAGATGTCGGTAATCGGCGCTCCTCGCCTCACACTGATAGTGTGTGGCGAGGAGAGCCAATCAGCGGCATCTCCACGCAGGGGGACTTCTAGGAATGGAATCAGGGCACTGATCATCAGTGCCCCGATTACAATTTAGCAATATAGTGTCACAAATCAGTGCCCACCAGTGCCACCAATCAGTGCCCATTAGTGATGCCAGTCAGTGCTGGCAATCAGTGCAGCCTATCAGTGCTGCCCATCACTGCTGTCAATCAATGCCCATCAGTGCCACCCAGCCGTGCCCATCAGTACCACCTATCTGTGCCGCCTATCAGTGCCCACCAGTGCCGCCTATTAGTGCCCATCAGTGCCACCTAATAGTGCCCATCAGTGCTGCCTATCAGTGCTCATCAGTGCCACCTATTAGTGCCCATAAGTGTGGCATATTAGTGCCTCCTCATCAATGACCACCAATTCAGCCTATTAGTGCCCATCAGTGCCGCCTCAACAGCGCACATCAGTGAAGGCGAAAAATTACTTAGTTACAAAATTTACTGACAGGAAAAAGTAAAAAATTTTTCAAAATTGGTCTTTTTTTTTTTTTTGTAAAAAAAAAAAAAACCCAGCAGTGATTAAATACCACCAAAAGAAAGCTCTATTTGTGTGAAGAAAATTATGAAAAATTTGTTTGGGTACAGTGTAGCACGACCGCGCAATTGTCATTCAAAGTGTGACAGCGCTGAAAGCTGAAAAATGGCCTGGGCAGGAAGGGGGTGAAAGTGCCCGGTAGGCAAGTGGTTAAAGAGGAAGAAAAGCACCTTTTTTTTTTTGTTTGTTTTTTTCTGACCTGCAAAAGTAAAAGGCATAATGTGTTTGCTTTGCATCATTTTTTACACTGAGGTGACACTTATGGGCACTGATTAGGTCGCACTGATGAGGAGGCACTATATATCCTACCGATGGGCACTGATAGGTGGCACTCATGAGCAGCACTGGTGGGTGGCACTGATGGACACTGAAAGGCAGCAGTGACTGGCATCACTAATAGGCACTGATTGGTGGCACTGGGGAGCTTTACTGTATTCAGGGCACTAAGAATCAATGCCCTGATTACATGTCTGGGTGTTCCCTTCAAGGAGATGCTGCTGATCAGCTCTCCTCGCCACACACACTGTCAGCGTGAGGCAAGGAGCGCCGATCACCAGCATTTCCGTGTTTACATGTGACCGGCTGCGATTGGACACAGCCGCTCACATGGTTAAAGAGCCGCGTGATCGGCTCTTTACAGAGAATGGGGTCGCACCGTGTCCTAGCAACACGGCGCGGCCACGATCGCCGGGCACGCAAGAGCAGCCGTTCAGGGGCGACGTCGTCCCAGAACGAGAGCCGCACCGCCCCTCCGTCATTTGGCGGCAAGCAGTTAAAGTGGTTGTAAAGGCTGAAGGTTTATTACTTTTATGCATTGTACGCATGAAGGTAAAAAAAACCTTCTGTGTGCTGCTCCCCACCCCAATTCACACCTGAGCCCCATCTCAATCCAGCGATGTGCACAAGAGTCTCAGCTGTCCCAGAACGCCCTCTCCTCATTGGCTGAGACAGCAGCGAGAGCCATTGGCTCCCTCTGATGTCAATCACAGCCAGCGAGCCAATAAGGAGAGAGCTGGGGCGGGGCCGAGCCTGTGTGTCTCTTATGGATGCATAGAGTGGGGTTTAGGAGTGAGCACGCACCAGTGCCCCCATAGAAAGCAACTTGCTATTGGAGGCAAGGAGTGCTGGCGGGGCACCCAAAAAGAGAAGGATTGGGGCTGCTCTGTGCAAAACCACTGCACAGAGCAGGTAAGTATGACATGTTTATTTATTTTAAAGTCAAACCTTTAACCACTTGCTGACCGGGCCATAGCCGAAAGACGGCTACAGCGCGGTCCGCTTATTCTGGGTGCGCGTCCGTGGGACGTCATTCCAGAATGTTGCTCCCGTGCGCCCCCTGGGAATATCCCAGACCCTCCGGACCCAGCGCATCACGGTAAATAGCCGCTGATCGTGGCCATTTACCACGTGATCGTTGCGTCAAATGACGGAGCGATCACTTGTAAACAATCCGGCGTCACGTCATGACGCCGGTTCCTCCCTCCCCTCTGTGTACTGTGGGTACAGTGCGAGGGGGGAGGGGGAGAGATTGCAGCAGCGCTGTGGGCTGGATGTTTAGTGCCCACAGCGCTGCTCAGTGTCAATAATCTGCAATACTCTGCAACACTGTGCCAATACTCTGCAATAAATTTTAACAGAAACAAAGAATTTTTTTTTTTTTTTTTAATCGAATGTTCAGTCTTTTTTGATTTATAGCGCAAAAAATAAAAAACCCAACGGTGATTAAATACCACCAAAAGAAAGCTCTATTTGTGTGAAAAAAAGGACAAAAATTTCATATGGGTACAGTGTTGTATGACTGAGTAATTGTCATTCAAAATGTGAGAGCACCGAAAGCTGAAAATTGGTCTGGTTAGGAAGGGGGCTTAAGTGCCCAGTGGTCAAGTGGTTGAATAATACTTTAAAGCCCACCTCTCTTGCCACCATACATGTGTGTTATGTGGGCAGCAAGACGATGAAGTTCACACATGCCATACAGACGATAACGCACTAAAACAGCAAGCAATGCCAACCCTGTCCAGTTCTATCCTGCTAGACTACAGAACACCCCCTCTTCTCTGTTACAGAAGGGGTTTGTTCTGTAGTCTAGCAGGGGAAAACTGGACAGCACTGACAACACTGCTCGGGATTTCAGTGGCGTAGAGGCAGTGTTGTCAGCTCACTACAGGAAGTTAGGAGCTCTTTGGATTTCAGCAGCTATTTGTCTGTACTTGCAACATTTTCAAAGACAAAATATAGTCAAAGTGTGCATGTCATCCCCCCCCCCCCCCCGCCATCATACATACACTTTAAAGTAAAATTCCAGCCTAAACCTAACTAGTCTTAAAAAAAAAAAAAAAAAAAGTCCCCTAACACCTATTGCTGGCAAACCTATGTTTGGGTTTCTTACCGCTTTAAGTCCCGCTTCACACTGGTGCGATGCAGGAAACCCTGCCATACAGTGCCGATTCCCACATCGCACCTGAATCACACAGCGGTTCACACTGATATCTGTGAACCGCAGGGGGTGCCAATGTAAAATTATTGACAGCCCCCCAGATCGGTTCGCAGAGCGAACTGTCAAATGGTGCAGCAAGTGGATCACATGGGTGTGAACACCCATGCGATCCGATTCCAGTGCAGATCAAAAAAAAAAAAAAAAAAAAAAAAGGGTCCTGCGCCATTTTGACGCGAATGCGATGCAATGCAATTTCAGCCATACAATTTGTACGGCTGAATTTGCATCGCACAGACATCGCATGTGATCTGCACAGCAATGCTGTGCGGATCACATGCGATTCCTGCGATCGCACGAGTGTGAACCGGGCCTAAAGCAAGCTAACTAGTCTTAAAAATATCTCCTCCCCGCCTCTACCCACTAACCTGTGCAAAAAAAAAAAAAAAAAGAGAGAGATATCTATAGATAGATATATATTTAACCCCTTCCCGCCGAGAGTACGCAGATGTGCGGCCTCGGCTTTCGGGGGTTATACCGGGATGATGACCGCAGCTGCAGGCATCATCCCGGTACCAGTTTGTAGAGCAGGCGATCAGCTTTCCAGTGATAACAACTGATGCGGCTAAAAGCCGCTCGGCTGTTATCCCAGAGGATCGGGAGGGGACGCCCCCCCCCCTCCCGCCACCCTGAACGGGGCTCCCGTCCCACCGATCCGCCTCTTCCGGCGGCTAGGGACAGACTGGCACAAAGTCGAAAATGGCTTTGTTCCAGTCTCCTGAATGTAAACGCGGAAGCGACGTCATGACGTCACTTCCTGTTTACTCGGCTGCCAATGGCGCCGGTTCTAAAAAAAATATACAGTATTCAGAATCACCGAAAACGCCGATCTGAATACTTTGAAGTGCAAAGGAGGGATTGGAGGTCTTTTAGACCCCCGATCCCTCCATAAAGAGTACCTGTCACCACCTATTACTGTCACAAGGGATGTTTACATTCCTTGTGACAGTAATAAAAGTGATCAATTTTTTTTGTTTTTTTAAACACAATTTAATAATATAAAAATAAAGTAAATAAGAAAAAGAAAATTTTTTTAAAGCGCCCCCGTCCCCGCGAGCTTGTGCAGCAAAGAAAACGCATACGGAAGTTGCGCCCGCATATGTAAACGGTGTTCAAATCACACATGTGAGGTATCGCTGCGATCGTCAGAGCGAGAGCAATAATTCTAGCACTAGACCTCCTCTGTAACTCTAACCTGGTAATCGTAAAAAAAAAATTTAAAAGCGTCGCCTATGGAGATTCTTAGGTACCGTAGTTTGTCGCCATTCCACGAGTGCGTGCAATTATAAAGCGCGACATGTTTAGTATCTATCTATTCTCGGCCCGTTCCTGTTCAGTCATGCGACCCCCTATGACAGCCAGTGGCGGCTGCAGGGGAAAGTGCTGACATTGTCTGGGGACCCTAAATTGCATTAAATAAATTAAATCCTTACAAAAAAAGTAAAAAATATAATAAATAATAGTGGATGAAAAAGCTGAAAAACTTAAAATGATATTTTTCACTATTTGCTGAAAAAAAAAAAACCCAAAGCTCAAAAAAGCTGTACAAAAATCGCTCAAGAATGCCCATACAAACATCCTAAAAAAAAAAAAAAAAAAAGCCAGAATAAACACTACAAAACATGACCCTCAGGCGCGAATGCAGCCTTTGGCAATAAGTCGCATCAAAGTACCACAGGTACCTTTTAAGTCGCACCGATCTGAACGCACGCCATTGAAAACAAAGCACTGTGACCTTGTGTATCCAAAGTCGCGTGACAAGTGTGAACGGACCCTGAAGAATAAATTCACTACAATATGATCTTTGTACTATAAACTACAAACTGTAGTTTTCAGTGTAAGAATCGCACATAAAAACACACAGATTTAGACGTTTTGCAACAAAAAAGTTAAAAAGGTTTTAATTTTTTTTTTTCAAGTAGCACACCGGATCACACAGCATACCGGGCAGAGTCTGGCTGATTCAGTGCAGTCTGGAGGAGAGAGGCAGCGGTGGACAAATGGGGTTTCAGGCACAGACAGTACTGGAGAGTGAGAATGTTCTGATTTCAAACGTCTTCTGCTCAGCCTTGGCAAAACAGAGAGGAAGGAATCATCGATCGGGTCCTCAGAGGGCGGAGTCCACCAAAAAACCCGCATTTCACTTTTTGGTAGAGACGAATCACCTGGAGGCTTTGAAAATCTCTGGTGGACCCTGCTGGGGGGGGTGTATCTGTGCTTGAGTTCCTGGGTGTGGACACCTGCCACGGCCATCGGGGGGAGCCCTATTCTCCCCTTTTTTGGATTCTGAACTTACTTTATAAAGAAGGAATATGCATGAGTGAGACTGTGGAAGGAGGTGAAAGGGGGTGTACACCCTACTGGCATGCTCCAACAAACATAATGTGAATTTCTGCTGGACTTCTAGGGTAGAAAAATGGTGGATGCCATTGCTGGTGGGTTCTTATGATCCAGGGGTCTCAAACTGGCGGCCCTCCAGCTGTTGCTAAACTACAAGTCCCATGAGGCATTGCAAGGCTGACAATTACAAGCATGACTCCCACAGGCAGAGGCATGATGGGACTTGTAGCTTCCCAACAGCTGGAGGGCCGCCAGTTTGAGACCCCCCTGTTATAGACCAATTAGCTTTTTCAGGCTAAAATCAACAAAATACATTCCAGGTGCAACAAGAACAAAAAGCGTGCAAAGTATTATAAGTTCCTCTTCTTTAGACACCAGCCACAGCGTGGATAGAAAAGTCTGTCTCCTGCCAGCATGCTGCAGAGAAGGACCCTCGCTCCCTGTGGAGAAGCAGTGGTCTCTTTGCAAAGATCAGACATGCCTCCCACTGAGTCACACCAATTGGTCTACAATCAGTAAAGCACACGCTCCCTGTTGATTGGAGAGCTCTGACTCTGGACAGTGAGGGTTATTTACTAAAACCGGAGAGCGCAAAATCTGGTGCAGCTTGGCATAGAAACCCAATCAGCTTCCAGGATTTTTGGTCAAAGCTTAATTGAAGAAGCTGAAGTTAGAAGCCGATTGGCTACCATATACAGCGGCAATGAGATTTTGCATCTCCAGTTTTAGTTAATCAAACCCAGTTTGTTGGACAACTGCCGAGAAACCACTGCTTCCACATAGAGCAGGGGGAGGCAACCTCGGCCCTCCAGCTGTTTTGAAACTACAAGTCCCACGAGACATTGCAAGACCCTGACAATCACAGGCATGATGGGATTTGTAGTTTCACCACAGCTGGAGGGCCAAGGTTGCCTACCCCCGACATAGAGCATGAGTCCCACTCTGCAACTGCTGGCAGAGGACTGGCTTTTCTACTCAAGCTGTGGCTACTTTAAAGCCCAACTCCAGGAAAAAAGCATTTCTTCCCCATGTAGTGGGGCTGTGCCCACACTGCATGGGTGAACTGCTAATTTTTTTCTAGGGTTGGGCACACAGTTCATACTTGCCTAACTCGCCGATTCTCCAGAAAACTGCGCTCCCCCCACAGTCCATTGGTAGACTGTTCCTGTGTGTGGAGTGTGATGACGTCAGGAACAGTCCATTTTCAAAAACGCTGGAGCGCAGGGGTGCCGTACCGATCTTGTGTGGTGGGGGGGGGATTGGTGGGTCAGTTGAGTATATCTCCGCTGTCCTCTCCCTAGAACAAATTGAGCAGTTGACCCACAGTTAGATAGAAAGCAAGGGACCTTCTCAGCAGCATGTTGGCTGGGGACAGGCTTTTCTACTTGGGCTGCAGCTGCTTTAAAGCCCAACTCCAGGAAAATTTTTGTTTTAACCCCATGCTGAGGGGCTGTGCTGTGTGAACTGTGCCCACACTGCATGGGGTGAACTGCTAAGTTTTTCTAGGTGTGAGCACACAGTTCATACCTGATCCACCTATCCTCCAAAAAAACTGCCCTCCCCCACGGTCCATTGGTGGACTATTCCGGTCTACGGAGCGTGATGACGTCAGGAACAGTCCATTTTCAAGACTGCTGGAGCGCAGGACTGCCGGACTGGTTTTGTGCGGGTTTGGCAAGTATATCTATCTCTGCTGTCCTCTCCTCTAGAACAAACCAGGCAGTTACCCTGTGCAATACACAGCTCCACTGCATGGGGAAAAAAAAAAAAAAAAAGGAAGAGAAAACTTGCCGGAGTTCTGCTTTAAAAAAAAAAAAATCCTGTAATGCCCCTTTCACACTTGTGCGACTTGTCCTGACACTTGGGACTGCAAAATCGCATGACAAGTCATTCCCCATGGTTTCCAATGATAACCATACAATATATGTGCAACTTCAAGTCGTGCTGACTTCAAAGTAGTCCCTGTACTACTTTTGTCCGACTTTCGTGCGAGTTGAGGTCCATAGGAGCAGGCATTCCCTGAAATCGCGGCCGCAATATCCCGTTAAAATCGTGCGACTTTTAAGTCGCGGCAGTGTGAGGGGGGCCTAAGGCTCACATTTTGATGCACCTGCTGATTTGAGTGCCCTGGCTCCACAGTGAGGCTGAAAGCTAGGGACTGTCCCAGCAGAATGCTGGCAGGTGACAGGCTTTTTCTACTAAGGCTGTGGCTGCTCTCTAATCAAAAATAACTCTAAAGGGCTTGTTCACTTAGCGGTTGATAAGCGATAATATTGTGCGGTTTAGCTGCACTTTTACCACCGGCCAGCTGTTATGCCCTTTAGCTGCAGAGGCAGCAGTCGGGGGTGTTCACATGCCACGGGGGTGATGCTTTGCTTCATGGCCACGGCAGGAATTTTACTACGGTTGCACTGATACTGTTTTTTTTTTTCTTTTAAATTGGCAAGTACTGATACTTGTACTCAAGATACCGAGTACCGATACCTGTGCAGTGCGATTTGAGCCTAAACATAATGAATGGGCTCAAATAACACACGATTGAACAGGAATGCGAGTACGAGTACCAATACTTGTGCTCAAAAACTCGTCGATACCAAGTATTAATACTTTTGCGGTGGAGATTTGTGCCAATACAAAATGAATAGGCTCAAATCACACACGATTTGAACAGGAATGCGGTGCAATTCCTTTCCGAATCTCATGCAGTTTTCCTGCACCCCTTCTGTGTGAACCCAGGCAGGGGTCAATATGACAAGCCTGGGCTCACACGGGAGCGGTGCAGGAAAACTGCATGCAATTTGGACGGGAAGCGCACTGCATTCCTGTTCAAATTGCTTTCGATTCCTTGCAGTACGATTTTAGCCCATACATATTGAATGGGCTCAAATCGCACTGCAAAGATATCAGTACTCGGTATCGGCGAGTACTTGAGCACAAGTATAGGTACTTAGGGCACTTAGGGCACTTTCACACTGCCAGCTCCCACGCGGCGGCGGTAAAGTGCCGCTATTTTTAGCGGTGCTTTACTGTAGTTTTTGCAGCGCTTCTCGGCCGCTAGCGGGGACGCTTTTAACTCCCCCTGGCGGCCGAAAAAGGGTTAAAACCATCGGCAAAACGCCTACAGCGTCGCAAAGAAGCTGCTCGCAATGTTTGACGCCCTGCCAGCGCAGCGGAGTGCTTTCACACAGGGATTGCAGCTGAGGCTTTTTCCAAACGCTTTACAGGCGCTAAAGCGCCAGAAAAACGCCGCCAGTGTGAAAAGGGTCTTACATTTTTGGATGCATCTGCTAACTTGAGAGCTCTGGCTCAGCCGGAAGGCAGAACGCAGGGGGGGGGGGGTGGAGTGGACATGTAACCCCACAGAAAGTAAGTGATCTTCTCTGCAGCATGCCGACAGGGGACAGGCTTTTCTACTTTGGCTGTGGCTGTTTTCTAAAGTAAAGTAAAGAAACTAAGACTTTGCACGCCCTTTTTTCAACTTTTGGAACATTCTGCGCTTGTCCTGGTTATTTTTTTCCTCCTACAGCATCAGGTCCATCTACAGTATGGGTCCGCAACCTGTGGCCCTCCAGCTGTTGCGGAACTAAAAGTCCTATGAGGCTTTGCAAGGCTGACAGTTGCATGACTCCCAAAGGCAGGGGCATGATGGGACTTGTAGTTCTAAAACAGCTGAGGGGAGCCCACAAGTTGAGCACCCATGATCAACAGCAGGGACCTTCAGCTGTTGCAAAACTACAAGTCCCACCATGCCTCGGTCTCTAGGTGTCATGTTTGTGGCTGTCAGAGTCTTGCTATGCCTCATGGGACTTGTAGTTCTGCAACAGCTGGAGGTCCGCTAATTGCATATCCCTGATCTACAGCATACAGACTTGCACGCTGCTCAGAGACAAACGTGTATGATTATGCACCAATTGTTACGGGGTGGGGGGGTTTGTTCTTCCACAATCATCTTGATTCTAGGGACAGTACCAGCTCAGCTACAGCTTGTGGTTCCCGAACGACACAAGCCACAGGAAAATGAAGAAACTTTAGAACATTTAGCTTGTGTTTCATAACATTTTTTACATCAAACGTACTTCCAGCCTTTAGGTGAATCAGAAACGAAGGAAACAACATTGTGTACATTTGTCTGGATGTGCGATTCAGGCTATCGCACAGTTCTGGTAGGAAATCATAGTGAACCGTGGATAAGGTAGAAGAGCGGCAGCACAGCTTCCCTTCCCGTTTTGTGGTCCGCAGAACAGTGGGAGGCAAAGGATCGGAACGGGAGGACTCCGCCTCCTCTCCGCCATTAGCTGGTCGCTTGGTCTTCCGCAGCCTTCGGCTCTGTTCCCTGCTGGTCTTTGCTGCGCTCCTCCTCCTCGCCCTGCTTGTCTTTGCTGCGCTCCTCCTCCTCGCTCTGCTTGTCTTTGCTGTGCTCCTCCTCCTCGTCCTCCTGCGGGTAGAGGTCGGGGTATTTCTGCATGCACTCCTGCATGGCCCGGAACTGGTCTAGGCAGTCTGAGCCCTTCACCTCCTCCTGGCTGTAGTGGAAGCAGGAGAAGGCCGATTTGAACTGTTCCCCGCAGGGCCCACTGGCCATCCCTCCCAGGCAAGGGCAGCCCCAATTGATGTCTCCATTAGGCAAAATCAAACCTGTGTGGGGGGGTAACAAAAACAAAAAGGAAAGTATTAATAGCGTTTACAACTTTTCATGAGAACATGTCACCCACACAACACCGCTCATCTGAACTAACAGGAAGCTGATGGCCAGCATCATTCAACCCACTTCCTCTGAGCCCAGGTCATCCTGGGCATGACCCCAGGCTGTGACTGGTCAGTAGAAGGAGAAGCAGCACCGCCAAGAGCTAACACTGCCACTCTGCTGTCTCCTCCTATCAGCATGCCCCAAGCCATGCTGGACCTGCTCACAAGCTGTGACTGGACAGTAAAAGAAGAAGCAGCACAGTGAGGAGCTCATCGGTATCACTCTGCTCTTTCCTATCAGTATGCCCCAAGCCGTCTTGGACTTGCCCGCAGCCTGTGACTGGACAGTAAAAGAAGAAGCAGCACAGTGATGAGCAGTCACTCTGCTCTCTTGACCTGTCAGCATATGAACTGATTAGCTGCTTGTACTGCTTCTTCCCCTAACTCCAGCCCTGCTGTACAGGGACTGCAAGAGGCTGATACCAGGTCACACTCAGGTACCTGCACTGTTTGTATTTATGTATTATTGAATACAGAGCTGCAGTAAAGTGGTGTTCCACCCAAAAAAAAAAAAATTCATGAATGTGCCTAAAAAAAAATAAAAAACATTTGGAAATTTTTTATTTTTTATTTTTTTTACTCACCTCTAAATGGCTGTTGCTAGGGGGTCCCTCGTAGTCTGCCTCCTTCAGTGCCTGGGCTGGTGACATCACTTCCCCTTGGCGCAGGAAGGGCTCAGCTCTGCCCCCTCCCTCTTGTCAATCATCTGGGACACATAACAGGTCCCTGATGATTGCGCGGCCAATCACGGCACGCGGCGCCAATCGCGCATGTGCAGTGGGTGCCCAGCTGTGAAGCCACAGCCGGGCGCCCACAGTTACAATGCCGGCGCCACCGAACGGAGGGGGAGACGAGCGGGGCTTCGTTCCCTTGCATCGCTGGACCCTGGGAAAGGTAAGTGTCCAATTATTAAAAGTCAGCAGCTGCAGTATTTGTAGCTGCTGACTTTTAATTTTTTATAATGGGAACACCGCTTTAAAGCAGCTGTAAACCCGGTGAAGTGACTGACCTCAGGTGATACACAGAGATTAAACAACTCCTCCTAGATGAGTTATATTTGTTTATCTGCAGTCTTCTCTTCATGCTCTCTAAGTCTAGACTTGATCAAGTTTGTCTGAGCTTTCAGAGAACAGGAGGGCAGAGAGCTGAAATTACACCCTGCAGAGCTCAGTGAGGAGACAGCTGAGAGCTGATTGGAGGGAAGGAACACCCCCCCCCCCCCCCCCTTCACACAGCACACAGGAACAGAGCTGAGGCGGTCAATCACAGGCTGTGTGCTGGAGCTCCCTCCCCTGTCACCATTTTTCTCTTGGTGTCAGGAAAACTTGTCAGAAGCGATTCAAGCTGATAGCAGTAGAAGGAGGCAGCAGACAGAAATGACACTTATTGCTGTGGATTGAGACACTATACACACTATAGAAGGATATGCTTTGTTCATATTTCAGGTCTGACGTTTACAAATACTTTAAATTTCTAGCCTGCAGTGGCACTGTAACCGAATCAGTCCCGTTTGATACCCACATCACCGACAGGTACCCACCTATCTCATAGGCCCTACATTAAATAGAATTGGCCTCACTGATGGCCGTGGCACAGTGCCAGCGCACATCTAGTAATTCCCTCCCCCCCCCGACCTAAAGATCAGCAATGCAGCCTCGAACCTCCACGAGGTCACCGCACAGCCCCTCCCCCATTATCCGTCCCCTGCTGGTGTGGGGCGGATGACGCTGTGCATACCGTGCCCTGCGTTGCCCTGGAGTAAATTCCCAGCGACCCGCTGTTAAGGTTGCCGGTGACATAATGCCCGGCTCCCTGCACAAAGCTCCCTGGAATGCCGGGGCCGTGTTTTCAATCTTTTTTTTTTTTCGAGGTCAGTGGCAGCATTAGACAATGTCTTCCACCCCGCTGCCCCCCCCCCCCGGTACAAGTGACAGGCGGGATGAATCCGACTATTCACATCTCTCAGCCAGCTGCTGCCCGCTTGTGACACCAGGCTTTTCAGACGCAGTCAGAAGTGGCAGACAAATCAATGAGAGATGGCACATTAACTCTGCGGAAGCCAGGCCCTGGCATCGGAGGCGGTGGGCTCCAACCAACGCACAACAATTAACAGTAAAATGATAACATTGTGTCCCTCAGGATCTCCGTGTACAACCTCCGAGCTCCACACATTCTTCTGCTGTCACTTCATACCTTGTCAGCAGGACCGGAACAATTAATGATGAACTCCAATCAGATAGAAGAGACTCGAGCAGCTCTGGAATCATTAGTACATCACTTAGGCCTTTTCTGAATGCTGGAAACATGACAGCTTGTAGCGGATGTTTAAAAACATCAGTTTTGACGCTTTTTTTCAATAATGAGCATTTGCCTTTAGGAGCATTTTTTTAAAGATAACCCTCCAAAATGTCCACAATCTATGATATATACAGTATCTCACAAAAGTAAGTACACCCCTCACATTTTTGTAAATATTTTCTTCTATCTTTTCATGTGACAACACTGAAGAAATGACACTGTCTAAATTTGCTGTCCCCTCAAAATAACTCAACACACAGCCATTAATGTCTAAACCGCTGGCCACAAAAGTGAGTACACCCCTAAGTGAAAATGTCCAAATTGGGCCCAATTAGCCATTTTCCCTCCCCGGTGTCATGTGACTCGTTAGTGTTACAAGGTCTCAGGTGTGAATGGGGAGCAGGTGTGTTAAATTTGGTGTTATAACTCTCACTCTCTCATACTGGTCACTGGAAGTTCAACATGGCACCTCATGGCAAAGAACTCTCTGAGGATCTGAAAAAAATAATTGTTGCTTTACATAAAGATGGCCTAGGCTATAAGAGAATTGCCAAGACCCAGAAACTGAGCTGCAGCACGGTGGCCAAGACCATACAGCGGTTTAACAGGACAGGTTCCACTCAGAACAGGCCTTGCCATGGTCGACCAAAGAAGTTGAGTGCACGTGCTCAGCATCATATCCAGAGGTTGTCTTTGGGAAATAGATGTATGAGTGCTGCCAGCATTGCTGCAGAGGTTGAAGGGGTGGGGGGCAGCCTGTCAGTGCTCAGACCATACGCCACACACTGCATCAAATTGGTCTGCATGGCTGTCATCCCAGAAGGAAGCCTCTTCTAAAGATGATGCACAAGAAAGCCCACAGTTTGTTGAAGCCAAGCAGACTAAGGACATGTATTACTGGAACCATGTCCTGTGGTCTGATGAGACCAAGATAAACCTATTTGGTTGAGATGGTGTCAAGCGTGTGTGGCGGCAACCAGGTGAGGAGTATAAAGACAAGTGTGTCTTGCCTACAGTCAAGCATGGTGGTGGGAGTGTCATGGTCTGGGGCTACATGAGTGCTGCCGGCACTGGGGAGCTACAGATCATTGAGGGAACCATGAATGCCAACATGTACTGTGACATACTGAAGCAGAGCATGATCCCCTCCCTTCAGAGACTGGGCCGCAGGGCTGTATTCCAACATGATAACGACCCCAAACACACCTCCAAGACGACCACTGCCTTGCTAAAGAAGCTGAGGGTAAAGGTGATGGACTGGCCAAGCATGTCTCCAGACCTAAACCCTATTGATCATCTGTGGGACATCCTCAAACGGAAGGTGGAGGAGTGCAAGGTCTCCAACATCCACCAGCTCCGTGATGTCGTCATAGAGGAGTGGAAGAGGACTCCAGTGGCAACCTGTGAAGCTCTGGTGACCTCCATGCCCAAGAGGGTTAAGGCAGTGCTGGAAAATAATGGTGGTCACACAAAATATTGACACTTTGGGCCCAATTTGGACATTTTCACTTAGGGGTGTACTCACTTTTGTTGCCAGCGGTTTAGACTTTAATGGCTGTGTGTTGAGTTATTTTGAGGGGACAACAAATTTACACTGTTATACAAGCTGTACACTCACTACTTTACATTGTAACAAAGTGTCATTTCTTCAGTGTTGTCACATGAAAAGATAGAATAAAGGCAGTGTATTGCTGTCTCCCAGGGGCACGCTGGATTATTTGTATCTTGAATATGCAGCAATGGGATTGTATTGAGCCTTCAGCATTGCTGATACTAAATCCAGGATCTAAGTGGTGCTCCGGTGTTGACCCTCCTCCCTCTAATGGCTGCTCCCATAATTAGGAATATTATTTACATGCCCCTGCTGAGATATTTAGCTAAATCTAATATACTTTCTTACTGCTGATTGAACTTTCTCATTCTACCGTGACTTGCATGATTTTGCATTCCAATTTAAGATAGAGAGACATATTCCCTTCTCTGTCTCATCTGTGAACATTGGCCGTGTCCTGAGGAAGCCTAACGGTGAAACGCGTAGACATACAAGGGCTCACTGCACAATAATCATAGATGCTATATGTTACAATTGTCATTGTTTTTTAGATATTCGTATTTTTTCAATAAATGTATATTTTTTATACTGCTATATCTTCTCCACTGGTTCTTAGCCTAAAAAGTCTGCCTCCCTGGTAATACTCAGTACTACCTTATTTTGTATTCTCAATGATTTATGGACATGGCTCATTTTTGGTGCACTTTCCTCTCTTTTTTTGTGTCGATATAATAAAATATTTACATAAATGTGAGGGGTGTACTCACTTTTGTGAGATACTGTATATTTTATTTGGGTACAGCGTCGCACGGCCGCGCAACTTTCAGTTAATGTAAAGCAGTGCCGTATCACAAAAAATGGCCTGATCATGAAGGGGGGTAAATCTTTTGGCACTGAAGTGGTTAAAGTTCAAGTTCACCTTCATTTTCCAAAAATCCTATGCAATTCTGTATCCTCCGAATAGTACACACCAGCGCTCCTCCCCTTAATAAGAGGTGTCTGTCCTCCAATTATGAATGCAGCTGCTGGGGGGGCGGGCCACAAAAAAAAAAAAAAAAAAAAAAACTCCTGACCCCTCATCGCTCAACTAGAGAAAAAGTAAGTGCACTGTCCACATGCAAGGGTGTAAACCACGTGGAATAGCCGCTGCTGAGCGCAAACCAAAATGAGGAGAGCGAATTGCGCACAGGCACAGTTTGAATAGCCTTGAGCGGCAGCTAGGGGGCGTATTACTGTAGTGTTCAGTCCGTCATGCAAATATCAAGATGGGGGGGGGATGAGGACCCAACAGCTGAATGTATAATGGGAGAATGTGGAATGTGCACCAATTAAGGAGCGCTGATATGTACTTATTCCGAGGATACAGAACTGTGCAGGGGGATTTTTGGGAAAATCTTCCAGAAGCTGAACGTAGACTTTCCATAAAATACATCTAATCTATAGATATGCGCTGTGCATGATGGCTGTCTGGATTTGGATTGGATCAAGAACCGTAGAATCCAAGGCCATAAAATACTGTGCCCCTAGCTCCTCCCCCTTTAATGAACACGTACAGATAATCCGCGGGTACGTGCTTCCCATACCAGGACATGCATAGAGACATCGCTGACTCGGCATGCTGGGATAATCTGTTTTTTGGATCAGCGTCCATTTGAAATTTAACCCCCCTGAACTGGACTGAATTCTTACAGGAGAACCGCTCTCTCCAGTCTGGAGGCAGAAGGGACCAATGAATAAATTTATAATCTGGCACCAACGCCAAAGTCTGAAGTCTGAGATCTGCATTCCACGGACCGCGACACCCCTGGACTTTGTGTGCGGCGGAGGAAAAGAAAAAAAAAAAAGTGTGTTAACGCTGCCCCCTGGAGGCAAAGGCAGGAAACTGAAATGAAAATGGCAAAGTCTGCAACACAATGGGGGAGATTTACTAAATCCAGAGCACTCAGAGTCTGGTGCAACTGTGCATGGTACCCAATCAGCTTCTTACTTCAGCTTGTTCAGTTAAGCTTTGACAATAAAACCTCAGCGGCTCATTGCAAGGGAAATATCTCCTAAACCGTACAGGTTTAGGAGATTTTTTTTTACCTACAAGTAAGCCTTATTATAGGCTTACCTGTAGGTAAAAGTTAAAAATTTGACTATGCAACCACTAAATAAAAAAAAAAAAAAAAAAAAAAAAAAAAAGACATCCCCCGGCATCCCTCCAGATGTGCACACGCCTCCCTGCTGGTCACTGGGTGCTGCAGACTTTAGCTGTGCAATCTGATCAGCTGCTTGAGCATGCACATCTAAAAAGGGAATGCCGGAGATGTGTTCTTTCATATAACGCATGGAAACAAAAAACTTTAAATATTTGATGGCACAGAAAGCTAATGGCTGTGCGGGCCGCAACAGTATAAATCAGCAGAAGGGACTGATGTCAATTGAAGTCATTGAGGAAAAGAAGGTGGGCTCAAGACAGCTGCTGCAGCTATAAAAGAGTTATATAGCAGGGATGAAAGTTTTCAGGGAATGGGATTAAACAGTTTCATCCCAAAAAAGGACTTTCTACAACTGTGGGGGGGGAGAAAAAAAAAGGTAAGCCTAGGGTTCAGTTTTAAGAGAAACCCCGCCCTAATACTGAACCATTTATATCAGTCCCTGCCTCTGAAGGAGCTTGCAGTGTAACATTCCTACCACAGTCATACACTGCAATAGTTTTGTTTGATTGGTGGAAATTAGAACACTCCGTGGCAACTTAGGCAAACAACTTCTATTTTTCCCTCTTGGAAGGCCCCGATGGCTACTCCCTCCAGCAGACAATTTCTCCGCTCTTCTGTGCCCTGACTGCACGGGATGATTTCAGGTATGTGGGTGCCCTCTGTGTCCACTGTTGTTGGGGCGTCAGTGGGAGGAAGGGTGCCCCGTCGCTGGGGGTCAGGCCCCACCGCGGGCGCCAGTGGGAAGACTAGCGCCCCACCGAGGGCGTCAGTGGGAAGACTAGCGCCCCACCGAGGGCGTCAGTGGGAAGACTAGCGCCCCACCGAGGGCGTCAGTGGGAAGACTAGCGCCCCACCGAGGGCGTCAGTGGGAAGACTAGCGCCCCACCGAGGGCGTCAGTGGGAAGACTAGCGCCCCACCGAGGGCGTCAGTGGGAAGACTAGCGCCCCACCGAGGGCGTCAGTGGGAAGACTAGCGCCCCACCGAGGGCGCCAGTGGGAAGACTAGCGCCCCACCGAGGGCGCCAGTGGGAAGACTAGCGCCCCACCGAGGGCGCCAGTGGGAAGACTAGCGCCCCACCGAGGGCGCCAGTGGGAAGACTAGCGCCCCACCGAGGGCGCCAGTGGGAAGACTAGCGCCCCACCGCGGGCGCCAGTGGGAAGACTAGCGCCCCACCGCGGGCGCCAGTGGGAAGACTAGCGCCCCACCGAGGGCGTCAGTGGGAAGACTAGCGCCCCACCGAGGGCGTCAGTGGGAAGACTAGCGCCCCACCGAGGGCGTCAGTGGGAAGACTAGTGCCCCACCGAGGGCGCCAGTGGGAAGACTAGTGCCCCACCGAGGGCGCCAGTGGGAAGACTAGTGCCCCACCGAGGGCGCCAGTGGGAAGACTAGTGCCCCACCGAGGGCGTCAGTGGGAAGACTAGTGCCCCACCGAGGGCGCCAGTGGGAAGACTAGTGCCCCACCGAGGGCGCCAGTGGGAAGACTAGTGCCCCACCGAGGGCGTCAGTGGGAAGACTAGTGCCCCACCGAGGGCGTCAGTGGGAAGACTAGTGCCCCACCGAGGGCGCCAGTGGGAAGACTAGTGCCCCACCGAGGGCGTCAGTGGGAAGACTAGTGCCCCACCGAGGGCGTCAGTGGGAAGACTAGTGCCCCACCGAGGGCGTCAGTGGGAAGACTAGTGCCCCACCGAGGGCGTCAGTGGGAAGACTAGTGCCCCACCGAGGGCGTCAGTGGGAAGACTAGTGCCCCACCGAGGGCGTCAGTGGGAAGACTAGTGCCCCACCGAGGGCGTCAGTGGGAAGACTAGTGCCCCACCGCAGGCGCCAGTGGGAAGACTAGTGCCCCACCGCGGGCGCCAGTGGGAAGACTAGTGCCCCACCGAGGGCGCCAGTGGGAAGACTAGTGCCCCACCGAGGGCGCCAGTGGGAAGACTAGTGCCCCACTGAGGGCGTCAGTGGGAAGACTAGTGCCCCACCGAGGGCGTCAGTGGGAAGACTAGTGCCCCACCGAGGGCGTCAGTGGGAAGACTAGTGCCCCACCGAGGGCGTCAGTGGGAAGACTAGTGCCCCACCGAGGGCGTCAGTGGGAAGACTAGTGCCCCACCGAGGGCGTCAGTGGGAAGACTAGTGCCCCACCGAGGGCGTCAGTGGGAAGACTAGTGCCCCACCACAGGCGCCAGTGGGAAGACTAGTGCCCCACCGAGGGCGTCAGTGGGAAGACTAGTGCCCCACCGAGGGCGTCAGTGGGAAGACTAGTGCCCCACCGAGGGCGTCAGTTGGAATAGTGCCTAATTCGTGGGTGTCAGTGGGAAGACTAGTGCCCCATTGTGGGTATTAGTGCCCCAAGGGCTGGATAAAGGCAAGCAAAGGGCCTCATCCAGCCCCTGAGCTGCTGCTTGGAGATTACGGATCTAAACCACGGCCTGGATAAATGAAAACCTTCAGACAGAACACCCACACTGCACTAGGGCTGCAACTAACGATTATTTTCATAATCGATTAGTTGGTCGATTATTGTTTCGATTAATCGATTAATCGGTTAATAACCTTAAAAAAAAAGTGTGGTGTATAATTTAGTTAGTATGTAAAGTTTAAAAAAAAAACAATGTATTCTTAAATATCTCTATGCAGTGGTAAATATAAACAACTATATGGTTAGGGAGCAAAATATTAAATCCACTCTGAGAATAACAGACAGAAGAGATATACTATATATACACTATTAGAAGAGAAATACAGTTTTTTGGCCAATTTGTTGCAAAAACGAATTACATGCTTTTCTGCAGCTTCTCCGTTGAAGTATATTGAACCAAAAAAGCACCGTTTTGCGTTAAAAAAAAAAAAAGTCCCTGACCCTTTCCAAATATGCAGCGGCTGAAAAAAAGTATAGTTGTGAAAGTGTCCCATAGAAAACCATGTTAAATGAATTGTAGTGTGTTTCTGCAAAAAGCACCAAAAAACACAAAGATGTAATACAGGTCTAAAATGTTTAGTAACATAATGGGGTTAAAAAAAAACTAAAATGAGCCCTTTATAGTACAAAAAAAGCAAATGATCACTACTGTAAGGGGTTCATTTTTTTACTGTAGAACTGTGAAAGTAATATTTACAGTAGCGATTATTTGCTCTTTTTGTACTATAAAGGGCTAATTTTATTATTTTTAACCCCATTATGTTACTGGCCGATTAATCGATTATGAAAATAGTAATCGATTAATTTCATAATCGATTAGTTGTCGATTAATCGATTAGTTGTTTCAGCCCTACACTGCACTCTGACTCACTCACCATGATCTTCATAGGGATCGTTGGGGTCATCTGCTATCAGCTCTGCGCTGCTTGGGGTGTCATGATCTTCTTTGGTTACAAAAATAATTTTGTCCTTTCCTAAAAAGAAAATCAGAAAAGATCAATGACATTTTAGAAGGCATGTCCAGTGACATATCTGAGTATGGAGCGATGTGTGCTTCTCTGGGTATGCGGTGACAACTGTGAACAGACTCAGAAGCATTTTATAAACTATGGGGTCCATTTATCAAAAAAAATTAAAAAAATAAAGTTGCACAGCAAATAAAATAAAATAGTGCAATAACACTCATACAAAACAAATACAATAAATAGTCCGTGTATCATGTGAGATACAAGTGCTGACAATCCACGGTGCAGACTTTAAAAACTTCAGTGTTCCAACACCACATATGCACACCACCGGCTACCAGATAATTAGAACCCCTATTCATATGGCCACTACAGGGCGCCAAAGAGCATAGGAAATACAGAGGTATTTTGGTTACTAAATCTCACTTTCCTCTAGAAACTGTTACATTGTATCTCTTGCTACAAAGACATATGTATTTCTTATGCGCCTCAGCGCCAGCTAGTGGTCATAATGCAGTATTTTACTACCTTATGCATAGGCGCTCTAATTATCTAGTAAGCAGGTGGTGTGCATATGTGGTGTCGGTGGCCATAATGCTGTATTTTATTACTGCCCATAATTAAAAGAACATTCTTTCAGAAGAGGAAGAAGCCCAAAGAACATTCATTTTTGCCCAATTCACACAGAACGAACGTACATGCAGATTCACTGGACAAATGTTTTTATAAATACACTCTTATGTTAAACCCCCACCCAGAGGAGTGACCTGTAAGGCATGGAGGGATTATTCATTAACTTTACACATAACCAATCAATTAGGGACGCACAGATACCATTTTTTTTTACAACAAGTACTGATAC
Source organism: Aquarana catesbeiana (assembly GCF_042186555.1). NCBI lineage: Eukaryota > Metazoa > Chordata > Amphibia > Anura > Ranidae > Aquarana > Aquarana catesbeiana. The sequence goes on along the minus strand of NC_133330.1, from coordinate 23,763,785 downwards.
TTTTTTAGTATTCGCCGATACCAATTACCGATACCTACCGCAACTGTTTTGTTTTCACTTCAGCTGTCAGCAATGGTACAAAGCATTGAAAATTTATTTATAAATTAAATAAATTGATTTTTTTTAAATGTTGCACTTTAATGTAAATGTGTAAATATATTTAATATATATGTGTAAAAATGTTCACTAAGCAAAACAAAAAAAAAAAGTTTTAATTGTTTATTAAAAAAGCAGGAAAGTAATAAATAAATGGAGGAGAAAAAGGAGTTAAGGCTGATTTGAGTAAATTAAGGGTTTATAAGGGGTTAAACAGAGGAACATTTGCTCATCACTTTGATCTGCAGATTAAGAAACAGAAAGATACAAAAAGAAACAATGTTTCTTTTTATTTTAGTGTTTCAGTGGCTGAGCAATGTTGTTAATAAACATTGCCAGGTGCTCTCTTTTTTTTTTCTTTGACAGCTCCAATGGACTTCTTTAACACTTCAGCTGTCAACAGAGGAGACCCCACTGACAGCTCAAAGAAACGATGCATTTGCACGAGTAACGATACTTGTGAAAATTCTCGGTATCAGCACCGATATTGGTATCGGTGCAACCCTACAATCAATAATTGCTCCCCAATGCTAAATAATGTGTCAGCGTAACACTTCCAGGTATTTATTGCGTCTCACAGAGATTTACCCCCCCCCGGCAATTACTTTATCTGCTTTTCTCTTCAAAAGGATGGCGCCATCTTTGTTCAGGCATCATCCAGTTCACCATCTACTTCCTGGACTGAGATGCCCGCTCAGAGATGACACAATGATGTGATCTCTGGTGTCTGTGCAGTTCTATTCACAAATGTCTGACAAGGATCGGTACCTCTGTAATGATAAGAACTCTTCTGAAAAATGATCTTATCACGGATCAGGATTTATTTATTCATTAAAGTCACTGACATCGCCATTGCAGGGCACACACTAAAAACTGCCCCCCCCGGTCTGTAATGTGGGTGTAGAGGCTCATATATACAGGTCCACCATAAACTATCCCTGTGAACGGGTATATAAGATGATCTTAACCACTTGAGTCCCAGCACCATATTAAAGTGACACCAGGATCAGGGGCTTGTTATCTACTGCCCAACCCAGACCAATTCTGACATTATCCTCCTACATTTAAAAATCATCTTTATTTATTTTTTTTTGCTAGAAAATTACTTAGAACTAAGGATGGGCTCAGGCGTGTCCACAACCACATGTTCCCGAGCTCGCCAGGAAGCCGGCACTGCACAGATTGGGAAATGTCTCACTGCCTGTGATTAGCGTTGTGCAGCGTCGGCTTCCTGGCGAGCTCGGGAACCTGTGGTTGCAAACACGCCCAAGCCCGTCCTTACTTATAACCCCTAAACACACATACACTATATTACCAAAAGTATTGGGACGCCTGCCTTTACACGCATATGAACTTTAATGTCATCCCAGTCTTAGCCCGTAGGGTTCAATATTGAGTTGGCCCACCCTTTGCAGCTATAACAGCTTCAACTCTTCTGGGAAGGCCGTCCACAAGGTTTAGGAGTGTGTCTATGGGAATGTTTGACCATTCTTCCAGAAGAGCATTTGTGAGGTCAGGCACTGATGTGGACGAGAAGGCCTGGTTGGCTGTCTCAGCTCTAATTCATCCCAAAGCAAGGACCATAAAGACACGGATGAGCAAGTTTGGGGTGGAGGAACGTCACTGTCCTAACCTCAACCTGATAGAACACCTTTGGGATGAATTAGAGTGGAGACTGCGAGCCAGGCCTTCTCGTCCAACATCAGTGCCTGACCTCACAAATGCGCTTGATCTACCTGTCCTTGGATTGGTATCAAGAGATCCCCAAATTTTCCACTTCCTATTAAGTGATTGAACAGTACTGACTGGCATATTCAAGGCTTTGGATATCTTTTTATATCCTTTTCCCATCTTTGTAAAGTTTCATTACCTCGTTATCTTTTGACTGTTCTTTTCTACCTCCTCATGGCTCAGTGTCTAACCTGCTTAGTGCATCCATGTGAGAGCTAACAAACTCATTGACGATTTATACACAGACATTAATTGTGATTTAAAAAGCCACAAATGTGGGTAATTAACGCTTAATTGCCATTTTAACCTGTGTGTGCCACCTTCTGTGTCTGTACCAAGGCCAAACATTCCAGGGTATGTAAACTTTTGATCAGGGTCAGATGGGGGCTGATTCTGTTGTTATGATTTAAAAAGGATCCAAAAAACAATGTGATATTAAATGGCTTCATGCGATTACTATCCTTTAAATGAAAGACTTTTTTTGGCATGATCAGTCATATTCCCAATATTAATGCCAAAAATTCACAATTTCAGCCAGAGTAGGCAAACTTTGAGCACAACTGCATTATATATATGTTATTATTATTATACACGATTTATATAGCGCCAACAGTTTACGCAGCGCTTTACAATGTAGAGGGGGGACAACACAATTACAGTACAGAAGGGACAGGAGGGCCCGGCTCATAGAGATTACGTTCTAAAGGGACGGGGGTTGTGGTACAAAAGGTAATAGATGAGGGGAATGATTGGATGAGTTAGAGCTGCACGATTCTGGCCAAAATGAGAATCACTATTTTTTTGCTTACAATAAAAAGATCACGATTCTCGCGACGTAAAATCTTTCACATTATACAAAAAAATTTGGGTTAACTTTACGTTTTTTTTTTTTTTAATTCATTAAAGTAATTTTTTCCCAAAAAAATTGCATTTGAAAGACCGCTGCGCAAACACAGTGCAATATAAAATATTGCAACAGCCACCATTTTATTCTCTAGGGTCTCTACTAAAAATATATGTATATATAATGTTTGGGGGGTTCTAATGCCGCGTACACACGGTCGGACTTTTCGTCTACAAAAGTTCAACGGACGCTGACGGACTAAAGCTGGCTGGTAATCCGATCGTGTGTGGGCTTCTCCGGACTTTCAACGGACTTTTTTAGCCTCAAATCCGACGGACTTTAGATTTGAAACATGCTTCAAATCTTTACGTCGTAAGTACGACGGACCCCGAAATCCGCTCGTCTGTGTGCTAGTCCGACGGACAAAAACCCACGCTAGGGCAGCTATTGGCTACTGGCTATGAACTTCCTTATTTTAGTCCGTTGTACGTCATCACGTACGAATCCGTCGGACTTTTGTGTGGTCGTGTGTAGGCAAGTCCGTTCGTTAGAAAGTCTGCCGCAAGTCCGCCGCAAGTCTGTCGGACAGGCTGTCGGACTTTTGTAGCTGAAAAGTCCGACCGTGTGTACGCGGCATTAGTAATTTTCTAGCAAAAAAAAAAAAAAAAAAAAAATATTTTAACTTGAAACCAACAAATGTCAGAAAAAGGTTTAGTGTTTAAGTGGTTGAACTTTCCTCATTTACACACAAAGTCCATTCCTTTGACAAATTGTTACAATGTTTACAATGTTAAGTTCCACTGCTAAAGAATGTTGTGATTCTTGGCAGACTGCCCGTTTTTTTTTTTTTAATTCCTTTCTTTTGACGGCCCTGTGGCTTCAGAAGAGCAGAGAGAATTCTTTGCATAGCAAGAATCGTGAAACACTTTTGTCAAGATCACAACGGGGAAAAAAAATTGCTATAACGATTCTTGGCGATTAATCGTGCAGCTCTAGTACATAGGACAGTATAGTACATAGGGTATATATAGTACAGTATAGGACAGAGATACATCTGGTAGTATAATACCACTGCTAAAGAATGTTGTGATTCTTGGCAGACTGCCCGTTTTTTTTTTTAAATTCCTTTCTTTTGACGGCCCTGTGGCTTCAGAAGAGCAGAGAGAATTCTTTGCATAGCAAGAATCGTGAAACACTTTTGTCAAGATCACAACGGGGGAAAAAAATTGCTATAACGATTCTTGGCGATTAATCGTGCAGCTCTAGTACATAGGACAGTATAGTACATAGGGTATATATAGTACAGTATAGCTTTTTAGAAGCAAAATTCTTTGGAAAAGACACTTTAATACATTTTAGTGCACACAAACACAATATACAACCAATTTTTTGGGTAAAATGTAAAAGATGATGTTACGCCGAGTAAATAGATACCAAACATGTCAAACTGGAATGGTGTCAAACGAAGGCACCTACAAATCTCTATAGGCGCCGTTTTAAAAGCCCTTACAGGTTACCAGTTTAGAGTTACAGGGGAGGTCTAGTGCTAAAATTATTGCGGCGATACCTCAGAAGTGGTGCGGACACCGTTTAGACTTACGCATGTGTCCGTCTTTCCGCGTCAGCATGGGATGGAGGGGGGGGCTTTAAGTTATTTTTTCATTATTTAACCTCCCTGGCGGTATGATTATTTCGGATTTTAGGTGTTGAAAGCGGTACAATTATTTTGCATGGAAATTTGGCGTTTTATATTGTAGGTCTGTAATTCTTAACAATAACACGCTTAAATCTGTCCAAACAAGAGTCTAGTAGATATCCTGGGTATGATAAAGTTTGAAACACAAAAACATAAATTATAATATAATAAATAAAAATAAATAATTAAAAAAATAAAAATAAAATAATAATAAAATAAATTTCCCCACGATTCACTATCGCTCAATTCTGCAAGTGTTCTAATTTACTATCGCTGTTTTCTAGCTGGTCTAAAGTCACTTTTGACATAAAGGGACACTTTTTGGTTGCTATGGACAATCTCCAGTTTCCAGGCAGAAAGAACAGTATATATAATATAAAACTGCATGCAGGGCATGGGCCAAAGCACTGGGGACAAAAGGGATGTGAAATAATTTCATACAGTACTGTAATCTGTAAGATTACAGTACTGTATGTGTTATGCTTTTTACAGTTTTTTGAATTTGCCGCCAGGCTCCGCCCCCGTGCGTCGCGCCGCTCGCAGGGAACGGAGCCTGGCACAGAGAGGCTTCGGGCAGAGGACGGAGCCCTCGGACACTGCGGGGGACATCGCAGGATCCTGGGGACAAGGTAAGTAACGCCGCCCCAGGATCCTGCAATGTAATCCCGAGTGTGGCTCGGGGTTACCGCTAATGGGACTGAATTTTAACCCCGAGCCACACTTGGGAAAACCGCCAGGGGGGCTACAAAAAAAAAAAATTTTGAATCAACTTTATTGCTTTCACAGGGGATGAAACAACATCTCTTGTGATAGCATGGGCAGTGACAGGTACTCTTTATTGAGACATCCATTAGACCTCACATCTCTTATCTGCCCTTAAAGTGGTTGTAAAGCCTTAAAGTGTAAGTAAACCCTCCTATCGTTTTCAGCCAAGGAAGCTGCCATATTTGCCTCTGTTTAATCTACAACTGCCATGATGTTGCACATGTGATCAGTTATGACACCAGCCATTGGATGGTTTGACAGTTTGGTTGAGAGCACAACCAATGGGAGTGTTACATTTCCGGCATGTGCCGGAAATGAAACTCTTTTATGGATGGGTTTACTTCCGCTTTAAGTTAATTTAACCTTTATGCATTAAGGTAAAAAAAAAATCCTGTGCTGCAGCTCCCCCCCCCCCCCGACCCTCCCTTTTTTGTACCCGATCCAGCGACGTGCACAAGCCCACACTCACTCACCTTATTGGACAGATTGATAGCAGCAGGAGCCATTGGCTCCCGCTGCCGTCAATCAATAGCTGCGACACGGGAGCCAGGGGGGCGGGGCTGAGTCCCACTCTCTGTGTCAATGGACGCAGCAGCGGAACTAGACAGCGAGCCCGCACGGGTGCCCCCCATGGAAAGCGTACAAGTCGCTGATCGTCGCCATTATCAGTAAAAAATAAATAAAAATTCCGAAAACGTATCCCATAGTTTGTAGACCAATCAATATACGCTTATTGGAATTTTTTTTAACCAAAAACATATAGCAGAATAGATATTGGCCTAAATTGATGAAGAAATTAGATTATTTTTTTCTTTTTTATTGGATGCGTTTTATAGCAGAAAGTAAAAAATATATATTTTTTTTTTTTTCAAAATTGTCTTTTTTTTTTTTTTTTTTATTTGCGCAAAAAAAAAAAAAAAAAAGGCAGAGTTGATCAAATACCTCCGAAAGAAAGCTCTATCCATAAATTCTATTGGGGTACAGTGTTGCACGACTGCGCCATTGTCGGTTAAGGTTACGCAGTGCCGTATCGCAAAAAATAGCCTGGTCGTGAGGGGGGGTAAAACCTTCTATGTACATCATCTTTTATAATTTACCAAAAATATTGGGTAACATATTGCGTTGGTTCGCCATAAAATCAACTTTAGTGTATTATTTTGGTGAAATTTTGCGTTTCATAAACGGTTGCGCCAATATCACGTGACATAAAAGATTGGAACGAGTGCTATTTTATTCTCCGGGATATCGGCTTTCAGAAATATGATCATGTTTTGGGGACTGTTACTAATCCTCAGACCTAAAATGATTTATTTAAAACACATAAACAATAAAAGCTGAGAAATGTCTCCAGGACTGAAGGTGTTAATAAAGTCATTCTAGTGACCTGTGACCCCCTCAGATTGGGGGATAAACAGGCTACAAAATTCATGTCTGATATCATAATCTGTGTCTCAGCTCCCCCACCTCCCCTGTGGCCCCTTCTCCCCCGCTCAGGGGCCCCTCAGAAGCGGCCCTCCGCATGGTGCCCTTGCTCACCCTCCTGCCTGCAGTAGGACATGTCTGCAGCTCTTACACACACACCGGCTCCGCGCACTCTGATGCCGTCATCAGCAGCGACAGGGTAAGAGGACCCCCGGGACCGGGCTGTCCTCCTCACTGCCTGTACAGGGAAGAGGACCCCCCTCTGCTGGGGCTGCCCGTTGATCTGCCTGTACAGGGAGAGTGGGCGGACCAGGGTAATGTTGTCGGTCTGTTTTGTGTGGTTGCTACACTGGTCATACACAGGGAAGGGCGGGGACGGTTGTAGCTCCAGCTGTGGTCAGGGAGGAACCTTCATTCTCTGCCAGGAGGACACACTGCGCATGCGCACAACATCCTGACCGGGAGGAAACTTTGTATCAAGTTGTGAAAATCAGGAGAGGGGGAGGGGAAGGTGTGCACAACCAGGAGTGTAAGTGAGGGGGCTGAGGGACTACAACTCCCAGCATGGCATGTGTGTGTCTAGACGGGGGAGGGGGCTTTTCTGCTACAGAGACTGCTGTGTGTCCATCTGTCACCACATGTCTGTCTGCTTTCCATTTATATGTCTTATCTACTATACTACCATTATATATCTACCCTATGTACTATACTACCATACATATACTATATGTCTGTCCTATGTACTATACTACCGCTATATATCTACCCTATGTACTATACTGTCCAATCTCCTCCCTATGTACTATACTACCATTATATATCTACCCTATGTACTATACAGTCTATACTACCATTATATGTCTACCCTATGTACTATACTACCATTATATATCTACCCTATGTACTATACAGTCTATACTACCACTATATGTCTGTCCTATGTACTATACTCCCATGATGTCTACCCTATGTACTATACTACCATTATATATCTACCCTATGTACTGTACTGGCCTATCTCCTCCCTATGTACTATACTACCATATGTGTCAATGTCCTATGTCAGGGATCTCCAAACTACGGCCCTCCAGCTGTTGCAGAACTACACATCTCATGAGGCATTGTAAAACTCTGACATTCACTGACATGACTAGGCATGATGGGTATTGTAGTTCCTGAACACCTGGAGGGTCATAGTTTGGAGACCCCTGTCCTATGTACTATACTGTCCTATTTCTACCCTATGTACTATACTACTACTATATGACTGTCCTATGCACTATACTGTCCTATCTCCACCTTATGTACCATACATATCTCTGTCCTATGTACTATACTGTCCTATATCTACCCTATGTACTATACTACCACTTTATGACAGGACAGTATAGAGCATAAGACAGTCATATAGTGGTAGTTTATTACATAGGGTAGATATAGGACAGTATAGTACATAGGACAATCTCCTCCATGTGTACTATACTACCATAGGTATCTCTTTCCTATGTATTTCCTACCACTATATGACTGTCCTATGTACTATACTGTCCTATCTCCTCCCTATGTACTATACTACTACTATATGACAGTATAGTACATAGGACAGTCATATAGTGGTAGTATAGTACACAGGGAGGAGCTAGGCCAGTATAGTACATAGGACAGTTATATAGTGGTAGTATAGTACATAGGAGATAGGACAGTCATATAGTGGTAGTATAGTACATAGGGAGGAGATAGGACAGTCATATAGTAGTAGTATAGTACATAGGGTAGATATAGGACAGTATAGTACATAGGAAAGAGATACATATGGTAGTATAGTACACATGGAGGAGATTGTCCTATGTACTAAACTGTTATACTCTGTATAATCGCATAGGGGTATGTTTAATGTTTATTCAATAGGACAATATTGGATTGAAAATATTTTATATATATGAGAATATTTGCCTTTTATACATTTCCATAAGTCACAGGTTTGTTATATTTTATGGCAGCTTTAATATGTATTTATGTGTCTGAAAGCATTGTGATCATCGGTTAGCGGATTGGATATGGTCTTTGAGCGGCACTCACCGGCAGTGATACCCGGGTGACATATAACTTTGTCCCCCCCCCCCCCCGGTGCATATGCTGGTTTATGCCGAGTTTTTTTTAATACATATGTTATGGTTTTATATTTTTATTTTGTGTCATTTTTCTAACACATCGCACTTGTTGTCTCCTTTTCTTTCTTTTCACACTAGATATTTACCGTCATTATCACTTTCTTTATGTGGTATTTTTGTTGGGTGAAGGGAGGGGGATCTTCTTTTCCTCTCTCTCCTCTTCACCCAATGGAAACATTTCCTGAACTTTAAGTGGCCACAGGTGTGTTTCCCATTGGGATCTAATGACACACAAGATTTACTCATTTGTTTAATGATATGTTTAATCATTTTGTTTGGTGTATATATCTCTGTATGTATCTTTAGCACTCTAGCTATGACTAAGCACCGTATCGGGTGTGAAACGCGTCAGCAGCTGTGCAGTCAGTCTGTATTGCCCTGTGATGCTTTGATATCCTTTTTTTTAATAAAGGTGAACTTTTTTGGAGGCGGCTATCCAGCGTTCCATTTCTTCCATTATCTCTGTTGCAAACAGAACCAGCACCCCGCCTGATTGAGGAGACAGCTGACCTCAGGAGAGGTGATTACTTTGGAGCGGTGCACTCCTATACTAAACTGTCTTATCTCCTCCCTGTCTACTATACTACCATAGGTATCTCTGTCCTATGTACTATACTGTCTTATCTCCTCCCTGTCTACTATACTACCATAGGTATCTATGTCCTATGTACTATACTGTCCTATCTCCTCCCTGTCTACTATACTACCATAGGTATCTCTGTCCTATGTACTATACTGTCCTATCTCCTCCCTGTGTACTATACTATCATATGTATCTCTGTCCTATGTACTATACTGTCCTATCTCCTCCCTGTCTACTATACTATCATATGTATCTCTGTCCTATGTACTATACTGTCCTATCTCCTCCCTGTCTACTATACTACCATATGTATCTCTGTCCTATGTACTATACTGTCCTATCTCCTCCCTGTCTACTATACTATCATATGTATCTCTGTCCTATGTACTATACTGTCCTATCTCCTCCCTGTCTACTATACTATCATATGTATCTCTGTCCTATGTACTATACTGTCCTATCTCCTCCCTGTCTACTATACTATCATATGTATCTCTGTCCTATGTACTATACTGTCCTATCTCCTCCCTGTCTACTATACTACCATATGTATCTCTGTCCTATGTACTATACTGTCCTATCTCCTCCCTGTCTACTATACTATCATATGTATCTCTGTCCTATGTACTATACTGTCCTATCTCCTCCCTGTCTACTATACTACCATAGGTATCTCTGTCCTATGTACTATACTGTCTTATCTCCTCCCTGTCTACTATACTACCATAGGTATCTCTGTCCTATGTACTATACTGTCCTATCTCCTCCCTGTCTACTATACTACCATAGGTATCTCTGTCCTATGTACTATACTGTCTTATCTCCTCCCTGTCTACTATACTACCATAGGTATCTATGTCCTATGTACTATACTGTCCTATCTCCTCCCTGTCTACTATACTATCATATGTATCTCTGTCCTATGTACTATACTGTCCTATCTCCTCCCTGTGTACTATACTATCATATGTATCTCTGTCCTATGTACTATACTGTCCTATCTCCTCCCTGTCTACTATACTACCATATGTATCTCTGTCCTATGTACTATACTGTCCTATCTCCTCCCTGTCTACTATACTACCATAGGTATCTCTGTCCTATGTACTATACTGTCTTATCTCCTCCCTGTCTACTATACTACCATAGGTATCTATGTCCTATGTACTATACTGTCCTATCTCCTCCCTGTCTACTATACTATCATATATATCTCTGTCCTATGTACTATACTGTCCTATCTCCTCCCTGTCTACTATACTACCATATGTATCTCTGTCCTATGTACTATACTGTCCTATCTCCTCCCTGTCTACTATACTACCATATGTATCTCTGTCCTATGTACTATACTGTCCTATCTCCTCCCTGTCTACTATACTACCATATGTATCTCTGTCCTATGTACTATACTGTCTTATCTCCTCCCTGTCTACTATACTATCATATGTATCTCTGTCCTATGTACTATACTGTCCTATCTCCTCCCTGTCTACTATACTACCATATGTATCTCTGTCCTATGTACTATACTGTCCTATCTCCTCCCTGTCTACTATACTACCATATGTATCTCTGTCCTATGTACTATACTGTCCTATCTCCTCCCTGTCTACTATACTACCATAGGTATCTATGTCCTATGTACTATACTGTCCTATCTCCTCCCTGTCTACTATACTACCATATGTATCTCTGTCCTATGTACTATACTGTCTTATCTCCTCCCTGTCTACTATACTACCATATGTATCTCTGTCCTATCTACTATACTACCAGATGTATCTCTGTCCTATACTGTACTATATGTACCCTATGTACTAGAGCTGCACGATTAATCGCCAAGAATCGCTATCGCTATTTTTTTACCCGTTGCGATCTTGACAAAAGTGTTTCTCACGATTCTTGCTATGCAAAGAATTCTCTCCACGGCCATCAAAAGAAAGGAAGAAGAAGAAAAAAAACTGGGCATTCTGCAAAGAATCACAACATTCTTTAGCATTGGAACTTAAGTATAAACATTGTAATAATTTGTCAATGGAATAGACTTCAGTGTGTAAATGAGGAAAGTTTAACCACTTAAACACTAAACCTTTTTCTGACATTTGTTGGTTTCAAGTTAAAATCATTTTTTTTTGCTAGAAAATTACAAACATTATATATATATTTTTTAGTAGAGACCCTAGAGAATAAAATGGTGGTTGTTGCAATATTTTATGTCACACTGTATTTGCGCAGCGGTCTTTCAAATGCAATTTTTTTTTGGAAAAAATTACTTTAATGAATTAAAAAAAAAAAAAAAACAGTAAAGTTAGCCCAATTTTTTTTTTTTTTGTATAATGTGAAAGATTTTACGTCGCGAGAATCGTGATCTTTTTATTCTAAGCAAAAAAATTGTGATTCTCATTTTGGCCAGAATTGTGCAGCTCTAGGTACTATACTACCATATGTCTGACTTATGTACTATACTGTCATACCTCTCCCCCCATGTACTATACTGTCCTATCCCTGCCCTATGTACTGTGTCTATCTTCAGCCCGGTGAACTCTGATTGGTCAGTGTGGTCTATCACACCTCCTCCATAGTCTTTGCTGGTCATGTTATAGGGGGGCTCCGCTGACTTCCTGTTGTTGGTGTTCTCAGTACACAGATACGATGAGGGAACAACACACCACCGTGAGGACGGAGCCGAAGTCGGGATTCCTGGAGCGTCTTGGCGACACGGCCGGGGGGATGGGGATCGGCCTGATCTCCTTCTGTCTGTCCTTCTACCTTCTCTTCTCTAATGAGGTGAGACCCCCCCCCCCCCCATACCTGAGGACTGTACAGTCTGCCTCCTTCCATCCATCATCCTATAATACTCTCCTGGGCTGAACAGAGGGGATCTGATTGGCTGCAGTTTCGCAGCCCAGACCGTTCTTATTTCACTTGGATAAACGAGGGCCATGGGCAAAAAGGCAGAAAAATAGATCACAGGGCCATTAAGTAGCGGGTGTATGTGAATTGTTTCTGAAAGATATTGTTTAGTGTGACCTGAAAATTGCACGCGCCCAAGAAACAGAGACGCATTTTAGTACCTTATATTTTCCATAGGTGATGCTTTAAAAGCCCCCACAGATCATCAGCTTAGAGATAACTGTGATGAATTGTCCTAGGAATACTGATCTCACTCCTACGTACGTGACAATATATAGTATACATTTTATTTACTACCACATAGGGAACCAAAACGTCCCCTATGTGATTTATTTATTTTTCTGTGATAGGTTCTATTTGATGAGACATCGGGGGTCATTTAGGCCCCTTATGTCTCACGTGCCCTCCATTGAAGCTAATGAAGCACAGATCATATCATATTTCGGGGAGATCCATTGTATGTAATGATCCCGGGGAGATCCATTGTATAGAATGATCCCGGGGAGATCCATTGTATCTAATGATCCCGGGGAGATCCATTGTATGGAATGATCCCGGGGAGATCCATTGTATGGAATGATCCCGGGGAGAACCATTGTATGGAATGATCCCGGTGAGATCCATTGTATGGAATGATCCCGGGGAGATCCATTGTATGGAATGATCCCGGGGAGATCCATTGTATGGAATGATCCCGGGGAGATCCATTGTATCGAATGATCCCGGGGAGAACCATTGTATGGAATGATCCCGGGGAGAACCATTGTATGGAATGATCCCGGGGAGATCCATTGTATGGAATGATCCCGGGGAGATCCATTGTATGGAATGATCCCGGGGAGATCCATTGTATCTAATGATCCCGGGGAGATCCATTGTATGGAATGATCCCGGGGAGAACCATTGTATGGAATGATCCCGGGGAGATCCATTGTATGGAATGATCCCGGGGAGATCCATTGTATGGAATGATCCCGGGGAGATCCATTGTATCTAATGATCCCGGGGAGATCCATTGTATGGAATGATCCCGGGGAGATCCATTGTATGGAATGATCCCGGGGAGAACCATTGTATGGAATGATCCCGGTGAGATCCATTGTATGGAATGATCCCGGGGAGATCCATTGTATGGAATGATCCCGGGGAGATCCATTGTATGGAATGATCCCGGGGAGATCCATTGTATCGAATGATCCCGGGGAGAACCATTGTATGGAATGATCCCGGGGAGAACCATTGTATGGAATGATCCCGGGGAGATCCATTGTATGGAATGATCCCGGGGAGATCCATTGTATGGAATGATCCCGGGGAGATCCATTGTATGGAATGATCCCGGGGAGAACCATTGTATCGAATGATCTCGGGGAGATCCATTGTATGGAATGATCCCGGGGAGATCCATTGTATCGAATGATCCCGGGGAGATCCATTGTATCGAATGATCCCGGGGAGATCCATTGTATGGAATGATCCCGGGGAGATCCATTGTATCTAATGATCCCGGGAAGATCCATTGTATCTAATGATCCCGGGGAGATCCATTGTATGGAATGATCCCGGGGAGATCCATTGTATGGAATGATCCCAGGGAGATCCATTGTATCTAATGATCCCGGGGAGATTCATTGTATGGAATGATCCCGGGGAGATCCATTGTATGGAATGATCCCGGGGAGATCCATTGTATGGAATGATCCTGGGGAGATCCATTGTATGGAATGATCCCGGGGAGATCCATTGTATCGAATGATCCCGGGGGGGTCCATTGTATGGAATGATCCCGGGGGGGTCCATTGTATGGAATGATCCCGGGGAGATCCATTGTATGGAATGATCCCGGGGAGATCCATTGTATCGAATGATCCCGGGGGGGTCCATTGTATGGAATGATCCCGGGGAGATCCATTGTATGGAATGATCCTGGGGAGATCCATTGTATGGAATGATCCCGGGGAGATCCATTGTATGGAATGATCCCGGGGGGGTCCATTGTATGGAATGATCCCGGGGGGGTCCATTGTATGGAATGATCCCGGGGAGATCCATTGTATGGAATGATCCCGGGGAGATCCATTGTATGGAATGATCCCGGGGAGATCCATTGTATGGAATGATCCCGGGGAGATTCATTGTATCGAATGATCCCGGGGAGATCCATTGTATCGAATGATCCCGGGGAGATCCATTGTATCGAATGATCCCGGGGAGATCCATTGTATCGAATGATCCCGGGGAGATCCATTGTATCGAATGATCCCGGGGAGATCCATTGTATGGAATGATCCCGGGGAGATCCATTGTATCGAATGATCCCGGGGAGATCCATTGTATCGAATGATCCCGGGGAGATCCATTGTATCGAATGATCCCGGGGAGATCCATTGTATCGAATGATCCCGGGGAGATCCATTGTATGGAATGATCCCGGGGAGATCCATTGTATCGAATGATCAGGTATAGCAATATCAGTAACAAAAGTTTCTCAGACTGTGTATAGAAGTCACAAGACTGCCATATACTGCTGATGAGAAAAGGGATTTAGCAGTTTATATTTACTAAAATAATTGTATTTCCATGTTCTGTGTACTGAGGGAGATCAGATATAGTGAATGCAGAGTCCTGGGTTTAGTAACACTTTAATTCCTTCAGTGTTTTTTTGGATGGAGGAATGTATTTTTTGTTGCACCCATGTGAGTATTTTCACCAAGTCTTGTTTGCAGCATTGATGTCCTCACACAGTCACTTTTCCAATGTCTTCTTGCAGGGTCGAGCGGTGCAAACGGCGAAATCCCTGGACGAGGGCCTGTCTGTTGTACTGACGATCGGGAACATCCAAAGAATAGACCCCATGAATGAGGCAAAGTTACTCCATGTATCTGGAGTTCTTCAGACATCTACTGTAAGTACGAATGCTGTGAAGACCAAGCGGCAGTAGTGGTTTCATTAAAGCGGTATTAAACCCAAAACCAAAAATGTAATATATTACAGCTTACCAATCATTAGATGTGGTGGCTACATTAGTTTTTCTTTTCACTTTTTTTTTTTGTCTTTTTTTCACCTGGTGATCTGGCCAGTAACACACCTTCTGTATTAGCGTGCCCCCACTCTGGATGGAGCGCAAGGGGGGTACCTTTGAACAGCAGCATTGTCAGCCTGGGAGGTGGGGGGGAGTGTTAGATGTACTAACAGATTTAGATACATTAACAAATGTGAAGCCAAACCTTTTTAAATAAAATCTGATCATTGTAAGCACCCCTGCCACTGCTTTCGGTTTGCGAGTGTTGTCTTCAAAGACGAGCAGGATTCAAGCCTCTGGGTGTGCAGTACTGCTTTTGGCCAGAGGTGCGGGGGCGCCAGTGACACTTGGAGACACTCCGTTCCCGAGTGTCTCCGCAGGTTGGGCACCAGGGCGCTAAACACAAGAGAGCCGGCGCATAATAAGGATCTTGGCTTTCAGGCACTTTGGTGTTGAACGCTGAAGTGCTTGAAAAACTCCTCCAGTGTGAAGACCGCCTTGGGCCGCTATGTAGCAAAGTCACAGTAAAAAGCATGTGAGATTTTTGCTGTGTTTCAGATGCGATATGCACCGAAATTTCAGCGGCCAAAACATATCGAGCGAAAATAGAGTTATCGGCATTTTGCCAATAAGAGAAAAAGGTACTGAAAACGCATGCGATTTTGCAGTGATAGTACCTCGATCTTACTGTGCCTATGGAGTGTTTTTTTTTGTTTTGTTTGTTTTTTTTTAAATTTTATAGATCATGTGACAAAAACCGCATCAAAAACATAACACGGGTGCGTTATCAATGCGTTCTTGCTGCATTTTTTAATGCATTTCAATGAGGAAGTGTGTTTTTTTTTTTTATTTTTTTTTTTTTTTTCTGACCAAAAATGCAGCAAGCAGGATTTTTAACATTACAACGGAAGCACAGCAGACCAGTTTGAAGACATACATAGAATTTAAAGGCATTCTGCTTGAGCTTTTCTTGCGCTATAATGTATGTATGTGTGTGTGTTCTCTATCTATATATAATGTATATGTGTCTATCTATCTATCTATCATGTATATTTGTGTGTATGTATGTGTATATATATATATATATATATATATATATATATATATATATATATATATATATATATATATATATAATTTTAATAACTGTCGTTTTCGTTTTTTGGCCAAGTGCATCCTGCATTTTCGGTTTCGGCACCAAAATTTCCATTTGGTGCACCTCTAGTTTCCTGTGCGTATCTAGTGTATTTTTTTTTGGGTTGCCTGCACCTGTATAAAATGGACATGTGACTCAAAAAACGCACCAAAAATGCAAATCGCAGTGTGTTCTTTTTACCTCGCTTTTACAGCGATTTCCATTCATTTCAATTTTTTTTTCTGTGCGTTTTACAAAAACGCACCAAAGATGCAGCATGCAGGACTTTTCCTAGAGGTTTCTTGCAAGATAAAGACGCAGAAAAAAACGTATCAGTGTGAAAGGGCCCCTAAGGCCCAATTCACACCTATGGCATTTTTAGTGCTTTTTGCATTTTGCAGATTTGCACTACAGTCCATTTCAACGTGGTTCCCTATGGAGCACGTTCTGCAGGCAAATCTGCAAAAAGTACTAAAAAAATGCATAAAAAATGCATAGGTGTGGATCAGGCCTAATGGTGCAAATGCAGGCTGCACACAAAAAGGGGATTGAAAACCGGCACCTATATAAATGATTCCACTACATTGTATATTCTGCATTGAGGGTTTAATAACACGTTTTTATCTTGGTGCTCGGACAAGCTTTACTCCTATAAATTGTTGTATAAACCTCCTAAAATACGTGTGACGTGATGAATTTGCAATGTTGGAAGGCTGTCAGACACGAGGGGCGTTGGCGCTGATGAGTCATCGGGTCCAGGAGACTGAAATCTGGAATAAAAGTCCTTTGAGAAGAAGAGAGTGGAGATACGGGTTTCTAAACATTGATCTTTAAAGGAAACCTGCGCTAAGAGAAATAGATTTTCTCAGGTCCTCAGAAAATGCTAGTTGCCTTGATCCATATAACAGCCAGGCAACTAGTATTTTAATAAGCATGTCACCGCTCCCCCCCCCCCCCCCCACATTCTTTTCTTGTCAAAGGTTTGGGCTGCAGGGGAGAAAAGTGAGATCACTATTTGGCACAGGTGCCTGGACCACAAGACTGAGTAAACAGAACAAAGGCGTGGCCCCATTGTCTCATTCCTCTTGGCCCTCCAGCTAGCTGCAGATCCCCCCAACTTCCCACAGTCCCTTCAACCTTTCATGGTGGCCCAGAGCACCCCCAGACTCTCTTAAGACTCCTCAGTCCCCACGTTGCCTGCCAACCTCCCACAGTGCCCCTTGGTCCTCCGCAATGCCCCATAGCTTGCTGCTAAACGGCCTTCAGCCCCACCACAGTGCCCCCAACAGTGTCCTACACATTGCCCCTAAAAAAAAAAAAAGACAAAAAAAATCACCAGCCTCCTGGATAGACCCCCATCCTCCTCCATGGACCCCATCCCCTATAAGAAGCCTCATCCTACTTCAGGGCCACCAAAGCTGCTGCAGAGTCCCCTAACCCCATCAGATCCTCCATCCCCCTCACAGTAACACCCAGCCTCATCCAGAGCCTTCCGGAATTTTAATACATATTTTTTATTCCCATACTCTTTATTGCATGAGTTTTTGTTTTTTTTGTTTTTTCTTTTTGCTTTTGGGGCATGGAAGGTTTTTGAAGAAATTAACAGGCTCTGGTCTCAGTTGAGAACCACTGGCAAATGAGGCCTTCTTCACGTGGGGCGTACATAAGCATACCCCTATGGAGGGGAGTTAAAGTGTTTGTAAAGGCTGAAGGTTTTTTGCATGAAGGTAAAAAAACCTTCAGTGTGCAGCCCCCCTCCCCCCCCCCAGCACCCCAATACTCACCTTAGCCCTTTGCAATCCAGAGATGTTCACGATAGCCTCAGCTGGTGCTCATTGACTGAGACAGCAGAAGGAGCCCAATTGGCTTCCACTGCTGTCGATCACAGCCAGTGAGCCAATGAGGAGAGAGTGCGGTAAGTATAACATGTTTGTTATTTTTTAAATATAAAAAACAAAGCTTTAATACAACTTTGACCATGGGGTTCTACAGCTGTTCCATGGCTGTGCACCCGCACCTGCATTAATTTCAGATTAGGCAGTGGCAGTGTCCGTGCATCCCAGTTGACATGAGTGGGGATGCATGGAACACCTTTGCATTCTTGTGCAGGTAAATACGACCCTCCACAAGGGTATGTAGAGTATCTCACAAAAGTGAGTACACCCCTCACATTTTTGAAAATATTATTTTCTTCTATCTTTTCATGTGACAACACTGAAGAAATGACACTTTGCTACAATGTAAAGTAGTGAGTGTACAGCTTGTATAACAGTGTCAATTTGCTGTCCCCTCAAAATAACTCAACACACAGCCATTAATGTCTAAACCGCTGGCAACAAAAGTGAGTACACCCCTAAGTGAAAATGTCCAAATTGGGCCCAAAGTGTCAATATTTTGTGTGGCCACCATTATTTTCCAGCACTGCCTTAACCTTCTTGGGCATGGAGGTCACCAGAGCTTCACAGGTTGTCACTGGAGTCCTCTTCCCCTCCTCCATGACAACATTATGAAGCTGGTGGATGTTAGAGACCTTGTGCTCCTCCACCTTCTGATTGAGGATGCCCCACAGATGCTCAATAGGGTTTAGGTCTGGAGACATGCTTGGCCAGTCCATCACCTTTACCCTCAGCTTCTTTAACAAGGCAGTGGTCATCTTGGAGGTGTGTTTGGGGTCGTTATCATGTTGGAATACTGCCCTGCGGCCCAGTCTCTGAAGGGAGGGGATCATGCTCTGCTTCAGTATGTCACAGTACATGTTGACATTCATGGTACCCTCAATGATCTGTAGCTCCCCAGTGCCGGCAGCACTCATGCAGCCCCAGACCATGACACCCCCACCACCATGCTTGACTGTAGGCAAGACACACTTGTCTTTGTACTCCTCACCTGGTTGCCACCACACACGCTTGTCACCATCTGAACCAAATAAGTTTATCTTGGTCTCATCAGACCACAGGACATGGTACCAGTAATCCATGTTCTTAGTCTGCTTGTCTTCAGCAAACTGTTTGCGGGCTTTCTTGTGCATCACCTTTAAAAGAGGCTTCCTTCTGGGACGACAGCCATGCTGACCAATTTGATGCAGTGTGCAGCGTATGGTCTGAGCACTGACAGGCTGACCCCCCCACCCCTTCAACCTCTGCAGCAATGCTGGCAGCACTCATACGTCTATTTCCCAAAGACAACCTCTGGATATGACGTTGAGCACGTGCACTCAACTTCTTTGGTGGACGATGGCGAGGCCTGTTCTGAGTGGAACCTGTCCTGTTAAACCACTGTATGGTCTTGGCCACCGTGCTGCAGCTCAGTTTCAGGGTCTTGGCAATCTTCTTATAGCCTGGGTCATCTTTATGTAGAGCAACAATTCTTTATTTCAGATCCTCAGAGAGTTCTTTGCCATGAGGTGCCGTGTTGAACTTCCAGTGACCAGTATGAGAGAGTGAGAGCGATAACACCAAATTTAACACACCTGCTCCCCATTCACACCTGAGACCTTGTAACACTAACGAGTCACATGACACCGGGGAGGAAAATGACTAATTGGTCCCAATTTGGACATTTTCACTTAGGGGTGTACTCACTTTTGTTGCCAGTGGTTTAGACATTAATGGCTGTGTGTTGAGTTACTTTAAGGGGACAGCAAATTTACACTGTTATACAAGCTGTACACTCACTACTATACATTGTAGCAAAGTGTCATTCAGTGTTACTATTATATTTACAAAAATGTGAGGGGTGTGCTCACTTTTGTGACATACTGTATGTATCCTTTTTATATTTATTATAGCTTTGTATTAGCTGTGTGGTGGGAATTCTGCTTTGAAATGTTTTCTAGAGTCCCCAGACACAATCCACCGGACACCTGGAGTCCAGCTTTGTTCTTCTTCTCACAATTTATAATATAGTTTTTGAAGACCTGAGATGTCCCGGAAGCTGCTCTCTTTTACTTAGAAAAAAATCCTGGACACAAAAACGAATTTAGGATTTGACATTTCCTGATCTGATGTTCTTTTCTCTGTACGTTTTTATAAATAATCAGCTTTTGTCCAATTGCAGCCGCTGTTTGACCCAAACTACGGGGTTTCCGTACAATGCGTGAAACTGAAGCGCCAGGTGGAGATGTTCCAGTGGGTGGAGCACGAGGAGTCCAAGTAAGAGACAAACCCTGTGATATTCTCTCTGTGAAGGGAAATGTGTGAGAATAAGGGATGCTAGTTTTTAGTTTTGGCGCAATTTTGAAGCGTGACATGTTGGGTATCTATTTACTCGGTGTAACATCTTTCACATTAAACAAAAAAATTGGGCTAACTTTAGTGTGTGGTTTTTTTTTTTTTTTTTTTTAATTCATTAAACATATTTTTTTTCAGTTCATGAAAGGCGTTTGAAAAATTGCTGTGCAAATACCGTGTGACATAAAAAGTTGCAACGACCGCCATTTTTTTCCCTAGGGTCTTGAGGGTTCTGAATAATTTTCTAGCAAAAAAATTACGATTCGTACATGTAGGAGAGGAATTGGCCCGGTATGGAAGCGGTTAATATTGCTTTAAAGAAAATTTAAAGCAATCTACCCTCGCCGTGGGGTTCTCTCCCACGCTGTAAGGGTTAAAAGCTTGTTATCCCAAAATTAAACAAACTCATGCGCTGAACCCAGCCTGAGGAAACAAACAGACTGCAGGCACACAGCTCTGAAGTGAATATGCAGATATAGGGAGTTGGGATGCTATGTGACCAGCATCAGGTGATGACTAAATATGTATCATATAAACCACCTTAAAGTATAACTAAAGGAGAAAAACTTTTTTTTTTTTTTTTTTTTTTTTCATTTTGGCTAAAGTAAGAGGGTCCTTTCACACGGGGCTGTCCGTTTTGAAGGACTCGGCTTGCTCAGCGGGGAATCGATCCAGTGAAAGGGGCCTAAGAGAGGGTTATAACCCCTGTAAGGTTTATTTTTGCTATCTGTCTCCCATTTAGGGAGATTTCACTTTACTTTCTCTCCAACGGCCACAGGAAGTGAGAAAAAAATCCCTCCAAATTGAGGGAATCCCTGGTTGCCCCCATTGGAAGATTTCCTCTCTTCCTGTCCTGAGGACAACCCATTTTGTCCAAAATTTTGGATTTTTTAGGTGGCGATTTTGTTTTTTTTAGCGTGACCGCGACATTGCGGCGCACAGATCGGACACCTAACTGATACTTTTGACACTTTTTTGGGAACCAGTAACATTTTTACATTGATCAGTGATAAAAATATGCACTGTTACTGTACTAATGACACTGGCAGGGAAAGGGTTAACTCCAGGGGTGATCAAACGGATTAGGTGTGTGCCTAGGAGGTGCTTTTTCTAACTGTGTGGCGGATGGACTGACTGGCGGAACACAGAGATCTGTGTTCCCGCTTAGCAGGGACAGAAGATCTCTGTGTCCATCCCTGTCAGAACGGCGATCTGCCTTGTTTACATAGTCAGATCCCCTGTTCTGCCTCCCTGTGGGGCCATCGCAGGTGGCTGGTGGACTTCGCTTCTGCCGGACACGCTGATTGGCTCCCCCTCTGGCCAATCAGTGCGTGCGTACACCCCCCCCCGCTATCTGCTGCACGAAATGACATACAGGCACGTCGTTTCGCGCAATAGAGCCGACCTGCCATACTGCGGCCGGTCGGCAAGTGGTTAATGAAAACCTCCGACTGTGAGCTGCAGTGCCTGGGAGGGGGGAGCGGGAGAGACACAAATGATGGAGGATTTGGCTCAGTCAGGGAAGGTAAAGGAGGTTTTTTATTTACTTCATGAGGCTTGTGTATCACATAGTAACTGGATTTGGTACTCTTTTAGACTGTCATACAGGAGACTTTATTTGTACTTTAACTACTTCAATACAGGGCACTTTTACCCCCTTCCTGCCCAGGCCAATTTTCAGCTTTCAGCGCTGTCACAATGACAATTGTGCGGTCATGCAACGTTGTACCAATATGAAATTGTTATAATTCTTTTCACACAAATAGAGCTTTCTTCTGGTGCCATTTAATCACCACTGGGTTTTTTTATTGAATGCTAAAAAAATAAATTAAAAAAAGGGCCAAAAATTAAAAAAAAAAAAAAAGTTTTTCTTAGTTTTTGTTAGAAAATGCACTGCTGGGCATCACTGGTGGGCACTGTTTAGGCTGCACTGGTGGTTAGTGCCCTGATCATCTGTACAGTCTCCCCTGTGAGATAATGCTACTGATCGGCTCTCCTTTTCTCACAGGGTGACTGGCATTTCCTTGTTTACATGTGATCAGCTGTGATTGAACACAGCTGATCACATGGGTAAAGAGCCGCGTCATCGGCTCTTTATCGAGATCGGGGGTTGCGCCGTGTCCCAGGGACGCAGCCGAATGGCCCCCCTCCCCCTGCTGGTGCACAAGCGTGGAGAGACTGGGGCAACGTCATATATTATCGTCCCAGAACGAGAGAGCCGCCTTGCGCCCGTCTGTTGTCCCTACGGCGGGTGGGAGGTGGTTAAATGGCTCTGCTTTCTGAAACTATGCAAAGACTTTTATGTAAACATTTTATATTATGTTTTTCACAGAGAGTATGAAGAAAATGGAGAGAAAAAAACAGAGACAAGATACACGTACGGTAAGTGCCATCTTCGGGGAAACTCTGGGGATTGAAATGATAAGACATGCCATGGCTTACCTATTTTTTTTTTTTTTTTTTTTTTTTAAGTGGCTGGTTCTTAGGCGGTTTCTAGAAAGTTAGTGACCTAGAACAAGCATGCAGCCAGTGAAAAGTCCCATCCTACAAACTTCTTCTGTGTCAATGACTATAACAATAGAAATAGGAAAACACATCAAATGTTTTAACTGAGAAAATGGACCATTTGGAAATTGATGGCAGCAACATGTCTCAAAAAAGTTAGGGCCCCACCCCAACTTTTTTGAGACATGTTGCTGCCATCAATTTCCGAATTACCTTTTTGTTTCCTAAAATGGTCCATTTTCTCAGTTTAAAACATATGATTAAAACATTAGCACGGTGTAGCATCCCCTCTTCTTTTACCAACACTCTGTAAATGTCTGGGAACTGAAGAAACCGGTTGCTGGTTTTGGGAGAAGAATGTTGTCCCATTCATGCCTGATAGAGGATTCTAACTGCTCAGTAGCCCTGGGTCTTTTTTTGTGTATTTTTTTTTGCTTAAAAATGTACCAAATACGGTATTTCCGATTGGTGAAAAGTCTGGATTGCAGGCAGGCCAGTTAAGCACCCGGACTCTTCTACTAGGAAGCCATACTGTTGTCATAGATGCAGTATGCGGTTTAGCATTGTCCTGCTGGAATATGTGAGGCCTTCCCTGTAAAAGATGTGGTCTGGATGGAAGCATATGCTGCTCTAAAACCTGGATATATCTTTCAGCATGAATGGTGCCTATCCAGATGTACAAGCTGCTCATTGAATACATACTAATGCCCCCCCCCCTACCATCAGAGATGAAGGCTTCTGAACTGAGCGCTGATAACAAGCCAGGAGGTCCCACTTCTCCTTAGTCAGGAGGATGTGGTGCCCATGGTTGCCAAAGAGAATGTCCAATTTTGATTCGTCTGACCACTAAACAGTTTTCCACTTTGCAACAGACCATTTAAATGAGCTTTTGGCCCAGAGAAGATGGCGGCGTTTCTGGATCATGTTCAGATGTAGCTTCTTCTTTGCATGATAGAGCTTTAGCTTGTATTTATGAATGGCAGGGTGAACTGTGGTTACAGACAGTGATTTATTGGAAGTATTCCTGAGCCCATGCTGAGATATCCACTACAGAATCATGCCTGGTTTTTTTGCAGTGCCGCCTGAGGGCCTGAAGATCACCGCCATCCAATATTGTGTTTCGGCCTCCTCCCTTCCGCATAGAGATTTCTCCATATTCTTTGAATCTTTTGCTGATATTATGTACTGTAGATAATGATAGAGTTGTGCCCTGTACACACGATCGGACTTTCCGACAGAAAATGTGCGATCGGAGCTTATTGTTGGAATTTCCGACACACAAAGTTTGAGAGCAGGCTCTAAAATTTTCCTACAACAAAATCCGTTTGCGTAAATTCCGATCGTGTGTAGACAATTCCGACGCACAAAGTGCCACGCATGCTCAGAATCAAACAGAAGAGCCGCACTGGCTATAGAACTTCAGTTATCCTGGCTCGTCGTTGTGCGTCACCGCGTTCTTGACGTTCGGAATTTCCGACCAACTTTGTGTGACCGTGTGTATGCAAGACAAGTTTGAGCCAACATCCGTCGGAAAAAATCCTAGGATTTTGTTGTCGGCATGTCCGATCAATGTCCGATCGTGTGTACAGGGCATAAAAAGTTTTTAGGAACATTATTCTGAAATTGTTGGACAATTTTTTAGGTGCAGCTTTTCACAGGTTGGTGAACCTCTGCCCATCTTTGCTCCTGGGACACTCTGACTCTCTAAGATGCTCTTTTTATACCCAATCATGTTACTGACTTGTTGCCAATTAACCTAATTAGTTGCAAAATGTTCTTCCTTGTTAGTACCACTGACTGTACCAGTTCTTTGTTGCCCTGACCCAACATTTTTGAGACGTGTTGCTGCCATCAATTTCAAAATTTCCTTACTTTTTTTTTCTATAAATTGTACAATTTCTCAGTTTAAACATTTGATATAGTTTCTATAGTGAATAAAATACGGTTTTATGAGATTTGTAAATCATTGCATTCTGTTTTCGTGTCGATTATTTTGGAAATGGGGTTGGGTCTTTTGAATTCAGTTGAAGATCAGTTTTACATCAATGTGCTTTTTGCTTTGAACCCTCACTACAAGCCATGGTGGATGCATGGAAACGCATCTTAAAAGTCAGTGTGTACCAGCCCTATGCAGGAATAAACTGAAGTGATAATGTAACGTCTCACCTAAAAGCTTTTTTTTTTTTTTTTTTCCTTTTTAGATACGGAGTGGAAATTGGAGGTGGTGAGCAGCAGACATTTCGACCGAGAAATCGCCCATCGCAATCCCAGGTGATCTTCTTTTTATAAAGTCAAACTCCAGCATTCCCTTCAGTCTTGCACAGTTGTACCGGCTCCTCTCCTGGAATGAAATGGCTTCCTCTGATTTCACTGCACACTGTGAGCTTCTCACAAGCTGCAGCAGGTCAGATATAGGCCCACCTAATTTCTTGGCTGGAGGACATCTAGCATCATCTAGATCAGTGGTCGCCAACTTATCATCGGACCTCCCGGACCACTAAACTCACAATTATGAACCTCATGGATCACTAACACGAATTTTACATGCATTATACACACAATGCTCCGGCTCTCTCCCCCCCCCCCCACCTCTGCATCACGCTGCTACCTTACACAGACTCATCATTGGATCTCACCTCCTTATCCAGTCATGTGCTGGAGCTCCATGCTCCCTCCCACAGTCTGTGATCAGCCCTGCCATTGGAAGTCCCTTCCTCCTTCACCTCCCGCTCTCTGCTGTACTCCTGACGCCTCCCTCTGAGTTCACAGGAGCTAGAACTTAAAGTGATTGTAAGGGTAATTTTTTTAAATAACAGACATGTCATACTTGCCTCCACTATGCAGCTCGTGGCCCAGAACCTGCTCTTCTGGGGTCCCCCGGTGGCTCTCGCGGCTCCTCCCCACATCTGATAACCTTGCGGGCACGCTCCCAAATCCAGCATTTGCTTCTATAGACACAGAATGCCGGACTCGGGCCCCGCCACCCCGCTGCCTGCGTCACTGGATTTGATTGACAGCAGCGGGAGCCAATGGCTGTGCTGCTATCAATCTATCCAATCAAGCCGGGAGCCCGTGGAGAAGGAGCCAGTGCGTCCCCGCCGACTGAATGAAGGGGGTTCAGGTAAGTAAAACGGGGGGGGGCTTGGGGGGGTGGTGACTCCCAGGTGTTTTTTTACCGTAATGCATAGGATGCATTAAGGTGAAAAAACACGAACCTTTACAACCCCTTTAAGCGTTGGCATCGGGTATCAATGCACGCTGACAGTATTGACTTTCAGTGTGCTCTGAGAACAACACTGGAAACAACATAGGACGATATTCATCGGCTAGAATGTTGATTTGCGGCATATTCCCTGGGGGTCGCCAACATTTTCTTGTGGACTATCACTGGTTTGCGACCGCTGATTTAGTCCTTTCCTCCCCAGCCTGACTGTCTCTGGCCTGCCCAGTTCATTCCTTGGATTTCAGTTCTTTCAACCATGTAGGTTCAGCGTTACATGTGGGTGTTGCCTACAGTGGTCTGCATGCAAATGACCCCTCAACTATCAAGATGTTTTAATATTTGCATAACCCCTCCCAAGAGCCAAACCCACTGCTTGCATCAGTATTGCCAATACTGTCATGAATACCGCAAAGTCTGCTTTGCGGCATTCATGTTCATGACGGCACAATGTCTCCCCGCTGTCACAGCTGCAGAGCAACACCTGGTGACATCTGCAAAAGATGGCTGACATTTGTTGTAGTGTCATCTCCTGGATCTGTGGACTGCTCTGCATGCCTTGGGTAGACCTCAGTACCCAATGTGCAGTAGGTCCCCTCTGGTAGGTGTAATACAGGGAGAATACCAGCGATCTTGTCACCACTTACCTATCCCCATTCTGGCCAATATGAACCAGGCAGAGGCATGGAGGGTCCAACGCCTCCTGAATTTTTAAAAAGCAAAAAGAAAAGCATTCTAATGAACGAGCAGTGGGGTACCTTATGAGGGGGAGCCATATTGGGATCCCTAGAGCTCCTTTTAACCGCTTGCATACCGGGCACTTTCACCCTCTTCCTGCCCAGGGCAATTTTCAGCTTTCAGCGCTGTCACACTTTGAATGACAATTGTGCGCTCATGCTACACTGTACCCATATGACATGTTTATAATTTTTTTGAAACCGATAGCGCTTTCTTTTAATGGTATTTAACCGCTTCAGCCCCGGAAGATTTTACCCCCTTCCTGAACAGAGCATTTTTTGCGATTCGGCACTGCGTCACTTTAACTGACAATTGCGCGGTCATGCGATGTTGCACCCAAACAAAATTGACGTCCTTTTTTTTTCTCATAAATAGAGCTTTCTTTTGGTGGTATTTGGTCACCTCTGCGGTTTTTATTTTTTGTGCTATAAACACAAAAAGAGCGACAATTTTGAAAAAAACGCATTACTTTTTACTTTTTGCTATAATGCTGTAAACGTTTTTTTTCCTCGGTTTAGGCCGATATGTATTCTTCTACATATTTTGGGTAAACAAAACCTGCAATAATTTTGATTGGTTTACGCAAAAGTTAGAGCGTCTACAAAATAGGGGATAGTTTTATGGCATTTTTTTAAATTTATTTTTTTTCTTAGTAATGGTGCCGATCTGCGATTTTTATTAGGACTGCGACATTATGGCGGACACATCGGACACTTTTGACACTATTTTGGGACCATTGTCATTTATACAGCGATCAGTGCTATAGAAATGCACTGATTACTGTGTAAATGACACTGGCAGTGAAGGGGTTAAACACTAGGGGGCGATGAAGGGGTTCAGTGTGTCCTAGGGAGTGATTCTAACTGTGTGGGGGATGGGCTTTAAGTCACATGACAGCGATCACCGCTCCCGATGACGGGGAGCAGTGATCTCTATCATGACACAAGCCAGAACGGGGAAATGCCTTGTTTACATAGACACTTCCCTGTTCTGAGGCTCTGTGACACGATCGCCGGGAGACCGGCGAACATCGAATCTGCCGGTCCCGCGGGCACGGGCACGGCCACGCTGCGCGCGCCTGCTATCCCCGGCTCTTAAAGGGGACGTACAGGTACGCCCATTTGCCCACCACTGCCATTGTGCCTACGTATATCGGCGCACGGCGGTCGGCAAGTAGGTTTTTTTTTTATTTTTTGCTAAACAAAAAAAGGACAGAAATTTCTGTTATAACATTTTGTAAATAAGTGATTTTCTCCCTCACTGATGGGCGCTGATACGCTGCGCTGGTAGGCAGTAATGATAGGCAGCACTTATACATATCACTGGTGGGCACTGATTGGCAGCACTTGTGGGCACTGTTGGGGCTGCCCTGATAATCAGGGGCACTGATTATCAGTGTAGATGTTGCCCCCTTTGTGGATGTTCAGGTTATCGGCTGTCCTCTCCTCCCGCGCTGTCAGCGTGAGAAGAGAAATGCAGATAACCTGGAAAATCCTGTTTACACTGTTATCAGCTATGATTTGGACACAGCTGATCAAGTGGTAAAGAGCTGCTGTGATTGGCTCGTTACCCCAATCTGTGAACAGCTGTATCCAAAGAACACAGTGATCACAGACCCCCTGCCAATGCGCGCCGCAGAGGGCATGCGAGAAGGGTATTCCTAGGAGGATGTCAATAGAAGCCCTCCCGGCAATGTGTGACCGCGCCATAGCGCGGTCATCGTGGTTGTGAAGAGGTTAATGCAAGCATGCTTATATGTGTTAGGATTTGATTGTTTGCACGGTCTCCATTTTCTGCGTCCTTACAAAGTCATGTAAAGCAAGCGTCCATGTTTTTTTTTTGCAGCGCCATGGCGGTGGAGTCATTCACAGCTGTTGCATCAGATGTCCAGGTTGGAAGTTTCTACCTGTCTAAAGGTGAGAATAATGTCCAAGTCCTACAAGATCAATATAGACATTTCCTTTTTTTTTTTTTTTTTTTTAATTTTTTTTTTTTTACAGCTGTACAAATTGCTCTTATGTACTGAAATGGCTTTCTCTAATTTCACTGCACACTGTGAGCTTCTCACAATGTGCATTAGAAGCTGCAGCAAGTCGGATAGAACCCCGCCTCATTTCCTGGATAAGGGGCCTCCGGCATCATCTAGCTATTTCTTCCCCATCCTGACTGTCCCTGGCCCCGCCCCTTTCATTCACTGGATTTCAGATTTGGCAATCCATGGAGGTTCAGCATCACATGTGGGCGTTGGCTAGGCTAGGCTGTATACCAGGGATATGCAATTAGCGGACCTTCAGCTGTTGCAAAACTACAAGTCCCATCATGCCTCTGCCTCTGGGTGTCATGCTTGTGGCTGTCAGAGTCTTGCTATGCCTCATGGCACTTGTAGTTCTGCAACAGCTGGAGGTCCGCTAATTGCATATCCCTGCTGTGTATAAAAATGCAGCCTACCTGGGAACACCCACTCCTCTAGCCTGACCACCCCAACCCCCCCCCCCCTCCCAAGCTATCTAGGTGTTGTAATATAGGCATAACTTCTCCCAAAAGCCAGCCCACTGCTTCCATCAGGACTGAGGGCTTCTGAGAGGAGTACTGGGATGGAAGCTATGTACAGCACCCTGCTGGCTCCTCCCACCAACCATAATCTGCCTTCATTGCATAGAGAGGTGCACAGACCTAGTGATGATATCACCGAGCCTAAAATAAGGTATATAATGAAACTGGAAAGTTTTTATTTAAATATTTTATTTTTGATGGAGAGGGAGGGGGGTGGGGGGATAAGCTTTGATAATTAGCAGTAATATCCAGCAGTGCAGAGGGTTGCTGGATATAGGAATGCCCCAGACGAGAAGGCTCTTACATTGGCTAACCTTTGCTTCTGATAGGTCTGGTTGAGAAGATTGACAACTTCAAACAGCTGACTCTGACGCAGAAGAGGAATCCACAGGCTGACATCATCACAGAAGGAAATTACTTCTATCACAGCGCCAACCCCAGGAACCCAGAGGTACTGAATACTTGTCTTGACACAGGCAAGAGAGAGGTTAAAGCATTTCTAAAACCCGAATTTGGATGTGGACTACAGAACACCGCTTTCTCTCCTCATTTCCTGTACATTGGGGGGGGGGGGGGGGGGGGGGTTCTGTAGTTCACACAAGACAGCTGGAAAGGCTGATTACATTGTTTGAGAAATCAGTTCAGTGCACGGGAAACGGTGGACGACACATTTTGAAGCCGTTTTGTGGCAGAATCAACACATACAGCGGGGGGAAATAATGATTTGATCCCCTTCAGATTTTGTAGGTTTGCCCACTTACAAAGAAATGAAGGGTCTATCATTTTTATCATAGGTGTATTTTAAATGATAGAGACAGAATATCAACCAAAATCCAGAAAAAACACCAGATACAAAGGTTGAAGTTCAGGGAGTAAAATAAGTATTTGATCCCCAAGAAAAACGTGACTTAGTACTTGGTGGAGAAACCCTTGTTGGCAAGCACAGAGGTCAGACGTTTCTTGTAGTTGGTGACCAGGTTTGCACACATCTCTGGAGGGATTTTGGTCCACTCTTCTTTACAGATCTTCTCTAAATCCTTAAGGTTTCTTGGCTGTTTCTTGGCAACTCGAAGTTTCAGCTCCCTCCATACATTTTCTATAAGTCTAAGGTCTGGCCACTCTATGACCTTAATGTGCTTCTTCTTGAGCCACTCCTTAGTTACCTTGGCGGTATGTTTTAGGTCATTGTCATGCTGGAAGACCCATCCGTGACCCATCTTCAGTGTTCTGGCTGAGAGAAGAAGGTTCTCACCCAAGATTTTACAATACATGGCCCCGTCCATTGGCTCCTCAATGAGGCAAAGTCGGGCTGTACCTTTAGCAGAGAAACAGCCCCGAAGCATCATGTTTCCACCTCCATGCTTGACTGTATGGATGGTGTTCTTAGGGTCATAGTCAGCATTTTTCTTCCTCCAAACACGGCGAGTCGAGTTAATGCCAAAGAGGTCAGTTTTGATTCAGAGAAGGATTGAAAGAAAGTGTTGTGGTCAGATGAGACCAAAACTAAGCTCTTTGGCATCAACTCAACTCGCCGTGTTCGGAAGAAGAAAAATGCTGACTATGACCCTAAGAACACCATCCATACAGTCAAGCATGGAGGTGGAAACATGATGCTTCGGGTCTGTTTCTCTGCTAAAGGTACAGGCCGACTTTGCCTCATTGAGGGGCCAATGGACGGGGCCATGTATTGTAAAATCTTGGATGAGAACCTTCTTCCCTCAGCCAGAACATTGATGATGGGTCGTGGATGGGTCTTCCAGCATGACAATGACCGAAAACATACCGCCAAGGCAACAAAGGAGTGGCTCAAGAAGAAGCACATTAAGGTCATGTAGTGGCCTAGTCAGTCTCCAGACCTTAATCCTATAGAAAATGTATGGAGGGAGCTGAAACTTTGAGTTGCCAAGTGACAGCCAAGAAACCTTAAGGATTTAGAGAAGATCTGTAAAGAAGAGTGGACCAAAATCCCTCCTGAGATGTGTGCAAACCTGGTCACCAACTACAAGAAATGTCTGACCTCTGTGCTTGCCAACAAGGGTTTCTCCACCAAAAGTACTAAGTCATGTTTTCCTTGGGGATCAAATACTTATTTTACTCAGTGAACTGCAACTTCAAGTGGTTGTAAACCCTTACAGATCACTTTTTGCTACAGGTAAGCCTATAATAAGGCTAAACCTGCACGGTTTAGGAGATATCCCCTGTATTTGCCGATGTCATAGGCACATGCGCACTGACACAAACTGAAGCAATGGCACGTATGTGCCGTTGCTTCAGTGAGTGTGTCATTACCGCGTGCATGCGCGGGAGTGACATCATCGCGGCTCCGGCCAATCACAGCGACAGAGGCGTGATACCCGAAAGTAACCCCCAGGAGTGATTACGGGCACCGCAGCGGGGGCTTCAATCTCGGGTGAGTATTACATAATGAGCTAGTATGCTATGCATACTAGCTCATTATGCCTTTGTCTTGCAGGTGTTAGTTTTTTTTTTTTTTATTAATTTATAACATTTGTATCTTGTATGTTGTAATACTTTTTTTACTCCCTGAACTGCAACTTTTGTATCTGGTGTTTTTTCTGGATTTTTGGTTGATATTCTGTCTCTATCATATAAAATACACCTATGATAAAAATGATAGACCCTTCATTTCTTTGTAAGTGGGCAAACTTACAAAATCTGCAGGGGATCAAATAGTTATTTTCCCCCACTGTATTTTCTGTACTTGCAGAAAATTTACCTAGCCTGTAAAGAAAAACAAAAAAAAAACGAATGCAGCCTTCATATCCGAAGACTGGAAAGTTCTAAAGTATTAGATTTTTGCTTATTTTTTTTTTTTTTTTTTTTAGATCTACTTTCATTTTCCAGTTAGTGTAATGCAACAATAACAGTTCTTATTTCAGATGGTTTTACAAATGTTTCCCCATGTGTGTGTCTCTGTAAACTTTCTGTTCTCTGTGGACACTTCCTATTGGTCAGAGTGAATACTTGTGTGGCGATATGAGGATTATATAAGTAAACTGGAAGAAAAGCCTAAGGCAGGCCATAGATTATGAGATTTTCTTTCCCGTAACTACAATTCCCCAATAAACACAGTGAGTGTTGATGGGGGAATCCCTCCCGTAGTGTTATTGTTCTCCCAGCGGGGGAAGCTGTCCCTGCCGGGAGAACACGATTACTTCTAGCGGCTATAGCCGCTGACAATAATCGCATGCTAAAAAATCCAGATTGACTTGGGTGCAATCAGCCTGCCCATAGATGGATCAGATCTCGGCCAGTCCCTGCTGAACCGACCTATCTATGGTCGGCTTAACACTAACTATTCTTAAAATGTTCCCTCCACCTACCTACCTGCATACTCTGTGTAAAAAAAAAAAAAAAAAAAAAAATGATCTTTGTACTTCCCTTTTTTTAAATCTGCTCTGGTCCCGTCACGCGATCCTGCAGCTCCGCAATTGAATGCAATATGGCGACCTGAAGGCGTTCCGTTTGCCATTGGTGGACAGAACACTCCCAGAAATGCCATTTCCTGCTTGTGTGATTGGCTCGCTGATTTTCCTAGAAATCTGCACTAAGATACAAGTCAGATTTTAGGCATCTCTGCAACAAAAGTGTTATTTTTAGTAAGATACTCCACAAGGGTTAATTACTCCTAAAGGGATGCAGACATTGCAAATTTCCTCATTAGAACACTGCAAGTGCAACAGCTGATTAATAATGAAAAAGTCACTCCCATGCAGATTCACTCTGAACATTGACATAATGAAACAAACAACCATTCCTCCAGAGCAGGTAGCAATCTGCATCAAAAAATTGTTAAAATCCCTGCAATGTCCCAAAGGGGATTGTTTGTGTGTGTCCCCCCCCCCCCCCCCCCCAACAAAAGTGGAGTTACTCTTTAAACAGGCACCTTATTTATTTTCTGTCTTCACATTTCAGGTGGGTGATCTACGGATCTCCTTCTGGTACGCTGGCGTTTCCCTGGGAAATTCATTTGGATCAGTGGACACGGTAATAATCTTTATATTGTTTTAAAAGTTTTGTTTCTAATCACAACATTTTGACATCATAAGAAATCACCGAAAAACACAATGGCTTCCCTGAACCCAAAAAGTGAAGATTTGTTATCTTATAGGGAATATCTTTTTTTTTTTAATTATAAATTTTATTTTATTTTAGCAGAAGAAGGCATTTTCCACGAAAACATGCATGACAGAGATGATCATAACCAAATATCAAAACGTATATCTGAAAAATCCGTTCTGTCCAATAAAGTAATAGATATACATCAACCCAACAATCTAATAACTATCCCACTTCAGTCATGAACTTAAAAAAAAAAAAAAACCCTAATTCCCCAAAACAATGTGGGAAAAATGGTGAGGCCAGACTTTAGGTTTGACACAAGAGAAATCCGTGAATATGCGTTTTCGGTTAGTACAGTGGTCTCCAGACTGCGGCCAGCGGGCCGAATGCAGCCCTTTGCTTGCCTGTATCCGGCCCTTGGGGCACTATTCCTCCCACTGACACCAACTATGGGGCATTATTCTTGCCACTGACACCAGCAATGGGGCATTATTCTTCCCACTGACACCAATGATGGGGCACTATTCCTTCCACTGACACCAATGATGGGGCACTATTCCTTCCACTGACACCAATGATGGGGCACTATTCCTTCCACTGACACCAGCGATGGGGCACTATTCCTTCCACTGACACCAGCGATGGGGCACTATTCCTCTCATTGAAACCAGCGATGGGGCACTATTACTCCCACTGACACCAATGATGAGGCACTGTTCCTCCAACTGACAATGGGGATGGGGCTCTATTTCCACTGACACCAACGATGGGGCACTATTCCTCCCATTGACACCAATGACCAGGGCTGGTGCAAGGATTTTTGACACCCTAGGCAAAACCTCATTTTGCTGCCCCCCCCCTCCACAACTGAATCTACCCCTTTTGCCCGAGCATCAGTGTGACAGGAGCCGGAGCTAGAGGAAGCATGCGGCTGCAGTAGAGAGCACTAATCATAGAGGCATGCAGGGGATGTTTTCTTCCGTTCCATCAGGACATGTCCTCCAGTGTTGCGCCTCTATAATGAAACTACAGAGCGGCTACAGTGGCTGCCTGAGTAACATGCAGCAGAGGCATCCCATTAGATGTGAACGCTTTATCCCAGCAGCGCCCACTAGAGGTTATAACATTTTATTACAGAGGTATTTATAATACAGCATTGAAAAACGTACATAGCGCAGATACAGAGAGTAGGGAAACCAGCGGCCGGGCGCCCTAAGCAGCAGTGCACCCTAGGCGGCCGCCTAGTGGTAGCACCGGCCATGCCAACGACGGGGCATTATTCTTCCGACTGACACCCACGACAGGGGCACTGTTTCTCTAACCGATACTGGGGATGGGACACTTTTCCTCCGACTGATACTTACAATTGGAATTGCAACAATACCCATGACGGGACGCTATTTAGTCTGCTACTGACCAAAGTCTACATGCAATTTATTTACTCCCACTGACTTTGGGACATTTTCTTCCACTGGCCGAAGTCGGGCACTCCTAAGGACTGAAGGACAGTAACCTGGCCCTTTTTGTCTAGAAAGTTTGGAGACCCCTGGGTCAGTACATGATCCCTTTGATTACAACAGATCTGTTTTAAAAAAGTTGTGGGTTCAGCTTATATCTGCTGAGTTGCTGTTCTTCTTACTTCTTCCATATCTTCCTGTTTCAGGTGAGTGTCGTGGCGCGGCAGCGAGGGGTGGAGCTGGTCCCGTACAAAACCAAATCCGGGGACCAGCTGGAGCTGCTCCACATGGGGAGTCACAGCGCTGAGGTTAGTCATTGTCCTGAATGGCCCCCCTTTTGTCAAAGACTAAACCTGCCAAGCATTGTTTGTAACTAATATTATAATTTCTGAAAATATTTCACAATGTTTTTTTCTGGCCTTAACCTTGAGAATTTGATGTGTTTTTTTCCACTTTTACAGGAGATCTTCCATGCAGAGCATCAAAGTAACATTATGAAGACCTGGATGCTACGAGGCGCTGGCTGGTTCATGATGTTTATGGGCATCAGTCTAATGATCAAGATCTTCCATACACTGGGTGAGCTTTTATACATTATACAATTAGAACAATATACACGCCCGTGCCACACCTAGGACATGTAACTTAATGCCAGGAACCAGTTTAAAAGACTTTGAATGTTCGAGGTAAGCCCGTAAAAACGTCATATAAATACCGTGGGCGTACATCCTCCTCTGCCATGGGTGCCCTGCTCATCTGTTTGACAGCCGGGTCCTGATCTGTATCTGACAGCAGCTCTGTACGCACAGAACCTGTATACCATCTTTGCTGGCTGCATATATTAACCCAATGCATTGTGATTTAGTTCTTGTATGCAAAGATCAAAGACGTGTCCTTTTGATCTGCACCTAGACAACATCTCAATTGGAAAATAAAATGAGATTTAAAATCTACAAAACAATTTTGCAAAAAAATAAATCGATTAACCACTTGAGCCCCGGACCATTATGCTGCCTAAGGACCAGAGGTCTTTTTCCAATTTGGCACTGCGTCGCTTTAACTGCTAATTGCGCGGTCATGCAATGCTGTACCCAAACGAAATTTGCGTCCTTTTCTTCCCACAAATAGAGCTTTCTTTTGATGGTATTTGATCACCTCTGCAGTTTTTATTTTTTGCGCTATAAACAGAAAAAGACCGAAAATTTTGAAAAAAAATGATATTTTCTACTTTTTGTTATAAAAAAAAATCCAATAAACTAAATTTTAGTCATACATTTAAGCCAAAATGTATTCGGCCACATGTCTTTGGTAAAAAAAATGTCAATAAGTGTATATTTATTGGTTTGCGCAAAAGTTAAAGCGTCTACAAACTAGGATACATTTTCTGTAATTTACACAGCTTTTAGTTTATGACTGCCTATGTAATTTCTTGAGGTGCTAAAATGGCAGGGCAGTACAAAACCCCCCCAAATGACCCCATTTTGGAAAGTAGACACCCCAAGGAAATTGCTGAGAGGCATGTTGAACCCATTGAATATTTATTTTTTTTGTCCCAAATGATTGAATAATGACAAAAAAAAAAAAAATATTTACAAAAAGTTGTCACTAAATGATATATTGCTCACACAGGCCATGGGCATATGTGGAATTGCACCCCAAAATACATTCAGCTGCTTCTCCTGAGTACGGGGATACCACATGTGTGGGACTTTTTGGGAGCTTAGCCGCGTACGGGGCCCCGAAAACCAAGCACCGCCTTCAGGATTTCTAAGGGTGTAAATTTTTGATTTCACTCTTCACTGCCTATCACAGTTTCGGAGGCCATGGAATGCCCAGGTGGCACAAAACCCCCCCAAATGACCCCATTTTGGAAAGTAGACACCCCAAGCTATTTGCTGAGAGGCATGGTGAGTATTTTGCAGCTCTCATTTGTTTTTGAAAATGAAGAAAGACAAGAAAAAACTTTTTTTTTTTCTTTTTTCAATTTTCAAAACTTTGTGACAAAAAGTGAGGTCTGCAAAATACTCACTATACCTCTCAGCAAATAGCTTTGGGTGTCTACTTTCCAAAATGGGGTCATTTGGGGGGGTTTTGTGCCACCTGGGCATTCCATGGCCTCCGAAACTGTGATAGGCAGTGAAGAGTGAAATCAAAAATTCACGCCCTTAGAAAGCCTGAAGGCGGTGCTTGGTTTTCGGGGTCCCGTACGCGGCTAGGCTCCCAAAAAGTCTCACACATGTGGTATCCCCGTACTCAGGAGAAGCAACAGAATGTATTTTGGGGTGTAATTTCACATATTCCCATGGCATGTTTGAGCAATATATCATTTAGTGACAACTTTGTGCAAAAAAAAAAAATTTGTCTCTTTCCCGCAACTTGTGTCGCAATATAAAATATTCCATGGACTCGACATGCCTCTCAGCAAATAGCTTGGGGTGTCTACTTTCCAAAATGTGGTCATTTGGGGGGGTTTTGAACTGTCCTGGCATTTTATGCACAACATTTAGAAGCTTATGTCACACATCACACACTCTTCTAACCACTTGAAGACAAAGCCCTTTCTGACACTCATTGTTTACATGAAAAAGTTATTTTTTTTTGCAAAAAAATTACTTTGAACCCCCAAACATTATATATTTTTTTTTAAAGCAAATGCCCTACAGATTAAAATGGTGGGTGTTTCATTTTTTTTTTTCACACAGTATTTGCGCAGCGATTTTTCAAACGCATTTTTTGGGGAAAAAAACACACTTTTTTTTTCATTTTAATGCACTAAAACACACTATATTGCCCAAATGTTTGATGAAATAAAAAAGATGATCTTAGGCCGAGTACATGGATACCAAACATGACATGCTTTAAAATTGCGCACAAACGTGCAGTGGCAACAAAATAAATACATTTTTAAAAGCCTTTACAGGTTACCACTTTAGATTTACAGAGGAGGTCTACTGCAAAAACTACTGCCCTCGATCTGACCTTTGCGGCGATACCTCACATGCATGGTGCAATTGCTGTTTACGTTTGACGACAGACCGCCGCTTGCGTTCGCCTTAGCGCGAGAGCAGGGGGCGATAGGGGTGCTTTTTTTTTTTTTCTTTTTTCTTTATTATTTTTTTGCTTTTTTATCTTATTTTTAAACTGTTCCTTTCATTTTTTTTTTTTTTTTGATCATTTTTATTGTTATCTCGGGGAATGTAAATATCCCCTATGATAGCAATAGGTAGTGACAGGTACTCTTTTTTGAAAAAATTGGGGTCTATTAGACCCTAGATCTCTCCTCTGCCCTCAAAGCATCTGACCACACCAAGATCGGTGTGATAAAATGCTTCCCCAATTTCCCAATGGCGCTAGTTACATCCGGCAAAGTCATAAAATGCTCGTAGCTTCCGGTTTCTTAGGCCATAGAGATGTTTGGAGCCACTCTGGTCTCTGATCAGCTCTATGGTCAGCTGGCTGAATCACCGGCTGCATTCTCAGGTTCCCTGTTGAGACAGGAGAGCCAGAGAAAAACACGGAAGACGTTGGGGGGGGGGGGGGGCGGCATTCCTTCCACGGCTTGTAAAAGCAGTCTAGAGGCTAATTAGCCGCTAGGATTGCTTTTACATGAAAGCCGACCGCTGGCTGAAAAGAATAATACCAAGATGATACCTAAACCTGCAGGCATCATTCTGGTATAACCATTCAAAGTCGTGAATGGCGTACCTGAAGACAAAAAAATGGTTAACAATAAAGCACAATAAACGGTAAAGTATAAAAAATTGCATACCTGAAAAGCAAACATGATAAAACATTGCAGAATAGAATACAGTAAAAAAGAGCAGAACAATAGAGAGAATAGAGAGAGAACAATAAAACGACAACTATTTTTTTTTATTTTATATATATATATATTTTTTTTTTTTACACTTTTTTTGTAACTAACTTTTATAACGGTAACCGGTTCCAGGTTCGGGTCTCTCAAAATGCGATGGCATCTTGGGAGACCCTGTGAAAGTGTGCCTAGTCTGTGCAATGCTGTACCCTACGCTAATACTCAACTAGTGAATGGTAGCGTTCAAAACATTCACCAATGCAAAGACCAGGATTGTCAGGACAGGAGGGACAATAATAGCGGGTGTCACGCCTATATCCGCGCTTGCTGCAGACACGACATCTTTTTTGGGGGTTCGTTGGGTAGGGGTACTCGGGAGGACATAAAGAAAATGCCTCTCATGCAGCCGACTGCATTTGGTTGGGGATGTGAATGGGGGAAGTACGGGCGCTGCAGAAGTGGTGGGTTCCCAATTAGGATTGGCGAATGCAGCAGGAAGGGCACTATGGGCACGACGGGCCTGTGTTTGTCTTCTTGGTGGCAGCGGGACACTACTTGTGCTTGCCACCTCACCAGCTTGAACTGCACTTATGGGACTCGCCACGTCACCAAGTGTTACTGCAGTGCTGGTTTGACTATGACCGGGGTGTACTAGGCCGCTGGTGCTTGCCAGTTCAATAAAAAGCTACCAAAAAAACTTAATGCATAACTGCAGCGTTCGCAGAGTCAGGCCTGATCCCTGCGATCGCTAAGATCGCAGGGATCAGGCCTGACTCTGCGAACGCTGCAGTTATGCATTAAGTGTTTTGTAAGTGACAGTGATCGATCGATACTGCACTTGGGTGGGCTGGGCGGAGGGGCAAAACGCAGGTGCTAGCAGGTATCTGGGCTGATCCCGCTAACACTGCGTTTTTGGGAACCCTAAACTGCTGGGGACGCCAGTATAGATCTGATCGGACCAGATATTGATCCGTTCAGATACTATACCACTAAGGGAGGTGTATGCTGCGTGCGTGGGTGTTAGCGGTACTGGCGCTAATCTGACGCTGCTTGGGGCTGGTGCTTGCCAGTTCACCAAAATACTACCAAAAAAACTGTTAGCGATCGCAGGGATCAGGCCTGACTCTGCGAACGCTGCAGTTATGCGTTTAGTGTTTTGTAAGTGACAGTGATCGATCGATACTGCACTTGGGTGGGCTGGGCCGGGCGGAGGGGCAAAACGCAGGTGCTAGCAGGTATCTGGGCTGATCCCGCTAACACTGCGTTTTTGGGAACCCTAAACTGCTGGGGACGCTAGTATAGATCTGATCGGATCAGATATTGATCTGATCAGATACTATACCACTAAGGGAGGCGTATGCTGCGTGCGTGGGTGTTAGCGGTACTGGCGCTAATCTGACGCTGCCTGGGGCGACGCATATCACCGCCGGGCGATCAGGGGGCTAAACCTTTATTCGGTAATAAACGGCGGGTGCCCTGACACTATAAAAAATAAACAAACTAACCAGCATCACCCGTAACAGTTATACGGTGATCAGGGGTGAAAGGGTTAACTAGGGGGCCATCAAGGGGTTAAAACATTTATTCGGTAGTATATGGGGGTCCCTGTCGCTATAAAACGCTGACGGCGAACCTAAACATTTAGGTCCCTAACTATCGTCACCAGCGACACTAATACAGCGATCAGAAAAATGATCGCTTAGCGACACTGGTAACAGGGGGTGATCAAGGGGTTAAAACTTTATTAGGGGGGGTTAGGGGGGTATCCTAGACCTACAGGGGGCTAATACTCACTGACCTAACACTTCTAACTGTCACAAACTGACACCAATCAGTAATCAGAAAAAAAAAAACAAAAAAAAACCTGCTGGTGTAAGTTTGTGACGGGGGGGGGGGGGGTGATTGGGGGGGGATCGGGGATCGGGGGGGCGATCGGGGGGGGGGGGGGGATCGGGGTGTTTTGTGTGCCTGGCATGTTCTACTGTGTGTGTGTAGTGTGTTGGTGCACTCACATACCTGTCTTCTCTCCTCGGGCCGGAACGGAAATTACCGAGCCGAGGAGAGATGACATCATTTCCTTTGCTGCTGTTTAGCATACAGCAGCAAAAGGAATGATTCGATTGGCCGGCGGCGATCGCGAGGGGGGGGCCACGAACGGATGGCCTCCCCCTCACCTCCGATCGCCGTGGGACAAAAGACGACCACCTCGGGCACCGGGGGGGGGGGGTCCGATCGGACCCCCCACCCGCGGAAGGCAAATCACGTACATGTACGTGATTTTTCCTGTCCGTGCCACCTTGCCGACGTACATCGGCGTAAGGCGGTCGTCAAGTGGTTAAATAAATTTAAAACTTTTTTTTTTTACCCCAACATTTCATATTCCTGATATGTGGCTGCTGTACCATTTACTTGTATGAGAAAGTCACCTGTTCTCTTTGTATGGACACCTTTGTGTGAAATCCCTGGTGTTCCTGCCAGTCCCTCTGCTTGCCTATTAAAAACTGACCACACTAAGCAGGAGAACACACCGCGTGGTCAGTTCTCTAGTGGTGCTGGGAACTCTGTGTGCGCTCCTCCAATGATCGGACTTGTCCTAACACGCCCCCTGCAGCTGAGTACAGAGGGAATGTGATCACTTATAAAGAAGAGAAAAAAGGTTTTTTTTAATGTGTTTTATATCTATACAAAAAATGTTTTGCCTTTCATTTCTATTTTACAAGTTGTTTTACAAGGTGATCGTTTACAATCACTTTAAATATAAAAAAAATAAAATAAAAAAAATATATGATATAGTTATCCTTTTTCAAATCCTATTTTTCCCCTCTGATTTTTAAAGGTCAGCAGCTACAGTATTTGTAACTGCTGACTTTTATGTTTTTAAAACGGAACTTTAGTCAGAAATTGCCCATTTTCCCAGGTATAGCTATGTAAACATTAATAACAAGTGCCGATACAGTTTAAAATCCAGTAATACACTGTCTCACCCTGCTTTGCACATGCTTAGTTGCTCTCCATTTTTATCATTGTGCCAAAAATTTGAGCCACTAGGGGCCAATCTGCTGACAGCCCAAAGATTTACTGCTGCTCGGGCTCTGGGCTTCAGCAAAATGGCAGCCTCCAGCAAGAAGAAACGGGATCAATGATGGAGGCAATTTACAACACACACTAATTTTGGTAGCATAACTTATAAATGTGGGATATATGTTGCTTGCTACAGAATATTTTTTTTTAATT
This sequence comes from Aquarana catesbeiana, assembly GCF_042186555.1. NCBI lineage: Eukaryota > Metazoa > Chordata > Amphibia > Anura > Ranidae > Aquarana > Aquarana catesbeiana. Next base: position 23,721,571 of record NC_133330.1, on the reverse strand, counting down.
TATTTTTTTATCAAGTTGTTATGGCTAAAGTTCTGCTTTTAACAATAAGGGTGAAGTTCCTCTTTTAGTATTTTAAGTCATTGACACAGAACGAACTTGCATGTGCAGAAGTCTAAAATTTCCGATTGGCATACCTGTGCCGTGAGGGTGACTCAGAAAGTATTGAAGTCATTGGATCCCAACCACACACACGACTGACATTGGGCCTCTTGTATAAAGTGAGTGTTAATTACCCATAGAGATCATACACAAGAGTGACCCCGCTCCAGGCTCCTGAGTAATTTACTCCATCTCAGGTGCTTGTATCCTCATGGTTTGTGGAAGACTTGGGTATATGGAATCCAAAAGAATGGCAGCCACACACAAGTTTTTTTTTTTTTTTTTTTTTTCCCCCAAATCAACTTTATTAATCACAGCCCAACTTGCAGAAGATCCGGCTGAAGCATTTTGCTCTTAAGAGCCTGACGTTTAGGACCAAAAAGCTTTACAAGAGGAATTTGTGTGTCTTGTGCTGTGAACAATAAAGTTTTTATTTATTTATTTTATTTATTTATTTATTTCAGGTACTTATATAGCGCCATCAATTTACGCAGCGCTTTACATATACATTGTACATTCACATCAGTCCCTACCCTCAAGGAGCTTACAATCTAAGGTCCCTAACTCACCTTCATATACCAGGGCCAATTTAGACAAAATCCAATTAACCTACCAGCATGTCTTTGGAGTGTGGGAGGAAACCGGAGTACCCGGAGGAAACCCACGCAGGCACAGGGAGAACATGAAGGTAGTGTCGTGGTTGGGATTCGAACCAGCGACCCTTCTTACTGCTAGGCGAAAGTGCTACCCACTACACCACTGTGCCACCCCAAAGTTGAACTTTATCATTCATATACTAACTGTGACCAACCGAGGGAGAGCAAAAATCGGGTACCACATCCCTATATTATAGTGGAAACCAAAAAAAAAACAAAATAGGACTTTTTAAGGTGCTGTTAATCGTTGTATTTGATTCATGGCATCTTGAAAGTCCCATTCTGTTGCTTTTTTGGTTTCCTTTTATCATTCTTTTCACAGCCCGAAGCAACTCTTCCCACAGGCGAGCATAGTTCTAAGTGTAACGCGTCAATGGGAGGAGTTTCTGCTGACTGTAATGTGAACAATAAAGTTGATAAAAAAAAAAATCCACCCCCTTATTTACTGACCTGTTTCTGAAGAACAGCAGCTGGAATCTTGTTTGCTTTGGGCATGGACTCTTCCCTTTTAGAAGTTCAGCACCCATTGCCGTTCTTTTAAATGTCACTAGAAATGTAAAAAACTGTACCGTCTGATGTGTAGATAGTGTCTTGTATAAGATTGTAATTAAAGGTGCTGTCCATTTTTTTCTCTGCAGTGGATTGGTTCCCCATCGTCCGTGATCTCGTCAATCTTGGACTCAAACTCTTCGCTTTGTGTTTGTCTTCTTCCCTTTCCCTGCTGACCATCGCCGCCGGTTGGTTCTTCTATCGCCCTTTGTTGTCGTTACTCCTGAGCGCCATCGCAGTTGGCATTATATTCCTCGCTCGAACCCGCGTGCCATCCAAGAAGCACCAATAAGAAGAAGTGCGCTGTGGTCTTCATGCAGTATTGCTTAGGGCTTGAAGCTGGTAACGGGGTTACTGTACCCAGACTATAACTCTGGGGTGATTCATGCAATAATGTATTCTTTATCACTATGCAATTTATTTGTATACACAAGTATTGTGTTTTGTAGCTCATTTTGTATTTATGTGTTATACTACCCTGTTTCCCCGAAAATAAGACCTAGCGTGATTGTCGGTGCTGGCTGCAATATAAGCCCTACCCCCCCAAATAAGCCCTAGTTAAAGTCCTTGTAGGTCTTATTTTCAGGGTAGGGCTTATTTGGGGGGTAGGGCTTATATTGCAGCCATCACTGACAATCACGCTAGGTCTTCTTTTTGGGAAACAGGGTAAGCTAAAGGGGATTTGAAGGGCTGAAAAAAAAAAATAAAGAACTGCATGAGCTTAAATGAGAAGTTCACCTTTTGGAACATGTTATGCTAATTACGGGTGGAACAAGTTACATGTTCCAGCTCCAGCCACCAGTTCCCCCGCCCCCCCGCCCTTTCAGAGTGACAGCGGGCGGGGGATCTTCTCCTCACACCCACTGTCACTATTAGAAAAGAGTGTGGCCTGTGGGGCTCCTCCCACACAGCCGTGGTCATTCATTCACTGTTTCCTGATGAATGAATGAAGTACAAGCCACCGCGGCTGACAGCTTGTAGTTCTGAATAATGATCACTCTTGTAGTTCATTCACAAGCCCTGCAGCTTCCAGCAGGCAGCCCCTACCTACAGGCTTGCCTGTAGAAGCCTCACAATGCAACCCCGACCCGCTGATCACAAGTGCAATGCTTTCCAGGCTCCTGCAGGAAAAATAATAAATGCACTTTTTTTTTCTGCAAAAGTATGTATATTTCATTTTTTTTTTTTTTTTTTTCAGGAAAGATGAACTTCTCCTTTAAGATTGCTAATTGTGCAGTTGGTCGTGTTAATCCTCAATGCTTCCTAAGTCATTATTGACCAGGTATTTAAAGTGTTAGTTTACCTTTTCAGCAAAAATGAAAAGGTGAACAAACGCTGCACAACTTCCCCATCCCCCGATCTCCGCTGTACTCAACTCCGCGGGTGATGAGCTCTTAGTGCCAACGCAAGACAGTGTAGTGGTCCGGGGAATTGAAACCGCCGCTCTTCTCCCTCTTCTTTCCGCAGCACTTCTGGGATGGATCGGAGCGATTCTGATTGGTCAGCGCTGACACAGAGAATTGCCCCGATCCATCACAGATGCCCTGTATAAAGAAGTGGGAGAAGAGCAGGGAGTGCAAAGCCCCCCGGGCTGCTATACAGGCTGTTTGGGTACTGGCAGCTCATCACCCATGGAGGCAAGTACAGTGGAGACCGGGAGGGTATATGGCATGCGTTTTTTTAAATTTTGTCTGAAAATGTGAACTAACCCTTTAAGCTAGATCTTGAACAACGATGACCACACAGCTAGCATTTTACCAGGATGTCAGTGGTTGAACTCCTTTTCTGTTTTTCTCATGGCAGGTTTCATTCATTGGGGTTGTAGGCCCTGGTGCACACTGGCTTTTGTTACCTGAAAGAGAATTGTTTTGTGGTTGTGATTTCTTGGGGGATTTACTAAAACTGGAGCAGCTGTGCATAAGTACCCAATCAGCTTCTAACTTCTAGAACTTGGAATGGTTGACGTTCATAGCTGCTCCAGATTCTGTCTGCTCCAGTATTAGTAAGTTTCCCTTGTTGTATTTATGCACGTTGCATTTTTTTTTTATCTGCAGTTGCAAGGCTGATCTGATTTTTTGTAGTAGAATTCTAGTTTTCACAATGAAATGAAGTCTTTGGTATGCTCTTCTGTCCCCAAGCCATTTTTGTTTTGTTAGCTCTCACTAAGGATGAGCTCCGGCGTGTCCGCATGCTGCACGGGCCGAGCCCGCCAGGAAGTCGGCACGGCGCAGCGCTAATCACAGGCAGTGAGACATTTCCTGATGTGCGGCTGCAGAGATCGGGAAATGTCTCACTGCCTGTGATTAGCTCTGCGCCGTGCCGGCTTCCTGGCGGGCTCGGCACGTGCAGCATGCGAACACGCCAGAGCTCATCCTTAGCTCTTACTTACCCTCCCCGACCGCAGTGAATATGCCTCCTCTTTGGTGTTGTGGCTGGGCTCCCTCTTACATCCACAAGACCAGAGGCGTAGCTTGTAGCCCCCCCCCCCACTACTTTCAACGTGCGTGCAGATACATCCACCGCATGCCAAGATACTCAAAGTGGCTTAAGAGTTTTGAGTCCCTCTTTACATCAGAGGGTAGGGATTACCTCTGGAGAATCAGAGGACAGGGACAACTGGCAGGTCACTTGGAAGAACTCCTTTCCCATCCCAGAACTGTACACAGGGCTGAAATCACATTCCTTTACACACAGTCTATCAGCCTTCACAGGGTGTTTCTGGCTTTTATGTTGCCCTTCTGACCAGTGAAATTCTCTGGTCGGAACGGCAGTGTAGTTGCAGGAGGCAGATACTCCCTGTGCAGATCATGGCTGACTGGCTGTGTTGTAAAGGAATGTGATTTCAGACCTGCAGAGGAGGAGTAGTATAGAGTGCTATACAGGGAAAGGAGCTCAGCAGCTGCAGGGTGGAGGGGGTAGGCAGGGGGCAACTTAGATCTGGGAGGGCAAAGCCACGTGACACAAAATCTGTAGCCTGCAGCCCTTCAGGGGCCCCCCCGAGGAGGTGTTACGGGATTTGTTTTTTGCAATTTCTGAAGGTTTCTCTGTCAATGTTGGCAGGTGTTTGGGGAAAGTCACCTCCCAGGGGTGTGTGTCTTTTGCCCAGTTGTCAGGGAAGTAGGGTAAGTAGATTTGTAGCGATTGTGACCCCTGCAACCCCTAATGCTACGCCATTGCGCAAGACAATCCAATGAACTTCAGAGGAGCCATATTTCCCATGATACACCACTGAATGGGACTTGTTTTGCTTCTCTGGACGGCCCCTCATTACATCGCCATGAGGAAAAGAGAAGGTTTTTGGCTAGAGGTGTGTGGGAGCACAGGACCACCTTACATTACATCACCGTTAGGGGGGGACGAAAAGGGATCTTTGGGCAAGAGGTGTGTGGGAGCACAGGACCTCCCCCCTACATTACATCACCATTAGGGGGGACAGAGAGGGATCTTTGGGCAAGAGGTGTGTGGGAGCATATGACCACTCTACATTACATCACCATTACGGGGGGGGGGGGGGGGGGGCGCGGAGAGGGATCTTTGGGCAAGAGGTGTGTGGGAGCACAGGACCCCCCCCCCCCCCTACATTACATCACCATTAGCGGTGGCTGACGGTACTTGTAGTTCATTCACACACAAGTGTAAATGGATCCTTTAAATCTTAGGCCTCTCTCAGATGTTCGATTTCATGCATACACCAGGATCCAGCAGCAAGATTCAGTGGATTCTTGTAGCTGGGATGACGGGTGTATGCCAACAGCAGAGGCCACTCAGTCTGTACAAATGAATGAGAGGGTGATGACAGCTATCGTTCTTTTCATATATCTGTGGTTAGGGACGAATGTCTGAGCCTGAACCCATCTGCCTGCGTCCGCTGCGGTTTGTGTGCCGCCTGTCATCCCAGCTGCAAGAATCCGCTGATCACTGCTGCTGGACTCTGGTGTATGCATGTAATTGCCCTGTGAAGGAGGCTTTACCCCTGTATTTTGGTTAAAGTGGTTGTAAACCCCTCCCTATACCCAGTGAAGTGACTGGCCTCAGGTGATACACAGAGATGAAACAAACCCACCTACGTAAGTTGCACCTGTTTATCTGTAGTCTCCGCTACTTTACATGCATTTAAAGCTTATCAAGAGTTCAAAAAAAGGGGTTACCCTCTGCAGAGCTCAGTGAGGACAGCTCTGACAGCTGATTGGAGGGAAGGGACACATCCCTTCCACACAGCAACAGAGCCGAGGCTGTCAATCAGCTGGAAGTCCCTCCCGTCACCTTTTTTCTCTTGGTGTCAGGAAAACTTGTCAGAACTGACATGCTAAAAGGAGAGGAAGGACACAGCAGACAGAAATGACACTTAGTGCTCTGGATTGAGACAGGTACACATTATAGAGGGATATGCTTTGTTCATATTTCACATCTGAGCTTTACAACCAGTTTAATTTTCTACCACTATAAACCAAAAGTTGATCTTTATATGGAAAAAAAAAAGCTGCATAGGATAAATATCTCATTTGTTTTCTGAAGGTAAAAGTTATTAAAGTGCTGTTGCCAGTAACTACAAATCGGCATAAAGGTGTTTTTTTTTTCCTCTTATGGTTTTATATTCCCAAATGAAATCTGATTGGTTGTGAACAGCACTATCTGTTATATTTGCACTATGAAGACTTGAATCTGTGCTCACAATTTTTTTGATCTATCTGCTGCATCGGAATTGATATTATTCCAATACGATACCAGGACACTTGGCGATCCCACCCACTGTGCCAACACAACTGTCACTTGAAGCTTGTTATTGTGTGTGTGTCATAATAAAAGAACTTCTTTTTTAAAAAAGAAATGTGTTTTTGATTGTTAAAGAATTTTTCATTAAGGAAATAGGATCATTAGGTTTTTATTTATCTTAACCGCTTGCCAACCGCCGCACGAACATTTACGTCGGCAGAATGGCGCGTACAGGTACGTCCCTTTAAATTTGCCGCCGTGTGGTCACGTGCGCGCCGCCGGCAGTGTGCGCGACCCTGTCGCGAGCTCCGCGCGTGTGATCGCGGGTCCCGCGGACTCGATGTCGGGGAGATGCTAATGTAAACAAGCATTTCCCCGTTCTGCCTAATGACAATGATCATAGCTCCCTGTAATCGGGAGCGGTGATGTGTCACACATAGCGCCCCCCCCACAGTTAGAATCACTCCCTAGGACACACTTAACCCCTGCAGCGCCCCCTCCTGGTTAACCCCTTCACTGCCAGTCGCGTTTACACAGTAATCAATGCATTTTTGATTGCTGTATAAATGTAAATGGTCCCAAAATAGCGCCAAAAGTGTCCGATGTGTCCGCCATAATGTCGCAGTCACGATAAAAATCGATGATCGCCGCCATTACTAAATAAAAAAAAAATAAAAATGCCATAAAAATCCCATTTTCTAAACTCTAACTTTTGCGCAAAACCAATCAATAAACGCCTATTGTGATTTTTTTTTATTTTTTTTTATTTTTTTTTTACCAAAAATATGTAGAATACATATCGGCCTAAACTGAGGAAAAAAAAGTTTATATATTTTTTGGGGATATTTATTATAGCAAAAAGTAAAAAATGCGTTTTTTTTCCAAAATTTTTTGTTTATAACGCAAAAAATAAAAACCGCAGAGGTGATCAAATACCGCCAAAAGAAAGCTCTATGTGTGGGAAAAAAAGGATGTCAATTTTGTTTGGATACAACGTCGCACGACCGCGCAATTGTCAGTTAAAGCGACGCAGTGCCGAATCGCAAAAAGTGCTCTGGTCTTTGGCCAGCCAAATGGTTCGGGGCTGAAGTGGTTAAACTGTATTCACACTTTTGCGAATGTGGCTTATAATCATTCATTTTAAAGGCGTATTCAAAATTAAAATACAAAAAAAAAAAAATGCACACGTGTTATTTGTCCTTTGATTATCAATGACAACAAATTTACAAACTTGTATTTATTTCTAGGAATGGAAAATGTACATGACTTTATCTTTTCAATATAAACAAAACTATTATCTCTACATTAGAGAAAACGGTTGTCAGTTATTAGAAATGGAAAGGACTTCAGCCTTAAAAAACCCTGATTGCTCCCAGCTGCTAAAGCTTGCTGTGACTTGTAGTTCCCCTGCAGCAGGAAAGGAGCAGATGGTCCATGATTGGTGGGGATCTATAGAATTGATGTTTGTCAGAGTTTCTCAAATGGGAACAAATGCTTCTCCTCCCCTTTCTTCTCCCTCTTGCTCTTTCGTTTAGCTTTCCCCACCTGCAGTTCCTCGGCCTGGCGGTTTTGAGGCCAGGAGATGGCGGTGTCCTGCGCTGGGGTCTCACATGCTGGTTTTTCCTCCTCCTCATCAGATGAGAATCCTTCTTCCCCGAATGCTGAGTGTGGATGATCTGCATCCTGTTATAAGAAAAATAGACTGAAGTGACATGCAGAATCATGTTCATTGGTGTGTGGACGTTGGACTGGTGGTGGACAGCTCAATAATAAATAAAAGTAGAGTAATCTAGACCTAATGCACAACGTCTGACCATACACATTAAAGAGGAGTTCCAGCCTGTGCAAAAAAAAAAAAAAAGTCTGCAGCTACAAATACTGTAGCTGCTGACTAATACTATAAAAGACACTTACCTGTCCAGGGATCCTGCGATGTTGGCACCCCAAGCTGATCCTTCAGTCGGCAACGGTATCTTCGCTAAGGGAAAGCCTTGCAGCTTCACAGCCTATTAACAACTGTGCATGCGCTAGTCGCTAGTCTGCGCTTTCTGAAAGGTCTTCCAGAAGGCGGGGGGGGGGGGATTATAAGCAAACAAGCAGAGCTTCCCTTTTTCCTTTTTGGGTGGAGCTCCGCTTTAAAGATGAACTCAAATTCTCAGCTGCCTTGAAGGGGATTGCAACATTTGGTGCAGGTGCCGATACAGTACATCCCTTAGTCAAAAGGAAACAGGAAATGCACAGAATATGATGTTTCTAAACTATCTTCTTTATACTTTTCCCAGGTACTAAGAATCTGAGTTGATGCCAAATCTCCCAGGAACTTGCAATTTCAACACATTCATTTTGAATTGCCTAAAATCGAACTGTGTCGCATGAAAAGTTGTGCATGCACTACTTTTGAAAACTCACTGCAACCGGATCGCATGGTACCATGCGATCTGGTGTGAGCAAATGCAATGTGTTTGGGGTGTCTTAAAAGTGATTGTAAAGTCTTGTTTTATTTTCTATTAAAATAACAAACATGTTATACTTACCTGCTCTGTGCAGTGATTTTACACAGAGCAGCCCCGATCCTCCTCTTCTCAGGTCCCCAGCTGGAGCTCCTGGCCCCTCCCTCCTGTTGCGTGCCCCCACAGCAAGCAGCTTGCTATGGGGGTACCCGAGCCGAGCTGCAGCTCTGTGTGTCCATTTAAAAACAGAGCCGCGGTTTGGCCCCGCCCTGTCTCTCTCTCCTGTATGGCTGAGTTTGATTGACGGCAGCAGTAGCCAATGATGCTGCTGCTGTGTCTCAGCCAATCAGGAGGGCGAATCCCGGACGGCCCAAGCACTCGTGGACATCGCTGGATAGAGATGGGGCTCAGGTAAGTTTTAGGGGGGATGAAGGGGGCTGCTGCACACAGAAGGATTTTTATCTCAATGCATAGAATGCATTAAGATAAAAAAAAAAAAACGTATGCCTTTACAATGACTTTAATATTGACACCGCTGCAGACCACAACTGCAGTGCGTTTTGAATGCGGTGCAGGAAACACGCACAGAACGTGGGTTTCCCGCACCATGCTCTGGTGTGAATGGGACTGTACTAAAGATGTAGAGGTTTACTTATTGAAGTATAGATATGCCTAGCCTTATAAAGAAAGAAAAATAAGTTTGACTCATGACCCCCCCTGCTCTCACCACTGCAAATACTCCCCCTCCCAAGCACTCTGCCAAACACCCACCTGCTTTAATCTCGCTGCCAAACAGACCCCTACTCCCAGTATATGCCAAACCCCCGCCCATGCCATTTCCAAATGTTCCCTACTTTCACTACTCTGCCAAACACCCCACCTTCTCCCATTACTCTGCCAGCCCCCACCTCCCCTTGCTCCCAGCAGCATGCCAAAAACCACCCTCTCCCCCTGGCTTTCAACACCACGCCATACGCCCCCTCACTTACAGCACTATGCCAAACAACCCCCCCCCCCCCAAGCACTGTGCCAAATACCCCACCTGCTCCCATCACTCTGCCAGACCCCAACGCCCATATTCCCAGCACTCCGCCCGCTTCTCCTGGCTCCCAACACCCTGACAAACACCCCCTCTCGCTTTCACTGCTATACCAAATGCCCCCCTTCCCTGATCTCAGCACTCTGTGCCCCCCCATTGCTCATTCTAGAATGGCACACCTTTTGACAATATGGCGATTCATCTGCAGGCTAAAACTCCTGAAAAATCAGCAACTCTACGGCTATAGTATGTCACTTGGTTCTTGATCACATTGGGATGTTCCCGCTCCTCCATAATGAAAATTTATATTACAGATTTAATAGGGAGAGAGAGGGGACTCTGAAATCTCTCTATACACAGAAGGCCAAAGAATTCCTCATTGTACTTATTCCATCCATTCCATCACTCACCTTATTGCCATAACGTGCTTTTATTCTCTCCCGGATCAGAAGTCCCTTGACCAGCAGCTTCCAGTTCCCCAAGACTCGCTTTTCCCGCTTCTGCAGCACAAGAACAGATTAGGTGATTATATGGCCAGCTCAACCCTAGAATTATTGTGTTTCAGCTGGCGGATGGTTCTTATTATCAGCAGGGGAGATGCTGGGGAGCCCAGGCAGTGGGGTGAGAATACATGCATCCCCATTCAGATCTGTTTTACTGCAAGGACTCTGCTCAGCGAACTCACCTCCTTCTGCTTGCGCTCGATCTCAACCTGTTCGTTCTCCCAGGCGCTCATCAGGATGTCCTTGTGCTCCTCACACACTATGTAACCGTCCGTCCTGGAAGAAAACGAGTCGCACTTAACCAATGTAAAATCAGAGCTGCCACACACATTACAATCTTCTACTACAGGAAAAAAAAATGTTAGGTACAGGATTAAAGTGACCCCACACACAAAGGTCGGACAAGCTCCTGTCCTGTACTGAAATGGATTACTCTGATGCACACTGTGAGCTTCTCATAATGTGCGTCAGAAGCTGCAGCAAGTCAGATAAAGCCCACATTTCCTGGTTGGACATCCAGCATTAGCTAGCCCTTTCCTCTCCAGCCTGACTGTCCCTGGCCTGACCCTTTCATTGGATTTCAATTCTTTCAAATCATGGAGCATCTCAGCATCACATAGATGTTCTGTGTGCAAATAAAACACCTAAGATAGCCCACCCATCAAGGCATTTTGATATTTGCATAACTCCTCCCAAGAGCCAGCCCACTGCTTACATCGGGGGTGGGGGCTCCTGAGAGAATGATGAGGCTGGGTGCTGTGATGTTTTCAGTGTGCTATGTACAGATTCCTGCTGGCACAGTAACTGGTGTGGTGGTGATCAGGGACACTATGGTGTGGTGGTGATCAGGGACACTATGGTGTGGCGGTGATCAGGGACACTATGGTGTGGCGGTGATCAGGGACACTATGGTGTGGCGGTGATCAGGGACAATAGGATTGGTGTGGTGCTGATCAGGGACAATAGGATTGGTGTGGTGCTGATCAGGGACAATAGGACTGGTGATCAGGGACAGTAGGACTGGTGATCAGGGACAGTAGGACTGGTGATCAGGGACAGTAGGACTGGTGATCAGGGACAGTAGGACTGGTGTGGAGCTGATCAGGACAATATGACTGGTGATCAGGGACAGTAGGACTGGTGTGGTGGTGATCAGGGACAATAGGACTGGTGAGGTGATCAGGGACAGTAGGACTGGTGTGGTGGTGATCAGGGACAGTAGGACTGGTGTGGTGGTGATCAGGGACAGTAGGACTGGTGATCAGGGACAGTAGGACTGGTGATCAGGGACAGTAGGACTGGTGATCAGGGACAGTAGGACTGGTGATCAGGGACAGTAGGACTGGTGTGGTGGTGATCAGGGACAGTAGGACTGGTGTGGTGGTGATCAGGGACAGTAGGACTGGTGATCAGGGACAGTAGGACTGGTGATCAGGGACAGTAGGACTGGTGATCAGGGACAGTAGGACTGGTGTGGTGGTGATCAGGGACAGTAGGACTGGTGTGGTGGTGATCAGGGACAATATGACTGGTGATCAGGGACAGTAGGACTGGTGATCAGGGACAGTAGGACTGGTGATCAGGGACAGTAGGACTGGTGATCAGGGACAGTAGGACTGGTGATCAGGGACAGTAGGACTGGTGTGGAGCTGATCAGGACAATATGACTGGTGATCAGGGACAGTAGGACTGGTGTGGTGGTGATCAGGGACAATAGGACTGGTGAGGTGATCAGGGACAGTAGGACTGGTGTGGTGGTGATCAGGGACAGTAGGACTGGTGTGGTGGTGATCAGGGACAGTAGGACTGGTGATCAGGGACAGTAGGACTGGTGATCAGGGACAGTAGGACTGGTGATCAGGGACAGTAGGACTGGTGATCAGGGACAGTAGGACTGGTGTGGTGGTGATCAGGGACAATAGGACTGGTGAGGTGATCAGGGACAGTAGGACTGGTGTGGCGGTGATCAGGGACAATATGACTTGAAGTGATCAGACATAATGACACACAGGGATATCGGAGCAGCCAGGTATTGTACATAATCTCTGCCCCCAGTGGTTGGTAGAAGGTGCAGTTCTGGAAGGACGTAGTACAGATATGTCCTCCTGGAATGAGACCCCCCACCTGGTTTATATACATTGGCCAGGCAGGAATTTTTCATTTGTAAACACAGATCTAATAGGAAGTGTATGTGTTGGTCACTGCGGCCACTTTCCAGCGACCATGCTGCAGCCTGAACAAGTACTGGTCACCCCAGACCTGCTCGCTGTGTCCGCTCTCCTGTAAGCTCGACACAACTGAGCCTCGGCCTCCTGGACGGGTGTAATCACCAAGCATGCTGCCGGAATTCGGTACAGACCCCCCCCGCTGCAATGACAGAGGACCCTTCAGCCTTACACAGGGTGCGAGTATCCCCCGTGGAAGTCAAATCCGGTGATGGCGTGGACGCAGTCAATGTCCAGCTTCCTGGCCACGCGGTGCAGGTTAGGCATTTGCAGGTGAACGCAGCCGATCGGCAACATGGAAGGCTTGAACAGGTAAACGTTTCCAAACTCATTGCGGGGAACCTACAAATACAGCGAAGAGCAGACAAGATGATGGAGAGTCTCCTTCATTGGGACCAGAGGTGACCCCGGACACAGCGACTCACCTTCCCATCCACAGCGACCGGCGGCTGATAATCCTCCGTCTGCCACGCGCCAAACAGAGCGAGGTCATTGCTGTCCCTCTTCTCCGGATCCGCCATACGGGCTTTCCTCGCTCGGTTGGACTGTCCTTTCACCATCTGTGCAGCAACCAGAGAAATGCTGACACCGAGAAATGGACAAAGTGCACTTACTTTATACATGGAAGGTAAAAGCTGAACTCTAGACCAGCCACAGGAATCAACACCCAGATAAAATACATTGATGGGACCCAAAGAATTTCTATTTCAGTCCATCCAGTCTTGAGAATTGCACAGCTCTGCCACACAGCACAGCTCTCTCTGGCAGAGCAGCAGACCGAATTTTATTCTCAGATGCATTTAAGTAGCACCTGCAGGTCTCGTCCCTCCTTCAGCCTGTGAAAGGAGAAGCAGCGGAGTGATTAACTCCTCTCTCTGCTCTCCCCTATCTGCAGGGGCATTGCACTGCACCTTGTGCTGCTTCTCTCTTTCCCTCCCAGTTTGAGCTCTGCTGTATAGGAGACTGCAAGAGGATTACACCAAGTCATATTAAGATACTTAAAATGGAACTAAAAGGAATGCATTAAAGAGGAACTGCAGTCTGCTCACATAATTTGCAATAAAAACATCTTTGCCATTTTGAAGCTTCCCTCCAACCACTTTGCATATTATTTTATATATACTGTGATTATGTACTTGTCAACTATGCTGCAGAAATCTCCCTCCACTGAGTCTGGCTGCAGCCATTTTAACTGTGGGAAGCTGAAGCTGCTGCCTGTTCACTTCCTGGATTTACAGAGGCACACCTCCAGCTCTGCAGCTCTCATTGGCTCTCTTATGACTCAACCCCCCTCCCTTCCTGGCAAACTCTCAGCGAGAGAGCTGTGTATGATGTCATAAGCCTAGACTAATGACCAGACAAGAAACAGGAAGTGGGCTGTAATAAGGTATTTACTGGCAGAAAAAAAAAATGTTTTACTATCCAAAAGGTAAAACAACAACAAGAGCAGAAGATTTAATAGATGGAAAGATGAAAAAAATGACAAAGTTCCACTTTAAGGTAAAAAGTGTTTAGGTAGTAGCACATAGACGGAGGTCTCACTGGGAGCCCCTGGAACGCCCAATTTCGGGTCACCTGATCGCTGTGATAGCCTCTGATTGGCTATCATAGTGATCAGTCAATGTGAGGCCTGCCCCATGTTTTCTCTCTCTGACTGGAGGAGAGATACATTGTATCTCTCTCTCCTTGCAGAGAGAGAAAAAAAATATATATAATAATAATAAATAAAATAAAATAAAAATACCTAGATCAAGGTTTTATCTAGGTCAGTGCCAGGGTTAGTATTTGCGTAAAGGTCAGGGTCAAAGGTCAAGGTCACATTTTTGTGGGGGGAGACAGGATTTATTATTTATTTTTTTTAACCACTTAACGACCAGAACATTTGTCCCCTTAAATAGTCCAGCCCCTTTTTTGCGATACAATCACTGACAATTGCACGACCGTGCGACGCTGTACCCAAACAAAATTGATGTCCTTTATTTCCCCACAAATAGAGCTTTCTTTTGTTGGTATACATTTTACTTTTTGCTATAATAAATATCCAAAAAAATAAAATAAAATAAAAATGTCTTCATCAGTTGAGGCCAATATGTATTCTTCTACATATTTTTGGTAAAAAAATAAATAAAAACAAATATTGCAATAAGCGTATATTGACTGGCTTGCGTAAAAGTTATAGTGATTTATGGCAATTTTATTTTTTTACTGGTAATGGCGGTGATCAGAGATTTTTAGCGGGACTGGGACATTGCGGCGGACAGATCAGACACCTTTGACACTTTTTTGGGACCATTGACATTTATACAGCGATCAGAGCTATAAAAATGCACCGATTACTGTATAAATGTCACTGGCATGGAAGGGGTTAACACTAGGGGGGCGATCAAGGGGGTTAAATGTGTTCTGTGGGAGGTGTTTCTAACGGTGAGGGGGAGAGACTGACTGAAGGAGGAGAGAGATTGCTGTTCCTAATCACTAGGGACAGACGATCTCTCTCTACTCCCCAGACAGAACAGGGGATCTGTTTGCTTACATTGACAGATCCGCATTCTGCCTCTCTGTGGAGCAATCGTGGGTGGCCGGCAGACATCGCGGCTGCCGGCCACGCCCATCAGCTCCCCCACCGTGCAGAGGGCACATGCCTGCTATAGCTGTTTAAAGAGCCAATGTACAGCTACGGCGATTCGCGGGAACGAGCTGACTTGCCGCAGTATAATGACAGCGGCAAGTGGTTAAATTAGTGTCAGTGTGTTTTAGGTAGGATAAAAAAAAAAAAAAAAAAAATATGTGGTATCGCTGCGAATGTCAGGAGCAGGAGAATTTATTTTGGGTTGTTCTTTAGTGGTAGGTTATGGTAACAACAAGAAATACAGAGGTACATTTTTAAAAAATTATTATTTTTTTTTTTTTACTATTTTGGGCCAGTTTTCCTTTAAACCACTTGCCAACCGCTGCACGCCGATATACATCGGCAATGGCAGCGGCGGGCAAATGGCCGTACCTTTAAATGGCGGGCTAGCGGGCACGCGCCCACCGCGTACAGCGTGACCGTGCCCGTGGGACCCACAGACTTGATGTCTGCCAGTCTCCCGGGGATCGTGTCACGGAGCCGTAGAACGGGGAGATGCCTGTGTAAACAAGGCATTTTCCTGTTCTGCCTAGTGGCATGACAGAGATCTACTGCTCACTGTCATCGGGAGCGGTGATTGCTGTCATTTGAGTGGAAGCCCATCCCCCCACAGTTAGAATCACTCCCTAGGACACACTGAACCCCTTCATTGCCCCCTTGTATTTAACCCCTTCCCTGCCAGTGTCATTTACACAGTAATCACAGCATTTTTATAGCACTGAATGCTGTATAAATGCTGTATAAATGTCAATGGTCCCAAAATAGTGTCAAAAGTGTCCGATGTGTCTGCCATAATGTTGCAGTCCCGATAAAAATCGCAGATCGCCATTACTAATAAAAAAATAATAATAATAATAAAAATGCCATAAAACTTTTGTAGACGCTATAACTTTTGCGCAAATCAATCAATAAATGCTTATTGCGATTTTTTCTACCAAAAATATGTAGAAGAATACAAATCGGCCTAAACTGAGGAAAAAAATGTGTTTTTTTATATATTTTTGGGGAATATTTATTATAGCAAAAGTAAAAAATATTGCTTTTTTTTTCAAAATTGTCGCTCTTTTTTGTTTATAGCAAAAAAAAAAAAAAAAAAAAACTGCAGAGGTGATCAAATACCACCAAAAGAAAGCTCTATTTGTGGGGGAAAAAAAGGACGTCAATTTTGTTTAGGTGCAACGTCGCACGACCGCGCAATTGTCAGTTAAAGCGACGCAGTGCCGAATCGCAAAAAGTGCTCTGGTCAGGAAGGGGGTAAAAATCATCCGGGGCTGAAGCGGTTAATAATGGAATAAAAAAAAAAAAAAAATCAGAAAACATCCATTACCATTGATCACCAAATGAAAGCCCAATTTGTCCTGAAAAAAACGCGGTATAATCCACCTGGATGCACAAAGTAGTTGTGACAATATGCAGTTTTGCTAACTCGTGTCAAAGTTGCAAAACTGTGTTTAGGCATTAGGAGTTAAAGTGGAGTTCCACCCACTTTTACAACTCTTCAGCATCCCTCACTAAACTGTGCACTGTAAACGAATTGGATATTTAAAAGAAAAAATTTTCAGCACCTACTGTATATCTGCTGTATTCATTTTTCACTTCCTCCTCCCTGGCCGCGGCCCATCGCATCATTTCCTGTTTGCAATGCCTTCTGGGAAGGGGCGGCAACTTCCTCTGACACTGCCGTTGCTATGGAAACCTGACCTGAAACCTATTACACTGCTTGTGCTGCACTGAGCATGTGCGAGATCTGCAAGGATGAGATCCAGGAAGAAATACAGTCTGGCTTCAGATGCCCACACTTAAGATGGCCACGGCCTGCTGTAAGTTTATAAAATAACAAACTACTGCTATAAACTAACAAAACAGACCTTAGTTTACAGACTAACTTTACTAGAATACATTAGGGTTGTGTATTATAGGGGTATTTTTATTTAAAAAGTATAATTTCAGCCGGAACACCACTTTAAGTTTTTTTTCACTTGTGCATGTATCTGAATCATCACCTCAACTGAAGATGTGGGCACACAAAAGACGTTGGTTACCTTGTAAGGCACTTCTCCCAGTCGCACCACACGGGCCTCCTTCAACCAGGTGTCTTTGGAGTGCAGCGTCCGAACACAAGACCTGAAGGATAGATCACGATCAACTCTTTGCAAAATTTACATGGCCAGTTGTGGGGAACCCACTGCACACATCTCATATCCCTGCTTCCAGGAAGAAGGAAAATACATGAAATGGGCACAACCCCTCCACATGATGGAGCTCAGGTGTCTCCAATGAAGAGTACTACTGATACTACAGCATACAAAGACATTATAGACAATTGTGCCCTTCCAACCTTATGATAACAAATTGGGGTGTCGTGGACTAGAGCAGGGGTAGGCAAGCTCGGCCCTCCAGCTGTGGTGAAACTACAAATCCCCTCATTCCTCTAGGAGTCATGCTTGTGATTGTCAGGGTCTTGCAACGTCTCATGGGACTTGTAGTTTCACCACAACTGGAGGGCCGAGGTTGCCTACCTCTGGACTAGAGAGTCTGAATTCATGGAGACAGAATAGTCCTGGCGACTGCAGGAGCAGAGCTGGTATAGGGCATACCTACTGTGCCGCTGTGTACAATAAAGACATGGTGTGACCAGCTCGGAGCGGAGGACCTTGGGTGTCCTTCACTGAGCCCTGACCTCAACCCCACTTGACACCTTTGGGCTGGATTGGAACGCCAATGGCAAGCCAGATCTTCTCACCCAACATCAGCACCTGATCCTCACAAATGGCCACAAATCCCCACAGACACTCCAACATCTAGTAAAAAAGTCTACCCAGAAGAGTGGAGGATGTTATAGCACCTAAGAGGGCCAACTCCATATTAATGGCCATGGTTCTGAAATGGAATGTCCAAGAAGCTCATAAATTGTAGGTCTGATGGTTGGGTGTGCACAGACCTTAGCTATACAGTATCTCCCCCCCCCCCCCTCTCTACAAAAAAAAAAAAACAAAAACAAAAAAACTGTTGTAGGCTTTTGTCCAAAAGACACAATTTATTTTTATTTTTGGTCCTCTTCACAAATTTAACCACTTGCCGACCGCTGCACACACATATACGTCGGCAGAATGGCACAGGCAGGTAAATGGGCGCACCCGTACGACCCTTTGAATTTGCCGCCTATCGGGCCCGCGGGTCCCGCGAACTCAATGTTCGCCCGCGGCCCACGATTGCGGTGAGGAGAGGCAGAACGGGGAGATGTAAACAAGGTATTTCCCTGTTCTGCCTAGCAACATGACCGGGATCTACTGCTCCCCGTCATCGGGAAGCAGTGATCTCTCATGTTGTAGTGAGCCCACCCACCCCCCCCCCTACAGTTAGAATCACTCCCTAGGACACACTTAACCCCTTCTTCGCCCCCTAGTGTTTAACCCCTTCCCTGCCAGTGTCATTTATACAATAATCAGTGGCTATTTGTAGCTCTGATCGTTGTATAAATGACAATGGTCCCAAAATGGTGTCAAAAGTGTCCGATGTGTCCGCCATAATGTCACAGTCCTGATAGAAAATCGCAGATCCCCGCCATTATAATAAAAAAAAAAAAAAAAAAAAAAAATTTTTAACAAAAATGCCATAAATCTATCCCCTATTTTGTAGACGCTATAACTTTTGTGCAAACCAATCAATATACACTTATTGCGATTTTTTTTTTAACCAAAAATATGTAGAAGAATACGTATCGGCCTAAAACTGTGGAAGAAATTTGTTTTTTTTTTATATATATTTATTATAGCAAAAAGTAAAAAAAATTGCTTTTTTTTTTTTCAAAATTGTTGCTCTTTTTTTGTTTATAGCGCAAAAAAAAAAAAAAAAAAAAAAAGCAGAGGTGATCAAATACCACCAAAGGAAAGCTCTATTTGTGGGAAGAAAGAATTCTAAAAATGTAGTTTGGGTAAAGTGTTGCATGACCGCGCAATTGTCATTCAAAGTGCAAGGACGTCAATTTTGTTTGGGTACAACGCCGTGAGGAGCGCGCAATTGTCAGTTAAAGCAACGCCGTGCCGTGTCGTCAAAAAATGCTCCGGTCAGGAAGGGGGGTAAATCCTTCCGGGGCTGAAGTGGTTAATGGATAGGAGGTGAAAAAATAAAGTATGTTGCAGACTTGTTATAATGGTCAACCGTGTTATTTTTTTCATCTTTCATTCATCATCATATCTGGAGAGTACAATGCAATCAGCGGCCATGTTCTTTACCTGGAATAGACGGCTTCCCCTCGGCAGTAGCCCAGGATGGTAGAGGATTCTGGGTAGATCGCCTCGTATTTCAGTAGATGTCTCTTCAAGGCGTACAGCGGATGATTCTTAAATTCTGTGATGGAGGTCGGCAGTGGTTTATCCAGTAATTTAGCTTCAAACTGCAGGTAGGACATCAGAGATTTACCGTCATTACGGGTAGTTAAGGTTGCCCTCATTCTAGTAACTCATTTTAAACCCAGTTCCAGGTAAAAGTTTTTTAAAGTCTTGAATCATTAAGCTGACCTTTGTTAACATAAAAAAAAAAAAAAAAAAAAAAATATCAACTCTCACCGATATATTCGTCTTTATTTAAAATGAAAAACTCCAACCTCCCCCTCAGTCTTGCACAGTTGTACCGGCTCCTCTCCTGGATTGAAATGGCTTACTCCGATTTCACCGCACACTGTGAGCTTAGAAGCTGCAGCAAGTCAGATAGAGCCCCTCCTCATTTCCTGGCTGGGGGGGGGGGGCAGGTCCAGCATCTTACAGATCTTTCCTTCCAAGCCTAGCTTGCTGCAGAAACTAATGTACACTGGGGCACAACTGACAGTGTGCACTGAAATCAGAGAAAGCATTTTCAGTACAGGAGAGGAGCTTTAAGAATCGGGCAAGACTAAGACCCCTTTCACACTGACGCGTTTTTCAGGCTCTTTTGGGCTAAAAATAGCGCCTGTAAAGTGCCTGAAAAACGCCTCCCCTGCAGCCCCAGTGTGAGAGCCCGAGTGCTTTCACACTGGAGCGGTCCGCTTGCAGGACGTTAGAAAAAGTCCTGCAAGCAGCATCTTTGAGGCGGTGGAGGAGCGGTGTATACACTCCTCCCCCGCCAACTGGAATGCATGGGCAGGGCTGCCGAAGCGCCTGAAAAGAGCTTCGGCAGTGACGCTTTTAACCCCTTCTTCGGCTGCTAGCGGAGGCTAAAAGTGCCCCCACTAGCGGCCGAATAGTGGAGTGGTGCCAGTGTGAAAGGGGTCTAAGGCCCCTTTCATACTGACGGAGTCCGCCCGCCCAGCAGGGTTATCTCTCCGTTGATCTCTGCTGAGCAGGCAAATGACAGGTCCGTGTCCGCTGATACAGAGCAGACAAGGACACAGCCTGCTCTCCCCTATGGGCTGTTGGATGGAAACTAGAGCTGCAGGATTCTGGTGATTTTTTTGCTTAGAATAAAAAGATCACGATTCTCTCATGATTCTTGCGGCGTAAAATCTTGCACATTATACAAAAAAAATTGGGCTAACTTTACTGGGTTTTTTTTGTTTTTTTTATTCATTAAGTGTAATTTTTTCCCTAAAAAAATTGCATTTGAAAGACTGCTGCGCAAATACAGTGTGATATAAAATATTGCAACAACCACCATTTCATTCTCTAGGGTCTCTACTAAAAAAAAAAATTAATAATTTATATATATATATATATATATATATATATATATATATATATATATATATATATATATATATATATATATATATATATATATATATATATATTATATATATATATATATATATATATATATATATATATATATATAATGTTTGGGGGTTCTAAGTAATTTTCCAGCAAAAAAACAAAAATGTTTTTAACTTGAAACCAACAAATGTCAGAAAAAGGTTTAGTGTTTAAGTGGTTAAACTTCCCTCATTTACCACCAAAGGTGTATTCCATTGATCTAAAAGGACAAATCGTTACAATGTTTATACTTGAGTTCCACTGCTAAAGTATGTTGTGATTCTTGGCAGACTGGCTGGATTTTGTTTTTTTTTTCCTTTCTTTTGACAGCCCTGTTGGGTTCAGCAGAGCAGAGAGAATTCTCTGCCTAGAAAGAATCGGGAAATACTTTGTCAAGATCGCAACGAGAAAAGAAAATCGCGATAACGATTCTTAACGATTAATCGTGCAGCTCTAATGGAAACGGACCGCCTGTCCTTTTCCATCCGACTGTCACCTGGTCCGATCCACCAGATGTCTGTTTTTAGCGGAGAGGATCGGATGTCGGCGGGTGTCAATGAACACATGTCCATTGACATCCGCCTCTCCATGGAGGGTCCAATCAGGTCTGACTGAAAAGCTGAAAGGCCAACCTGATTGGTCCATCAGTGTGAAACGGGCTTTAAAGCTTTTGTTACCCCAACACTTCATATTCCTGATATGTGCCTGCTGTAGCCGGTACTGGGACAGGGTCATCCAGCACCCAGGGCAAGGATCCAGAATTGTGCCCTCTTTCCCCACTGTTAATACATGTTGTAGAACGGGTGTACCATCCTGCGTCTATTTTTTGCCCCTTTGCTTCACTGCACACAGGGCAGCTGCCCCTCTTGCCCACGCATTGGCTGTACCATGTACTTGTATGAGAAAGTCTCCTGTTCTCTTTGTATTGCCCCCTTTCTGTGAAATCCCTGGTGTTCCTGCCAGTCCCTCTGCTTTCCTATTAAAAACTGACCACACTAAGCAGGAGAGAACACCGCCGTCAGTTCTCTAGCTATGCTGGGAACTCAGTGTACTCTCCTTCAAATGATCAGACTTGTCCCGACACGCCCCCGCTGCACAGCCATTCACTGGGAAGCCCAGTGTGCTTCTCCTCCCCCCAGCTCTTATGCAGCTGAGAACAGAGGGAATGAGATCACTTATAAAAAAGGGAAAAAAGGTATTTATAATGTTTTTTTTTAATATCTATACAAAAATGTTTTGCCTTTCATTTCTATTTTAAACTGAATGGGTTGTTTTACAAGGTGATCGTTCACAATCACTTTAACGGCAAGGCTGGAGTTCAGCTTTAAGGTGGTTGTAAACCCTTACGGTAAAGTGACTGGCCTCAGGTGATACACAGAGATGAAACAAATCCTCCTACATAAGTTGTAGCTGTTTGTCTGCAGTCTTCTCGTCTCTATATCTGTTCAAAGCACAGAATTTATAAAGCTTGTCTGAACTAAATAAAAAAAAAAAAAAAAAAAAAAAGGGGGGGGGGGGGGGAGCTGAAGTTACACTCTGCAAAGCTGAGTGAGGAGAGCTCTGAGAGCTCATTGGAGGGGAGGAAAGGGACACCCCACCCCCACCCTTCACACAGGAACAGAGCTGAGGCTGTCAATCACAGGCTGTGTGCTGTAGCTCACTCCCCATCACCTTTTTACCTCCTGGTGTCAGGAAAACTTGTCAGAATCTACTCAGATAGCAGAGGAATAAGGCAGCAAACAAACAACACTTAGTGCTCTGTATTGAGACAAGTGCACACTATAAAGGAATTTGCCTTGTTCATATTTCATGTCTGAGGTTTACAAGTTTCAGCAAGGTCTGTGCTCCCACACACACATATGGTTATTCACAGTCATTCTGTCTTCTGCAGTCATGAAAATTCTACATAAAAAAAAAAAAAGTATACGAAATATAAATGTAAGTTCTCACCTCGGCCTCTTCTCGATCTTCCTGTTTCATGTCGTGGCTTCTACAAGGCCCCAGCGTCTCTTCCCACCACTCTGGATCGACGCGGCGCTTGCGGGTATTGGTCATCCACTCCGGATCGTATCTGCGCGTCACGTCGTTCATGTGGCCCGAGTTATCGATCCCCACCACGTAGGTGACGGGCTTGGTGGCAGCCTTGAAGCACGTTGAAGGCTTGTTCACCGTCCCATAGAGGCAGTCCACACAGACCCACTTCTCCTCCTTCTCCAGGTAGACCTCCAACCACTGATCGCTGCCTCTGGGGGCCGGTGGGATCTCCTCATCCTCATCATCTGACGAGATGGCCTTGCCTCTTCCTGTCGGCTGGGCATTGTCATTTTTGGGGGAACTTTTTGCTTTGGGCTGTCCCGGACTCTTTGATGGGACCATTGCAGAGTTCTTCGTGTTCGGATTTAAGGGACTTGTAACTTTCCACACAGGCTCGTCCACGTCGGAGGAATCGCTGTCCTCACTGTCCTCCTCCTTGGCCACGCTGTCACTGCAGACATATTCGGAACCGCTGCTGCCCGCCCCGCTTTCGCTTTCTTCCTTGTATGAAATTTTAGAGGCTGCTTTTCGCCGAAGCTTGTTTTTGGGGCCGGGTTTTGGCTTGGCTTCCTCATCACTCTCGGCTTGGGCCTTCTTAGACTTCTTCTTTGATTTGTTGGCCTCTTTCACAGATTTTTCTGCTGCCAGTGGAGTCTCGTCCGCATCGTCCTCATCGTCTTCTCCAAAAACCGTCTCCTCTCGTTTCAGCTTCTTTTTTTGGGGCTTCGCTATTGATTTCGATTTAGAAGGCCTCCTGGGTTTGGAGGATTTCTTTTTCGTTTTAGAGGCCGACTTCCCTGTAGAAGTACGTTTTGCCTGAAGTTGAGCAAAAATGCATGATATAAAACCGAGCCAAAGCCTGATTTCAAATGTTACCCAAACAAACCTAGATTAGATTAATTATTACAATAGTGTGCATGTCCATAAACTCCCACCCCTTTCCTAAAATACCATTTAACACCCCCCCCCCCCCCTTCTAACTACTCACTATATACTTAAAAAAAAAAACATTTAAAAAAGTGCCAGGCCCCAGGTCTTCTTTCTTCTGGACTATAGATTTTGAGGGTCCTTTCTCAAGGGCTCATTGCTTGGGTGACAGGGACACTTCTCATTGGCTGTCCAGCTTCAGGGTCCTTGCAGGCTGCGGTGGTGTGATCACATCACATAAAGGGCCAGCAACAAATATGGTTCATGGTGGGCCCACCAGTGGATCTCACCAGTCTCCACTCCTGGAAGAAGTGCTGCAAAAGGATATGTGGTGAGCAAATGGGGTTTTGGGATTAAATGGGTTATATTGATAAGTCCACCACACTGTTCTACAGCAGGAGACCGGGGGGGGGGGGTCTTCTTGGAGAAAGGTATTGACAGTGGTGCAAATTCCTCCACTTCTGGAGGAGGTTCTTTCTCTGGGGCTCATGTCACTGCTTGGGCTTCAGGAACACTTCTCATTGACTGTTTATATATATATATAGCTATATACAGATATATATATAGCTATATATAGATAAGGAGGAAAAGGTACCATCTACCATCTAGTGGGCCGTTTATTGAAAAACTCACATTAAAGCGGAGCTCCACCCAAAAGGGGAAGCTGCCCTTGTTTGCTTCTACCGCCCCTCTGCTGCCATATTTAGCACCTTTCCAGGGAGAGTGGGTACCTGTTTTTGACAGGTACCCATCATCAACTTCCGGGAGACCTCGCCGCAGTGAGATCCCTCAGAAGTTTCGGGCCATTCAGAAAGCACAGTGTGCTTTGCGCATGCTGGAGCTCCTCTTTAAGTACATATCTGGTCAAGTGCAAAATCGGCATAGGATGTCCAGGTCCAGCCAATGATAGCAAATCACGGCCGCTGGAGATGCTCGCAGGGCTGGAGGAGAAGTTCCGGAACACTGTGGGTATAGGGTGAAAGAGGGTGGAAGAGATGAAGAGGCGGGAACTTGACTGGCCTGGACAGAGTCCTGACCTCAACCCAACAGAACACCTTTGGGATGAATTTGAGCGGAGACTGCGAGCCAGGCCTTCTTGTCCAACATCAGTGCCTGACCTCACAAATGCACTTCTGGAAGAATGGTCAAACATTCCCATAGACACACTCCTAAACCTTGAAGCTGTTATAGCTGCAAAGGGTGGGCTAACTCAATATTGAACCCTACGGACTAAGACTGGGATGTCATTAAAGTTCTTGTGCGTGTAAAGGAAGGCGTCACAATACTTTTGGTAATATAGTGTATATAGCTGTCATTTTATGCTTCAATATATGGACTGAGTAATAAGGGCAGTAAACAGGAAAACATATAAATGTGAGGGACACGGAGCTGATCTTACTTTGGCGGGCGGCTCTTTCAGAGGGATGGGCTGCAGAGACAACACCAAGCGGCTCAGAAGCTGCAGAGCACGCAGGAGGATCAGGAAGAGCTGCAGAGAAACCAGAAGACACAAATCAGACGCGTTTGTGAAAACGGCCATCACATTTTAGCTGTACATCGGGGGCTTTTCATATTAAGGGTCAGTGTGAAGATATTTGAACATGTTGGGGCCCAACTAATATTTTTGTGCTTCCAATTGAAAAAACGAAAGATGCCCTAAAAACCAATGCAGAGTATATTCAAGTCAACAAGCATGCAGAGCAGGGGCGGCCCTACCATGGGACCCAATGGGACCATCGGTCCCGGGCGGCAGGTTCTGAGGGGGCGGCACATTGATGCCCAGGAAAACAGTGGTCCCACCCTATTGCTCCACTCCACACGCCCGCCCTGGTCCGCCCCTCTCCTTATTCCACTGTGTGGATGGCCCAGTGCCGCTGCTATTACATGTAATGGCAGAGCACAGCTGGCCCCCCGCCCATCCTCTCCGCAGCTCCCCCCACATTGCTGCTGACAAGGCTGACGGCCAACAGCGTGAAGGGGGAGGAGCTTTCTGCTCAGCAGAGACCCTATGATGAAAGAGGGATCACTATAGGCTGACACAGAGAGAAAGGTAAATGCCCCTAATCCCATCTCCACCACCCCTGCCGGTGTCTATCCCCCCCACCACCACCCCTGCCTGTGTCTAACCCCCCCCACCACCACCCCTGCCTGTGTCTAACCCCCCCACCACCACCCCTGCCTGTGTCTAACCCCCCCTACCACCCCTGCCTGTGTCTAACCCCCCCTACCCCACCTGCCTGTGTCTACCCCCCACCACCCCTGCCTGTGTCTAACCCCCCCCCCACCACCACCCCTGCCTGTGTCTAACCCCCCCACCACCACCACCACCCCTGCCTGTGTCTAACCCCCCCCCCCACCACCACCCCTGCCTGTGTCTAACCCCCCTACACCACCACCCCTGCCTGTGTCTAACCCCCCTACCACCCCTGCCTGTGTCTAACCCCCCCTACCCCACCTGCCTGTGTCTACCCCCCACCACCCCTGCCTGTGTCTAACCCCCCTACCACCCCTGCCTGTGTCTAACCCCCCTACCACCCCTGCCTGTGTCTACCCCCCACCACCCCTGCCTGTGTCTAACCCCCCCCCACCACCACCACCACCCCTGCCTGTGTCTAACCCCCCCACCACCACCACCACCCCTGCCTGTGTCTAACCCCCCCCCCCACCACCACCACCCCTGCCTGTGTCTAACCCCCCCCCACCACCCCTGCCTGTGTCTAACCCCCCCCTACCACCCCTGCCTGTGTCTAACCCCCCACCACTACCCCTGCCTGTGTCTAACCCCCCCCCCACCACCCCTGCCTGTGTCTAACCCCCCCCCACCACCCCTGCCTGTGTCTAACCCCCCCCTACCACCCCTGCCTGTGTCTAACCCCCCCCCCCACCATCCCTGCCTGTGTCTACCCCCCCACCACCCCTGCCTGTGTCTAACCCCCCACCACCCCTGCCTGTGTCTGTCTAACCCCCCCTACCACCTCTGCCTGTGTCTACCCCCCCCCTCCCCACCACCCCTGCCTGTGTCTAACACCCCCCGACCACCCCTCCCCCAGGTAATCAACATGCAACAAAAATGCAACATCATTTAGTTTTAAATCTCCAAAAATATATCAGCTAAGGCCCCTTTCACACTGCCGTGACTTGAAAGTTGAGCGATTTTGCCGCGATTTCAGGGAATGCCTGTGTAAACATGAAGGTCTAAGGACCTCAACTCGCATCAAAGTCGGACCAAAGTAGTACAAGGAGTACTTCCACGTCGGTGCGCATTGAAGTCGCACAGATATGAATGGTTATAATTGGGAATCTTGGGGGTACGACTTGTCACGCAATTCTGATGTCCAAAGTCGCAGGAAAAGTCGCACGAGTGTGAAAGGGGGCCCAAGTCAACCAACAGGCCTCCGACTATTAATGAAATGTCACTTGACCCTTTAATAGGCCATAATAGACATGATTTCTCCTCTTACATGAACCATTTCCTCTGCATCTCTCACTCCGTACACCCCAAACCTCCGCTCCAAGGTACCGGACAAAGGTTCTTGTTCATCCAATGACATTTCAGGATTGAGGGTGAAGGTCGATGTGAACCTGCAAATAAAATCAGACATTTCCTGTAAGTCCCTAGGCTGGGTGGCGATCCTGCAGAACGCAGAGAAGAGGGAGACAGGAGGGTGATGCAGACACAAGAGAAAAAGATGGAGCAAGAAAAAAAGGTTTTCTATATATGGTTGGGGTTTCTGGGTGGATTTTCTATCAACCACTTGACCCCTGAAAAATTTACCCCCCTTCATGACCAGGCCGTCTTTTTTGGCAATATGGCACTGCGTTACTTTAACTGACAATTGCGCGGTCATGCAACGTTGTCCATAAATTACATTTATGTCCTTTTTCCCCCCCCCACAATTAGAGCTTTCTTTTAGTAGCATTTGATCACCTCTGTATTTTTTATTTTTTGGGCTATAAACAAAAAAAGACTGACATTTGTGACCCCCCCCCAAAAAAAAACAAGATTTTATACTTTCAGCTATAAAACATATAAAAAAAAAAAAAAAATGTAAAAACAAAAAAAAAAAAAACAACAAATTTCTTCCTAATTTTAGGCCAATATGTATTCTGCTACATATTTTTGGTAACATTTTTTTCCAATAAGGGTATATTGATTGGAACTATGGGATATATACTGGAATTTTTTTTAGTAGTATTTGATCACCTCTGCATTTTTTATTTTTTGCGCTATGAACAAAAAAAGACCGACAATTGTGAACCCCTTTCAGTTATAAAACATATCCAAAGACAAACGAAACAAAACAAAACAAAAAAAAAAAACCACAATATTTTTTTACTTTCAGCTATAAAACATCCAAAAAAAATCTTCTTAATTTTAGGGCAATATGTATTCTGCTACATATTTTTGGTAACTTTTTTTCCAATAAGTGTATATTGATTGGATTGCGCAAAAGTTATCGCGTCTACAAACTATGGAATATATACTGGAATTTTTTAGTAGTATTTAATCACCTCTGCATTTTTTATTTTTTGCACTATAAACAAAAAAACGACCGACAAATGTGAACCCCTTTCAGTTATAAAACATATCCAAAAAAATAAATAAAATGTAAAAAAAACCTAAACAATTTCTTCCTAATTTTAGGCCAATATGTATTCTGCTACATATTATTTTTGGTAATTTTTTTTCCCCAATAAGCGTATATTGATTGGATTGCGCGAATGTTATCGCGTCTACAAACTATGGGATATATACTGGACTTTTTGTTTTATTTTTTATCAGTGACTTATAGCGGGGCTGCCATATTGCGGCGGACATTCTGACACTAACACTTTTGACCCTTTGTGGGAACCAGTGATACCAATACAGCGATCAGTGCTAAATTATGCACTTACACTGTACGAATGGCACTGGCTGGGAAGCGGTTAAACATCTAGGGGCGATCAAAGGGTTAAATGTATGCCTAGCCAGTGTTTTGGTGTACACTGTGTGCTGCTTTTACTAAGGGAAGTGATGACATTTTCTTTCCAATCCATCCCTTTCCCGCTGACAGGACATAGCTCTGCCTTGTTTACATAGGCAGAGCTCTGTCCTGTGTGTCTTCCCGACGATCGGAGGGTATCAATTGGCCAGCACCCACTGATCGACATCTGCTGCAAAGTTGCCTTGCCGCCGTACATGTAAGTGATAAGCAAATACTCTGAGATGAGCAAATATTTTCCATATTAGAGTCATGTGTATTCTTCCTTGAATCTCGGTGTCCTTTGTGTATTTCTCCCAGATCTGTGCAGTAATGCAGTGCGAGACTTCCTGTAAAAAAAGACCGCTTACTACTGCCCTCTCTCCTTGTGCAGGGCGACTGATCTGGTCTCCGCCCCCTCCTGCAGTTTTCTGCAGCCAGCCCGCAGTGGGTGGAGCCTGCTGGGCCCCTCCCACAGCTCTGCTTTCCCCTCTTGTGCAGGGTGGCTGGTCTGGTCTCCGCCCCCTCCTGTCGTTTTCTGCAGCCAGCCTGCCGTGGGTGGAGCCTGCTGGGCCCCTCCCACAGCTCTGCTTCCCCCTCTTGTGCAGGATGTCTGGTCTCCGCCCCCTCCTGTAGTTTTCTGCAGGCAGCTTGCAGTGGGTGGAGCCTGCTAGGCCCCTCCCACAGCTCTGTTCTCTGCACGGGCTATGTACAGCACAGCGATGATGTCATTACTACATTTACAAGGTATTATCTGGATTTTCAAGGGAATGTGGTGCACACAAAGTAGGTTTATATCCTCTTTGGTTATTGAGGAATATATTTAAAAAAGGAAAGTTTTCGTGCCCAGAATTCAGCTTTAAATAAGAGATGGACATACCATTTCACCAGGTTGGTCAGGTACACCACATCCACTCTAGCAGCTGGAATGTTGGCAAACTTGGCGGGAACAACAGACAGCGCCACAGCCTGGAGATCGGGGGAGTTGCAGGTGTTGCTGCGGTAAATGCCATTGGCCAGGAGGCAGAGGAGATGGACCTGGAGAGCGAGAGAGGTCTGAGATGAGTACAGAATGACCCAAGACGTAAGGAGGCGTAAAATTACACACACACCAGGACTTTTATATTATTGTTATCTGCAGCCTTGAATCTGCCCATCTTAATGCTGCAGCATAAAATATTATTTAAAATGCTGGGAGATTTACATAGGTACCTTGGGTAATAGAATGGAAACCTTCACCATGCAAGACAGGATGCTTTTTTTGAACACTATTGACATTCAAGAGGGAATACGATAACTCAGCGGCTAAAGTAAGAAACTCCTTTAATTGTTAATTATATCGAATACCTAAGGGAGCCGCCATTTTCTTGTAGTCCATGACTGGGACCAAATCAGCGACACTGGAATCTGTCCCCCTCTTTCTCCTACCTTATGTGTGTCTTCACGAAGCTCCTTGCTGAAGCGGCTCATCATTCTGCGCAGATAAGCAGCAAACTCCGCCTTCCGCTTCTCCCTGTAGAACATGAAGGACAGGCATAAGCTTCTTCTGCATCTGCAAAGCCAAAACCTAGCACTCCGCACACTATTCCTGGGGTGACATTCCCCTCCCCCCCCCAGACTAATAAAAGCTGGGCCAGGAAAAATGTATTGATTGCACCATATCAGTCCTTGGATGTGGTGGCTTGCATTCGTTTTTTTCTAAGCACATTTTCAGCAAGCACAGAAAAGTCCTGTTAATCCTGACAGAAATGCAGTGTCCTTCTTATGTCTTGTGAACTAAACTGCAAGCTCAATGTTGTCTACAGTGCATCTGGAAAGTATTCACAGCGCTTCACTTTTTCCACATTTTGTTATGTTACAACCTTATTTCAAAATAAGATTACATTCATTATTTTACTCAAAATTCTACAAACAATACCCCATAATGACAATCTGAAAGAAGTTTGTTTGAAACATTTGCAAATCTATTAAAAATAAAAAAAAAAACAGAAAAAAAAAATCCCATGTACAGAAGTATTCACAGCCACATTAATTAAAAAGGACATATAAAATATACAGTTTCCCCATCACACCAAGAGAAAAAGGGTGAAAGGGGAGGGAGATCCAGCACACAGCCTGTGATTGACAGCCTCAGCTCTAATCCTGTGAGCTGTGTCAAGGAGAGAGGGGGGGGGGGGGGGGGGTTACGTCCCTTCCCTCCAATCATTTCTAAGAGCTCTCCTCACTGATGTAGCTCTCCACCCCCTGCTTTTCACAACTGAGATTTCTGCACTTTGAATGGATGTAGGGAAAAGACGGCTGCAGATAAACAGGTACAACTTACT
Source organism: Aquarana catesbeiana (assembly GCF_042186555.1). Lineage (NCBI taxonomy): Eukaryota > Metazoa > Chordata > Amphibia > Anura > Ranidae > Aquarana > Aquarana catesbeiana. The sequence goes on along the minus strand of NC_133330.1, from coordinate 23,690,736 downwards.
TAGGATTTGTTTCCTCACTGTGTATAACCTGAGATTAGTCACTTTACTGGGTATATGTAAGGGTTTACAACTACTTTAAAATGTCATGTCCCCCCAAAGCTGGCATTTCAGTTAAGAGTGGACAGGGCTTGGTTAATCACTCATTGGGGTTGATTCACTAAAACTGGAGAGCGCAGAATCTGGTGCAGCTGTGCATGGCAGCCAATCAGCTTCTAACTTCATCTCAGTTAAGCTTTGACAAAAAAAAAAACAAAAAAAAAAAAAAAACTTAGAAGCTGATTGGTTTCTATGCAGAGCTCCACCAGATTTAGCATTCTCCAGTTTTAGTAAATCAACTCAATTGATTTCCTTTATGTCCTTTGGATACCAGTGCCGGGATTCCTTTCCCAGATTTGTCAGCGAAGCTTCCTGACCAATAGCTTGTACAAAAATGTACTTACCTCATCAGTCTTTTCTTTGCTGCCTCCGCGGTCTCAATCTCGATCTCTACCGGCTTCACGGAAGGCTCCGGGTCAGCGGACGTGGAGGCCTCCAACGACCTTAGAGTCGGCTCGTTGAGCTCTAAAAACACACAAAACAGATAATTAATGGAGATAAAAAACATGTCTTGGAAAGAACTGGCTACCATAGACAACAGGCCTCATTCAAAGTGTCTGATAAAAAGAACTGTCTGTAGTCCCCACCAACCAACCAACTCTCAATTCAACATCTAATGAAAATCTGAAGCGGTCCCTGGCAGAAAAAGCAGATATTTCCTCATATGCTCGATCCTGGGAGTCGGACACTCATTTCGATTCTGAACAGTGGTTTTCAAGCTTGCCGACGCTCCTATAAAGGGTATTATGAACATATCCCTAATGAAGTATAAAAGTCCTCACTAGATGGTACTATGTACCTGCAAGACTGGCCAAGATATAGCCAGATGCTTCCCGCCTATGCTATAGAGCAGGCTTTCTCAACCTTTTAACCCTAGAGGAACCCCAAAAATAATTTTCAGGTCTCGAGGAACCCTTCCTAAAACCATTTCATCAGGGCTCAATAGTAACTACGCCCCTTATATTGGTTGTCAATAGGAAGAATGTCCTCCTTAAAGTGGTGCTCAGAATGCCACCCTTAAAAGACAGCTAAAAAGATATTTGGTGTCATGCTGCTGGCTTTGCCCCTGGCAACCTCTGGAGGAACCCTGGTTGAGAATGGCTGCTATAGAGGGTGGGATCATGTAGGTTCCATGTTCCATACTTGGTGGACATGCCCTCCCATGAGGAGTTATTGGAATAAAATCTTCCATACACTAAGAAAAGTGACGGGGGGGGGGGGTATTGATCCCTCAAGAAGCCACATATGCCCTCTTCAATCACAAGGTGAACAAACTCCCAAAACATACACAGACCCTTTTTTTTTAATGTTTCTAGGAGGCAAGATTACGATTGAAGGTTTTTCCAAGCTTTTTCTGTCTCAATTGTAGCAACCAAGAGGAAAAATATCCTGGATCATGTCCCAGGAACAAACAGTAGCTAAGGGAACCCTGGGCTCTCTACATCAAGGTCCCTCTCTACCCGGGTCATTTACCCATCTGAGTGGTTTCTCTCATTCTGTTGGTTTTCCTCTCTTTTCATGTTTCTTCACAAGACACTACACTGCACAAGTGTCTTAATTGGGTGACACATCTCACTCAAGGATTCATATTGATCTTTGAATGACGTATTGGTTTCACATTGGTGGTAACTCAGATGGTCCTTGGATCAAATATATTGGTCTGGGTCAGGACTTTATTGTTTCACCTTGCCTCTATTTTTAGACTATAAAAAAAACCCAGTTTTGGGCTAAGGAGCCCAAGTCCTGGAGGAGATTGGAGGATTGGGATGTGGCTTTGGTCATGAGCGATGTCCGGTGGAACTTCTCACTCCACAGTGTGAGCCCATAGGGGTCAGGGTGAGCGGGGGGGGGGGTGTCACACTGAATAGCAGTCGGCCTTTGTCACCTCCAAAAAAATAGCTATCTCTTGGTATAATTTCCAACAGAGTCATAATTTACATACAGTGCGCTGCAAAAGTATTCACCCCTCTTGGCATTTTTCGTGTTTGTTGCCTCACAACCTGGAATTAACATGGTTTGTTTGAGGATTTGCATCATTTAATTTACAGAACATGCCCACAACTTTGAAGATTTTTTTTTTTTATTATTATGAAGCAAATAACAAATAGGACAAAATAACAGAAAAAGTCAATGTGCATAACTATTCACAGCCCTAAAGTCAATACTTTGTAGAGCCACCTTTTGCGGCTATCACAGCTCCAAGTCGCTTTGGATAAGTCTCTATGAGTCTTGCCACAACTTACTACTGGGATTTTTGCCCATTCCTCCTTGCAAAACTGCTCCAGCTCCTTCAAGTTGGATGGTTTGCGCTTGTGAACAGCAAAACACAGATTTTCTATTGGATTGAGGTCTGGGCTTTGACTAGGCCATTTCAACACATTTACATGTTCCCCTTAAACCACTCAAGTGTTGCTTTAGCAGTGTGTTTGGGGTCATTGTCCTACTGGAAGTTGAACCTCCGTCCTAGCCTCAAATCACACACAGAGTGCTACAGGTTTTGCTCAAGAATATCCCTGTATTTAGCACCATCCATCTTTCCCTCAACTCTGACCAGTTTCCCAGTCCCGACTGCTGAAAAACATCCCCACAGCATGATGGTGTTCTTTGGGTGATGTGATGTGTTGGGTTTGTGCCGGACATAGCATTTTCCTTGATGGCCAGAAAGTTCAATTTTAGTCTCATCAGACCAGAGCACCTTCCTCCATACATTTTCGGAGTCTCCCACATGCCTTTTCGCAAACTCAAAACGTGTCATTTTGTTTTTTGCTGAAAGTAATGTCTTTCTTCTGACCACTCTGCCATAAATCCCAACTCTATGGAGCGTACGGCTTATTGTCGTCCTATGTACAGATACTCCAGTCTCTGCTGTAGAACTCTGCAGCTCCTCCAGGGTTACCTTAGGTCTCTGTGCTGCCTCTCTGATTGATGCCCTCCTTGCCCGGTCCGTGAGTTTTGGTGTGCGGCCATCTCTTGGCAGGTTTGCTTTTGTGCCATGTTCTTTCCATTTGGTTATGATAGATTTGATGGTGCTCCTAGGGATCATCAAAGATTTGAATATTTTTTTTTATAACCCAACCCTGACTTGTACTTCTCAACAACATTGTCCCTTACTTGTTTGGAGAGTTCCTTGGTCTTCATGGCAGTGTTTGGTTAGTGGTGCCTCTTGCTTAGGTGTTGCAGCCTCTGGGGCCTTTCAAAAAGGTGTGTATATGTAATGACAGATCATGTGACACTTAGATTGCAAACAGGTGGACATCATTTCACTAATTATGTGACTTCTGAAGGTAATTGGTTGCACCAGAGCTTTTTATGGGCTTCATAACAAAGGGTGTGAATACATACGCACATGCCAATTATCAGTTTTTTATTTCTGAAAAATAGTTTTATGTATATATTTTTCTAACTTTACTTCAGCAACTTAGACTATTGTGTTCTGATCCATCACATATAATTCAGATTAAAAAAAAAACATTGAACTAAAGGCTGTAATGTAATAAAATAGGTAAAAAGCCAAGGGGGGGGGGGGGGGGTGAATACTTTTGCAAGGCACAGCCACTCTCTGAAGTTACTACACCCCCTAAGTTTGTGGATAATAATATCTCTGCATCACGATTGAAATGCTTGCAAGTGTGTTAATTACGTCTCATGCTGTGTTGGTTGTCTTAGGCTTTATAGGCCATTGTTACCTCTTGCATTATATACTCATGTAAATGTTTATAACTTGGCAATGAAAACTCAATCAAAATATTAAAAAGAAAATCTGAAGCTGAAAGGAATAATCTGATAGGTTGGTAACAGTTCCTCTTTCATGTTGATAAGTAAAATAAACTTCCTACCCATGCAGATGATTGAAAATTTAATAAGCTATGCTTGGAAGTGGATATGTATGAATCCCCTGCTGTGCCTATTGTACTGCAACAGCCGCCCCCTTCAGCTGTCAAAGTACCCAAAGAGCAGCTGAACCCAATTGGACGAGGCCATCTTTCTGTCTGTGGAAAAGAAAGACCCCCACTGTGCCAACATCCAATATTATGAAAAAGGGATTGAATCAGTTGAAACAACTATAAAAAGAAAAAGGTGGATTTTGTGGGCACAACATGAGGCAGTGTTTTTGGTTCTGCAGCGGGGACACTTGTGGTCGGTATTAAGTTGCCCATATCCCACAATCTATGGGCGCAGATATAGATATATATATCTCTTGATAACATATATATAAGGCTCCAGCCAGCATACTAAGCTGAGGACTGGAAGTACACATCCAGTTTGTCAGGGCTGGGCTCAGCCCTTCCTTCTCTGAGCTGAGCGCTCAGCTGTCGGCTTATTGCCAGCTCCTATCTCTCCACAGTTACTCAGCTGTTGATGATATCCTGCTCGTCAGTCCTGCCTACTTAAGCCGTTCAGTCCAGTGGATCTCTGCCTTCCCCTTGGTCAACATCACAAGAGACTATCTCCTGCGTTCCTTTTTAAAGACTTGCATTGCTGACATCCCTTCTAGCTCCAGATCCTGCTTGCTGTTCCACTACATTGATCCCTGACTTCTGCCTTGGCTGACTATCTGTTCCAGTTACTGAACTTTGGCTATGTTTTGACTACGTTTGTTCTTTTTACTTTTATTATTAAACAAGTGTGATTTGACTGTACTTCTGTCTCGGCCCAATTTCATGGTTTCTGACAAATCAGTGAAGGAGAAAAATTACCTGTTTGTAAAATTTTATAACAAACTAAAGAAAAATGTTTGTTTTTTTTTCAAAATTTTTGATCCGGTTTTTCGAAACAGGAAGTGAGCGGAAATCCCTCCAAACTGGGGCATTCCCAGAAATAGTGTCCTTATTGGAAGATTCTCCCTCTATTCCTGTTCCAGCAACCACTTAAAATTTGGGATTTACTTTCATGGTAAAACAGGAGAAACAGAGTGGGAGAATCTCCTTACCGGGGGAAACAAACAGCAGTAAAAAAAAAAAAAACCTGACAGGGCTCTCCACTCTATTCAAAACTAAAAAAAAAAAAAAAAAAAAAAAAAAGGGGCTTTACTTTAGTTCTACTTTAAGACATTTCCACAATAACAAATTATAACCTGAGAAGCACAGTGGTGTAGTGGGTAGCATTCACCCCTAGCAGTAAAAAGGGTCGCTGGTTTGAATCCCGACCACAACACCACCTGCCTGGAGTTTGCATGTTCCCCCTGCGCCTGCGTGGGTTTCCTCCGGGTACTCCGGTTTCCTCCCACACTCCAAAGACATGCTGGTAGGTTAATTGGCTTCTGTCTAAATTGGCCCTAGTATATGAATGTGAGTTAGGGACCTTAGATTGTAAGCTCCTTGAGGGTAGGGACCGATGTGAATGTACAATGTATATGTAAAGTTCTGCGCAAATTGACAGCGCTATATAAGTACCTTAAATAATAATAAATAATAACATGTCGGGGTAAAAAGAACTATAAAGAGATAAAAAGCTGTAAGGCTTCTATTGCACACCAGAAGTGTTGTATGAAGCACACGGAGGATCTCATTGCCGGATGTTAATATTTACAGTGATACCTTCCACATCCTCCCATTCCTCCTCGCTGTCCTCCGCACTGCTGTCTTCTATTACGGTCACATCCGGGACGGAGGCTTTTCCTTCCAAACTCAGCAAGGCTCTGCACAACACAATGTAATAAAATACAGAAACTAAATATTTGGATAAAAAGGATCAAGAAATGACCCCCTCCCCACCCCCGAGCCTCTCCTCCCTTCCTCCTTACCTTTCCCACCAGGTGCTCTCTTCCCTCCCACTTCCCTCCTTCCCCCACCCTCTCTCCTGCCTATACAATCACCTCCTCTTGGGCTTCCCAGTTTCCTGCCGCCCTGCCTACCTTTCTCCCCAGGAATTCAAGGCCCAACAATTCACTCCAAACTGATGACCTGCCGGGGCTTTTTAAGTGGCGCCTAGAGAAAATTTGGGGTACCAATATTTGTCACCGTATCAGGGGTGCAAGAAATTTTAAAGCTTGACGTGTTTTGTATCCATTTACTCGGTGCTTCCTCATCTATTCTATTTTTACAAAAAGATGTGTAATTTGATGCAATTTTGTACCTTAAGATTCACTTTAGTGTATTTTTTTTTTACTAAAAAAATACGGGTTTGATCAACATCATGTGACATTAATAAAAAAAAAAAAAAAAATCAGAACTTTTGCCATTTTAATCTCCAGGGACAGTGCTTTCAATAAAATTGAGAAAATATATACTATTTGGGGGGGTTTAACTAAGCTTCAGGCCTAAAATGTGCTAATATCCTCATGGATCGCTATGTTGGTTATGAGCCCCGTTCAGCTTGTTTTATATACCAATGACTTAGACCCCCCCCCATACATACTATTTTGATTTTCTGCAGATTTTTGTCTTCAGATTTACCAAAACCATATAATATGGAGGTCGAACCTTAAGAGTTTCAATTTGTATGCAATCGGGCAGGCCCTTACACTACATGGTTTTCTTGTACAAAGGTTTTTATTAAACATAAAAATCGTCAAGAAAAATACAAAAAACAATGGTGAGCACACCATGTGAACACATCTGCAATAAGATTGCGGATATATAACAGGCATAACAATATTAGACATAACAAATCTTACACGGTCTTGAGGTTCAGGAGAGTTTGCATGAGGTCTGCGGATTTTATGAATACATCAACCTGTTGAATCGTTGCAAGGGGTGCTTAAGATTCGAAAAATACCCATTACAGATTAGATAGACTATGGATGTTTAGTGACTTAATGAAAAAGACCATATGGCGCTGAGTAACAGCTTTTCATGTCTTTAGTACGGTTGCTCATCAGTTGTCCAACCTGACAGAGGTTGGTCTGTAAATCAGAGAAATCGCGGGAAAAAATATAAGAAGGGAGATTCAAAAGAGGAAAGGCCAAGGAGAGAGGAAAGAAAATAGTGTAGGAGAGGAGAGAGAAGAAAAAGAGGGTGGAGAGAGAGGGGGGAAGGGGGGTCCCCGGGGCTGGAGGACGGAGGTATCTCAAAGCGAGAGTAGCACAGGATCAAATCTAGAAGGGTGGACTTGAGACACCCAAGGCTGCCATGTCCGAAGGAATTTATCATGTGTGTCTGATAGGACAGCTGTCAATTTTTCGTTAATCATAATATCATTTACACGATTCTTAACTGCTTCGAAGCTGAGAACTGGGGTTTTCCAAGCCTTTGCTATGGTCAATTTAGTTGCAGTAAAAATATGCGACGCCAGTTGGCGTTCCGGTCTCAGTAGTTCTATGATTGGTTTCCCCAAGAGAGCTTCATAGGGATCCCTTCTTATGTTTGTATTGAAGAGGTTACGGAGAAAAGCATAAATTCTGACCCACAGTCTGCAGACCTTGGGGCATTTCCACCAGATATGTGCCATTGTTCCCTCCTGGGTACACCCACGAAAGCATAAGGGGGAATAGGATGGAATAAAGCTCGCAAGTCTAGCTGGAGTATAATACCATCGATAGAGTATTTTGTAAGCGTTTTCTAGATGTAAGAGCCCTTGCACACTGGGGCGGTTTGCAGGCGCTATTGCGCTAATAATAGCGCCTGCAAACCGCCCCGAAAGTGCCGCTGCTTTCATTCCAGTGTGAAAGCCCCGAGGGCTTGCACACTGGAGCGATGCGCTGGCAGGACGGTAATAAAAGTCCTGCTAGCAGCATCTTCGGAGCGGTGAAGGAGCGGTGTGTATACCGCTCCTTTACCGCTCCTGCCCATTGAAATCAATGGGACGGCGCGGCTATACCGCCGGCAATGCGCCTCTGCAGAGGCGCTTTGCGGTGGTTTTTAACCCTTTCTCGGCCGCTAGCGGGGGGTAAAACCGCCCCGCTAGCGGCCGCATACCGACGGTAAAACGCCGCTATTAATAGCGGCGTTTTACCGCCGACGCCGCCCCCCGCCCCAGTGTGCAAGGGCTCTAACACATTCTTGGAGCATTTGGATAGAGCAGCAGTCATGCCCTGCCAGTCTTCTGGATCTAGTTTTTTCCCCAATTCTGCCTCCCACTGGAGATGATATGGTCTCAGGGGTGGTTTCTTGGAGCCTATTATGGCTGCGTATATTAAAGCACTGCATGGTTTTTTAAATCTGAGGACAAAAATCTGCAGAAAATCTAATAGTGTGTATGGGGCTTTAGTTGATCTATGAAAGTGTCATTTGAGAAGGAGGATGGCGATATCTGTCTGGAAAACTCAACAAAGAAATACTGGAAAGAAAAAGAGAAAAATGACAAAAAAAAAAAAAAGAAGCACCTTTAGTGAAAAAAATAAATAAAAAATAAATATTAAATAATAATGGTTTTATTTTGAGTTATGCTGATTTATAAAAATAGATTAAGTTTTAAATAGAATATATAAAAATAAATAAATAATAATAATAATATATACATTTTTGTTTTTTTATTATTAATTTTGAAAATTATATATCTATCTATCTATCTATCTATCTATATATATATATATATATATATATATATATATATATACACACACACACACATACATACATACATAATAACCAAAAGTATTGGGACGCCCGCCTTTACACGCACATGAACTTTAATGACATCCCAGTCTTATGCCCCGTACACACGGTCGGATTTTCGACGGAAAATGTGTGATAGGACCTTGTTGTCGGAAATTCCGACCGTGTGTAGGCTCCATCACACATTTTCCATAGGAATTTCCAACACACAAAGTTTGAGAGCAGGATATAAAATTTTCCGACAACAAAATCTGTTGTCGGAAATTCCGATTGTGTGTACACAAATCCGACTGACAAAGTGCCACACATGCTCAGAATAAATAAAGAGATGAAAGCTATTGGCCACTGCCCCCGTTTATAGTCCCGACGTACGTGTTTTACGTCACCGCGTTCAGAACGATCGGATTTTCCGACAACTTTGTGTGACCGTGTGTATGCAAGACAAGTTTGAGCCAACATCCGTCGGAAAAAATCCATGGATTTTGTTGTCGCAATGTCCGATCGTGTGTACAGGGCATAAGTCTGGAGGGTTCAATATTGAGTTGGCCCACCCTTTGCAGCTATAACAGCTTCAACTCTTCTGGGAAGGCCGTCCACAAGGTTTAGGAGTGTGTCTATGGGAATGTTTGACCATTCTTCCAGAAGCACATTTGTGAGGTCAGGCACTGATGTTGGACGAGAAGGCCTGGCTCGCAGTCTCCGCTCTAATTCATCCCAAAGGGGTTCTATCGGGTTGAGGTCAGGACTCTGTTCAGGCCAGTCAAGTTCCTCCACCCCAAACTCGCTCATCCATGTCTTTATGGACCTTGCTTTGTGCACTGGTGAGCAGTCATGTTGGAACAGGAAGGGGCCATCCCCAAACTGTTCCCACAATGTTGGGAGCATGAAATTGTCCAAAATGTCTTGTATGCTGACGCCTTAAGAGTTTCCTTCACTGGAACTAAGGGGCCAACCCAACCCCTGAAAACAACCCCCACACCATAATCCCCCCTCCACCAAATGATTTGGACCAGTACACAAAGCAAGGTCCATAAAGACATGGATGAGTGAGTTTGGGGTGGAGGAACTTGACTGGCCTGCACAGAGTCCTGACCTCAACCCGATAGAACACCTTTGGAATGAATTATTACCTGACCTCACAAATGCACTTTTGGAAAAATGGTCAAACATGCCCATAAACACGCTAATGCCCCGTACACACGGTCGGACTTTGTTCGGACCATTTTTGTTGTCCGAGAATGTTATATCCTGCTCTCAAACTTTGTGTGTCGGAAAATGTGTGATGGAGCCCACACACGGTCGGAATTTCTGACAACAAGGTCCTATCACACATTTTCCGTCGGAAAATCCGACCGTGTGTACGGGGCATAAGACTGGGATGTCATTAAAGTTCATGTGCGTGTAAAGGCAGACGTCCCAATACTTTTGACAATAGAGTGTATCTTGTATCACTTTTTTTTTTTTTTTTTTGTAAAGTGGAATTCACTTTTAAAGGTATTATAAATTATATAAAGTAGGGAATTTCTGATGTTCGCACTTTTTGCCTTTGTCTATTATAAATGATAATATCTCTCTGGTAATTGCCCATCTGATGACACACTCACTCGATCTCCCTCTCCGTGTCTTCAGATTTAATCGTTGTGGTTTTCTTTGTTTTTCTGACGCCTCTCTGTGCCGCGCTCTCTCCGCCTCCATCAGCCTTCTTTGTGGTTTTACCACCTGGCGCCCGGGCTTCTGCTTTTCTTCTGAGGCGCCTTCCCGTCATCGGAAACGTCTCCCTTCTCATCTGTCAGATCAGAGCACAAAACAGAAACAGAAGACACGTTCACAGGTGATGAACCTCACACAGAGCAACATATGACACACAAGCAACTGTCTGTACTACAGCCACCCAGGGACTACAAGGCTCAGCCAGGACGAACGCTGCATGGAGGAGGGGCGCTCCGGCCTTGATTTAGGATGGGCTTGTTTCATAGAGGAGCCGTCATCTATCTCTATAACATACATACATATATATATATATATATATATATATATATATATATATATATATATATATATAATATATATATATATATATATATATATATAATTATTATTTAAAGGTACTTATATAGCGCCATCAATTTACGCAGCGCTTTACATATACATTGTACATTCACATTGGTCCCATATATATATATATATATATATATGGGACCGATGTGAATGTACAATGTATATGTAAAGCGCTGCGTAAATTGATGGCGCTATATAAGTACCTTAAATAAATAATAATAATAATATATATATATATATATATATATATATATATATATATATATATATATATATATATATATATATATATATATATACACACACACACACACACACATATATTTTATTATACATATGAGGGGATACAGATAATAATAATACTGGGGATGCAGAACATGTATAATGCATATAAACAATAATATTATTGATACTGATGATGACACATGGATGTAGGTAATAAAGATAATGGGGATGCAGATAAAATAATTTTGATGGAGGAGGTGCAGACAGAATAATACCCTGTTCCCCGAAAATAAGACCTAGCGTGATTGTCGGTGATGGCTGCAATATAAGCCCTACCCCCCAAATAAGCCCTAGTTAAAGTCCTTGTAGGTCTTCTTTTCAGGGTAGGGCTTATTTTCAGGGAAACAGGGTAGGGCTTATTTAAGGGGTAGGGCTTATATTGCAGCCATCACCGACAATCACGCTAGGTCTTATTTTCGGGGAAACAGGGTAATTATGACAAATGGTGGAGATGCCGAAATAATAATAAAAAAAAACTTGGGATTCAAAAATAATATAATTATTAATACTAATAAGGGGACGCAGAAAAGATAAACAACAACAAAATAATAATAATTTTAATAAAACTGTCGGGGATGCAGATATATTAATAATGCAGAAATAATGTTTAAAAATGTTGGCGATGCAGATAGAATAATATTAATGCAGAAATAAAAATAATAACAAGAATGATGGTGCAGAAAAAAAAAATACTAGAAAGGGATGCAGAAAAATAATAATAATGCAGAAATAATAATAATAGGGATGCTGAAATAATAATATTAATGCAGAAAAAATAATGAAAATGGATGCAGAAAAAAATAAAAATAAAAATAATATTAATAAAAATGTTGGTGAAGCGGATATAATAATAGTAGGGATGTTTAAATAAATAATAATAATAATAATAATAGGGATGCAGAAATAATATTCATAATCAAAGGGATGCTAATAATAATCATCATAATAAAAAAATGCCAACATAATAATAATAATAATAATGCAGAAATAGTATTATTAATGATGATGGGGATGCAGATATATGAGACGCAGAGATTATAATATCAAAGTATTATTGGGTTATATATATATATATATATATATATATATATATATATATATATATATATATATATCCTGCTATATATAGATCTATATCCTACTATATATATAGATCTATATCCTACTCTCTATATATATATATATATATATATATATATATATATATATATATATAATGCAGACAGTATATATAGATATATGGTATATAATGATAATGAAGGTTATTATGATATAATAATGACAATGATTGGGGCGCACAGGCCATGTGACCACTCTGCACCAATCCCCTGAGAGCAGTAGTCCCCGCCCCCCCTCACCCTCTCTCCTCTTGGCGGGGGCTCTCCTGGCTCTCTTCCCCCCGCTCGGTCCCCCGGACTCCCCGCCGCCTCTCTTTGCCATCCCGGCGGCTCCCCTCCGTCCTCACATGCTTCTGTTGTGTAACAAACTCCCCTCGCAGGAAGTCACGTGTCCCCCCGCTCCCCTTCTCATTGGCCGAGCCGCCTCCTCCTCTCCCGGACTGGCCGCGGATATCTCGCGAGAGAGCGCGGTAACCTTGGAGACCGGCCTCTTCCGCTGCGCGCCACCGGCAACATGGCGGACGATGGAGAGCAGGTGAGGCTGTGCTCCGGGTGGGGGGGTCCTTTGTCTTGTAGTGATGGCAGACCTCGTATATAGAGGTCCCTGTGTCTGTGCGCCCTCCCCCACCTTCAGGTCCTGTGTTCTCCTCTGTGGACTCTATTGTTGGCCCTCATTGGAGGAGAGCTCTGGGGGCTGGTTGTGGTAACCCATGGCAACGTACGTGGCTGTGCCAATCGCTGACGAAGTGTCGCAGTCTGCCATGACCTGTTACGCCATTTTTATGGCGGGTCCAATTTTCATGATGTTTCGATGTGTTGGCTGCCCATTGACTTCAATAGATTGTCGTAATCTCATCAGCCCCGGAAGATTTACCCCTCCCCCCGGCTCCTCTTCCTGACCAGGCCATTTTTTGCGATACGGCACTGCGTTACTTTATCTGACAATTGCGCGGTCGGGCGACGCTGTACACAAATAACAATTGTCCTTTTTTTTTTTTCCCCACAAATAGAGCTTTCTTTGGTGGTATTTGATCACCTCTGCGGTTTTTATTTTATGTGCTATAAACAAAAAAGAGCAAAAATTTTGAAAAAGAAAACAAAACAATTTTTTTCATTTGTGCTATAAAATGCATCCAATAAAAAAAAAAAAAAAAAATCAATTCTCATTAAAGTGGCTGTAAAGGCTCGTGTTTTTTTTTTTCACCCTTAATGCATCCTATGAAAAAAACACCTGTCAGTGACCGACACCCCCCCCCCCCCCCCCCCCCCCCGTTTTACTTACCTGAACCCTGGAACTTGTCCCACGGAGACGCGCTGTCTCTCTGCCCAGGGGGGTTCTCGGCTTTTGATTGGATAAACTGATAGCAGCACAGCCATTGGCTCTCGCTGCTGTCAATTAAATCCAATGATGCGGTAGCGGGGGAGTCATACATTCGGGGGCTATGGATTCCGAATGCTGGATTAGGGAGCGCGCCTGCAAGGCAACCCCACCGGGAGGAGAGCGCTTCTCCTTGGGGGGTTATCAGATGTGAGGAGGAGCCGTGAGAGCCGCCGAGGGACCCAGAAGAGCAGGTTCGGGGGCCACACGATCCAAATATCGTACGACAAATTGTACAAGTTGCGAAAATTCTCGTATGACAGGAAAAAAAATTTAAAAAATTCAGATGTCGTGTGTTGTGGTGCATTTAGTTTTTTTGTATTTTTCAGACGACAACTGTACTGACTACATGAAATCATACGATCCGGAATCGTACGAGGAAAATTTTCATGCTCGTCCGGTCGAATAATATCGATGATGAACTGTCGAAAGTAGCGTACACATGAAAATCGTACGATCCTTCCTCGGACGACATTCGGATCGCGTGTACGGGACATTACAATTAGGGGTGCAACGGATCGTCATTGATCCGTGCGGATCAACCTCCGCGGATCGGGACACCCGCGATCCGCGGAGCGCTCTGTGGCCTCGGCAATAGGAAAGGCTTCGGCCTAGCTCCGGAGTGGCGGCCATCTTGGTACACACGGCGGTCGAATGACGGAGCGATCACTTGTAACAAACCGGTTTCTCTCTCCCCTCTGCCAATACTCTGCAATACCCTGCCAATATACCCGCCAATACCCTGCTAATATATTATTACAGTGGGGGAGATTTTTTTTTTTTTTTTTGTTGATCCGAACCGTGACTCCTGATCCGAGGAACGATCCGAACCGTGAGTTTTTTTGATCCGTTGCACCCCTAATTACAATCACTTTCATTTAGGCCAATATGTATTCTGCTACATATTTCTGGTAAAAAAAACAATGTGTGTGTATGTATGTATGTATGTATATGTGTGTGTGTGTATATATATATATATATATATATATATATATATATATATATATATATATATATATATATATATATATATATATATATTATTATTATACTAGATTTATATAGCGCCAAAAGTTTACGCATCGCTTTACAATGTAGAGGGGGGACAACACAATTACACTACAGTTCAATACAGAAGGTACAGGAGGGCCCGGCTCATAGAGCTTACATTCTAAAGGGAGGGGGTGGTGGTACAAAAGGTAACAGCTGCAGAGAATGATTCGATGGGGGGTGGATCGGGGACAGTTGTTATGTGGGTGTGGGATAGGCTTCCCTGAATAAATGAGTTTTCAAGGATCTCCTAAAGGTGGACAGGGTAGGGGCTGATCTGACATACTGGGGCAGGGAGTTCCAGAGGATGGGAGAGGCTCTGGAGAAGTCCTGAAGGCGAGCATGGGAGGAGGTAACAAGGGAGCTAGAGAGCAGGAGGTCCTGGGAGGAGCGGAGGGGGCGATTTGGGCGATATCTGCAGATGAGGTTAGTGATGTAGATGGGGGCGATGTTGTGAATGGCCTTGTATGTTGTGGTTAGTATTTTGAATTTTACACGGTGGGGTAGGGGAAGCCAGTGAAGGGATTGTCGGAGAGGAGCAGCAGTCACGGATCGATTAGTGAGGTGTATTAGTCTAGCAGCAGCATTCATAATAGACTGAAGGGGGGATAGCCTGCTTAAGGGTAGGCCATTAAGGAGCAAGTTGCAGTAGTCGAGGCGTGAAATAATCAAGGATGTGAATAAGTTGCTTTGTGGTGTCGTTAGTCAGGAAGGGTCGAATTCTGGAGATGTTGCGGAGGTTAAGGCGGAAGGATTTAGCCAGTGATTGGATGTGGGGGCTGAAGGAGAGGTCAGAGTCAAGGATTACACCCAGAACCCTGGCATGTGTGGAGGGACCAATGGTTGTGTTATTAATGGTGAAGTCACAGGAGGGGGATATATATATATATAGTGTGAAAGGTTACACTGAGATACATGGGGGGCGTTCTTCATGCGGTATTTAGGCGGTAATTTTAGCTCTAAACGCCTGAAAAACGCCTCAGTGTGAAAGGGGCCTTAGTGTAAGAACATGCGCCGCAATTTCACAGTCCTACTAGAAGTCGCTGATCATTGCCATTACTAGTAAATATATATATATATATATATATATATATATATATATATTTACTAGTAATGGCAATGATCAGCGACTTCTAGTAGGACTGTGAAATTGCGGCGCATGTTCTTACACTAAGGCCCCTTTCACACTGAGGCGTTTTTCAGGCGTTTTAGAGCTTAAAATTACCGCCTAAATACCGCATGAAGAACGCCCACCATGTATCTCAGTGTAACCTTTCACACTGAGGCGTTGTGCTGGCTGGGCGTTGGAAAAAATCCCGCAAACAGCTTTTTGGAGCATCTTTGGGGCGCATAAAATAGCGCTGTAAAAAACGTCTATCCCAATTGAAATGCATGGGAAACGCTGTAAAACCGCGGTAATACTGCTTTAAAAACGCCCAGAAACTGTGGGGAAGATCACATGGTCAGGTTTGCTGACGCTAGCGCTTAAAAAAACGCTATAAAATGCATGGGCGTTAGCACTATTTTTACCGCTAATGCGGTAAAACCGCTGCAAAACGCGGTAATAACGCTCATTGTTTTTACCACGGTTTTGCAACGCCTCAGTGTGAAAGTAGCCTAAGTGACACTTTTTGGGGACCAGTGACA